>NC_059501.1:38060122-38703149 GCF_914767665.1 Harmonia axyridis
GTGAAATTGATTGTTAAAATTTAATATAATGTAGAATCCCATTCATTTTTTCCTGTAAATAATTGACATATAGTCACCAGAATGTTTGAGGAATTGATGTACAGGGTGGGCAAATTTCGATGTTTTAGCACTACAACTTTTGAACCAGAGGAGATAGACAAAATCTGATACCCACTTCTCGATCTCTTTTTCTGAGAAACTAACAAGGGTAGTATACATTTTTGGCCACCTTCTTTTGTTTTCGAGTTATAAGCGAAAATTGGAAAAATGGCGATATCGAAAAACATTTATATCTCCGCTAATACTGATGATAGAGCTCTGAAATTAAAACATTATACAGGCACTTTTTTACGTAGAATCCAGTGGCGTGCTCGTATTTTCAAAAGGGTTTTTAATTACGAAGCTATGACCCAAAGTTATGTTTTTTTAAATGAGAACACTAGATTTTTGTGCCATTTTCTGAAAGCTGAATTTTTCCTGATTTCAAAAATATATAACATCGTATGATTCGTATCAAAATGAATAACAGAAAATGGTCAAAAACCTTTTTTTCTCAATATTTCTATGGTTTCAACTGTTGATGAGCCTTCCTATAACAAGAGCAGTGTCCTTCCGTCAATCTGATTATTTATATGCTTTTCACTTATTTCTACAAAATTCGAATCTATATTTATTTTAGTTTCGAAAAAATAAACGAACTTGGAAAAAAGGTTCCTAGGTAGCTTGAACACAGTTTCAAATATTCATCTATTGAAATATCGAGAAGAGGTGACGACTGTGCATTGTGCAATTGTTGTCATTATTAGGTAAAATATTATTTCTTGTTTGTCCCTTCGTAATTAAAATGTTGAGTTCAATCAGATATGCATTGTTTCATATGCTGTTTAAAATGGATTGGTACTTGTGCGTATTGATTCTGGAGACCTATGTAAATAATCTCCTGATACATGCATCTCATTACAACTCTTTCGATTGAAAAATTCGATCTTGTGGTTTCTCCGTTATTTCCAAATCAATTTTTAGATTTAAAATTTATAAAACATATCTAGATTCGAATTTTGTAGAAATAAGTGAAAAGCATAGAAATAATCAGATTGACGGAAGGACACTGCTCTTGTTATAGAAAGCTCAATTTTTCTGTGTTCATCAACAGTTGAAACCATAGAAATATTGAGACTCTTAGGTGAAAAGAGGTTTTTGGCCATTTTCTCTATTATTTATATTGATCCGAATCATACGATGTTATATATTTTTAAAATCAGGAAAAATTAACCTTTCAGAAAATGGCACAAAAATCTAGTGTTCCCATTTAAAAAAACATAACTTTGGGTCATAGCTTCGTAATTAAAAACCCTTTTGAAAATACGAGCACGCCACTGGATTCTACGTAAAAAAGTGCCTGTATAATGTTTTAATTTCAGAGCTCTATCATGAGTATTAGCGGAGATATAACTGTTTTCGATTTCAGATTTTGTCTATCTCCTCTGGTTCAAAAGTTGTAGTGCTAAAACATCGAAATTTGCCCATCCTGTACAGTGGCACCTACTTCTATTGTAAATAAATCTTAAGAAGTGTTTTATTTGTTCTTTAAAGTATCGAAGGCATGTCGTTTCTGTTTTAAATCTTACTAGATTTTACTAAGGCTAGAGAACGCTCGAAAACTTGCACGATGTGTACCACATGCAACATGCACCATGTGCGTGTAACCTGTTAAACGATCGAGAATATTCCATGATGAGAACCACCTTGAATTTCTCCGAATCACGAAGTATTTTGTAGGCGGTAAAGACTTAACTTTTTATTAGACAAAGGATGACTTACTATTTCCCCGATACCAGAGTGATGTGTGGGTGTGGCTCAGATGGATGGAGAAAAATTAGATAACCATGTTAAAAAGAGACGAGGGGGTAGTCATCGGTCAGGCCCGGTGCACACATCCGACTTTTGCAGTTGCGACGCCGTTGCCGTGTCGTACCTATTCGATGCACACATACATACTACACCGGCGTGGTTGCGGAGCCGGATCAATTCAATGCGCACTAGTTTCCCATTCAGCATCGTGAATGTAATACTTTCTGGACTTATTTGATTATAGTATTTGTTGGATCATAAAAATTTAAAACTTTTTCAGTTTTTCATGATTTCTACGAAACTGTCACTCATATGATCTTGAAATCTCTAGCTGTTTCAAAAATTGAATTTAAATTTTTATCAATGAGAGTTTGAATAAGACACTTTATTACTTTCGCAATAACTATAGACAATGATAAAATCGTTCGGAAGAAAATATATAGGCTATCAGCGGACTCACCGATCATGGGAACTATTTCTCATGATCGGTGAGTCCGCTGATAGCCTATATATTTTATAAATTTATTGGGTAGTAGTATGTTGTTCTCATCAATTCTTCGAACAACAGTATTTTCAACAATTCATCTCTATAGATGAATTGTTGAAAATACTGTTGTTCGAAGAATTGATGAGAACAACATACTACTACCCAATAAATTTTTCTGATGACATCAACTCATTTTAGTTTTTTTAATGAAGAACTCGATATCCAATTCCCTCTCTACCATTGTGCGAACTCACGACAAAAGTCGTATGTGTGCACAGGTCAATATAGAAAAGAGTACTGAGAGATTGCATGTACGACTGCGGCCCAGTTGTACCACAGGCCGCAAGTACGACACAGCAACGGTGTCGTAACTATAAAAGTCGGATGTGTGCACCGGGCCTTATACTCAGGCGGGTCGCGAACTGAAAGTTAGACGAGTACCGAATAAAAAGTTACATGTAGACGACGGTATCCAAAAGACAGTCGACGATGGTTTCGTTTTATTAAAAATCAAATTCTAAAATTACAGATATTGTGACGAAATTATAGACATATGTTTGGAGAAAAGAGCTCAGAAGTGATTTGGTATTAACCTAAAACATATTTTTTTCAGTATCAGATGACATTTCATGCATAAGGAAGTGACTACGTTCATTCTCTAATTGATATATTTTTATTTAATTAATCAATTAGATTTAGAATAAAACTTTTGAGTACCTGTTGTCCAAAAGCCCTTTGATTACAATTTGTTCTATTATATGCTCCATATTCTTCAGAATTATAGTTTTGTGATCCGTTACCAGAATGATTTTGCTGAACTGCCGAGAACATATTTTGCTGGGAACCATAGTGTTGGCTCAAGGGATGTTGTTGGTACTGATAACTATTATGTGAAAAACCTGAAAAGAAATTCAATTAGAAAATTTGATGGAATTGCGAATTATTTATGATAATAATAATGTTGAGAATTTAGTTATATATTTTTTGTATTATAGTATCAATATGTTAACATTAATAATATACTAAATACTATGCCATAAAGGTAGGTCACGACAGCGCAATATCATGGTCTTATTTTCCCAACGTTACGGCTCAGGAAAGTAAGTAACGTGCGTTCATTTAAATTCATGGTCAAGAGTGCTGTGGAGAAATTAGATTGGATTTTCTGTGATTACAAGTAGCGCTTAGCTCAAATTTTTCACAGCATTCTTGACCACGAATTTAAATGAACGCACTATAGAATGAATCGTTCTCTATGAACGAGCATGGGAAAAATTTATCACAATTACGAGATCCCTTTCAACGTGATCATACACGAAAGTACGAGTTAAGGTTGTAGGTAAGCTTCAACATGCACACAACGAGAAATAAGCAAATGCAAAAGCAAGCTAGAAAAAATGAAAAGCATATTTTCGTGGTCGATTTTTGAGAGAATTAATTTGATGAAAACCGCAGCCTCATAAATTCGACTTTTTCAAGTTATAGGAGAAAATTGGAAAATTCCGTTAAAAGTAAAGTTCTTATAACTTCTTTATTAATGGTGCTATAAACAGGAAACAAAAACATTCTACATACACTTTCTTAGGTAGCATCCATTGGTGTAATCATTTGTTTATTGCAATTAGTTTTGAAGACATAATACAAACTCATGTTTTTCCATTCCATAGTTATTTATGCAACAAGTGCAAAAAGTGAATGTGTTGTCCAACTCGGCCTAACGGCCTCGTCGGACAATTTCACGTCGAGTGCAATAAACAATTTTTGCACGAGTTGCATACAACATTTTTTCTACGTTCATGCAAAAAGCAAAAATGATTTATTGAGGTGCGGCACTAGGTGTAGGAAAATGAAGAGCGCAACTTGAATACTTTATTATTAATATCGATTTGCATTGAAACAGGAACTAATACGTTACGAACAATTTAACTCAAACTTTATTTTTACCCTCAATGTTGAAAGTGAATGAACAATTGGTGCAATTTTCAATATGAATATTTCGTAGTGAAGTACTTTTTAAATCCACTTCTTGATTTGTTACTGCTGTAAACGTACTAGTACTTGGTAACTGAACATCGTTATTTCCTTCAGGCTGAAATATTTGTTTGTCATGATGACAGCACGTTGAAGTAGAATGACAGATGAGTGCAATAAAAACTTTATTGCACTAGTGCAATGTAGAAAAAAATATATAACATTTGTTATCAAACTAATTAGCATTCTTTTAAATTCGAGGCCAAGAATGCTGTGGAGAAATTCGAGTTGATTTTCTGCGACAACGAGTAGCACTTAGCTTGTACCATATCACGAACATTTGTTTACATACTTCGAATCTGGGAAGAATTTGGTACAAGCTGAGCGCTACTCACACTCACAGAAAATCAACTCTAATTTCTTCACAGCACTCTTTATTTTAATAAACGCTCGTTGTAAAAATCATAAAAAGTTTGAGTTTCAAACAACAAATCAACCAGGTGCCTATCTATGATAATAATCTGTGAGCTTCAGATAATGAAAATATTCGGAGACCCCCAAGGTCTCGGAATTCATCACCGGATAAACATTTTCAAATTGATAAATGTTGTTTTTTTAATGTTACCAAACAAAAAAATCTAACGGAAATCTTGGTTGGCACGGAATATTTTAATTATCTTAAGTTGACAAATTATCATACACGTGGTTGATTTGCAGTGTGAAACTGAAACTTTTGTTGATTTATTGTTTGATAGGAAATTAATATATCATGTTATACAGGGTGAGTCAAAAATGTGTACCGAGCATTCTGGGGGTTATAGCACTTTGAAAAGTAAGTATAGTTTGATGAATAAACTTATGTCTCCCTAAATATGCATTTTGGGCCATAAGTTTATTCATCAAACTATACTTATTTTTCAATGTAGTATCACCCCCACGAAAGGTCGGTAAACATTTCTGACTCACCCTGTATATTATTGAAGAGAGGAAAAAAGCGATTTTATTGAAGTGTTTATGGTTCACATTTAAAAAAGAACATAATTTTATCCAATTTTCTCTTATCACCTGAAAACAGTTGAAGTTATAAGGTTGCAGTTTCCACCGAATTAATTATCCCAAAAGTCGATCCCGAAAATGTGATCTTCACTTTTTTCTAGCTCAAAAGGATTCTGATATCCCCTCATTAGACAACCAATTTATACTTTATGTGGTGAAAACTCCCATACTTGATATTTTTCTGAAGTTCCAACAGGTGGCTGGCTAGGTATCCTGACCTAACGTCTATGAACTTTTACCTTTGGAGAAAGAAGATAAAGTGAAGTACAACTTCGTACATCGAACAAAGTTTGGTCATCGCAGGACCGCCAGAGGAGAAATGAATGGATAACAAAGTTTACTGATACTCAGAAAGCCACGTGATGGTAATCCCTCTTAGGGTTCCTTGGTTATTTAAGTTTCACCTCGCAAATCTCGTGCATCATGTTTTATGGTAGGGAGAGTTCAAATACCTTTATATCAAATTGATCTTCAGAGATGATATCCGAAGTTCTACTGCTTCGGTTTTCTATGGACTTTTTTATAAAATCCTTTACGTCTTATTATGCAAATGTCTACCATTGTGTTTATCGAAATTTGATAAATTTCTCACCAACCTGAATGCGGAGCGTTTGAAAGCACATTCATAACTATTGAAGCAGATATATCTGACTTAGTTTGGCTTCAGTTGTTAATTTGTATTTGTATATATCTTTTGGCTCGTAGTTCCCACCTGATTTTGATAATGATTGATTTGATAATCGATAATAACTTATAATTTCCTTTTTGACATTTCGTCACAATGTATTGTATTTTTCGAATGTTGAGCCATGAATGTTCTCAAACGATAAGATTCGACTAAACTGAATGATGACAAATCCGTTCTCAAATTCTTGAAATTCTCAGGGTAGGTTCGGATCTCAAATGCCGCAGTTAGGTTCGTTAATGGGCATAATAAGGGGTTCCGTCAATATTACCGATCAAAATTTTATTTTCCTGTAAATTCCAAACCTGCATATTCAATCGAAATGGAAATTTTCTTCAGGATGTAAATCGACAATTTCAAGCATAGTGCAAAATTTCAAGCTGACTGCATAATGAGAACCATAGATTATTCAAGTTATTCAAGAAGAATATCCCAATTACCCAATATTGCCGTGAAACTGAACCGACGGAATTGAGATTCTGGGTGTTCAAATGAAATAATAATTTCAAATATAATGCAGACTTTCCTGCACATCACATAATCAGAACAATAGAAAATTCAAAAAAATATTAAAAGAAAATTCTAAATACTGAATATTGATACCAAATTTGATCGAGTCGAGATTCTGAGCGTATATACAGTGTGTCTCATTCAAAAGTATCCACCCTCAATAACTCAACAACGACTCAGAATTTATGAAAACAGTCAGACAGGTCGATTTTTAATTACAGGGGGTGGGGGACATGATCTGGGATACAAAGCTTGTTTCTACTAGCAACCCCATCAGGAATTTGAATGGGGAAAGTGGGTAGTTTTGTAGCACAAATGTATGCTCGGATTCATAATTGTATAAATCTGCAGTTTGTGTTCTATAAAGTGAATATTCACAAAGTTCCACAGGGTGTTTTTTATGGAATTATGGTAACGATAAAACTAAATGAAACAGAGATGTTCTAATTGATCGAATAATTACTATTGAAAGAAAAAATATTTTTCAACAAACAGTATTAGTAAAAATTTACCACAAATGTATGAACTTGGATAACTCAAGATTTTCAAATCGGGACCTACCGATTCTACGTATAAAAAGAGAGGGGTCACTCAATCAAACCCTATACCTATCTGAAATGAATACTTAATGATTTATCGGGGAAGAACTCTAAATTATAGAAAAACCGCAATTTCTAATTAAATGTAGTAGTTTGTGACTTCCGGAAAACATAAAAAGGAACTAAAATTCGATGATTTGACATTTCATGAATTTCTCAATAAATCATTCGTAATTAAGAATTTCATTAGTTTGAGGGTTTCTCAATAATGCTAACGAACAAAAATTACAATTCATGAAATGTCAAATTTAATTGTCCAAACATCGAATTTCAGTTTCTTCCTGTGTTTTCCGGAAGTCACAGACTACTCCACACAGTTAGAAATTGTGGTTTTGCTTCATCAAAAGTTCTCCTAAATAACTCTTAAAGAATTCATTTTAGGTACAGGGTTTGCTTAAGTAACCCCTCCTATTTTATTTTATACGTAGATTTGACTGAAATAATACAAAATATAGGTTCTGATTTGAAAATCTTGACTTTGATGAATTTGAGTTGTCCATGATCTTCTGATAATAGTATATTGTGCAACAAGTGGGGAAAGTCCAACTTTTCTCGCGAGTGTGGAAGTTTGTGGCACGAGCCTGAAAGGCGAGTGCCGCAAACACACGAGCGAGAAAATGACTTTCTCCACATGTTGCACACTATACTTTTCCTACAACTGCACAAATTTCAATAATTCAAGTAATGGACTTGATTCAAATCAAAATGACGTGCGTTGACAGTATGTGCTTATTTATTGCGTTTCCATAGAAACGACTCAAAAACCCAATTTCATTGGTCTACCAAGGGAGGTGTGGGCAAAGTGCCGTGGGGAATAATATTTCCCACAGTATGCGCAATACATAGTTTTGCAATTGATTAAACTATGCAGAATACGCTACTTTTCATAGCAGTTGTAGGAAAACACCTTTTTCTGCAGAAATATTAAAAAAAAACGTCCTCAGCGCCACCAATTTTCCCTTAGAATCCATTCAACTCATGAATCGTTGAGTTTTCACCCAAGTTATGGCAAATAGCTGAAATTGTCATCAAATAAGCTATTTCTTGATACAATAATAAACTGGGTGTGCCATTTTAAATAAGAAAGTAGTAGTCTGAAAATATTTTTGCCTCAATGCCCAAAACCAAAATATGCAAATTTTCTGCACGAAATTATAATTAATTCTCCATTAATTCAGTTTTAGATTAATTTGAATCGCGAAAAAATATCTATCCGCGAAAAAATATTGTGCGGGAAGGAGTTAAATATAAAAAGCAATTTCAAGCTTCGTGCAGAATTCAAATAGAATATCGAAAAAAATAAGGGAAGCACTGACATTAAGCTTTTGTCATTCGATATGCATCAATTGCAACTTTGAATACCACAAATATTCAGTTCTGTGGCCTTTAATGGCGTAAATGGACGCGTTCAGCAGACTCAACAGTTGTGGAACAGTTGTCAATATTCTATGAATTTTCTGTTGAACGCATTCTATCAGTTTCCGCTACGGAGCGGTTGCCATCTTTGGTAGCGATAAATTCGCTACCAACATGTTAAATTCGTTACTCAACATGTTATCAGAAAGTAGCATAAAAAAAATTTTTACGCTACTTTTTGATAACATGTTGAGTAACTGACATAAGTGACAGTGATTTTGGGACGAAATTTAAATTTCAAATATAGCAATGGAAACTGAAACATATACGTTTATTAACATTCGGAAATGTTACTCTGAATAAATTTCCCATATATTGAAGAATAAAAAAGTAATAAAACCGAAAGCAAACTTGGAAATTAAAATCGATATTATAACAGAAAATTGTCTCTCATCACAACATAAACTTCAAGCAGAACCCAAATAACCTATTGCTGTCAAGAATATCTTTCTGATGAACGAGTCCATTGAAATACAATCGAGCGAGCGCTCAAAAGCTCCCGACTTCAGGTCAGTGCTTTTCTTAAATTTTTCTGATTAATATATCTCTTAATACGTAATATTTTCATAAGCGATCTGACCCCCTTTGTGGCATAGACAAGATACTCATGCCATCGTACGAGAAAATCAACAAAAACTCTGATATATTTATTGAAATTAACTCTTGCAATACAAGTACAAGTGCGCTGAATTAGTTGGGGCAGGTGAGATGCCGCATTTTCAATTAATATAAACTTATCATTGTAAACTTCTTGTTCATTGACAAAGAAAAGCATGTCCTATATTATTTTTTTCATTATTTCTCGTTATAAAATGAAATATTAGAAGGTATAACGTTTCATACTTTCATGTGGATTGCTCCCAGGTGAATTTGCTTGTCTCGCCCTCAATTCTGCTATGAAATTCGCATCTTGTTCGTAACGTCTTTGAAGTTCCTCTTGCCAACCACTATCACTTTCATCTTCGCCGTCATCCTCAAAATCTGGAGACAAAAATTATTCGATGAAGAGAATACTAATCAATAAATATATCATCATTTTATTTATTGATCATAAAAAACCCTTCAGTTTTTAACATTTTTAATAAAAACTTTTTTTCACACTATGGCTTCATGAAGATAACATTTTCAATTGAAACTGGAAAGAATGGTCAGGACTTATTGATGAGGTAATAAAAAATAATTAAAGGCATAAAAAATCGCATTGAATAATGATTGTAAGCCAACCCATAAAGTATCCAATATGTCATATTGCAATGTATCAAAACAAAAATAGAATTGTAGCTTCTATTCATTTATGCTATTCATATTAATAAATTTTCATAATATACAACAAAAAGAGATTTTAAACGATAATAAATCTGAATTCAACAAATTGATAATAATTTTAATTCCTTGAATCGCAAGCTTGTTCTTAAAAATCATCAGTTAAGCAAGGTTAGCAATGATATCATTCAAAAATGTTAATCAGGTGGAAATATTAATTTTTTGAAGCCATGATGTGGGAAAAAATTTGGTTTTCTTATTGTAATTTGTGAAAATTGAAATTGATCCATTAGTTTTATTTGGAATAGATTTCCGTCAGTATAGTTCGAATCGATCAAAAATTTATGAACAATTTTTATTTAATGAATTCCTTTTTTTCAAATGAACAACCGACAAATTGAAAGCATTCTTAAAATAATGTCCTTGTTCAAGTGAAATGGCATTACGGAAACATAATATATTAATTGAAGTATTCCACAGATTCAAGCAATTTAAACATGAAATGAATTGAAAATTTTAATTCGAATCATTAAGATCAAAAATGATTTGTTTGAATGACTGACTTCATTACTAAAACAAAGAGCAAATAAAAAGGTGCAGGATTTGTGATTGTACGAAATGCAGTGTAACACAATTCTAGAACTACAAATGCTCGAAATATAACTAATAGATAATACCTAAAATATAAAAACATGCATGACCACAATGGACATTCAAAAGGAAAAAATTAATTAAATATTTTGTAAGATTCGTTAAGTTAGACGGTGAATATGATATGTAGATTAGTGAAATGGCAACAAACATGGAATAAGTCAACCCAACAATAATTATTTTTTCTTTTTTCACAACGAAGGGTTTAATGAACTCCTATGGAGACAAGAGGTAATTTTTAAAAACTGTAAATTTTATATTATGGTATATTATTAGTTAAAGTAACAAGAAATTCATTATTTTTCCAATAGATGGCTTTATTTATCTGAATCTCGTACAGTGACTTAATAAACCACAGTGGCGATACGCGTGGTCTCGTTTTTGATTGGCTGAGCCTAAATATGGCGGCTTTTTGTTTACATTCTCTGTTTACCTGATTTTTGGAATTTATTCAAAATGTAAGGCCTATTTTATTGAGCCACTGTAGTATTTTTCTGTTGAATAAATGTCAGTTCACTTCAGTCAATTGTATCCTTAAGTTATATGGTTAAGCCATATAGTTCGCCATTTTGGGCTGAATTGGAACGAATTGTCGCCACTTTTCTGGCAGTTTTATGATTGGTTGTCTCAGTTTAGTTTGAGCGCGCGTCAAAGATGGATACTTGCAAAGAGGAAATACGCTATATTTTACAGTTTTTCTTCGATTAATGCGAAAATGTAAATACTGTAACAGTCAATCACGAGCAATTTTGGTTTCGTTGATTCCGTTCTAGTAATTTCGATGTCAAAGATGCACCATGGAAGGCCAATTGTCGTTGAATCGCAGCAAAATGTACCCATTTTGGAACAGTTGGTGAAAAGTGGATCACTTACGACAACGTCAAGCGAAAACGGTTGTGGTCGAAACGCAGTGAGCTGATGGTCAGGAAGGTTTTTCTGTGTATTTGGTAGGATTGGGAGAGACACCTTATAATCCAGGAACCAAGTGTAGTGTTCCTACCCATGACGAACAATTTTGCAGGTGGAAAAATAGAGGCTTGTGAAAATCGACTGTCTCGATTTTAGCAATAGGGACGACGGCTTCAATTAGAGTGGCCTAGTGATATTACCTTTAAAATGGCAATAAGTTATGGAACCAAATCTTGCATATTTGACCTAAATCGGGTCATTTTAACTATGGTAATTAAAGCCTTGTTTTTCATTCAAAAATAATGGATTTCTTTTTACTACACGTTATATTTCAACCTATTTAATGAAATAAACTACAAAGTGAATTATTTTTTTCCGTGAGAAGCCTCCTTTACATATTGAATGTGTTGCATGAACCAATTTTGAATTTGAAGAAAGCTTTGAAGTGGTTTTCATCATAAAATCTAGATAGTGGCCCTTTCTGGCAAGGATAATTTCTGTTCGCGCATGTTCTATGACTTCGAAACATAATCTCGGTGAAAATTATTGTAATTGAAAATTTGAAATTGGGTACCTTCTTTTACTTTCACTTTACACACAGAATACTAAACCGATTTTTCTTGTTGTCAACAAAATTTTAATTTCTAGGAAATATCACCAAATGCAAGCAATAAATTACTAGTTCTCAGAATAGCCAATCCTAGGAAACTTGACAGTTATGAATAAAAGGGAGTTTTCTCTAAGAGACGATCGAATTATGTTTATTTCCCTTTCTTGAATCCTTTTGAAGGCAGCTTTCTAATAAAGCGATATTTACCTTAGAGACCCTTTTTGCATAGATTATGGAAAAGGCCCTAAAACATTGCGGTAAAAATATAAGATTTAGTACATATTTTACAAACAAATATTTGAAATGTTTAAATAACATGAAACATCTCTAAATGGATTCAAAATATTTCGATTCTAATAACTGATGTCATGTATGAAATCCTAATGCTTTTGCGATTTATTCCTAATAAGGAAAATTTCTTATATATAGAAGAAAGAATAAACCATAAAAGATTGGCAGCAAATAATAAGTAATAAATAGCGGTTCAAACAATCCATCATTTGATCCAAACTTTTGGTTTTTCTGATATTGTTCGAAAATAATGGGACATCCCTTCCTCTCATGATATTAAATTTGGTTAGTTATTTCTAGAGTGTAGAAGGGGAACAATCACTCGAATTGTTTTATCTATCTTGATACGATGATTCCAAATAAGAATACAGCTGACAACATGAATTGGGTTTTCCAATATTCTTCTAAATTTTCTATGGTTCTGATTATATTTACCTTTTGTATGGTGTCTTAAAGGATGAATAAACTTATTATTATTAGCTCGAATTTTTGTACGAAGTTTGAAATAGTTATGTTGTATACAGTGAGTAATTCTTTCTTGAGGTTATTGTGACGCGATCAGAAATTTTGCATGACTTTTGAAATTGTTATTTATCAATTTCATCACCGGACCGGAATTTATCTTTTAATGAACTTACCCTGAAAATTTCAAGTTTTTAGTTTTTTCTGTTCGACAGTTATCGGGTTCACCAAAGGGTAGAGTTGAATTTGGACACGGGTCAGTCATCAGTGAGTCAAACCTCAAAATTCCAAAATTACAGACATTACAAAATTAAAGAACTCTCATCATATGATCGGGCTTTAAAATAAAGTAAAGAAATTTTTCGATATCGTTAATACGCTGGAGGCCTATAGTCTAGACGTTGGTTATAGTAGGGAGAGCTCTATACTGGTACAAATATCCAATGTATCGACTGGTGAAGCTTTTGTGTTTATTTTTGTGTCATAATGCACTATGCCTCCCTCTATCCGTGAGTGAAAACGAATATTAAAGAAATAAGTCAGTAGCGTAAGAAGAATAATATCTGTAGATGTGTAAAGATACTGTATATACAGAAAATATGTTTGTCATTTATTCTTAGAGGGTAACCAAAATTGGAGCAATAACATGTATCATTTCGATTCGCACAAAATTTTCCATTTGTCCAAACTAGTTTTTAAAAGACACGCTAAATAAAATTTGCGCCTATTGAGTGAAATTGATATGGCAAAAAAATTAAACTTAAAATTTTTATGACACGTTGTTAGACACATTTAGAGCTTTCAAGGTAGTTGAACCATCTATGTAATCAGATATCTTCAAGTTTTTCGAAACATACAATATTTTCCCCTTGTTGTAGAATGTGATTTAAATCAAAATTCTCGAGTTCTCTCCTTCACGCAAATGAATTAAATTAGTGAATTATGTGCTTTCAATGCTGATAAAAATTATTGATTATTGATAGATATATCTTGTTATACAGGGTGATTCCGGAGGAGACCGTCAGATTTTAGGAGAAGTTTACACTAGTCATGGCAGTTTCGAAACAATGTTTGGTTTATGGTTGGGGGCCTTTATTGAGAGTCTACAGGGTGATTTGTCCGATTCGACCGATTTTTCTTTCATTCATAACTTTGGTATATAAAATAATATTGATGAAATTTTCAGTGTAGAACATTATATTTATCTAATTTCAATAATTTCAACACTTCTTCAAAAATACAGGGTGGAAATTATGATAAGTTCAGATTGAATTTGCAGGTTGAAAAAACACCCTGTACATTCCGTTTTCAAAAATTCACTACCGGCTTAAGATTCTACCATAAGCGTTTTTATTTTTTTTGGCCCACGTCCAGTTTCCCTAGAATAGTAATTTACGTAACAAGTCCGGAAAATAGGGTTTTTTTGGACGAATAGACAAAATTCCAGGACGAGCGTAAGCGAGCGATTCTTTTCCGGCCTAGTCCGGGAAGTACGTACTTTCTGGACTAGGCCGGGAAATGCTACTTTCTCAGAGAAAAAGCGTACGGGAAGTGAGCACATCCCGGACGGTTGCCGAAAAAAAATTTTTAAACATGAACAATATTGTTATTTCGCTCCAAGGCAGTGAGAATATTCTGAACTAGATAGTAAAGCTGTATCGTCCAATGATACAAAGCTCTTCCTGAGTTCTAAAGTCGTTTTTCCAAATTCGAAATTCGTTTTTAATCACTGATGTATAAAATCATTTTATATAGGAAATATCTTTATACTTAACTACGTAAACCAAAAAATCTTCAACAACTAAAACTAATACAGAATAAACATTCGAAACATATTATGAAAGGCAAAACTAAGGATTAACGCAAAATTTATTTATTCAGAACTAATTTGACGAGTACTAATAGACGGTTCCTCCTACACCCGTTCAACAATTTGATTGGAAATTTCATTTTGAGTAGGCCTATCAATGTGCTCTGCCTTACTAGGATATTGCCCATGTTCTTTAGTATTATGTCCAAAAGTACCTTTATTTGGTTGACTTCGGTTGGGAAGACGTCTTTGGTATTCCATTCTGGCTTCATTTCCATTTCCGTTACAAAAATCAAATCTGCATATTCCGCATGAGTAAATAATTGGGGCATGTTGAAATACACTTCTTGTAACAGATAATTTATTTAATATTATCATTCTGTGGTTCACTGTGATGGTAATCTTAACGAACTTGATTTAAATTGAGATTTAAGTTTCATGGAAAATTTTCAATTTTATAAAAACTATTTTTCATACATTCAGAAGAGCTTTGTATCATTGGACGATACAGCTTTACTATCTAGTTCATAATATTCTCACTGCCTTGGAGCGAAATAACGATATTGTTCATCTTCAAAAATGTTTTCTAGGAAAACTGGACGTGTGCCAAAAAACATAAAAACGCTCCAGTGATGTAAACTGATGGTAAAATCTGAAACAGGTAGCGAATTTTTGAAAACGGAATGTAGAGGGTGTTTTTCCAAACTGCAAATTTAATCTGAACTTATCATAATTCCCACCCTGTATTTTTGAAGAAGTGTTGGAATTATTGGAAGTAGATAATCATATTGTTCTACACTGAAAATTTCATCAATATTGAGCAAGCCATACCAATGTTATGAATAAAAAAAATCGGACAAATCACCCTGTATACTCTCAATAAAGGCCCCCAACCATAAACCAAACATTGTTTCGACTGCCTTGACTAGTGTAAAGTTCTCTTAAAATCTGACGGTCTCCTCCGGAATCACCCTGTATAATGAAAACAAAGCACAGTTCAAATTTTATAATATGGCTTATTTCCTCTTTCAACGTGAAATATATCGAACTGTGAAGGAAAAATATGAAAAAATTTATCGAAAAAATGTTCAAAGAATATCCAACGGAGAGATTGAATCCGTGGGTCATCCATTTCAGAATCCGAATGACAATTTCATAAATCAATAATCACCAAATTTTAACAGCTAGGACTCAACCATAAAGGGTCATAGTAAAAATACATTTTTCCATTATCATGATTAAATGTGGTTAATTTTTCGAGATTTGAATTTTGTTCCTTTATTTTTCCTTCAAATGCCTGGATCATGTTCACATCGTGTACACATTCCAAAAAGTGAACTCGAAATAATTCAAGGGGGTTTTATTCTCCAAAGATTCATTATTGAAAATAATAGCTCAAATCGAGGCTCAAATACAGAAATTTGACTCAATTGTTAAACGTACCTACTTGTTTTTTTTTCTATTTGACGTGTTATGTAATACAATGAATATTTTTAGAAAAATACTGTCTAATTGAGTAATTTAAATTCAGAGAAAGAAATATTTTGCATTATGTCCACAGAAATAAATGAAATTTGATACGGTAATATATTTTTGCACTTTTAGTCAAGAATGACTTAGCCATCAAGAGGTACTTACCGGCGAAAAAATGGACTCCGTAATACCATTTTTCATGGGTTTCAGCATTATAACATTCATCCAACAGGCAGCATTCCTCATACAACTACCATATTTAGCACAGATAGAAAGAATTGAACGTAGGTAAAAACTATAAAAAAAAACATTCAAATAAATTGAAAAAAAGGGGACACAATTCAATATCTCCTAGTAAATCCTTCTAAAGTAGATATCATATTCCATCTAGAATTTGTTAATACATACCTGCAATATGCATTTCTTTTACACTAAGAAAACTAATAGAAATTTACTTAGCATAGATATTGAGAAGAGAAAACATGCGAATCAACAAACATTCATTTTTATATCAGAAGTTTACACTCTTATTTCAATGTGGGGTGCAATATTGAGAGCGATAGTATTATTGAAAAAAATCTACATCAATTAATAACCTCTCAAGTTAAAAATAGAAAAACTCTAACATGAAAAATATTCTGAAGGATCTGTTATATGGAATAAAATGCCATTTCAAATTTGACTAGAAATAATGAATTAACTGAAAAATCAGAATTATCAGATAGGTAATATTTAATTCGATTTATATATTATTTGCTTCAATAAAAATTCAACAACAAAATATATCTTCAAAGTACAATAATAAATTTCATGGTTAACAAAATATTTCAATATCTCTTTACAACGAAATAAATAATGCCTACATAACATAATGGACGTAATTAACATGGAAACTATTAAGTAGCTACGAAATACTCTATTTCATTTGAACTGAACATTGATGAAGAATTAAAAATCCCCAAGATCCTTCAAATCATGCTGTCATTAAAGAAAAAAAATTATCGTAATGAAGTGTTCCAATTTTGAATGATTTCTTCCCCTTCTTCAAAAATTAAATAAAGGTATAATACGAGGTACTCTTTCCATCTAAATCTAAAAGAAACTACAATATTGAAGCCTATTCGGATTCAGGCTACACCGGATGTGTAAAAACGAGAAAAAGCACTACTTATATTTGGTAGAGCTCATATATCCCGATTCTCAGAAAACCAAAAATTGTGGCTCTATCGACGACAGAAGCTGTGTACGTTGCAGCTGCTCAATGTGTGAGAGAAATGAAACATCTGAAGACTGTTATAGAAGAATTTGGTTTACGTACCACCTCCCATCCCCCCCCTAAATGGGCCGGGCACCTCTTAAATTTTGCCGGCCCTCCTAGAATTTGACATACAAAGGCTCAAATAATTAGAAGATCAACAAAAATGTAATTTTGACGCAATTTCTGAAACAAAGATGTTGAAAGTACGGATACGGAATGGAAATGCAATAAGGTTAGAAATAATATGAATATGGTCCAATTTGTATGTTCAAACGTGCCGCAATAAACACGTTCACAGGTGCCACAATTGAGTCATAAATATTACTGTCGCGCGTCGGCATGTGATTCTGTGCTTACCCCGATTTCCAAGATTTTTTTTGTGCTTAAATCTTGTCGGTATCTCTTTGACAAACCATCTATTCTTGTGTGAAGCGTAGCTTCTTTGGTGGGTTTTCAGATCTTAAATTGCAATTGTTTTTATTTTCAATTCATCAATCAGAATTATGAACCCCAAGAAGAGGGAAAGGGGAAAATATATGTAGGATCCAATTATTGTTCTCTGTAAATGATTGCGATGGTCAACCGGATGCTTGGAGACCTATTAGTTTCTACTAGTGTCGAGGGCATGACAGTTTCAATTGATTTACAGGGAACGAATTGTTATTGCACATAATGTAAAAAGGATGTGTTATTCTTCGGGGTGTCGAAGATGTGTCATGTCGGTTATAAATCTTAAGAGACTTACTGGGGTTGGGAAAGTTCGAGAACAAGACGGTTGTACCAGATGTGTTACATCTGTTTATCAGGTTCTAGTCCTTCTAGAATATTCGATTTCCAGGAATCCGCGAAGATCTTTGTGAGCGGTACGGCAAAGCTCTTATTGGACTAGGGGATGGTATTTTCCCTTAAGGGTGTGGCCAAGACGAAAAGAAGGGAGGTCAATATTCGAGACAGGGTAGTTCCAATCGGCAGAGAGACAGTTTAACTTAAGTCGAAGACGAGTCAAGTTCGAGCGGTCAACTTAAGACGTAAGACGAAAAGACGTTTCGCGGACTAGATTAAGACGAATCGCGAACAAGTTAAAGACGAGACGACCGAAAACTTGAAGTACGACGAAGACGTGATAATCCAAGACGTTTCGAGTAATCAACATACGAGTTAAAGACGAAATTCAGTACCGTAGTGAGAAACTTGTAATTAAGACGTAATTTAGATCTTCTCAATACTGAGTTTGTACTGTATAATTGTGGCTTTGTAAATAGATGTAAATAATTCAAAAGAGTTTAATTATTACGAATCCAACAAAGTCACGGAGAAAAAGACGAAAGGCCAGGTAATCGAATCATACCTCTAGACGATCGATTAACCAAGCCTACATATATGAATACTAGGATTATAGACGACCAGAATGAGCAGTTGTTTTCTATTTCTTAATTTGTAAGATGAATATTTCACAGTGGAGAAAGTACGACTTAATGAAGGGAAGAAAATTCGCCTCCAGTTGTTGAATAGCCTTTAAAACTAGAAGAAACTTTAAGTTTGAGTCCGTTCAATAAGGATAACCATCCTGACCTGGCTGAAGCTAGTGGTCTTGCAGTTAAATTTCCTTCCATTTCGAAATTGAAATATGCAGATTCTGGTGGTGTTCCTTCGAGAAACATTGGCAATTAAATAGGCCAAGATATAAGCGACTACACAAAAAGTGTTCTACTAGAAAATCCTTGGACTCCTTCTGACAACTACGAGTTTCTTCACTCAACAAGAACCGTCTCCGGTCAAATAAAGAAAAATTTTTTCAGACCACTCCATTTTTAAAAATATGGTTGGTTGGTTTTGTCCTCATCGAAGAAGGGGCTATTTTGTAAATACTCTCCATGGTTTACCAACCGCAACGAAGGAGGATTCTGCAAAAACGTTACTCTAAAGACTTCATTCACGGTTCCTCTTACTAACTTCAAAAAGCTTACAGGGACCCATGGTGCTCTAGAAAAGCACAGCAGTCTCCAATACCATAAAGATGCAGTATTGACTGGTAAAGATTTCTTAAAAACCTATCACAACCCTGAGCACGACGTGAGCAACATTGTCAACAGACTCAATTTGTCACAAGAAAACAGAAAAAAGTTGTTGCCTATTGTCAAGACTATAATAATGGTTGGTAGACAAAATATTCCCCTCAGAGGACATCGGGATGGTGGTAAGATTGAAGTTGGCCAAACATCTTTACAGAATGAAGGAAACTTTAGAGCATTGCTTCGCTCTAGGGACGATGCAGGTGACACGGATATGGAGAGTCACTTGAAAAACTCATCTAGCAGAGCCACCTCGCGAAATAATATTATAGACTGCTGCAGATTAGAAATAACTGAATCAATTATATCAATCACGTTGCAAAATCACGATTTTTCAATGAAACGTCTGATATTTCAGGTAAGGAACAAGTCACCTTGGTTCTTAGGTATGTGAATGTACTAGACACCAGTAACAAATTTGAATTAAGAGAAGATTTTCTGACCTTCATTGATGCCTTCGGCAACTTGCAATCTGCAAAGAAAAAAAAAGAAAGAAATAAATTTTGGCGAAAATAAGAGTGATGACTCTGACTCGGCCGATGGAGGTGGGCTTCAAAACAATTTAAGCTCAGACCAGACAGTAAAAATCAGAGGAAACAAGTTATCGTTGATAGGAAAATCCCTAGGCCAAATTGTTTTAGGCGAGCTACAGTCCGTACAACTTCCTTCGGAAAGGTGTGTAGGACTACATGGGTGTTGTGAGAGAAATACAAAATACTGCCAAAAATGCAATAATGACACCATGTTATAATCATAAACTCAATTTGAGTATTTCAAAATTTACTAAAATAATCAGCATTGAAAAAAGTATTTGTTTAATCAAGGAAGTGACATCGTTCTTTTCGTTCCCTGAACGAACTACAGTGTTATATGCTCATATTAGAGGAAAACTCAAACGGCTAGTGAAACAAGATGGGTTGAGAGGCATGATGGGGTTCTGAAATCCCTAGATGAAATAAGTGAGTGGAATGATAAAACTTCCGCAGGTAAAGCAGCCATACTATCAGGGGCTTTGTGTGACTCAGAGTTTCTTGTATGCTTATTTTGTCTGAGTGATGTTTTGGCGCGTAGGTACTCTACCCGTAAGTACTCTTCTACAAAAAGAATTCCTTGATTTGGAAAAAGCTGCTCAAGTAGTGAATCATTTGATAATTGATTTAGAGAAGAGAAGATCAGATGCTAAATCACATTTTGAAAATATATTCACGGATGTTAAGGAAATGGCAAATATTCTGAATATTGAAATTAGGAAACTTAAAACTTGTGGCCGTTAAACCAAACGACCAAATTAATAGACTATTTCAGGATATCTTCATATGTACCACTTTTAGATAATGTATGTGCAGATTTGAAGATAAAGTTTTCTTCAGATGTTTTGGACGCCTTCAAATTACCCTCATTACTTCCTGAGTCCGTCGCAGGCGCGGATCCAGGCCCCACTTTCTTTAGATACTCAAAAAACTGAAAATGCGGATCCCAGACACTTCCGCCATTTTGAGACGTCATTTTTTTTGCCGTTCATTGATATGGGTTTTCACAAAATGTATTGAAGGTGAAATTTTTGATGATATTGTAATTATTCGATCCTTAGTTTGTCATATTCTAGGAGGTCCGGCAAAATTTAAGAGGTGCCTGGGCCATTTGGGGGGGAGAACGTTCCCCCCGTTATATTTCGGAAAGTGTGATATTGTTATATCACAGACTAACAAGTAGTCTGTGGTTATATGATTAGTAGGAATGGCAGTTGTCAATTTAGATGGAATAATAGTATATTATATACCGCGGGACTGAAGTAGTACATTTAATCCTGAAGGTAAAGTTTATGGCCCGACCGCAGGGAGGGCCATAATTTACCTGAAGGATTAAATGTACTTCAGTCGCAAGGTATATACGATACTTTTCGTACTTCCGGTATGATTTTATTAATTATTTCAATAATTTCAATCAGTTTTTTCTCTCTTCAACTCATTTAATAAACTGTCTTTAAAATAAGTTACCATAGTAACATTGCGTTGTGACAATTATAATTTAGAAACATTGTCATTACTAGTGTCATTGTAAAGAAACATTGTTATTGATAATTATTGGTATCATGAGTGAAGAAGGTGTATCTGATATTGATAAAAGAGCAGCCGAAGTAGGTGAAGAATTGTTACCACCGAAATCTAGAAAACTATACGAGCAGCAGTACGATGCTTTTAAAAAGTGGTGCCGCTTAAAAAATGTGAGACAACCTACTGAAAATGCGCTGTTAGTCTACTTCAATGATAAATCAAAAGCGGTTTGTGCCTCAACTCTCTGGGCACATTACTCAATGCTGAAATCGGTTATTAACATTAGAGAAGATATTGATATAAGTAAATTTCCAAAATTATTAGCTTTTTTGAAGAGAAGAAATGAGGGATTTAAGCCAAAGAAGTCAAGAATTCTCACGTCTGAGCAGGTAGATCAGTTCTTACGGGAGGCTCCGGATGATAAATATTTAATGCTTAAGGTAAATTTGGAAATTTGTTTATATTCAGAAATTTTAAGAAATCAATTTTTTTGTAGGTTGCACTTATTTTGGGCGTTGCGGGAGCTTGTCGTGGAAAAGAGTTGGTTGATTTAGAAATCGACGATGTGAGAGATTTGGGCGATTCCTTCCTAATTGCGATTAGAAACACCAAAAATAAAATTGACCGAAATTTTGTGATCAAAAATTCAGAAAACAGTGCCATCAGTTTTGTGGCGATATTTCGAAAATATGTGGCATTGCGAAAGACAGGGATACCTCATTCAAAATTTTTTGTTCAATACATCAACAAAGAATTTACTACGCGAGTAGTAGGAAAAAACATGTTTGGTACATTTCCACGGCAAATAGCAGCTTTCTTGAAATTAGAAAATGCGACGTCTTATACGGGACATTGTTTTAGACGCACATCTGCGTCTTTGTTAGCTGATTCGGGAGCAACAATAGACGTGCTGAAGAGACATGGAGGATGGAAATCCTCCAACGTGGCCGAGGGATATATTGAATCGTCTATTAAAAATAAACAAAAAATTTCAGATAAAATATTTGGTCAAGTCGCCGATTCGTCCACTATAGTTATGTCACAGTCCTCATTCTCGCTTCCTGTTTCCGCAGGATCTTCGAAACAAACACCAGTTCAATATGAAAAGAACCTATCTGTCACTCGTCAGTTACCTGGTGCATTAACCCAGGAAAGACTGGTCAATATGACGAACTGTCACAATATTAATTTGAATATTAACGTTAATTACCATTCTAATTAATTATATTTTTCAATAAAATATCCCTTAAATTCGTTTGTTTGTGATTCAATCGTTCCGGGAGTTTCGTCAATATTTAATCCCGGAGGGATTTCATTGAACAAATTAGCTGTACGGTTACCGCACTCATCATTCTTAAAAAAAAATTGTTATTATTTCAACTCTTTCCGCGATCGTATACACCATTATTGAGGAAAGAATTCAGCAGCTTTAATCAAGTAATTCACTCCAATGTCGTTCAATCAACGATCTGTTTGACACTGACGTCCACACTTGCGATTTGGCGAAAAAAATTACCTTATACATGTTTTTGTTGTACGTGCATTTGAGTCGAATTCGAGAAAACGTCTTTTTATCGATTCTCACGAAACCTTAACATTTTTTCGATCAAGTAATCGAGGATGAAATAAAAATTTGAAACGGACTTGCATGCTATTTGTTGGTAAACAGTTAGATCATTTCATTCCTTGACAATGATAATTATCTTTAAACAGTTGCAATGTTAGATCTTATTTTTATTGAGTGAATAAAAAGTTATTTCCCAACTTCAAGTTCCTCTATCTCGAAAACGAATCGATAGAATTTATTTATTTTTGTTGTTTGATATTAAGAAGGAAACTACCTTTCAAATGAGGTATCACTTGCCATATGGTGCCATTTAAAAATTTAGGGGTGGCGGTCACAGCTCCGAGGGATGGAATATATTTCGGGTGAATTTCATCGCGAACGATGTCCCCCTCGAAAATGTTGTTGACGTGTCCGAGCGTTTTTATATAACTCGGTTCTGTAGACTCACAGAGCCGCTGTTTCGTTTTCAATGGCCCTCTCTGTATATAGGTACTAATAAAGAATGTCAAAACATTGGGTTGGATATCGTGGTCATAATTTGTGATCAGGGCACCGCCAACACAAAGACAATGTTGCTGGTGGTTATGAGGGAGGTTATGTTGTTATTCAAGAACTTATCTACACGAAATGTTGGAAAAGCAACATTTGGAATTCATCAATGAAATCAGGCACTATATCAAAACTTGGGCAGAAATTCATTTATTGACCTTCAAACTGGAAATTGCTCAAAGAGAACACGATGAATCAGAAGAAAGCCTGAATAAAGGAAATTTTTTTAAGTGTTTCGATTCCTTTTCGAAACATAATCCTTTATTCAAGAAAAAACTGAATGTAACTGGTCTAAATGCAGAATATCTTCACTCAAGTATACAGAATGAATTATTGAAAATACTGGGAAATGGGGTAATGAGAAATATAAGGGATAAACTCAATTAAGCCGGATTTTATGCAGTTTTGGCGGACGAAACTGAGGATTTGTCTGAAAACGAATCATTTTTGAATATCTGAAAAATTCTGAAATAAAAGAAGCTTTCCTAGGTTTTGTTCATGCAGAAAAACTGAATGCTGACTCACTTACATTCATGATAAAAGATACTTTTTTACGCCGGTAAGGTTAGCTCCCGGCCGGCCAGCTCACCATTCATTCCACCACGGTCAAACACACTTTCGTCATTTTCGATATTTGAATTGAATTTCTAGATGCGTGAATGTAATAAATTTAGGTTCATCTTATAGAGAAATGAGAGATCTAGCGAGTAGTAATTTTTAGTTTACATAAGCTACATCTAGGGATCAATTTCAGGATGGAATTGAAGAATTTCATGCCGGCCGAAGAGATATTCGTGATTTTTATATTTTCCGAATGAGCGGCCAAAGATGAATTTTAGTCCATGGTATGAAGGATTGAAAAAGCCATAAATATTGTTTTTTTCGTTCACATTGGGTAACTCTAAAGGCCCAGCTCCACTACATGAATTGTATGATATCATGCCGGCCGGATAGTTTTTCGTGTTTTTCATGTTTTTCGAATAAGCGGCCAAAGATGAAATTTAGTCTATGGCCCCAGCTCCACGACATGAATTGTATGATATCATGCCGGCCGGATAGTTTTTCGTGTTCTTCATGTTTTTCGAATAAGCGGCCAAAGATGAAATATAGTCCATGTTATGAAGGATTGAAAAAGCCATTAGTATTGAAATTTTCTTCCACATTGATTTTCCCTAAGGCCCCAGCTCCACGACATGAATTGTATGATATCATGCCGGCCGGATAGTTTTTCATGTTTTTCGAATAAGCGGCCAAAGATGAAATTAAGTCCATGTTATGAAGGATTGAAAAAGCCATAAATATTGAAATTTTCGTTCACATTGGTTACCCCTAAGACCCCAGCTCTACGACCTGAATAGTATGTTATCGTGCCGGCCGGATAGTTTTTCGTGTTCTTCATGTTTTTCGAATAAGCGGCCAAAGATGAAATTTAGTCCATATTATGAAGGATTGAAAAAGCCATAAATATTGAAATTTTCGTTCACATTGGTTAACCCTATGGCCCCAGCTCCACGACATGAATTGTATGATATCATGCCGGCCGGATAGTTTTTCATGTTTTTCGAATAAGCGGCCAAAGATGAAATTAAGTCCATGTTATGAAGGATTGAAAAAGCCATAAATATTGAAATTTTCGTTCACATTGGTTAACCCTATGGCCCCAGCTCCACGACATGAATTGTATGATATCATGCCGGCCGGATAGTTTTTCATGTTTTTCGAATAAGCGGCCAAAGATGAAATTAAGTCCATGTTATGAAGGATTGAAAAAGCCATAAATATTGAAATTTTCGTTCACATTGGTTAACCCTATGGCCCCAGCTCCACGACATGAATTGTATGATATCATGCCGGCCGGATAGTTTTTCATGTTTTTCGAATAAGCGGCCAAAGATGAAATTAAGTCCATGTTATGAAGGATTGAAAAAGCCATAAATATTGAAATTTTCGTTCACATTGGTTAACCCTATGGCCCCAGCTCCACGACATGAATTGTATGATATCATGCCGGCCGGATAGTTTTTCATGTTTTTCGAATAAGCGGCCAAAGATGAAATATAGTCCATGTTATGAAGGATTGAAAAAGCCATAAGTATTGAAATTTTCTTCCACATTGGTTTTCCCTAAGGCCCCAGCTCCACGACATGAATTGTATGATATCATGCCGGCCGGATAGTTTTTCATGTTTTTCGAATAAGCGGCCAAAGATGAAATATAGTCCATGTTATGAAGGATTGAAAAAGCCATAAGTATTGAAATTTTCTTCCACATTGGTTTTCCCTAAGGCCCCAGCTCCACGACATGAATTGTATGATATCATGCCGGCCGGATAGTTTTTCATGTTTTTCGAATAAGCGGCCAAAGATGAAATTAAGTCCATGTTATGAAGGATTGAAAAAGCCATAAATATTGAAATTTTCGTTCACATTGGTTACCCCTAAAACCCCAGCTCTACGACCTGAATAGTATGTTATCGTGCCGGCCGGATAGTTTTTCGTGTTCTTCATGTTTTTCGAATAAGCGGCCAAAGATGAAATTTAGTCCATATTATGAAGGATTGAAAAAGCCATAAATATTGAAATTTTCGTTCACATTGGTTAACCCTATGGCCCCAGCTCCACGACATGAATTGTATGATATCATGCCGGCCGGATAGTTTTTCATGTTTTTCGAATAAGCGGCCAAAGATGAAATTAAGTCCATGTTATGAAGGATTGAAAAAGCCATAAATATTGAAATTTTCGTTCACATTGGTTAACCCTATGGCCCCAGCTCCACGACATGAATTGTATGATATCATGCCGGCCGGATAGTTTTTCGTGTTTTTCATGTTTTTCGAATAAGCGGCCAAAGATGAAATATAGTCCATGTTATGAAGGATTGAAAAAGCCATAAGTATTGAAATTTTCTTCCACATTGGTTTTCCCTAAGGCCCCAGCTCCACGACATGAATTGTATGATATCATGCCGGCCGGATAGTTTTTCATGTTTTTCGAATAAGCGGCCAAAGATGAAATATAGTCCATGTTATGAAGGATTGAAAAAGCCATAAGTATTGAAATTTTCTTCCACATTGGTTTTCCCTAAGGCCCCAGCTCCACGACATGAATTGTATGATATCATGCCGGCCGGATAGTTTTTCATGTTTTTCGAATAAGCGGCCAAAGATGAAATTAAGTCCATGTTATGAAGGATTGAAAAAGCCATAAATATTGAAATTTTCGTTCACATTGGTTACCCCTAAGACCCCAGCTCTACGACCTGAATAGTATGTTATCGTGCCGGCCGGATAGTTTTTCGTGTTCTTCATGTTTTTCGAATAAGCGGCCAAAGATGAAATTTAGTCCATATTATGAAGGATTGAAAAAGCCATAAATATTGAAATTTTCGTTCACATTGGTTACCCCTAAGACCCCAGCTCTACGACCTGAATAGTATGTTATCGTGCCGGCCGGATAGTTTTTCGTGTTCTTCATGTTTTTCGAATAAGCGGCCAAAGATGAAATTAAGTCCATGTTATGAAGGATTGAAAAAGCCATAAATATTGAAATTTTCGTTCACATTGGTTACCCCTAAGACCCCAGCTCTACGACCTGAATAGTATGTTATCGTGCCGGCCGGATAGTTTTTCGTGTTCTTCATGTTTTTCGAATAAGCGGCCAAAGATGAAATTTAGTCCATATTATGAAGGATTGAAAAAGCCATAAATATTGAAATTTTCGTTCACATTGGTTAACCCTATGGCCCCAGCTCCACGACATGAATTGTATGATATCATGCCGGCCGGATAGTTTTTCATGATTTTCGAATAAGCGGCCAAAGATGAAATTAAGTTCATGTTATGAAGGATTGAAAAAGCCATAAATATTGAAATTTTCGTTCACATTGGTTAACCCTATGGCCCCAGCTCCACGACATGAATTGTATGATATCATGCCGGCCGGATAGTTTTTCATGTTTTTCGAATAAGCGGCCAAAGATGAAATTAAGTCCATGTTATGAAGGATTGAAAAAGCCATAAATATTGAAATTTTCGTTCACATTGGTTAACCCTATGGCCCCAGCTCCACGACATGAATTGTATGATATTATGCCGGCCGGATAGTTTTTCGTGTTTTTCATGTTTTTCGAATAAGCGGCCAAAGATGAAATATAGTCCATGTTATGAAGGATTGAAAAAGCCATAAGTATTGAAATTTTCTTCCACATTGGTTTTCCCTAAGGCCCCAGCTCCACGACATGAATTGTATGATATCATGCCGGCTGGATAGTTTTTCATGTTTTTCGAATAAGCGGCCAAAGATGAAATATAGTCCATGTTGTGAAGGATTGAAAAAGCCATAAATATTGAAATTTTCATTCACTTTGGTTACCCCTAAGGGCCCAGCTCCACGACCTGAATAGTATGATATTGTGCCGGCCGGATAGTTTTTCGTGTTTTTCATGTTTTTCGAATAATCCATTCAAAAACGCAAGGGTAACAGGAGATTTTACATGTATCAATTAATGAACTTTCAAATAATTCAATAATCACAGAGCTATCAGTTCAGTTTCTTAAACTTAACTTAAACGTAACGAAATCAACAAGGACGTTTTATCAAAAAAAAAAAATATTATCACATTATTTCGAGGTAACTTTTCCTACATTAATCAACAAAAAACTATGAAAATGCACGTAATATAATAACGCAATAATAACGATCTATAAGCAGACATCACAAGAAAAGAACTATTGGTGACACATAAAATGACATTTTATGACTGACAAAATTTTCAACAATTATACACCTGCATAATAAAGTAATTCCGGATTTAGGAATAGACCAGTTCCTCAGTACAGAAACATTATCATTTTGCTTATTTCACAATTAATTAATCATGCTTGTATTATCCATCAGTGATGAATTTAATGCTGTCCTATTTCTGATTGTTATACATAATTTCCAAACACATGCAACTAGGGCAGTATTATTTTCGTCAGTGATCAATAATATAAGCCTGATTAAATTATTGTGAAATATTCAAAATATCATCGTTTCTGTATACCTTCAGGAATATTATTTACAAACTTCGCAAATGAAGTATTCTCCTTGGGGTGGTATATCGAATGTTCTATTCTTATGCTGAATACATTTTAGATGAATGAATCTCATACACATTTCACATATCAGCAAAGTATCATTCGATTTTTCAGAGCTACCACAATATAAGCAGGATTTCTTCATATTACTGGATCTGGTGATCATCATTTTTTTTATATATGTTCGATATTAAATTGGATCGAAATTCATGTCCGGTGCGATCCGATGCATAATGCAAGATGCATAATAAATAACAAACACCCCACAATTGAAGGAATCTCGTTCAAGGGGAAGATCATTTTTGGTTGCTTCAAAAAGGTTGGTGTTAAGGTTTGTGTGGAATTTTTTATTATATCGTACTAGAAATTTGTTCATTTTTTTCATAAAATTGCCACCTTTATTGGAACCTGATGGATCTAAATAAAGAAATTCACTTTTTCGTAGGTCTATGTAAACCAAAACCCAATGGTTATTATTCTGATTGAAAGGCATTACAATTTTAGAATCATATTTCAAGTTTGGAAACACCGGTGAAATATGTCGTTTCCGCGAGAAAATCTCCGCACTGAATTCATCACCTACTACTGTGAATTCAGGATAAATAGAATCTTTTTTGAAAATTTCCAAGCAGAACCCAATCAGATTACCGTCCAACCAAGAATTTACCTCATCACCATTCATTTCTGGTGTGTTCAACCTTTCGAATGAGTCGTTGAAGAGATATTTCAAATGATCTGCTCGACATTCCATGAAATCGTATTTGGCTACAACGTATGATGTTTTTCTCACTTTTTCATAATATTTATAGTCATCTATAATTATTCAGAAGAGAAAATTGCTTGTAGACAATTTCAGATGTATTATTATTGGTTGTGCAATACTTATTTAAGAACCTCTTCTTGAAAAATGTATGAGTTCTCTTTACCCTTTTTGCCCACTGTTCTTCACACACCACCTTCTTTCTATTTTTTTTCGAAGCACATTTGTTTTTGTCTATATCATATTTGCACATTTTATAAATTCCCAATACATATGTTCTTTGTTTTCTAATGAAACTTGAGCATTTCATTCTGAGATGATTATTCAGGATGTTGTTTTTCAAAATGCCGAAATAACTCTCGATTGGTGCATTACACGACCTTTCTTCAGCTATATGGGTCATACTGTTTGAATGATTATTATCAACAATACTGTCATAAGTATTACTAATATATTAAATTAATGGCATTTCATTGAAAGAAAGACAAGTGGCATTTATTTCAGCCATACTGAAGTCAGTCACCACCCTATCAAAATTTGGCCAAATATTACTTTGACTGCGCCAATAAGTCTTGAAATTATTTAACCACCCCAAGATGGCAGTGATATCATGTCTCGAAGAAATGAAATCTGACACTGGACATACATTTTTAGTTGAATTTAATTGAATGACCAAAGAATATAGCAAAATACGTTTTTCGTCCTGATTGCAATTAGGCTGTCGTACCACAGTTCCGGTGGCATCCAAAAAAACTGATTTTTTATTTTTGCTTTCTTTCAAACTCAATTTCAACATATCCATCTGCTCTTTGCTATGAATGTATGCTAATGTAGGTTCACCAGTTTGTTGAATATAATTTGAATTCTTTCTTCTCATCAAATGTAGATCAATGAGATCATCTTCATCTCTATCGAGACGTTTTAGTGTTTCCGACCTAATATTTTTGAAAACCTGTCGAGATTTTATTTTTTGTAAATTATTTTTTCCTAACAAAGTTGCGTCAATAAACAAAGATATAGGTTTCTCATTTTTATATTTTTGGCCGATCAAGTCTCGTTCAATACCTCTTACTTGCCTGGTTAGTTGTATGCTGTGGTTGAAATTATGAGAAGAGCTATTTACTTTGAACAAGAGGCCTTTGTCGTTAAGACTGCTTAAATCACATTTCATTGCGAATATTTTGCAATTCAAATGACCACAGTAAGCATATATTGTCAAAAATTTGCGATTTTTCGTGAACCAGTATTTTTTAACGTTTATGGTACAGGTATTATTCACAAACTGAAATATTTTCGATTTCAAAACAAAGACATAAATTCCCTCTTTGAGGATATTATTGTTTTCGTCGTATATGTCTGCCCACTCTTGAAGAGTCATAAGAAACTCTCCCTCTGATATATCACAAATGACTTTCTTTTTTAATTATGAGTCTCCTTCGAATTTGTTACACTCTTTTTTCAGGGTTGTTTTTTGGTTGTTGGTACTACCATGGTAATACCCGTGAATGATTATATCTTTTATATGATTCATCGAATATGTGTTTGACAGTAACCGGAAAATCATTTTCGTCGTCTGTGACTTTCGTGCTTCCTGTTGATGTTCTTTCTTTACCGATTTCTTTTGAGCGATCGTCTGTATTAATGATAATGGATTCATTCAATCCGGTACAATCTCTACTTGAAGCAATGATGTTGAAATGAACTTTTATATTATTTGAATTACGTTTTAAAATTCTAAGGATATTTTTCCTATAGTAATAATCATTTTCTCCATAGAATTGTATCGCTGCATTAATGATTGTCTCACTATTGATATTCAAGGCTACTGCATCCTTGAAGGACAATTTCAAACTGGTGAAATATTCTGCCAATGCTCTCTTGTCAACTACAGTTCTTTCGGAATTCATTAGTTCCATGGTTTATCAATATGTCTCACGAACGAATAGAAGAACCGAGTCAGGAATTACTTGAAGGTAACCTGAAAATAGTATTGACATAATATAGCAATATTACTTAAATGTAAAATCTCATTTGAATCAACTAATAACTTACAATTTTGATATGAAGGTATTCAATTTCAATTCATCCAATAAGAATCTTTGTTTAAGACTGCTGATTTTTAATATTGCATATACTATTGTTGTACAGGGTGCGCAAATTTCGATTTGTTAGCACTACAACTTTTAAACCTGAGGTGATAGACAAAACCTGATAACTGATTTTATTCGTATGCGCGTTCGAATCTGAATAGGCTCAATTACTTTACGAGGTACGAGAAAAAACTGAGAAAAAATGTTCTCTACAACTTACTGATGCCGAACATTTATACGGATTATACGATAATATTCGGCAAGTGTGTGCAAGTATTCATCTGTGGCACTGAAATATCCAGCCCTCAAAGAGTCCGACGAATATTTATTTATTCTCCTTCATCTGGATATAATAAACACAAACAAACGATTCAGAGCAATCCGAGAGGTCGTCGGTGAAACCAGAACGTCCTAATAGATTAATAGAAGCATTTTTGCAACAAAATACAGATTACATATTCACTTGGTCCGTTTTCTGGCTGATCGAGCGATATTTCGAAAACTACAATAGCTATAGGCTTCCCGTTTTTTCAGTTTAATTTGTTCATATAATGGACTAAATTTCATCTTTGGCCGCTTATTCGAAAAACATGAAAAACACGAAAAACTATCCGGCCGGCATGATATCATACAATTCATGTCGTGGAGCTGGGCCTTTAGAGGTACCCAATGTGAACGAAAAAAACAATATTTATGGCTTTTTCAATCCTTCATGCCATGGACTAAATTTAATCCTTGGCCGCATATTCGAAAAACATGAAAAACACGAAAAACTGTCCGGCCGGCATGATATCATACAATTCATGTCGTGGAGCTGGGGCCATAGGGTTAACCAATGTGAACGAAAATTTCAATATTTATGGCTTCTTCAATCCTTCATAACATGGACTAAATTTCATCTTTGGCCGCTTATTCGAAAAACATGAAAAACACGAAAAACTATCCGGCCGGCATGATATCATACAATTCATGTCGTGGAGCTGGGCCGTTAGAGGTACCCAATGTGAACGAAAAAAACAATATTTATGGCTTTTTCAATCCTTCATGCCATGGACTAAATTTAATCCTTGGCCGCATATTCGAAAAACATGAAAAACACGAAAAACTGTCCGGCCGGCATGATATCATACAATTCATGTCGTGGAGCTGGGGCCATAGGGTTAACCAATGTGAACGAAAATTTCAATATTTATGGCTTCTTCAATCCTTCATAACATGGACTAAATTTCATCTTTGGCCGCTTATTCGAAGAACATGAAAAACACGAAAAACTATCCGGCAGGCATGATATCATACAATTCATGTCGTGGAGCTGGGGCCTTAGGGGTAACTAATGAGAACGAAAATTTCAATGCTTATGGATTTTTCAATCCTTCATAACAATGGACTAACTTTCATCTTTGGCCGCTTATTCGAAAAACATGAAAAACTATCCGGCCGGCATGATATCATACAATTCAAGTCATGGAGCTGGGCATTTAGAGGTACCCAATGTGAACCAAAAAAACATTATTTATTCCTTTTTCAATTCTTCATACCATGGACTAAATTCATTTTTGGCCGCTTATTCGAAAAACATGAAAAACTCGAAAAACCATCCGGCTGGCACGATATCATACTATTCAGGTCGTGGAGCTGGGGCCTTAGGGGTAACCAATGTGAACGAATATTTCAATATTTATGGCTTTTTCAATCCTTCATAATATGGACTAAATTTCATCTTTGACCGCTCATTCGGAAAATATAAAAATCACGAATATCTCTTCGGCCGTCATGAAATTCTTCAATTCCATCCTGAAATTGATCCCTAGATGTAGCTTATGTGAACGAAAAATTACCACTCGCTTGATATTTCATTTCTCTATAAGTTGAACCTAAATTTATTACATTCACGCATCTAGAAATTCCATTCAAATATCGAAAATGACGAAAGTGTGTTTGACCGTGGTGGAATGAATGGTGCCCGTGGAGCTGGCCGGCCGGGGGCTAACCTTACCGGCGTTACTTTTTTGAGGCATAATCTCCAACTCCAGAAATGTATAGCTGAAGCATAGGACGGAGCCAATGTTATGAGTAGTAAATTGAGTGGAGTACCCCATGCCGTGTACAGTGCATCCCATTTTGGATGAGACAGCCAGGTTTCTCGCTTGTTATTTAAGATAGAGCCTTGCGGTTTTCACGTTCCTACTTTTTCGTGAAACTCAAGTTGGTCTAATCAGATTTTGCATAACTGTTTCCGTTCAAGAGATACAGGGTGATTTTGGAAATTGATACTTTTCGGACCCCTCCTTTATCTCCGAAGTTATTAGAAATAATGCTGAGCTGAAAACTACGTCTGAATCAGAATTCTACGTAGAATCCAGTGGCGTACTCAATATTTTTTTTCGGGGTATGGTTTCGAAGATTCAACACAAACCTACATTTTTTTCAATGGAACACCATGTATATCATTACTTCGTTGAATTCTTTATTTTTTTCCCTTCATAATGATGTATGATACTATGTAGGTAGGATGTTCAGAAATGTTAAAAAAGCACTAAAACATCAAATAATGATGATTTTTTGTAAATGGGCCATGAATTTTCTATGTTTCGATAAGAGGATTATTACTTTCTATTTTTAAAAGTATTAGGTCATTGATGATACAAACATCCTTGTTGTTATTATGGCTACTATGCATTTGGGAGCATTGTTTTATCAAGTAGGCATTGGAGGGAAAAAAACCAATCTGATCTAGCTGTCATCGCTATGAATTATGGTTATTATTATTGATTCTTCTTTCATATGGGAAATCCATTGTCCATTAACAAAAAATCATTATTTGATGTTTTAGTGTTTTTTAACATTTCTGAACATCCTACCTACATAGTATCATACATCATTTCGAAGGGAAAAAAATAACGAATTCAACGAAGTGATGATATACATGGTGTTCCATTTAAAAAAATATAGGTTTGTGTTGAATCTTCAAAACCATACCCCGAAAAAAAAATTGAGTACGCCAATGGATTCTACGCAGAATTCTGATTCAGGCGTAGTTTGTACCTCAGCATTATTTCTAATAACTTCGGAGATAAAGGAGGGGTCCGAAAAGTATCAATTTCCAAAATCGCCCTGTATCTCTTGAACGGAAACAGTTGTACAAAATCTGATTAGAACAACTTGAGTTTCACGAAAAAGTAGGACAGGAACGTGAAAACCGCAAGGCTCTATCTTAAAAAACAAGCGGGAAACCTCGTTGTCTCGCCCAAAATGGGATGCACTGTACATATATTGTTATAATCACGTGTGAGCATTTGTATAACTTCATGAATAACTCAACAGTTCACACTGAATTCATCAATCTACAAAAAAATATATGGCCGCTGAGGCAGCAACAGAAAGACCTGAAAATATTACAACTATTGCTTAAGGACTCAGGTCGATGGCCACAAATACATTTATTATTATTATTATTACAACTAGCTCGATGGTCAATTCAACACAGAACGTGCCATGTGTTAGAAGAAACTTTTTAGGCAGTAATCGGTACACTTCACATTTTTGCCACAAAAAATACTGATCGGGGTCTCGAAGCTAAAGGTTTAATACAGAATTTAAATGAAACATTCCTTGTGTACCGGGTTTTTCACCATAAATTGACCCCTCCTTTAACTTTGTTACTGAGAGATATACAAAAAAATGTTTTCTACAAAAGTTTCACGAAATCGACTAGTGTTTTTCAGAATGATTCCACCAAATGAAATATATACAGAGTGGGCAACATATTGATTGCAACTTAATTTTTTCAAATGGAACACCCTGTATATTCTTCTTTATTTGACTAGCTCTTTTTCCCCTGTTGTCGAATATGTTGGGCCTATCTCTCTTATTCTGAGTTCCACAGATGAGTTTCAAATTTTAAGAACCACCTGTCAAGCTAAGTAGGTGATCAGTTTCCAAGTGGAAGGCTGCGATAATTCAAAATGCCTTTTTTTGAATTATCTCGTTGGAAACGATATATGACATACCTTTGTCATTGAATGAACCTATTCATCGAATATGCACTACACAGAAGCGGAAAAATTTGAAATATTTTCACTTCCCGAGAAGAACAATAAAAATAAGAAAGCTACAAGAAGAGAATAAATGGAGTTGCATCCAAATCATCCGATTCCAATTTATAGTGAAAAACGTATGTCATATCGTTGCCAACGAGATAACCCAAAAAAAGGCATTTTGAGTTATCGCAGCCTACCACTTGAAAACTGATTACTTAGCTTGCCAGGTGGTTCTTAAAATTTGAAACTCTGTGGTACTCAGAATAAGAGAGATAGGCCAAACATATGTTATGTATTCGAAAACAGGGGCAAAAGAGCTAGTCAAATATAGAAAAATATACAGGGTGTTCCATTTGAAAAAATGAAGTTGCAATCAATATGTTGCCCACTCTGTATATATTTCATTTTGTGAAATCATTTCAGAAAACAGTAGTCGATTTCGTGAAACTTGTGGAAAACATTTTTTGTACCTCTTTTAGTAACAAAGTTAAAGGGGGGTCAAATTATGGTGAAAAACACGGTACATGATATCCTTCAAGGAAATACTTGTTGTGTTATCGAATTTGTCGGATTATTTACAATCCAAGGATTTACATTATTCTAAAGCAATAATTCTTGTAGAAGAAGCAATAAACCATCTCTCGAATGTGAGACAATCTGACAGGTCATGGGATAATATATGCCAAAGGATTGAGAATATTAGCAAAGAGACTGGCATGAATATCAAGGAAAATATAGCAGAAAAAAGAAAGAAGTCACTGCCTACACTGTTTAAAGCTTTTTTCACTGAAATACAAGTGGAAGATAACAGCCAAGAAGTAGAGAAGGATTTGAAAGTAAGATGCTTATACATAGCACTTGACCGAATACTTGAGGAATTAAGAAGTCGATTTTCCGAAAATAAAAGCCACTTCTCTGGCTTGAGTGCCTTACAATCGATTCACAATTGGTGTACAGGGATGATGATAGAAGGAAAGATACAGGGCAGAAGATCGGTGGGTAGAAGACAAAATTCTTCGCTGAAGGATTCGAGAAGATGGTTTGGTTGCACCTCCACCGACATTTTTAGGGCAACTACATCTAGAGTTTGGATTGCCAGATGGACCGCCAACCTTCGTTAGGAGACGGCGTACTAAGAAGAAGAAGTACAGGGGTTTATTTATTATTTATCGAGACATTTTCTGATTTTCAGATCTGGAATATGTCTTAAGAAGGCATGCGGATAAAGCAATGATGTGAGGGACGAGGACTACACTAAATGGCAGAGGGATATTTTACCTTTATTGGAAAATTATACAGCACAGTACATATTCAATGCAGATGAGACGCGCTTATTTTTTTAGTGTCTTCCAGATAAATCTCTAAGGATAAGAAGATCGCTTTTCACACGTCCTTTGAATGGCTTTTCAGTACAGTTACACATTTTTGCGGATTCAAGTGATAAAGCCTATTCAGCAAGTGCCTATTTGAGATTAGAAGGAGATATTATCGAAACAGCCTTCCTGATGTCTAAAACAAGAGTTGTACCATTGAAGCGTGTACCTTCTATTCCTAGACTTGAATTACAAGCTGCTTTTTTATCAAGTAATCTATATAAATTCATCGAAACCAACTTCCCAATAACTTTTTCGAAGGTATTTCTTTGGTCGGATTCACGAACTGTTATATTCTGGATCAAAAATGATAATAGAAAATTCAAACAATATGTAGCCAATAGAATCTCACAGATACAGGAAATAACGAATACGGAGTGGTGGAATTGGATTAGCACCAAAGAAAACGTCGCAGATGAAGGTACGAAATGGACAAAAATTCCAAAAATCAATTCAGAGAGCAGATGGTTGCAAGGGCCAGAGTTCCAGAAATTCAATGGACAAAAGAAGAAATCACCAATAACATCAAAGATGAAGAAGTAGAGCTCAAACACGGAATTTTGGTGGTTACACATTTCCAGAGGAATTTGGCTCTTCCTGATATAGAAAGATTTTCGAAATTTTTGAAGCTTATCCGTACAACAGGGTGGATTATAAAATTCAAAGAAAAGATCACACACAGAGATGTTAATGGTGTATTATCTCTGAGACATTTGAACGAAGCTGAAACTGCATGGTGGATAGAAGTTCAGAAAGAAAGTTTTCCTGAGGAAGTTACTATACTCATGAAAAACAAACTCATTGGTAAAAACCGTAAATTATATACTTTGACACCATTTCTCGATGAAAAACAGGTAATGCGGATGAGAGGGCGAATAAGTCTCACTTATGTAGCAGATGAAAATATGAAAAATCCAGTTATTCTACAATCAAAACATCGATTTACAGAATTACTTGTAGAATATTTTCATGAAGAATACAGACATTCAGGTCAAGACTATATAGTAAATCAAATAAGACAAAAATATTGGATACTGAATGTTCGAAAGCTGGTGAAGAAAATATCAAGAAATTGCCTCATTTGTCAAAAAAGAAGATGTCAGCCTGAAGAACCGATGATGAGTGATTTACCAGAAGGAAGAGTTGCTGCTTATGTCCTTCCCTTTACCCATACTGGAATGGACTATTTTGGGCCTTTGGAAGTAACAATAGGTAGAAGAAAAGAAAAAAGATATGAAGTAATATTCACTTGTTTGACGATACGAGCAGTTCATGTTGAAGTAGCATGCTCACTGGATACCAATTCGGCCATAATGGCTATACGACGATTCATGGCAAGAAGAGGTAAGCCCCTCCATATCTATTCTGATAACGGTACGAACCTTCGAGGAGCTGAAAAAAGAGTTAAAACAAGCAATTTTAGAAATCGACCAAAATAAAATTTCTGAAGAATTGGTTAATCGAAATATAAGTTGGCATTTCATACCTGCAACCTCTCCGCATATGGGTGGGTCGTGGGAGAGATTAGTTAGATCCATCAAAACTGCTTTATATATTGTTCTCAAAGAAAGAACTCCCAGAGAAGAAGTTCTGACTACCTTGCTAGTTGAAGCCGAGAACATAGTGAATGGAAGACCATTAACCCATGTTTCTATAGATCCAAATGATATGGAAAGTTTGTCTCCCAATCATTTTTTGATAGGAACAAACAATAGGACAGATGCACCTGGGAATTTCTCTGAAAATGATTTATGTTCAAAAAGACAATGGAGAATCGCTCAAGCACTATCAGAAATGTTCTGGAAAAGATGGCTGAGAAATCAGTTCCTTTGAAAATAGGAGATATAGTTCTCGTAGTAGACGATAACCAACCTAGAAACTCGTGGCCTATAGGATTGATTACCAATATATTTCCCGGAAAAGATGGACAAGTTAGAGTGTTGATGTAAAAATCAGATCAACAGTATACAGAAGACCTACAACCAAAATTTGTAAACTCAATATAGAAACCACCAGAGAATTCACTGAAAAATTAGAAGACGAAATCCGAAAATAACTGGATGAAGAACCAAATCTTGGAAATGTATAATTAGTTATTATACGGGGGGAGAAATGTTTCATGTTTTTTCTCATAGAATTATTATTGAATGTCAGATTGACAAGTTGTTATGTAGATATTATTTTATAAGTTCATATTTTGAATATACGCGCCGATAACGGAGAGAGGGAAATTCAGGTGACCGACCGACTCGAAGAAGTACGAAAACTCAGTATGAAGCTACCACTACAAATGAAAGCATATGTTCAATTATTATAATTGTATATTCGAGATAATCGTATTAGTAATAAAACCTAAAAGGAAATTTACGTCCTTTTATTACCAAGTACACAACACAAGTAATATAGGAATTGTTCTGCCTTCATTCTTTTATTACATTTTATTGATATTTTGCCGAGAGTAAAGGTCCTTCGAGTATTTGCCAAGGATTATTTGCCAATCCAGCCTTAGCCCGAAACACATTGACTTTTAAAAACCAAAAATGCCTTGAGGGAAAGTACAGTAAACAGAGAGTTACATTGATGCTTGGTACGAACATAGATGGTTCAGAAAAACTTAAACTGCTCCTGATAGGTAAAAGTAATACACCTCGCTGCTTTCAAGGTGTTGAATGGTTGCCTCTGGACTATAGAGCAAATAAAAATGCGTGGATGACTGGAAAATTATTTGAAGAATGGCTATTGAAATTAGACAAACCGTTCGCAAGCGCCTAAAGAAATACCATTCTCTTCATTGACAATTGCCCATTTGCCCAGCCCATCCTAAGGATCTCCAACCAAAGCTAAAATTCATAAAACTTGCTTTTTTGAACATCAATATGACATCAAACTACAACCTCTGGATCAGGGTGTCATATAATGTGCCATTATCGCCGAAGAATCTTAAAGAAAACTCGAAATTATTTCGAGAGAAAACAAAAAATTAATAGTATTTCACTAATGGACTGCGTTCATGAAATATCCACTGCATGGAATATAGATGTGACTATCACCTGAACACATATTCAAAATAAAAATTAAAAAGAATGAAAAATGTCCTTGAAGCGAACTCGGTGATAGATGACATTTATTTTTCGGATATTCGTTAAATGAGGAAAATTGCTCATTATTATATTCAACATTAGAAGCATTCTCATTTCACCGCCCAATTAGTTCGTCATTTTTAACTCTTCTCCTGATATTGCAAAACTCATTTTCGAATTCTCAATAGCCTCAAACATTCAACTTCAATTAAATGACTCCAGTTAAAGATTAACATATAATTGAGTCATATCTTTTTACTAACCCAATTTCTGTTTACCTCTGTCAATCTGTCATCCTGTGTAACACGTCCTAAGGGACGAGCCCATGGTTTCCCTAAGTTTGGGAAACAAAAATAAGAAGAGTATGATCAAGTATGATAATAGTCTAAGAGCCAGTGGACGGCAGATCACACATATTTCAGGAAAGCCTAAAATTTCCTCCGCTAAGCGCGGTTGCGGTGGCCTCAGCTACTATCAGGCGCGACAGGTGTGAAAATTTTATGAATATGTCGAAATACACTCTTATAGCTATTCAAAAACGAAACGGCCGACTATTATCGCGGTGGTGAAGTGGTGGCAGAAATTTTCAAAATAAAAAAAAATTTCAAAAATATTTTAGGAAACTTGAAATTCATAAATATTATTTTTATTTCTTTTATTCAGAAGTTTAAACTTCTGAAGGCAGACAGGTACCTCGGTTCCTTCGACCTGGCTTACAGTAAAATCTTTCTTCCCCGCAAGTATAAAAATTCAGGTTGGTCCAGACTCCCATTTTAGTTCAATAACTTTGGCGTCGGATAGAACAACTTTTCATGAAAAAAAGGTCATATGCCGGAGGTTGCGGGTTCGGTTCCCGCTCGGGGGGGTACTTTTTCCGGAATTAAACAATTGTATGTTAGCCATCAAAATATTATGCTATTACAATTTCAAATATCCTACACTTGCGCTACAAATTTAAAACAACGCTTCAGTAATTTGAAATATTTCATTTTGATGAATTCAAGTTTCACAAGATGCATATATTGAGGAATCATTCCATATATTCTCTTATTTACTTCGAAGGTGATTTCAATTTGTAAAGAATTTTAACTAAATCCGAATAAATGACAGCACGATTTTAAGGATACCTATTAAGAGGACAAAATAGCGTGTCCAAATAGTCAATACAAGTCTTAAATTATTAGGAGAATATCTACTAAACGCAATACAATATAATGGAAAAGTAGATACTTGATATTTCTTCATCAGAACCGTATAATTGATTTTCATTTTCGTTGGAATAGACATGAACATAACTATTTCATATTTTTCAATTCGAATCAATGATTGGGAAACATGTCTGTAGTTCCCAAGAGATCATAACTTGTATTTTGAGTATTTAAGAACCAATAATAAAATAAAGGAGTCTCAGAAATGGATTTTCTGAAGAAGGTAAGCACAAATCATCCAAATAACACTCATATCATTCTTCCAACTAAAAATAAGGAGATTCAATAACACGTCATTATCATCATTTTTTCATCTACTTTGATACCGATATCAAAGGACGAAAGAGTATCATGAATTAAAGATTAAGTGCCTAAGTACAACACATATTGGGCTTAAATCTAAAATAATACTGAAATTCTAATTGAAGGAATGAAAACCTAGATAGGGTGCACAAATTAACAATCATATGTAACAACACAAGTTATTTCTATCTGTCAGTACCTGAATTAAGCTCTCTAACCAGTGTTGACATAGCATTCGTTACAGAATCAGCTGCGACTAAAAGATCATTTCTTAACGATCTACCCATTGGATCTCTATTTCCATTGCCATTGCTCACAGCTACAACAAAATAAATTTGTATAAAAACTGCTTGCATGTGAATTATAGTAGTCAGATAGATTTGAAATCTAGTTATATCAAAAATAAATTAAAAGATTGACTCAAAAAAGAAAACTTATCTTCATAAATGCCAAAACATTGGGTTCTTCGAATTTTAATGAAATGAAATGGTCATAATGAAGAAACTAGTAGATGTGGATGGAATTTTGTGTTTGGAGAAGATTCATAACATCAGTGAAAAACTATAATTTGAAAATAATTTCCTCCGATAAAACCATTTGCGAGATACATAAAACTGGAAATTAATTTCTTTTATGGATTCTCAACAACCTGTATCTTTTCAACCCAACCCAATCGGAGACAAATTAAAGGAAAAAACGTTCATTTTTATCCTAAGAAACTTTTTGTTGAAATATATGTGCAGGGTGGGCAAATTTTGATCTTTCAGTACTTCAACTTTTAAACCAGAGGAGATAGACAGAATCTGATACCCCATTCTCTTTCTCTTTATTGGTTACATATCAAATGGCTATCGACCGAAGTCTTCCAGCCAGTAATTTACATTTCGATTAAATTTACATTTTATATAAAAAATATAGTAGTTACAATATAAATACTATTCTAGGGATAGCAAGTGTTCATAAAGTGGGAGCGCTGGTAGTTTTGCCTTTTCAGTGGTTTCTCTATTATAGCGGTGTATTAATGGTTCCATAATATTTCTGTTATTTTGGTTTTTGATAAATTTCATGCCCAGCCTATGCAGTCTCGTCAGTATTGGTTCCACTTCTGTTGTTTTATATAATAGAGTGTTGGAGGGGTTGTGTAAGGGATTGTTGGGATGTCTCAATTTTGTTATTTTTCTAAGGCAAGTTCTTTCTGCTATTTCCAGGTTATTAAGTGAGGTTTTTGTCGCATTCGAGAATATTATGCTACCATAGCCCAGTAATGGTCTGCATATCATCTTGTAAATTGAACTGGCTGTTTTGATGTTGATTCCTAGGTTCTTGTATGTGAGTGATCTGAAGTGTCCAGTTCGTGTGATGGCTGCTTTTTTCTGCACCTTCATATGGTATTTGAAATTGACTTTGTTGTCCACGTGTATTCCCAAATACTTGCACTTAGTTGTTGGTCAAATTGTATCATTGCCAATTTTTATACCTGGGGAGTTGTTCTTTATATTATGGTGGAATATTATCAAGCCTCGAAATTATCATCCGATATCTTTACTACCCATTTTGTCCAAAGTAATGGAGACTGCTATTAATTTGCAGATAGTAAAACACCTAGAGGAAAACAACCTCATTAGCGACAATCAATACGGTTTTCGGCGCTGTCGTTCAACGGGTGACTTGCTCACCTATGTCACTCATCTTTGGACGACAAACGCTGTGGAAAAGCATGGGGAATCAATTGCAGTTGCCCTAGACATATCCAAGGCCTTCGATCGTGTATGGCACAGAGCATTACTATCTAAGCTTCCATCTTACGGTCTCCCGGAAGGACTTTGTAGCTGGCTCGGAGGTTTCCTCCACGAGAGACAACTTTGTGTTGTGGTCGATGGTGCGGAGTCTGCACTTCATTCCGTCAACGCCGGTGTACCTCAGGGCTCAATCTAGTCCCCGACTCTGTTCCTAATGCATATTAATGACCTTTTAAATTCAACCAAGAATCAGATTTTAAGCTTTGCAGATGACAGCACTCTTATAGCGTCCACGACAAACAAGAAGCCTGTATCAGCGTCAACATCCAGTTCCCAAAGAATCGCTCAAGCTGTGACAATCAACAAAGATCTAGAAGTTATTCTACAATGGGGTTCTGACAATCTGGTTGAATTCAATGCCTCTAAGACCCAGGCTACTCTCACAAGGAAAACATCGTCAGTTGCACCCCAACTAATAATGGACAATAAAACAATAAAACCAACCAATGGACTTAAGCTTCTAGGGGTCAATATCAGTCCAAATGCAACCTGGCATGAGCACGTCTGCTCAGTTGCCAAGTCAGCTGCACAGAAACTTAGCTATCTATTTCGTGCGAGGAAATTGTTCACTCCAAAGCAGCTTTTATTACTTTATAAGGCTCAAGTGCGTCCAGCTATGGAATATTGCTCTCATGCTTGGGGTTCAGCTCCTAAGCACTCGTTACGCCTACTTCTTGTTGTCTTATCTTGTTTTATTTGGTTCCGTTGTGAAATAAGTTTTTGTATGTTTTATATGTGGTATTGGTTTGATTTGTATTCGCTGTTTTTTGTTGTTGTAGATGATCTGATATGGTGGAGGTTGTTGACTTTTTATTTATTGTTTGAATTGGTTGGTTTGTTTTAACGTTTTTCTTTGAAGGAAATCCCCTAAATATGTTGTTTTCTTCTTTATCTCTCTCTATGTTATTGTTTACGCGCGACACGTCATTGGAATTCCTATCGGCTGGCTTTCGGAGTAGTCACCATCACTTGAAAAAGTCATTCTTGGTTTTATGATATTTCAGTAGAGATGAAATAGAATAAATTTTATACGCACGATGTGTTAGACGTCCGTTTACGGCAGATGCTACACATTGACTCCGTCTCGTTCTCTTTTTCTGAGAAACTAACAAGAGTAGTATTCGTTTTCGGCCACCTTCTTTTGTTTTCGGGTTATAAGCGAAAATTGAAAAAATGGCGATATCGAAAAAAAAAATTATCTCCGTTAATACTGATAATAGAACTCTGAAATAAAAACATTATGCAGGCACTTTTTCAGTGACGTGCTCGTCTTTTCAGGATTTTTAATAACGGAGCTATGACCCAAAGTACGTTTTTTTTCAATGGGAACACTAGATTTCTGTGCCATTTTTTGAAAACTTAATTTTTACCGACAAAAATATACAACACTGTATAGTTTGTATCAATATAAATAATGGAAAATGGTCATCAGATTTTGTCTTACTCCTCTGGTTTAAAAATTGTAGTAATAAAACATCGAAATTTGCCCAGCAAAGAAGTCAAAGAATCACCCTGTATAAATTGAACGTAAAAAGGAATTTGTTTAATGTAGAATCATACACGAAACATCAAAAATATGACTACCTACCCATATTAATGTTCCCACCAAAGGCATTTCTAACATCTCTAACATCACCGCCAACCCCAATCAAAGACTCGCTATTCAAATTGTGCATACCCCTTTCTGCTCTTTCTTGCTGAATATTTGACATAACATCTTTGGATTGAACATGCACTTGATTGTGGCCAAATTCAACTAGAGAATGGCTCATATTAGATAAACTATCCGCCAAAGGTGTTGTTGAATTGGGCATCGATGTACTAGACGAAGGTATTCCAGAAGGTGTTTGTGGAGCACTGCGAGGATTAGCCTGCCCTGGAGTAGTAGCCGATGGCAGAGGAGGAGATTTTGTACTTCGTGGTGAAGAATTTGGCGTGCTTCTTGGGGAAGCTTGATGATTCTGAAATATCAACATCATATCTTGTAGTATGAGATATTTCATCAAGCACTGAAAGTAACATCTATCATTGTTCGTGAAATAAAGGACATGAAAGGAAACTTCATCACAACACAGAAATATGACATCATGTAGCAGATTTCATCATCAAAATAATAACACAAGTACACGAAAAAACTCATTCTAAGGTGAAGGTTGAAAAATCAATGCAGTTCATTTCATAATTAAACTATAAGTCGTTTTGAATGTTTTTTGCATTGATTTGGAATATTATCTAGCAAATAGTATATTAAGTATCGAGAACGGTAAGGTCATTTTACCGAGTTTGGAGGAACGCAGCGAACTCTCCAATTATTGTCTGAGATCGGTAGTCTTTAACTTATGACTTATAGTATTTTTTGCACGATAGACATACATTCTACTTGGAATAAAAAAATCCAAAAAATTAAAATAGTCCTTCGTGGCTTTAATGTTAATGCCATGTAGGAATATATTAAATCATGATTCCCAAATAGTTACTCGTCTTTCAAAGTCTTAATTCCCACTAGTGAAAATGACATAGTGATGATAGAATCGAATTGGCCAAATAGATCCACAATGCATTATTTTCACCAGCGAAAAATGAGGGAACAAGAGCTCTAAGTCTCAATAATCATACAAATGAACAATGTGAAGAGGAATACAGATTGAAAATACTTAATGCACGGTACTTATCGAACAAATAGACAATTTGGCAATAATAGGTACTAAATCTGGAAAAACCAGAACTGAAAGAATTTTCACAATTTCATATTACAAGCTCACATTCAACCAAAAATAATAAAACAAAAATGAAAACAATAAATTTAATTAACGTTCATTTTTCATGAACAAGGGTAATAGGGAATTCTGTTTATATTGGTTGGGCTGCCATGTATTATTTATTATACAGGCGTCTTAGTAAAGACGGCTTGGAAATTTTTATTGCAGGGAATGTTGACAAAAGCAGCGGAGCGGGACAACCTTATGTTGTTCAAGGATGAAATCAATCAAGGATTAAATATGAAAAGGCACCCAGCAAACTAGCCGAATTGCCACCCCTCAAATAGAGGTACCTGAAACGATCGTTTCACTGTTTCATCCTCAGAGGAAAGAAAATACTTTCCTCTGAGGTTTCATCCCTAATGCCGGACCTGGGTACATGCAAGATTTTCAAGAAATGGATTCAGGGAAAAGGCAGCCAAATCAATGGAAAAGCATTACTTTCTTATTTCGTTCGACGAATTGAAAACCTAAGATCTAACTATTATTTCAATGAATATTTAGTCCGTTCGATGAACTGTAAGTTATATTCACACACTATTCTGTTAACCTTAGCAACCAGTAAAAATAATCTACCGATCTAGAAACAAACGCGGTAACTAACAAAAGTCGTTCTATCGTGCAACAATATATGTAACTTTTCAGACAGTTAAGTAGAAACCTTTATTTATGTTCGAAAAAATAAAACATCAGAATAAAAATTTCATATACATAATCGCGAATTATATGTCATTTCAATTTCACCAACACCAACACTTGTTTACATGCACAAAAAAAATAATAAATATAAGACTTGAATCACAAAGTGCATTAAGGAACATATTGAGTTCTTTTTCAAATTCTGTAATTATCGATCTTCAGTTTTGAACCTGCTACTTGAAATGATATCAAAAATTAATGGAAATTCTATTAACATACAAAGCAGCACCCATAGAAGCATCAATAATACATTTCTTTAGACTTACCTCCGAAGATTTTTCGGCTACCTACAAATTTTTTTAGAGACGAAGCTTTATTAGTATCACAAATAAATGCAAGAAAATAGTGTAAATATTTAATTGATTTCTTTTTTGATATTCACTCATCTGAATAGCATCTATACTTATTTTATACATCACATGATTACTACTACATAATATGAATGACAAAATGTTAATTATCGATTCAAAATGAATTCAAAAATTCGTTTATAAAAAGTTTTCATACCTTCAACATTTTCATAAGGCCTTCCAATTGGATCATTAACTGCCTTCTTGAATCTTGCAATGAACTCAAATGTGTCTCCAATTCGTCTTTCCTCATCCGCAACGCTCTTAATTCATTCATGAGAAGAGGATTGTCAGGTCCATGTCCGCTTCCTTCAAGTTCTTGTTGCCTCCTGAAATGAATAAATCAAAAATGAAATTATATGAAATGAACTCAGGGTGAGCGAATATCATTTACAGTCAAAGAAGATGAAAAAGTTGTTTATACCTAAGTCTAGCAATTTCTCTCATTATTTCCCTATTCTTTGCTTCTAATTGTCCTATAAGTTCCCGTTGAGCTCTTGTCGAATCCATTCCAAGACAAGCTTCGGAGGATACTCGACCCTGAAAAATTATACATATGGGACTATGATATTATTTTTTTATCTAACTGATTAATGTACCAATTTTCATTGAAGTTATTAAATATAATGGCCAGTTATATTGAAGCACAATTCAATTTGGAAATAGAATATTAACTAAAATTGAATGAAATTTTTCAAATTCAAAGATCAAACTTAAAGAATATTATATAAAATAAGCCATACAATAAATATGTAGGTACTATTAAGCAAAGCTACTTACTATATCTGGTGACAGAGAACTTCTTCTTATACCAGTTCTGGGCTTTAGTAGCAACAGCAAAAGCACATTCAAGTAAAAATCATGTAACAAAAAAGACATGCTGACTCAAATCAGTTTTTGAAAATTAAGTTTCACTTGAAAATCTTACCATTCCTTGGCCAGCTTCTTGAGCTAGTTTGGCAGCATAACGAGCAATCAATCTATGTTCATCATCCCGAGCACTGTCCAAACTAAAAACAAATAATACTTAATTATCGAAAATATCGAAAAAATGTAATGAATCGAACCAATTTTTTTATCAAATGGTCAATTTTCCGTTTTTTCCAATGATTTGAAGCAGGAAAAACAAAAACTCTATTGTAAAATTTGCCATGTTCTTTTTTCAAGAAATTTAATTTGTTAAATTTCAAAATAAATAAAACACAATAACCAACTACAATAATATCAAAGTAGAACTAAATATAAAAATCGTAATTTTTACTTACCTCCTAGTTGTGGAAGATCTGCTGTCTAGACTTCCCATTCCATCGAATGGGTTACATGAATTGCTATCAGGAAATCCGTTATGTGATGGAACAGGAGAAGGGGGTCTAAAAAAGAAAATATCATCAAATATATCCGAAGAACTCATTTCTTCGGAATAAATACTTATTTTTCATGAATAAAAAAAAACATAACTATATGAGAGGAAAAATGTTGAAACAAACAAAAATATTCCCAGAATATTCATAATTGGTATTATACAGGTTTTATAAAGAAAACAAAAGTTGTTACACCAGAGCATTTGAAGCTTTAAATAAGAAGATAGACTTTGGTTCACCAATTACTCGTTAATATTGACCAAATGAGGTCTGAATTAATTGAAATTGGTTCAATCACTAAGCCCTGTGGGAATTCCGAGGATAACACTGGTTCCGTGGGAGTAGACAGCACCTACGTACAATAAATCACTCTGAATGCGATCGATTCTAAGATCAGGAACTGCCCTAGAATGTTCCACATAGCAAAAACTTATAGGTAAAATCGTCAGTCGAATCGTTTCCACGCGCACGTAGATCATCTGATAATTTTCTCACAACGATTATAACCACCTTTAAATTCATTGAAGATCTCACATATTCTCTTCTCATTTTTAATGTGGAAATTTTTTTGCCATCTCTATCGAAAATCATGTAAAGTTTGGAAATGTTCGGTGATTTTTTAAACCAGCCATTGATCTATTCCGATTGCACCCCCTCCAAAAACCCCAACTGCCGAGAAGCACATGATATGATCATAAATTCAGTGGAATTCAATTTTCTTGGTGGCAAGCAATGTTCACGATCTCGATTAATATCCTCCACATATAATTTATACCGCTAGAGTTCGCAGATTGTTTCTCAGTTAACAACACTGAAGTATTCTATAATTTTAGTCACATAATTTTGGCGAACTCGCTTTTTCTTGGTGTTTGGAATTTCATATAGTTAGATATCTGTGGTCAGAATCAGATGATCAAATTACCCAGGAGCAATGTTTCTTTATTAGGTTTTAGGTTGATTTTGTATGGGAAATTGTAATACAGATCACCGATGTCTACATTATTTTGTGCTCTTCACGGAAAACAACATAACAAATATGTGACGAGCACATGAACAACACTCAATCTAAAATTTCATAACAACTCATAAACATGGTTGCACAAAAAACGTGAATTCAAAGGTCCTTTTATCCACAACTAGAAGCGCCAAATATTACCTACTTAGCAGTTTTAAATCCATTCCATATTAAAAAAAGTAAAAACAATTTAAGTACAATGATGAGAACGATCAAAACAGGTTCACTACTTCAATTATTATAAATTTTTTACTTACACAATATGTGATAGATTAAGAGTTTTTTCTGGGTGTTCTGGAAATTTGGGTAAATGATTTTTGGACTTCTCTGGAACACATCTGAATGATTTTCTCAAAGACTGTCCGAGAGTTTTATTTGGTGACTGTAAGCAAAGAAGAGTCAAGTGAAAAAATTTGAATGGTTCGTGTATAACAAACATGCAACTATTTAGGATACATTAGTTAACACCGATCCTCGGCCAATCGAAAGCGATGTGTAACGTTATTATTATTATTATTTGAACTGGGGTCGTTATAGCTCGGTAAGCCTTCCGGGAACTACGACCATGTAGATATTTTGTACTCTACCCTACTCATTCATGAAAACCCAAGGAAGTCGTCAATGACGTTGATAAAACTGACAACCTCCTTAGGGGCCTTAGCCCGTTACCTCTCGGGTATCCAGGACCGGCTTCCCCATATGAATTGTTCTCAGGCCAGCCAGCTCTGGACACTTACATACCATGTGTTCGGCTGTTTCTGCTTCTGATCCACAGAGCCTGCAAATCTCATCTGCTGATATTCCCATACGGTACAAATGATGTTTGTACCGACAGTGCCCCGTCAGCAGTCCCACCATCACACGAAGCTCGGCTCGTGACAGCTTCAAGAGCTTTCTGGCGTAGGTCGGTGAAATCATCACGAATTTCTTGGCCTGAATAAGTCCAGGAGTGTTTGTCCGGTGGGATATCCTGTTATTCAACAATCCAACATTGCTGGAATGCGGTACGATTCCAGGGATCTCAGCGTAATCTGGCTGTCCGTGGTAATGTAGACATGCGCCCCCTTGAGATTCATTTTAAGACACTCCTGAGCGCATACGTAAACAGCCAGTAACTCGGTCTGTAAAATAGAGGGCTCACTTCCCAGGGCTTTAGAGATCCTCAGTTTAGGTCCATATACCCCAATGCCAGTACCTCTCTCTGATTTTGATCCATCGGTGAACTATGTGGATGACTTTTCGTCCAAACGATTTTCGAAACGTATTGCTCAGGACGGTCAGTTATGACCGTTTCAAAGGGCGTTCCAAAATCGAAGATGGTTAGCATAACATCCAATGTTTTTGCCAAGAGGTTTGAATCTAGTTGATTCAATTTCCTCATATATCCTACATATAGCCTACAGAATGGAACGAATAAATAATTATAACGTATAAAAAAATGAAAGAAACAAAGGGAGCGGGATATTACAATGGAGTGATTTAATTAATTGGAGCTTTAGACTATTAAAAAGTTTTAAAAAAATCTCTATTTTAACACTGAAGGCATCAATCGTTCGGAATGGCCCGCTTTATCTCCAGCCGTGAATCGAACACGCTTAGCAGCACCCAGTAATCCGCCCAGAAGTTCACAGGAACTTGTAACAGACACTCAGTAAGAATGGCTTAATATCCCTCAGCAGCATATCGCTAATCTGGTGACCAATATGGGTATGATATACGAGCCTGCATAAAAGCAAAACGATGAAATACACGTTATTGGGCAGAATTTAGATTATCATTTTCCAAGTTATTATTTGTAAATTGTTTTCATCTAGAACACTAATTCAATAGTAGGTATGTTTTTTTAGTTGAAACTAAGCAATTAAAGAATCTATATGTACTCTCGCGTTATCCTAGTAATCCTTTTATGCTATTCGTTTTAAAGTTTTTTCTTGGTGTTAACAATTATGATTTCAGGAAAATACAATTTCTCAGGTCCTAAGTGCTGAAAGTTTATTAAATAATCTGTATATTTTTATTGAATGTCTTATAATGTCCACTTTTAGAGATCTTTTACAAACCTTTAGAATATTTTAAAGTTCACTTAAATTCACCTAATTGTAATGCCTTTCTCTCTATGTTTTTGTCGTTTCTTTTAAAATAGATTATATCTATGTATTCATTTCATCATGTAGAGTCCTGGATGGACAAATGTAATTACCTTCAAGTCAAATGAAATTCATAACTGATCTATCAATTAACTCGAAAATAAATAGGATATTCCCCAAAAATTCAATTATATCAGATGTCCCAAATTCGTTGACTAATTAGGGGATCCCAGAATCCGTGAAGTTAGCACCCACTTTTTCGGAAATGAAAATTTTTTTGTAACATTCGTTAGTACCTCAAAACATTTGTAACACAAAAATTTTCATTTGTACCTCAAGGATACTGACAGAAAAATAACGCTTTCCACAGTCCGAGTAAATCATGATGGAAACACTCTGAAACTGATGCCATTTTAGCACAAACAGTACAAATACTCTGAAATTCAATATAAATATGAAGTTTTAACCATCCTAGCAGATCAGACTTCTTCACTTCATTTTTTGTATTCAAGTATATATCTAATTCTCTTCTATCATATTTGAAGAAAAAATCAACTTACAAAGGAAGCATATTCTTTGACCTGATGATCTAAGGTATGAGGATTGGAAACTCTTCCTCTCCAGAAGCAATCCTGACATAAGGTGTAATGTGGACATTTTAAACAACGATAACGGAATCCATTGAATCTTTCCTTAAGGCAAGAATCACATTGTATTGAATGAACAACTGAAACAAAAAAAAGGATCTCACGATTATGCTATATGCTAGAAAAAACAATTATTAATTAAAGATGAACACTCCAATTATGAAAATGTTTAAGTTTCAATTATTTCATACAGGATGTTCCCACCTGTATTACGGTTCAACGCTCAAATTTTTGTTTTTTTTTTCGACGCAGTATCATTACGATTCATCAATGCTACATTCTCAAATTGCATGGAAATACGCAGGGTGTACCAAAAAACTGTGAATGATCAAACGTATATGGTTGTTAAAAGTTCCATATGCTTAAATCTTGCCGATTTTGAGATAATTCGAATTTTTATAAATAGAAGGGTCTCTAGAAAAAAGTGACTCCTAACAGATTTTCTTTCACTGTCCTCGCTCTTATCTTTATATTGCGTGCAATTACGCACCACGTCTTAAAAACACATTACATGAACTTTCAACAATTTTTACTCGAAAAATACTATTTTTCAAATGAGGCAACAAAAAATTCATGCTCAGTGTTGAAACTGATAAAGCGATCCTAAAAAACATTCCTGAGAAAGGCTGAAGTTTCTGTAGCCGTATGTGCTCTTGATTGCACACCATCTTGTTTGAAGAAGCTTTCACTTAATTCCTCAAAATCCAATTCACTAATAAAAGGTACAAGAATTTCCTCCCTATAGCAGTTCGCCTCCGACTCATAGCGCACCAAACTCTAACTTTTTGAGAATAATGGAAATCTGTTTTGGGTTTTATTTTGAGGGGGGGCGGTTGTTTATGGGATATTTGACTGGAAATATTGGAATCATAAGATAATGATGACAAGGGTACAATTATTGGTAAGGGGAGGCATTTTTCATATTTTGTCCTCTCGAAAAAATATTATAGTATACTTTGCTTCTTTTGAATTCGCTAGGTATAAATTATATTTAAAATAGAATAAAATTTGTTTTTTTTCAAATTCCACATTACTTCGAATAATCAATTTGAATTAATTCTTGGTGAAATTGAAGAGACAAAATAATGTTTTAATTCATTATTTTTAAAGTTGAAAGACATCCCACAGTCGCCTGCGATTTTGGTTCGGATTCCGAGAAATCACAATTGAAAACTTCGATTTAGGTTCCGGTTCCAGTAAATCGTTACATCCCTATTTATAATACAAAGGCAGAAGGTAATGATATTCTTTGCGAATTCAAAATGAATGAACGAGTGTTAGAATGAGCATTCTGTACGAATATTATACATTAATTTCTCTAATTCACTGAGTTTTCATTGTTTTGTGCATTAAAAAATGTTGATTGGCAGATCAGTTTTCTGTATCACAAATTCGACAGATAAGATAAATTAGTGATAGAAGAGTTCCGGGTACCAACATAAAATAATAAAATATAACCATGAAATCTGTGTGAATCTGATATTCTCGCACGATTTTGTTTTCAAGGTATGGCAGAATGAACGGTTCTGCCACAGAATTAGAGAAATAGTTCCATTCCTGTCAAACAATTTAGGACATTTAGGTCATTGTTCATTTACCAAGTAATCTGTCTATGTGCGGTTTAGTAAAAGTTGAAAATGAGTTCAAGTGAAATTGAATACGAGAAGAACTGTAAACTGTTATCTAGTTTAACGCGGCAGACAAACTACAATATTCGTTTTAGAATAACCATTTCCTTTTTAAATAGCTTATTGAATTTACTCTCTGTTTCATCATCTGGATCTGAGAAGGGTGTCATCAACAATGACTCCAAAACATATCCATCATACCCTATTAGTATGTACTGTAGAGGGTTTTGCATGCATATAAGCGCGGTCCCAGAGAGAGAAGCAAGGGGATTATGACCCCCCAAAATGGAACCACCTAAAAATTAATATGCGTTTCAAGCAAACGAGGTACGAAATAGTCCCATCAAAAAAATTTAAGCCCATTACGGCGACCCCCCCAAAATTTAAGTCTAGGGCCACCCTTGCATGCATAACTTAAGAATTTTTCCAAATTCTGGCGTCGTGAACGGATCCAGACCGACTGACATAAAGTTCTATGGCTAAGCCCCGCTCCATTTGCCATTTCTAGGCTAAATTTGAACGTATTGTCGCCACTGTGTTTTATTGAGTCACTGTAATTATCGCTAAATAACTTACTATGAAAGGTTAGTTAGCACTAAAACTAAAAAATTGTTGGGATTTCCTACCTACTATTGTATAGGGTTTTCCAATCAGAGGTTTCATTTTTTGACAAATGAAAACTACGCCATTACTAAAATGAAACGATACACATTTCAACAACGCAGTGAAATTGTTTAAATTCACTACAACAATGCTGACAATTTTGCAGTCAGAGTTCGCAAAACTAAAGCACTTTTGGCTCGTCTTGGAGCACCTTTTCGTCCGGCAATAATAAAACTCGTGGAAAAATTTGAGCTGTTGGAACAAGTTGCCATGTTGGTGATGTAAAGAATCTAAACTGTGTGCGTCGCTCAAGAAAAACTGAGAATATTGCTGCTGTAGTCTTACTTATTCGAAAATAAGGCTGTTACAGTGAAGGCGTTGCCCTACCGAGCTATGATCAATGATTTGTATGACCGGAATTGAAAGATATTGATGTGGACAAATTTTATTTCCAACAAGACAGCGCTACGTGCCACTCGAGCAACGAACCAATCGCAATTTTGCAAGAAAAGTTACCTAGCCGTGTTATTTCTCGTAGAGGAAAAAACAATTGGCCACTGAGATCTTGTTATTTATCACCCTTAGACCATTTTCTTTAAAACCACGTGAAAGATAAGGTCTATACTCTATACCAATGCTTTACAATCTATTGAAGACCTTAAAAATGGACCGTAGCCGTGGCGGCGATTTCGCTCTAATCACTAATCTTCAGACAGTAAAGATGAAGATGAAATAAGTTCGAAACTTTGCGGTCACTCAATGTTGATCAATTAAATTAAATTGAATTGTTTTATCAAATAGTATCAACTGACACAGTTCAATATTTAAATAGTTTCTATTTTTCAATAGTTCATATGTTTATCATAGTCTATTGTGTACTATTAATTTTATGAAAGACTGAAATATATCTCACTAGTTTCAACATTTCAGCAGTAGTGTACCAATAACTAATGAAAATCTCACCATTCTCCACACTAGCGATCCTATGAAGAAGCGGTAACCAAAGTAAAACAGGAGGTCCTGGATCAGACATCATGGTATCCAAAAAATCATTAACAGTAACTTTTGCATTCTGAAAAATAAAGGTTTCACATTTATAAACCCAGCTAACTGGGATGGTACAATAAGACCCTGTATAATGATTACATAGTAGGCAATAGAGGAATAAGATCAAAAATTGCTGTATAACAGACCCATTGGGTGATTTATGTTTCTTAATCCAAGTATATATTTTCTTAGATAGTTGGACAGTTCACAACACTCGAGAAAGATTACATGTAGATTCCCAGATCACATCCCAAATCCTTCCTATCTGGCCTAGTATGTAATCATTGTACAATGATAAAACCAATGTTCTAAAGTCTGGTAGATACAATACTGTTAATGATGAAGATTTATGAAACTGGTTGGTCAGTATTGAAATATTACCAGATATTAATTTAAATCTATTGTTTAAAATGAAATGTAGTATAATATCTTAACCCATTAACGACTAGTGTACGAAAACGCAACGCATAACTGTAATATTTCAAAGGAATATTGTAACCTAATATATCAATATTTTTTTGAAAAACGGCAACAGTGTAGGTGGTAAATGCACCACTTCTAGGTTTGTTTAAATGTTCAGTCTAGAACTAACGCTTGTCGTAGACAGTTTATTGTTTTCTGTTAGCGTTTATAAATTTGTAATCTCGACATGGACTTCAAGTTAGTGTAAGTAGTATTTTTCCATTGTTTATAATGAAAATTATTTATTTTTTATTTAGATTCAATAGTGAATTGATGTAGTTATTTATTAGTGACCATTTAAAAACTTCAAAATAAATATAGTCTTGTGATTTTGTTGCGTAATTTAGAGCGTTGCGAAAATGCAACGTCAGTCCTTATGACTACTGCTTTTTCAAATTTATTATATATTTTTCAGTGGTGGATTTACACTCGAAGAGGCTCTGCAAGTGGCTTACGCAGATGATTTAGACGTTGGTGATATTTTTATAGAACCCCCAGAACCGGCCGAGCTGACGGATGAAGACTCTGCAGATGAAGACGGAGGTGGTCTTGTTGATAATAATTTGTCTGCAAATCAGTTGCGAGCAGCATCCGAAATATGCATTTATCAACAAGACAATAGAGATGATAATGAAATTATTTCCGAAGCTCTAGAGGAACCCGAGGAAGAACCACAGACTGCTAACTCCCCACAGACTGCTAACTCCGTAGAAATTATTGATTAGAGTAAAATTTCTTGGATAAATGGTGACATAGTTTGTAATGAAAAACAATTTCCAGAAAGGAACTATGAAAACTTCAAATGCCTTACTCCTACTGAGATGTTTGAGTTATTTATTGACAATGATATTATACCATTATTAGTAACAGGAACTAGAAGGTATAGCCGACAAAAAAATGAAGAAAATTTTTCGATAGATTCAAATGACATGAAATGTTTTTTGGAATTCTTATATTATCTGGCTTCAATACTTTGCCAGGAAAAAAAAATTTACTGGGATAGTAGTGAAGATATGGGAAATGGAATGGTAAAGTTTGCTAAGCGACGTGATCGGTTTATTTCAATATGTCGTTATGTGCATTTTGTAAATAATGACAATGACAATAATGATAATGATTTGTCCGATAAATATTGTAAAGTTCTACTTCATCCCAGAACAAGATTTAAATTTTGACGAAACAATGGTAAAATATTATGGTAGACACTCATGCAAACAATTTATCAAAAGTAAGCCCATAAGATTTGGATACAAGATTTGGAGTTTGACAACAAAGAATGATACTAAGAGAGATACTTGGTGAGATGCATCAGATAATAGTAATAAAAAGCCTCGTGAACGTCAGCTACGACTCGGTTGGGGGGGGGAACGGCGACAGCCCCGAAGAAAAAAAAATTAAATTCAGTCATTTCCTCCCAACTGAAAATTTGTCAAATTGTAGCTAACCCAAAATCTAAACGAAAAAATACAATCAGCTGGCTATAGCATAGTGTATTATACGTCAGCTGGTGCCTCAAACATGAAAAAAAAATTATATTTTCAATGACAACTCTGACAGCGACTCTGATACTGAATCAGAGAGTGGAAGTAACTAAATATTATTGTGCAACATGTGGAGAAAGTCCTTTTCTCGCGAGTGTGGCACTCTCTGATTCATTATCAGAGTCGCTGTCAGAGCTGTCATTGAAAATATATTTTTTTTTCATGTTTGAGGCACCAGCTGACGTATAATCCACCATGCTATATCCAGCTAATTGTATTTTTTCGTCTAGATATTGGGTTAGCTACAATTTGACAAATTTTCAGTTGGGAGGAAATGACTGAATTTATTTTTTTTTCTTCGTGTTTGGGGGGCTGCCGCCGATTTCCCCCCCAGCAGAGTCGCAGCTGACATTCATGAGGCTTTTTATTACCATTACCTGATGCATTCTACTAATTACCGTTTGAGAGGAACTTGGTCATGTATATCTGTTCCTGGCTCCCGGACTATAAATGTGCCGCGCCATTGGTAAAAACGATAGACGAATTAGGAATATGCAATAAAGGAGATCTGAGACATAACTTTTTCTTCGATAATTTATTTACAAGTTTGCACTTATTGCATTATTTGAATAGTCTTGGATATGGCGCAACAGGTACAATTCGAGAAAATCGTATACCGCGAGGCTGTCCTCTTCCACAAAAGCAAACACTACAAAAGAAACCCAGAGGAGAATATGCAACAACAGTGGATAGGACTTACGGAACAATACTAATCAGATGGAATGATAATAGTATTGTTACACTTGCATCAACAGAGTATGGTACAAATCCGTTGAACCATGTGAAAAGGTTTTCTCAAGCTGAGAAAAAAATATCCAAATACAAGTACCGTTAGCTATTGCCAAATATAACTCATCAATGGGAGGTACAGATCTAATGAATGAAAATACCTCAAGGCATCGGATCAGCATTAGAGGAAAAAAATGGTGATGGAATCTATTCACTTGGCTGCTAGATACTACAATACAAAATGCATGGATTTTACATAAACGCGCAGGTAACAAATTAACTTTATTGTAATTCAGAAGGGAAATTGTGAAAAGTTACCTAACCAAGTATCAAACTCTTCCACGTCAAGGAGGTCGTCCATTATCGATTGTCAAGTCGTTTCTCATCAAGAGTTAGTGACGATATTCGTTATGACAATGCAGGTACATTTTAGACTCTATTGCAAATAACAAATGATGGCGTTGTGCTGGAGACATGTGTACATCTATTACACGAACATACTGTATGAAATGTAACGTTGAAATGTGCAAAAAATGTAATGTTGACTTTCATACTAGTTTTTGAACATTTTGCTTAGTTAAAATTAATTTAATACTCCTAAGGACTGGCGTTGCGTTTTTGCAACACGTGGTTTCTTATAAAATAAAAGGAAATTAAATTTGTTTCTTGGAAATTCCTATTTTTTATTACCTACCAAATAAAGTAAACACGAAAAAAATTAGTTTGAAAAAAAAAAAATAAACTCCGTCCTTAATGGGTTAAGTTAAATCATTGATTTGTATATATTTTAACAGAACTTTATTTTATTGCCTTATCTCTCTTATCTAATTAACTGAAGGCATTCTTTATAGTCTATCTCTAATGTTTTTTCTGTAGTATACTGACACTGAAGATGGAAACTAAATTTCCAAAAAAACATATGATGTGTAGAAAAATCATCCCTTTCTGGTGAAGTGACTGTAAGTTAGTACATCCTGAATTCTTCATATGTTAACTCCACTATATGAGTAGTGGACTTAATTGATGTTAATTAATACTAATCATTATCGGAACCAAACACCGAAAGGTATCATTGGGATTTTGATTATGTATATAATATCATTATCGGCTGAAGAACTTCGGTCGATGGCCATTTGTGAATAAAGCACAATATTTTTTTTTTTTACTAATCATTCCTGATACTAACCATTCATTTGAAAAATTAAAAAAATTCGTGTTGAATATAATAGAAAAAATTCTTTTTAATAGAATTAGCCTGGTATATTATTTTATGAACAGAGCTAATAAGGGATTTTTCAATAAAAAATCTTGTGTTCAAATTTAAGTTCAAATCAAAGACTTTTTATCTTACAATAGGGTTTATAGAGAGCATCGGATAGAATATAGGGGAGACATCAATCTGTTTCTAACAATCACAGATATCTCTGTATCCCATTTGTTACCTTTCGGTGTATGGGTAGATATTTAATAATGAAAAGTATTATTCATAAATGTTTAAATGTAAGAACGCCGCATTTAACAACAAATCACAAAAATGAAATTGTTAGTGTATGGCATTTTAATAACAAAATTGTTTTGTTTGAAAGCCAATAAATTACTTTTTTTTTCTAGCATGATAACAGCTCATAGCGTCTCCTCTCTATTCTATCTCGATGATAAAGAGCCATTTAACTTACAATCATAAATATAGTGGAAGCAAGTGAATCTGTATAATTGAAGGTAGGAGATTCATAAACAGCAGCAGGCAATGCAAGAACTTCTTGAAGATATTCGTTAAACCTCCACTGAAGTAACAAACCATTGCTGTCAGATATTTGTGAAAATATATCTGAAACATTTGTATCTATTTATTTGAATGAAAGGAACACTGAAATTTCACACTTTGGTTTATTATTTCGTTTTTTACCTCAAAATATTTCAACATCATAATCACTATAAAAAAAAAATGAAAATGCATCGGCGGAATTCCAACCCGGAGTCTTTCGTGCGGAAATCTAAACAAAATATTCAAAAATCCATAACTCAGAAACTATTCAGACTAGCATTATGGCTGAAGTATATTATATTCAATTTCATCATATATTGTATAGTCTCAATTTCATGATTATACACAGTGAATTTTTCTCGGAAACGTATCTCCGAAGTACAGAATGTTCTTTTCTTTGGAGGTGGGTTGATTCATGTGATATCCTTAGATAAGTTCTTTTCAACTTGTTTGCATTTTTTAGAAACGCACCAAACTTCAACTTAACAGGACAGTTTTGAGAATCACCTAGACAGTAGAAATTATCGACACCAATTCCATATACTCATACCTAGTCGGTATAAAAGTATAGAACAAAAAAATTACAAAAACACTTCCCCCTATGTTCTATCCATCCCAAAGATGATAATACTATTTATTTTTCAGATACTCTCCAGTACCTCACCTCATTCTCAAAGAGATCTATTTTCCTCCTCGAGTCGATTAATTTTGGATTTCAAATTCTCCACCTTCAATACAGTCCTCACCTCGCTTGGCTCTATGATATTCTGAAATTCTTGTTTCTGAGATTTATTTTATTATTCTGTCAAAATCATTCATCTCACTGGTCTGTGTGTGCTTCTTCTTACAACATGTCCTAACTTGTTGTTGGCAACACTAATAATTTGATATGATATCGCAAAGATGATATGATAGCTTGCAGCTCTGTATATACAATCACAGTTTGATATATCACACCATTGAATATTTGACAATAGTTACCAAATAAATGGTGTCTCTATCGTATTATTTGTCATGGTTTATGTTATTCACTGAATTTTCTTGTACAATATGATTTATTTAAACTAAATTAAATTTCTGATGAAAAGCATTCCTAGTTAACGAATAAAGCTCTAATTTTTTCAAATCTACACATCCCAGCATGAAAAATGTGAAGATATCAGAGCAGTTGGATTTTTTTTTCCTTGAGCAATTTCAAAGGTTCAATATTAGAAATGATAAACCAATATAGTGTGAATAAATATGAGGCATTGTATATATTCAAAAACTGAAAAGAGACAATAGAAAAACTTAGAATTAAGTTAAAATATGTATTTATCTTACATCTCAATTTATCCATGAGTTTTCCAGCACATAGGGTTGCTAATGCTACTTTAATGGAGAAAACTCTGATTTTTCCCACATTATCACTGAAAATTGAAATGATTATTTTTTTTATGCAACAGTAAACATATATTATTTTGTGAACATCAATAGGTTTTTTAATATATTTAAGATTGTTTGAAGAAAAAGATATGCTAACAATGATATTAATTCCAGAAATGACATGAAAGAGTGAAGTGAATATTTATAGAGTTGGCCACAAAAATAGAGAAAGCAGAGATTAACAAATTGTGCAAAATTGTGTCAAAATAAGAATTCAAAATACCCTCTTACAAATTTTTGTAAAGAGCATTTGTTATTCTCATTAACTGCTTTAATAAACTGAAATTTGTATAAAAAAAAGAATAGAAGATAAACAATAGAGATAATGGTTCATTAGAAAATTATTATTCACAGATATACAATAAAGAAAATAAATGAAAATACAAGTTATTCTAATTGCCTACCTATACAATTCACCATCATATGTGATAATGAATAATATCAAATCTAATAACTATTGTAAATAATGCTATATGTATATCATAATAAACTGAACTTACACTGTAGCATATGCTGCCAGTAACCAATTGAGAAGTAAACTAGAGCAAATTTCAACATTAGCTTGTTGTGTAGGGGGAGCTCTTTTATTTAGGCTGTGATATAATGAACATAAAAGTGTTTCTAATCTTGCAACACTCAATTCATGAGAAGGTTCTAAAGCATGTAATCCTTGTTCACGAAAAGCTTCTATGATATTCCAAATATCAACTGCATGTACTGAAACATTTTCAAATTATATTAATTTCACTATCAAATTCTTTGGAAGTCCAATACTTTCTTGATTTGAATTAAGTAAAATAACTATTTCTTAGATATATTAGGAGACATAACTATTTATTAATAAGATTTAGAATTCACCTATGAAATTTGCTGCACTCAAAAGTTTTAAGCAAAGAAAATTCACTTTTATTGCAATACAAGATGAAGATAGATTTATCGCCTATCATTAATTAATATGTATGGAACAATTTTCCTACTTATTTGGTTAATTTTAACCAGATATAAGAGACTATATTCAATCCTTGAATAAAAACATTAAAAATTAATAATAATAAATAAGTGATTTAATTATAATTGATTCCATGAATAGAGTAGATGTTTTCTAAAAATTCTTCAACAACTTGAATAATGTATTGGATGAACCTTTGAACTTCTACTGAAGAAACTGTGAAAAACATGAATAATAGAAAATTTGAACTTACAGCACACTTTTTTTTGGATAAATCTCAATTTGACAGCAGTCCTATAAGAAGCAAAACGTATGAGATCAAAATTATGAGAGCTCATCTCATGTATCAAAGCAAGCCTATGATCTGCCTGTCCTGAAGAACTCTCTCCAATCTGCATTTTTTCTTTAAAACAAAAATATCAACAATTATTTTGCAAGAATGGTACTGTAGCCAAATCAATATTTTTAAGTAGCGGAATATTTAAAGAAATTCCTTATTTTCTTGTAATGAAAATTGTTTGATTATAAATGTTTTCCAATGAATATCTAATACGTTGAAAACATTCATGAAAAATTATCAATCAATATGAAATTCTAAATTGAATAATTCTCGAATAATCTGAATTCAATATAGTATCAAATGGGTAACTTTTAGTTACGTTACCTTTTGGTTAACTATATCTAGGAAACGGATAATTGATCAAACAATTAAATTTTTTGGGAATTATTTCTTGGGTTTGTCACAGTCTCCATTATCAAATTCTGTATTTTCTTTTCGAATTGATCGGAATCCTTCAAGCTTTCGGGTAAGTTCGTTGACTTAGATTTTTAAACCCACCGACTTGAAATTTCACTAAAATTTTCTCTCTTTCTATTTAAATTATCGATAAACTTTTGAATTTCTCAGAAGATATGGAAGATATATGGATATTCGATATTTATTTGTAAGTATTTTGAATGAAAAATATCGATTGAATGAGGCCAACTTATTCCCAACCAAACATCTTTCTATTCTATGTAGAAACCCGCCATTTTCATCACACTTCAGTTAACAGCATTTCATTGAAGCTTCCTTCAAGCTACACAAATTTTTCTTCGCACAAACTACCTCTAAATTTTCTAACTATGGGAGTTCAAGTTGAATCTATTAGTCCTGGAGATGGTTAGTTAATTTGCATGTTTTATTTCGACAAAATTTTAAATTGATCTTTGATTTTGTTTGACTAGGATCAACCTATCCAAAAACTGGACAAACAGTAGTTGTTCATTATACGGGCACCTTACAAAATGGTACAAAATTTGATTCTTCGAGAGATCGAGGAGTTCCTTTCAAATTTCGCATTGGAAAAGGCGAAGTTATTAAAGGTTGGGATGAAGGAGTAGCTCAGGTATAATTTGTATTTACTAACATGTTTTTCAGTTAACCTGACTTATGATGAATCAAACATCCTTGCGCTCTGAATCAAAAGTTGAAAATTCATTGTTTCTGATCAATTCCCTATCTACTTGAAATTGTTTTAGTAAATTCATAAATACTACAAACTAATCTTTTTCAGTTGAGTGTAGGGCAAAGAGCCAGATTGATTTGCTCCCCTGACTATGCTTATGGATCACGGGGACATCCTGGAATTATTCCTCCTAATTCCACCCTAATTTTTGATGTTGAACTTCTCAAGGTGGAATGAATTTGGAAAATATTTGGGTGCGCCAGCTCTATACCTTATAATTTATGTCTTAAATATAATAGCATAATACAAATCAGGTTTCGAATAATCTGTGTCAATAGGTTTAATAAATAATTGTAGAGAGAACAATCAAGCTTGAATTTATCTGCTAGTTATTAATAAGAGTGATTGTGGTTGTACCTAGAATTTTGTGTTGAATAAAGCCTGAAATATAGAACTGGAAAATTATATAAGAGAAATATTATTTGCCAAATTCAATATGATTCCCCAAAAAGTTAGTCCTTTAACACTTTAACCCAAAATTTCCTCATTGTTGGTGTATGAAAGATCAATAATTTTAAATTTAGAAATTTTATGGTATTGAGGTTATGGCTGATATATGTATTCAACATTTAAAAATTGGAAACCAGGTTTTGAGATAAATTTTAATATCCTGCTTGCAGTTAACTGTTCTTCATATGTAATTTTGTCAACTATATAGCTACATCTCATAAAATGCCTTTTGAAAAAATCAATTCATACAATATAACAATGAAAGTCTTAATATCCAGATGTTCATGGGTATAAATACATATCAAATTTTTTGGACGTGCACGATCCAGTTTTTTTAACGTATATATTGCCAAGACGTTATGCCGGTAAAGTATATACAAAAGTCTTGGACCTATTAAGGATGTTGCTTGAATAATTGTGTACAGGATGTCCCAAATTCGATGCTCACTGAAAACATCTCGAGAACTATAAAAACTACAAAAAATGTTAAAGGAGCCCCGATCTCTTTTTTCGAAATAATAAGATATCAGAAAGAAGTAAATCAAAGATATCTCGATTCGTTCTAGAGTTACAATAAGTTTTCAGTCACTAGGTAACAGGCGAATTGAAAAGTCCCCGGTCTACTATTCATAGTAAAACACATTCTTTTGACAAAATTCTATTTTATTATTCAACATAGTTGCCTTCTACAGCGATTATAGCGATCTTCCAACTTTTCGATAGCATCTTTGTAGTACGATTTGTCTTTCGCTTCAAAATATAGGCCTCAGTTTCGGCGATTACTTCTTCATTGGCGCTAAATTCCTTTCCAGCAAGTATTCTTTTGAGGTCTGAGAACAGGAAAAAGTCGCTGGGGCAAGATCTGGCGAATACGGTGGATGCAGAAGCAATTTGAAGCCCAATTCATATAATTTTGCCATTGTTTTCATTGATTTGTGACACGGCGTATTATCTTGATGAAACAGCACCTATTTTTTTCTTCAAATGGGAAGTTTTTCAACAATTTATTTTTGTCGGTGACAGCCTCTTTTCGGCGTTCACTGCGTTCGCCGTCTTCGGTGCTTATTTCACCACGTTTAAACTAAGCATACCAATCAATGATGCAGACCCTGGAAACTCTTCGTCATGCCAAAATTTTCCTTCAAATGTATTTTTTTCATTCAAAAAGCAATATTTTATCAGCACACGAAATTCTTTTTTTTTTCATCTTTTTTCAAATAACAAAAGTAGCTACACTCACAACGCAATATCTCACAAACAAATGTTCGGACTGCTGTCAAATTTTGCCACGTATCGTTTTTGGCACTAACTACAAATCATATGGATTTAATACTCTGAACGCCATCTGTGCATCAGACCGGAGACTTTTCAATTGACTTATATTATGTGAATTACATATTTTTACTGTAAATATATATATCGTATGCCTCAACTCGATTCACCCTTCCGAAGTAGAATGATGTAGGAATATCGTGCATCTCTTGAACTTGAGAAATATCATCACAGGGTGTTTCATATATACTATAACTGACAAAGAAACTGCAACACCCAGAAGAAGCTGTTTTTGGTAAAACATAGATAGTATAGCAAGAAGTAAATGCGATTGAAATCATTGGAGAAAAAACGAAGGGTTTACAATTGTTTTTAATAAATTTGTTAATAATGTGTTTGTCCAACGCGATTACCTATATACACTCCCCAACATGTCTCGGCATTGATGCAATAAAGACGGTCTATTTCTTCTTAAGGGATACTATCCCAAGCTACCTGTACTTCATGTCACAGGGCCACCAAAGTCCGTGGGGGTTGGGGTAAATTTCCAAGCCTTCTACCTTTAGAGTATAGAATAAACTTTGTTCTAAGCTAGCTTCTACCCATGATGTCCCAAACATGCTATATGGGCGAAAGATCGGGGAATCTGGGCGGTCATGGCAAAAGATTCAGATGGGTAGCTTCGAAAAAGTTTAAACCAACTCTGGCATCATGAGGTCGGGCATTACATTGCTGAAATATTGGATTCTCGAGCCGGTTAAGGTAAGGGAGAACATATTTCTTGACGGTAACGTGTAGCGCTGTCATGTCACCTCGAATAAAGACTAAAGAGGTGACAGTGGTGACCTACTTGCTTGAGCAATAGCACCCCATACCATAACGCCTACTGTCCAGTGTACATGACGCTCAACATCAAACTGAGTACATGACGCTCAACATCAAACTGAGGTTCACGTCTTTCTCCTCGACGTCGTCTAACCCTTCTTCGGACATCATGTGCATCCATGGAGAATCGAGAATAATCAGAAAAAACGACCTGATACCATTCCAATGTTGACGTCCTCTGCACCACTGTAATCGTTGCCGGCGATGCTCAACCGTCAGAGATATCACAAGAAGCGTTCGATAGTGCGTCAGTTCAAAAGACCTTATCCGGCGGTAAACAGCCTGGTAGAGCCTCTGCGATCCGTCGGTCCATGGATGTTTCACTGCGCAATTTCTTTTCTTGTTGGCAGTCGGGCTGGGGGACGTCTGACTCGACTTCGACTGGATCCCCTCTGTTCACCTTATTTCCGACAACCCTTGGTTTTGCCCAAGTTTCCCTCTAGCCTGTTTCATTTCAGGTCATGGTCCTTTCAAAGGTAATCTAGCTGTTCAGGTTGAGGAGTCACATTGGCCATGTGGTCGCCCACAGTTCAGCGACCACATCCTTAGAAACTGTCCCTTGTCTAGTGACTTTAGGGTCATTTACGGTCTATCTATTCTGGAGTCTCCGGGTCTCAGATTAGCCGATTTTTGTTTATCTCGCAATCATTTTGACCCTTTATCTGCATTCGCGGCTGACGCTATATGTCGCCTCATCTCCTGGCATTCGGCCTAATATGAGATTCTACCCCAGGCAGCAATGATGTGAATATGACTAAGCGTAGTGACGAGCACTGCTCATGAACTACTTTTGCACTACTGCTGAGTTACAGTTACAGAATGGCCTTGTTCTCCTAACCACTCATCAGCCAAAGATCGAGTTATCGCAAATCGGTCTCTAATGGTCATAAGTCTTAGACTTGAATTTCATTTGTGCCCCTTCGATGTCCGGTGCCTACTCTCCTTTGATTTTGGGCATTATTAAACCACGCTTGACAACATCTCATAGCAGTAGTTGAATTTCTGTTGGTACGGTTAGCGATTTCTCGAAGTGACAACCCCGCCTCCCATTGACCAATAATTCGACCTCTTTCAAATTCACTTAGCTCCTGATAAATTCCGCGTATACGTGCTTTAGGCATTTTAACAACAACTAAACATCGACTTTGGATCTCTTCGAACAGCTGGTTTGTTGTAAAATTCAATAAACGATTACAATATTTTAGTAACAAAAATTGTTTACGTGGAAAAATTTTCACGATTCTCCAACAATCATTTACTCCTATCAATTTTTTAGCAAAAAAAGAAATTAATTTAAACAGCTCCTTCTGGGTGTTGTAGTCTATTTATCAGTTAGTATATTTGTGCCAATATTTGTAAATGAGAATGTGTTATTTTCTTGACTCACTTTGCGCCCCTACAATTTGGCGCCCCGGCAAAATGTCCGATTTGCAGGTCCTGGCTGCGGTACTGGTTATGGGCGAGTACGTAAAGTCAGCGCTGTTGAATGCGCTGAAAGAATGCACTTGACAGCACTGAACCAGCAAAATGCCGGAGAAAAAGCGCTGCATTCTTTGCTGAATCATAGATTTACATGTAGTTTATTATGAACGCTATTTCAACGACATCCACAGTTCAAATGAATAATTAAGTTAATCTGTTTAATTACCTCATATATGAATATATTTATTCATTGTCTCAAAAAAAGCGAAGACATAATCTTTTAATGAATTTTTTTTATTATTTTGTGAAGAAAATTTCCTCGAAAACCTTCTCATATTTATTCGGGAAATAATTTTTTTAAATATGTAACTATTGATAATTTGTAGTGGTTGTGCATGCCCGAGAGGTGGCGTTGCTGGCTTTCAGTCACTCTCTAATAAGATATCATCGGTGGGTTCATAAGAATCCCCGAATTTGTGCAGAGTTACCTCTTCACGATGGTGTGAGAGGCTGTGTCTTGGGCAGAGATCGCTGTAATACAGCGATCTCTGCTCACAGCTTTACAGCTGCTGTATAGGCCAGCTGATGAGTCCACCAGCGTTCTCGGGACGAAACACAGTAAACCCGTGAGAGAAGGCGCAACTACGACATTTGGCTCGAGAAAGACTCGCCAATATTAATAATATACATAATCATCATTCAGCTTTCTGTGTCCACTGCCGAACATTAGCCTCTTCAATTTCTGCCAATTTCAATGATGGAATGAGGCAGACAAGGTCCCTAGTGGCACTACTATTGCATCCATAAATGCAACAATAAAAACTTTTGATTTCGATCATTTCATGTTCTATGTGTAGTAGTAATATTTTTTGATATTATGATATTATATTATGATAGATGAAACACACGCAAATTTGTGTTTGCGACCAAGAAAAACTAGTTTGAGACGGCGAAACTTGAAAAAAAATGCAGTCCAAAAAAATGTTCAACCTCAATAGAACATCAAAGAGAAACATAATTTAAATAGTTATGATTCTGTACAACCACTTGTAATTATGTAATGATTTCTAAATATGAATTATCGTAGAAAAAAACCATGAAATGACAAATATTTAAATTTAGAATTGCCATATCAGGCTGTATATGGGCAAAGTATTTGTTTTCTTTTCCATTCATAATCATCATTCTGCTTAGTTAAATGTTTACAATACACCGCGTCAGAAGCTTGCTTCTCCTAAAATGTTTTTTGTTTGGATAATTGATTATAAATTACAATTACATGTTCTATTATTTTGAGTTACTTCTAAATATCAGAAATATTCAGTTAAACTGAGTAAAAACTATTTTCATTGTTCATTATATTCTTTCCTGTATAAATAACACAAATAACCACGTACAAAATACTTCTGTTTACAATGATCTTCCCTACACTTGAAAACGTATGCTGTAGATGGCGAAGCCTACCCTTGTATAGGGAAGATTTCTGACATTCATGTTTTTCTTCCAAGGTTCTATGTTATATCACAGACTTATCTACTACTACTCTAACTACTCTACTCTAACTGAGTAAAAACTATTTTCATTGTTCATTATATTCTTTCCTGTATAAATAACACAAATAACCACGTACAAAATACTTCTGTTTACAATGATCTTCCCTACACTTGAAAACGTATGCTGTAGATGGCGAAGCCTACCCTTGTATAGGGAAGATTTCTGACATTCATGTTTTTCTTCCAAGGTTCTATGTAAGTAATTGTGTTCTGTGGTGCAGAGGTTTTATGATTTGTTTATATTTATTAAAGTTTAGTAAGCTTTCAAACTGTTATTTTTGAATGATTATTTAATTAAATTTTTTGTTATTGAATGGATAAATATGGAAACGTTTCTGTTCTTTTCAATAAGAAATTTCAGTTCAAATCCTTTACAGTTATACCCCAGAAAATATTTGAAGTTCCGAAATGGGAAGTACCTAATCTTCAAGAAAAAAAAATTAATCTTAACAATGTAAAAGCTCAGTTGGGCAGATATAATCTTGAAGAATGGTCTAAACATACAAAACATAATGATCCTTCGAGTTTTGTTATAAAATTTCTCAAAGATCAGATCGAACCAGAATTGTTGACACAAGCATGGTGCAAGTTTTATGAATGTTTGAATCAATTCAATATCATACCTATTACAAAGAATAGTGACCGATTTGTAAGTTTACACTTATGTGAAGCACCTGGTGGTTTTATATCAGCTTTAAATCATTTTATAAAATTGAACTATGACTTCTTAGATTGGCATTGGGTTGCTACTACACTTAATCCTCAATATGAAGGCAATGAATTATCAGAAATGATTCCGGATGACCGTTTATTGAGATTCACCAGAAAACAATGGTACTTTGGTAAAGACCATACTGGTGATATTACCAAGTTTTACAATCATGTTGATTTAATCAGTGAAATCAAGGAGAAGGTGCTATTAGTTACTGCTGATGGAAGTATCGATTGTATGAGCAATCCTGGAAATCAAGAAAGTTTGGTGAAATATTTGCATTATTGTGAAACAATGACTGCATTATCAATTCTGAAGGAAGAAGGTACATTTGTTCTCAAAATATTCACGATGTTTGAACATTCAACAATTTGCCTCTTATACCTTTTAAATATATCCTTTAGAAGTGTCAGTGCCTTCAAACCATGTACCTCAAAAGGTGGAAATTCAGAAGTGTATATTATTTGTCTAGGTTTCAAAGGCTTTGATTTTATTAAAGATGTTTGGGTAGATTTGATAAATCCTTACAGAGAAGGATATTTTGATGAAGAAGTATCCATGTTTGATATAAATGAAATTCCACAGCAATTTTTTGATGAAATAAATTCATGTTCTGAATATTTCATGAATTTCCAGATTGAAACTATAAGGAATAATATTGATAACTTTAGAAAAAGGAATTCTTTGAATCGTTCTCTTATTCATCATACAAAGATTCGAGTGGCCAATATGTATCTCCGAAAATATCATTTGAAAAAAATTGTACCTTCTTACAAATTAGTCCTATTTCCTGAATCTAATTGTGTTCCCGAAATTTTGAGCTGTAAGGTTTTTCCAAATTATAAATTATTCACTTTAGCCAATATTACAATTGAAACAGTTTTGTCAATTAAATATGGAAAAGTTATAAATAATTTGGAACATTCTAAATTTTGTAATTTAAAATTGTCTGATACTTTCAAAATATTTTTCAAGAAAAATCAAGATCATTTCAGTTTATATAATAGAATTTATATGGACCTAAGTAATGATTATTCCATATTAAATAGAAATGATTTCAATTGTTTTTCTTATAGTGAATTTCAACGTGATTTCTTAAATTTTTTTATTTGCCATGATATAAATAAAGACCTTCTTATTTTGAATATTCCCCTAGTCACCAATTTCTTAGTAGGTTTTTTTTATATATTGTGTTTAGTTTATGAAGAAATTTTTGTTTACAATTATGGATGTATTTTATTGAAAAAAGGAAAGAATAATATGAAATGTAAATTTATTGAACTGGTATACACTTTGAAAACATTTTATGAAAATCCTCCACAGGATATACCATTTAAGATTGATATTTTACAAATTGTTAATGAAGATACAATATTATATAATGACTTTCATACAATAGTTTGTGATTATAATAATTCCTTAATAAAAATCAATATTTGATGTTAAAAATGCCTTTCAATGGGAAATGTATACATATATTCATTTGTTCCATATTAAATATATTTCTCATTCTAATAATCTTGAGTGGTTTATAATAAAACAAGAAAAAAAATTAAATTTCGAATGAGCGCTACGAAATATTCATTGTTGAGTATCAAGGCACGACCACAATGCCTCTGTTTGCTGTTTTCTCGATGGTAATTTTTGTTAAATAGCATCTGAAATAATCCACAGCTCGATACAATATCAACTTAGTAGGTTACTTATTCAGCTTGAAGGTGGCGTTATATATTCAAAGTTTGAGAACTGTACCAAAGTTTTTTTTCGTAATTTAGTGTCACCAACTAACTGTACTTTCAGACTTCAGTACTACATTTATAACATAATTTGAGAGTATATCTGAAAAAATGTTACGTTAGAGTAAAAAAAATACGCCAGTAGAATCACAGAACACATGTGTAGATAAAATTTTCAGCATTTTGCATTTACACTAATCATAAAGCTAACCAAACAACTTGATAATAATTATTATTGTTTAATAACAACAAATATAACAGATACTCAAAAAATGGGTAGTATGGTACATTGCCAGTTATGGATGGGGAGTGTGAGTATTTATTTATTTTTGATCTGATTCAAAATTCCTCAATTTCCTCTTAATGTCTAAAAAAAATATAATTTTTGGCAATGTTTTATTTTTGCGTTTCATTTTCTCAGTTGGAACCATATATGACAGAAACTTTTATTTTGTCTGCCTTTCGAAGAATGGGAGAAAATCCACTTAATGTTAAGGTCATGAGGAATAAACTCACTGGAGAACCAGCTGGTTATTGTTTTGTTCATTTTGCTAATGATGAAGAAGCTATTGATGCAATGCACAAATTAAATGGTAAACCCATTCCTAGTACAAACCCAGTTGTTCGGTTCAGGCTTAATAATGCAAGCAATACTGGAAGAACTCTGCTAGATAGGGAATTTTCAGTGTGGGTTGGTGATTTGAGCCCTGATGTTGATGATTACAATTTATACCGAGTGTTTTCATCCAAGTACAGTACAATAAAGACTGCTAAAGGTAATTAATTTACTGTTATACTACTTTTAGCAATGATGCAGTTTTATGGTTGATATTTAAAACAAAAAATTATACATGCCTAATTTCCAAAAAAAATGGTTTTCAAATATTTCCATACAGTTCATCCATAGGTCATTAGGACATAACAATTCAAACTGAGAAAAGGATTATTGCAGATCATTTAAAGAAGCCCTTGAAAGAAATTTCATTTGTTAATTAATTTGTTGATTTACTGATTCAGACATTTTGAATTATTCAAATTGGTATTAGATGAAAACAATTTTTAGAGAAGATAGGGATGATTTCTGATTAATAAACCTTATATTTTTTTCAGTTATCCTTGATAATAGTGGTTTTAGTAAGGGATATGGATTTGTTAGATTTGGTAGTGAAGATGAAATGAAAAATAGTCTTATGTATATGAATGGATATGTAGGTTTAGGAACAAAGCCACTCAAAATATGTAACGCAGTTCCCAAACCAAAAGGTGCTGCTACAAGTACAAATGGTTCATCATTCACCTCTGGCTCAGATTATACTCAATATTATGATCCATCAACTTATTGGCAGAATTATGCGAATTGGCAGAATGTGAGTATATGAATATATTTATAAATGCTAATCAAGTAGATAGTCTGTTAGTTTTCCTCAAAATAGATATTTTTATTACTGAGAAATTGCAATATCTTACCAAAAAATACTGTATTATAATCTTGTTCTCAAATTAAAGAGTATGTTAAGAGTAAATAAAAAAATTCAAAAAATGCTGACTTGGCATCAGGAGCTTTTGAGCGTTTTATCATTCATTCCCCTCTTGTACCCATAGCGATGACAGAATTGGATATAGATATATATTGTATATGAGATATGATTTATCATGTCATTATTGACCGCTAGTCTATCTAAATGAAGAAAACTTGGCATGAACATTTAAGTGGCCATATACATACAGGGTGTGGTGTAATTAATGGATAATCCTTTACTGGCGAATAGGGGAGGTCATGGCCGACCAGAAAATGTAAAGTTATGTTCAGTAAAAATAACATAGTTTTCGAGATATCGGACAATTTCATTTTTTTCTAAAAAGTGCACCTTTACTCACTAATTTCAATGCTGTGATCACAAATCTTGTTATTTCTTTGGGCATTGTTTTTTATTTTACTCCCAAATAGCTGTACTATGAGCTAAATTACCAAATTCCTACCATCTTGCATGATTTGGAAAAAAAAGTAGGATAATCCTCATGTTTGCAAATTCACTTACTTTTTTCTTTAAGTTATGGAGAAGAAAAAATGTATTGAGACCTTTGTGAACATTTCATAAATAAATTGTCTATTTTATTGCGGTTCTGAAATGGTATAATACATGTTATTATTTTATTGGGTGCTCGGACTACATTTATTATTACAACTGAGGTACTTATTTCAGTGAAAGAAAGTTTTAGGGATTTTTGATGATACCTAATAATGGTTAAATAAAACACAGTAATATTTTCACTATTTATTTTAAATTACATTAAGTGCTCGAAATGTCCGCCTTCTGTCTATGGTTGGTAGTATGGCACTTTTTCAGAATGAATAAGTTCTAATATGGTTGCCAATTCTCGGTGTAATATTTTTCCGACTTCATCGTGTCTCTCTTTATATTCATGTCCTGCAAACATTTGATATCCTCCCGTGATATGTTGGATTGTCTCATTCGTTGGACACCTATATCGGCATCGATCGTCAGTAATAGTTCGATCCTTAGTGATATGCTTGTAGTAATTTCTCGTTGAGATCACTTGTTCTTGGATGGCTAAAAGAAAACCTTCCGCTTCTGGATACATCGCACCTGAGCCAATAGTTTGACGCTTCAATGTCGACATGATCCTGGTCCACCTCGTTGAAATGTCTTCCATGCGCAGGGTTTCTCTCTCCATCTTTACAGTTTTTCTTGGTTTGTCTGGTGGTTGTATGAAAATTGCTCCTTGTGAAGTGGTTGATTCGTCTACTTCACACAGTATTTTGTAGACGTCTGATATACTTGCTTGATCTCTGAAGTATTCCCGAAGGCTTTCTATCAGCCCATTAGCAAGTTCCATGATGTCCGTCAGGCCCTTGCCTTCTTTATTTCTTGGCAGTGTAGTCCTCTCAATACTGCTTTTTGGATGGTGCTTAGGTGCTTTTGTCATCAGCGTTCTTATTTTGCGTTGTAGGTTTTCGATGTTTGTTTTGCTCCATGAAACTATACCGAATGAGTATGTTAGAATTGAGCATGCATATGTATTGATAGCTCTCGCATGTTCTTGCTGTTGAGGTTTGTATTTGAAATCTTTTTAGTTCTCCTAACAAACTCAGTAGTCAAGTCTTGCTCCATTCTTTGGTGGTTGATTCGTTGGTTCTGTTTCATTCCAAGGTATTTATAAAGATATCATCGGATTTCATTGCTTCAATTTTCTGTCCATTTGCAAGAGTAATCCGTTCATTCCCATTATTATTATTATTGTGAAGTCGAAATTCAAAAAAGTATAATTTTCCACACTTGTAAGGAAAATTCATATTTCATATTTACTCACCAGGATGGAAAACAAAATCAATATTAGCCAATAATATTATATGAAAGTAAATTCCGAGAGTTTTGGTGGTTACTGATAATTTATAGTTTTTATTTCATCTATGAAAAAATAATGTGATACTATTGTCATTCAGACTGTTTGAATTACACCCTATTTTATGAATTTTAAGTATCAAAATACATGCTCTCTAACTTTGTTGTATAATTAAAATAGCATTTAGAGATTAGTACATCTAACCTCCTTCATTTTTTTTTTAATTTTCTTTTTTTAGCAAGGATATTATGATCAAAGTGCGAGTAGTGTTAACACTTCAGAAACTAACAATGGCAGTAATGTAACGTCTCATGTTCCTCAGTCAGAAAAAAAGGACGATAGTTTGGAATTAATTGGTATGTATACACTTCATTAATTAGAATTATAATTGGGTTGAAAAGAATCTATTAGATTCTAAATAAGTATTTGAAGAATGAAAAAAGATCCATCTCAACTTTATCTGCGCTGAATACAACTCCAGTAAAACTTGGACAATCATGAAGTGATCTATCTTTCCACAAACCTAAATTGCCCATAAAACTACCTTTCCAACACATCTATTTAAGTTTCTATCAGTAAAAAATGTTGATCAAGTTTAGAGTCTGCCGAAAAAATACAAATTTGAGTTATTTTCATTTGTGAACCATTTAGCTGATTGAATTAGTTTGAATATAAATGTTTATATAATTTGAGATCTCTTGGTATCGTTTATATTGAAATTCTAGGGAAAATAGACAAATAGAGAAAGAGGGTTAACATGAGTTTGTGTAGATACACTTGGCGTGAATATTTGCTTAAGGTTGGAAGTCTCACATCAATGCAGAGGCGTATTTCCATTCATCTTTCATTGTTCAATTATCTCAAAATTTATTGATTTGATCCAGTATACGCTTTTTGATCTGGAGTTCTTGTAGACCGGAAATGTTTATTTTTGTTCTAACAATAACACTCTTAGGCGGTGTTCATAAACTTAGACAGAGAGTAGAGTAAAGTATGGCCATATGATCAAAAATATATGCTGGTCTCTACTCAACACTCGTCGTTCAGAAACTTACTCTGACAAATGTCATTTATACAAGTGAACAAATGTATAGGTTAAATTATACTTGTACACAATGATTTGATAAAATTATTTTATATCTTGAATTGTTGCTATCGTAAATGTATAATATAATGAAACTAAGAGAAATTGCCCGCTCTAATGAAAGTATATCATATATCAAAAAGATTGAAGAAAGGTCAGTCAGACAACATTATGAAGAAACTATATCTCTTAGGGCCTGTTTCACCAACGTCCCAAGTCATAACTAATCTTTACCATATGATCTTATATATTTTTGAAATTAGGAAAAATTGAGTTTTCAAAAAATGGCACAGAAATCTAGTGTTCCCATTTGAAAAAAAACATAACTTTGGGCCATAGCTTCGTAATTGAAAATTCTATTAATAAGATGAGCACGCCACTTGGATTCTTCGTAAAAAATGGCCTGTATAATGTTTTAATTTCAGAGCTCTATCATCAGTATTTTTTCGATATCGCAATTTTTCTAATTTTCACTTGTAACTCGAAAACAAAGAAAGGTGACCAAAAATGAATACTACTCCCGTTAGTTTCTCAGAAGAAGAGAACGAGAATGGGGTATCTGATTTTGTCTCCTCTGATTTAAAAGTTGTAATGCCAAAACGTCGAAATTTGCCTACCTGTACATATATGAAATCGAAAAACTCGGCAAAATTCACACTATGCTATGGTTTATTATTTCATTTTGAAATATCTCAAATCAATAAAAAGAGTGGTTTACGGCCATCGCTTTTGAATTTAGAAGTGGGATTGAACCGTAGTCTTTTTACTGTGTGGGTACCAGAATCAAAGGCTTCTCCTATGGCTGTACGAGCACAAGTACAAACCAGTTACTAAAAACCCTTTTTGAAGTCCCAGGCTAAGTCTGCGTTTTCAGCCACATGGCTGACCTACAGGGGGCAGGTCATTAAGTTTTTACGCCAACTAACAATGTGAATGGCCGTTTTCAATGGTAATTAACAAAGCATTAGCTTAATACTCCAGTGGAAATTATTTTGTTTTTTTTTATTAATACTCCTTATGAAGTAAATTAGAATTTATCTTGCAACTATGTAATAATTATGGAATATTTTCAACTTCATCTTTCAGATCATACAATAGCAGTAGATGTTGAAAAAATGAATAGGGAGAAAATGGAACAGGACAGTAATCTTTGGGATGCTCTGGAAAGTTCAAAATGGATGGCAGCAGAGCAAATTGAGGTGAATTGATGGTACTGAAAATTTCCTCCTAATATATATAATTGGGGAAATTATATAAAATAATTTCTACCAAAATAATTATATCAATTATTTATACTATTTTCCAATGATTATTCTCAATATGAGGATGAATAACTGGAGAAACGGTACAAAAGTATAGCAAGTAATGAACCTTGTCAGAAGGCATCCAGCAATTACCAATTCTGTTATTTCTATTTCAATTTTTTGTTTAATATATTCCAAAAAAAATCTTCTCTTTTTAGAGCTCCTAAGATTCTATTATTACAGAAGTTTGAAAGAGAAAAATTCTAGGAGCTGCCAAATTTGATACAATATATAAGAAAATAGTTCTTTTATTATGTATGTATTCTCAATTTGACTTAATAAAGTTTCACAAAGTACCAAAGTTTAATTATCTTTTTATCAATTTGGTAGTCTGAATTTCTGATTCAATTGTATTAATCCACAGCCTTCTATAGAAATTTTGAACGCGAGAATTAAACTATATTTTGAATGTAATACCACAGATTACTAACAGATGTTTCACTCTCCATATTCATGAAGGAAATCACTAGAAATGTTTTTTACACTTGATTCAAGTCTTTTAGGGTTTTGAATGACTTGTTTTGAATGTGTGTTGATGAACCAGAGATTGGATATGTTATCATTAAACTTGTCATATGTGTCAAAATTATTAAGAATAATTTTTAATTTTATTTCGTTCCAGCTTGTTTTAATTAGTTGGTTAAATAAAAAATGTCTTATTTTTTAAACGTATAGAATCTAGAAACAAGTGTCGAATAAATCAGACAGTTTCAATATGTTTTAAATCTGAATTAATGAGAAGTGGTGAGCTGTCCGTATACACGAAGCACCTGAAATATTGAAAACCGCTAGTAACCGCTCTGAAATTCTTGGCGATATACGGTCCATACCCATTGTTAATAAAAACATAATTCCATAAATCAATCACAAGTTGAAGTTCAGGTGGGTGTAAATTGTCTGTTCTATCACTCAAAACCTGAAGAGGGAAAACGCATAAAATAAATCTCAACGCGCCCTATAGATACATAGAAATTATATATATACTTTATCCTGAAAAGAGAAAAATAAAAAAGAAAATAATAGGTACTCAATAAAAAAAACATAAAAATTGAACGGCTAGCTGATCAATGCACATTGTTCCCTGAGCAATGATTTGGAGACACGATTTATAAAAGGGTACCTTAACGTTGCCTTAACTGAATGTATTTATTTTATAACTTAAAAATGCATAAAGTGAAAGATCTTTCAAAAAGAGAGAGCCTTCGATAATGGGCTGATATATGACCGCGATTGCGATTGACGTTGTGAATATCAGATCTATACCTAATTAATTTTCCTATGAAGATATGAAGGAATTCCTGTTAAGATTATGCGATGTGATGAAATGCTGAAAGTCTGAACATGTTCCTAATATTGAGCCATCTGGTATCTTGCAGTTTATGACTTATTCTGTCGAACTTCCTTATTCCATAAATAATTCTCGAAAAAGAATTATGTATTTTTTGAACCATAGCCATTATTTCTAGTCCAAGCAGGCAAAAAAAATCCGGTGAACAATATGTGAAATTCGACAAAACCAATTAATAAGAGTGACCTTAAGTTCTTTGGAAAGAGATCTTCTGTGATGATAGAATAATCGCAAACTGTGGACTCTCTAACTTGTTGCCGTCTAGCAAATATTTCATTTTTAGGTTTGACGTAGATATTTTTCAAAACCTTAATAGTACTCCCATATGTGGAACAATCACTGATGTGTATGGTCGCGCTAATTTAGTTTATAAGGAGGTCCAGTTGAACTTCATCTTTCTTGTCTTTAGCAGCATCAATGATGTTTTCAAAAGAGCGAATCCAATAGGTCCAGTCCACAAGTTTTAACTTCTAACTTGTCTGCGTAGCTTTAAAACAAAGTGGCAACTTTTGAAGGGTCTAACCTTCTTGGATTATAATGGCATTGGTTCCTTTTCACTTGATTTCCGCATCGTTTCTTATGGCGGCGCTCATGTCGTCTTTGTGTCAATGCCGTTTTGAGGTTAAATAATAAACTACACACGTTAGACAGAACAAAGGAAAATTTTGAAATGATGCTGTTGATTGGTTAACTCTTTCTAGAGCGCCATCTAAAGGATGAAACAGGAAAAGGGATCCATGTCGAGTCGAATCGCCAGAATTATCTTAAACAAAATCTAATCAGTGAACACACCAGTATTTTAGACATCTTAGCTTTAATCAACTTTTAACTTGACAGTAACAATAAACAATTGTCAAAACTACACAGTCAACATTATAACAGGAATTTTTGGTTAATTTGAAAATGTTGATGATGTGTAAGATGTCTAAAACACTGGTGTTATCATTTACTATTGAAAGACCTTAAGATTAAAGTGGAGACGTTTGAAGGGGCAAGTCTTCTTGGATTTTAATGGAATTGGTCCCTTTTCACTTTATTTCCGCATCGTTTCTGATGACTTTTTTTGTCAATGTCGTTTTGAGATTAAACCGAAAGTCGATCAAGCGCAAAGTTATATCAAAGATATATCACAATATTTTGAAAACTTCAATTTTCTTATAATCACGCCTAAATCAAAGGAATTTTTGGGTATTTGTTAATAATGGTGTTAAGTGCGAAGTTAGCTCAAAATTTTAATAGAAACGTGGGATCTGATACGTAAAAAAAGTAAGAATCATTTCATAATTTCGATAAGTAGCCTACTCCCTATCAAGTAATAGTTGAGTAACTATCATGGAAATTATCATTGTGGGAATGAACCTTGAATTATGTTTACTATCACTATCAAGGAAACTATCACAAAAGTATTATCATGAGAGTATGCACTATCATCGTGAAAATGATCCTTGAGTTAATGATCGATAGACATTCGCACGATTTCGGAAAAACGGTGTTCGCACGAATTTGCTACTTCCCTTTCCCAGATTTCCGCTCCTAGTGGACGTTGGACCTAACAATGATTTGGATCAGGCCGACTTCCTTCTTTTCCAAAACTCAAGATTGATAGACGAAATTTGGTTACGAGTACTGAAGTCAATTCCTGGAAGTACATTCAAAAAATATTTTGATGATTCGATTATTTATCCGCTTGACTATATTATTTCAAAAGAGGATTACTTTGGGAACGATTCAGTAAATTTGGTTGAATGATTGCATTTCACGAACCCTGGTATTTTTTTCAACATAATAGTATTAAGCCATAAGGTTAATCAGGTTATAGATTGAATAAAACACCTCGCCTAATTAAAAAATGTATAAGTAACAGAATATCACACACATAAATATATTTTAAAAACTTGACGTAGAGTTTTCTAGTTATAGCTAACAATCACCTGCGGAATATACTCAATCTTTTTTTTGGAGAGGTTCCAGGCTGAAAATAAAGAAATGTGAAATTAAAAAATGTATACAATGAAATCATTAAATCTATTGAATTATAAAGAAGCTGCTCAGAATAGAATTCGTAATTTTCGAAGAGATGATAGGATGCGATACCAATCAAAAGAATTAGAAATCCAGCTGAGGTAATTATATATACAGTTCAATTCATTTTTGAATTAATGTTTAATTCCCTATTATGATTCCTTTGAACATGTCCTGAACAGCATTCTCAATAATCTTTTGTGAATTACAAATATTTTCGAGCTATAATTTAATATTAGAAGAGTTCAATTTTATACAATTTTAAGTGAACTTAGAAATGAAAGATTTTCCAATAAGAGCTTTCTTTTTGATATTAAAAAAAGAGTATATTTTGAGAGAAATCAATAGATTTTCATTTCATAGTAGAGAGGAAGATATCCCATTAACGATGGAAAACGATATCAGCCAAATGACCGCCACGGCTACAAGCGCTACGGTTGCAACACCATATATATATATCCAAATCAACTTTGGAATATTTTTCACGAACGTTTTTCCAAAACTTTTGAGCAATGTTTTCCCAGGGTTGAAGTTTACTTATCCTCTAATGAAAAGAACATCAAAGTAATACCCGATGTCGAGCATCTGAAGGACATTTTAGATAAGCTCTATATAGTTTCATTTGCCAGACCTGAATTTAAAGCAACGTATATTTCAATAAAAAAACAATATGACAACTTACTGTCCAAAAAAAAGAAAGATCATTTTAACAGCCTAATTCGTAATTCAGAAAATAAGTCAAAGGCTTCATAATAATAAATTCTCTTACTAAAAAATGAGAGTTCTCGGGAAATTTCATGTGATCAATGTGATCCCTCGTGTTTACCAAATAGATTCAATGACTTTTTCGTGGACTTCCCATCTGATATCACTGAAATGCTGGAAAAAACTACCCCTGATGATAGAGATAAACTCAATAAGTCATTTTTCATGTTTGATATTTCACATGATGAAGTATTGAAAGCCGTTAGGTCTTTGGAAAATAAATTATCTTGTGGTTACGATGAGATACCGATTAGAGTTTTGAAATCATCGATCAATATTATACTCGAACCACTCAGCTTCATTATTAACCGCTGTTTCAAAGAGGGATGTTTCCGGACCACCTGAAAGTTGCCATTGTCAAACCTCTACATAAAAAGGGAGACATCAGTGATCCAAATAGCTATAGACCGATTGGTATTCTGCCCTCTTTTTCAAAAGTATTCAAGAAAATACTAACTACTAGATTACTGAAATTCTTCAAGAAATTTGGTGTGATCTCAGAATGCCAACATGGGTTTGTGAAGAACCGAAGTACTGAAACAGCTGTCTATGAACTTATAAATGAAGTTGTGGAGTCTATTGAGCAGGGAGAAATCCCAATCAGTTTATTTCTAGATTTGACAAGGGCCTTCGATTGTGTGGAACATGGGAGATTGCTGTAAATTCTGGAGGATTGCGGTATAAGGGACAATCAGTTGAGACTATTGGAGAGCTATTTAACATCGAGAAAACAGATAGTTATTATGGAGATTGATGGTAAAATATTGGTGTCAGATGAAAGAGAAATCTTGATGGGCGTACCTCAAGGAAGTATAGCCGGACCTGTTCTGTTCATCGTTTATATTAATTTTCTACCAAAAATGAATAAACCTAGGAGATTGAGGTGTTCGACGAGGATGTTTGCGGATGATGCCAATTACTTGATCAGATCCTCAAGTATTTTTTCAGCAAGCATTGTCATTATTTTGATTCTTATAAGAACTTGAATTGTACCCGCAGAATGTCTCCTTACATTGTTCCGGTTCATAAGACAGTTGTTAGGGAAAAATCTGTTGAATGTGTGGCCATTGGTTTCTTCAATGTTTTACCATCAGAATTGCAAAAGATTGTCTGTCCCAGAAAATTTAAGAAAGCTCTCTATGCATTTATATTAAGATGTGAACCTTACAACTTCACAGAATTCAGAGAATACTGTAAGAGATAATTGTTTGTTAAAGTTCTATATTGTTAAATTTGACTTGTTCCATATTTACAGTCATGTAATTTTTTGGAATCAATAAATATTATTATTATTATTATCCATTTCAAGAAATTTTCCATGACTAATTCGCACATTTGCGGCTGTATGTCCTCAATAACCTCACGAATTCCATCTTTAAGATCTTGAATAATAATAATAATCTTTATTGTTGACCCTTAAACAGCAAAAACATTACTGGCACCAGGGCCTACTAATTATATTACTATTTGAAACCAGAAAACAACAACATAAATAATATTCTAAACTTAACTACAATAACAAAAATAAAGTCTATTCTAGTCTCATAAAGTATTTTAAGGCATGGCAAAACTTCTTCCAATCTCTGATGCTAACCAAATCTGAAGGGGCGGAGTTAAATACATTTATGCTTCTGTAGATCGGGGAATTCTGTGTTTTATTTGTCCTCCTAAGGTCGTTTCTAAGTGTCTCTCTTTGTCTTGTCAAGTGGCTATGGTATTGAAGTGTCTGTTTCAATTTCATTCGAGTTTTTAATTCATTGTTCCTCATGCCATATATTAATTTTATCTGTTCTAATTTTCTCAGTTTCATTATGTCAAGAATTTTTGTTTATTCATATACATGTTTTGTTGGAGTAGTATGTTCTATATTGAAGATACTTCCAACTGCTTTATTCTGGGTTCTTTGTAGCTTATTAATTACATAAGTCGGTGCGTTTCCCCAGCAGGGTATTAAATATCTAATATATGGTTCTATGAAACCATTATACAACAGATATTTACTTTGAATATAAATTGTAGAATCGATTGTAGAACATAGGCATAGGCCTTATCCTTCACATGGCCCAAAGAAAACAGTCTAAAGTTATTGAATCACAAGGTCTCGATGGCCAATTGTGATCACCTCTTCGAGAAATAACAGGTAGTTTTTCTTGCAAAATTGCCATTGATTGGTGGATGTTGTGTTTTTGCGTCTTGTTGAAATTAACGTCGTCCACATCAATATCATTTACATATATCATAGTTCTGTAGCGCGATGCATCAGTCTCATTTTCGAATAAGTAAAGTCCAATCACACCAACAGCCCAAAAAACGCACTAAACAGTAACACGTTGAGGATGGAGAGGCTTTTCAACAAAAATGTTTGGATTTTCCGAGCCCCAAATGCGACAATTCTGTCTATTAATGTAGCCTCATTCCAACGTTTTCATGTATTGCTTGAGCTTGCGACGAATTCAGTTTGTATGTGTTCAGGTACAAATTTTATTACAGTCAGGTTTGTTTTTAGTTTTATAACCATGTAGACAGTCTTTACAATATTTATTGTCAGTTTGTTGTTACATAACCACTTGTAAAGGCTAAGGTCTTAATTGGCTATGAATTCTAGTTTTTTGGGATCACTATCAGACAATACTAGTGCAGTTTCAGCAGCAAACTCAAAGTACCTTGCACACAGACCAACATGTTTTAGATTAGTAACACATAAGAGGTAATGGAGTGGTACAAGTACTGATTTCTGAGTTATACCTACATTCAATTTATATTTGGGATTTGTTGCTTTTACATTTGTTTATTTGTGTTCTATCCTTTAAATATGTTTCCATCAAACTTCTCCCAATGCCCTGAAACCCATTCTCTTCAATTTCAGATGCAAAATGTCAAGATCAACTTTTACTTGTCAAATGTCATAAAGATGACAGCTTCAAAAGTAAAACTGTCCATATAGCAGGCTACTAGAAATGAAACCTATAGGAAAACCCATTGGATGACCCATTTGTTACCTTAATCCGCGGCATATGAAAACTTAGAATTATTCCATTTTCAAAAGAAATATTCACGCTCAACCAAAATAAGAAATGCTCACCCTTTACTTCAAAAAGTAAGGATATTCACTTACCTCAATACTACTTCTTGATGAACTTCTTCCTGTGAAAAGTGATCTTATTCGACCTGGTGTACTCTTTTTGGATTCAGAATTTTGTTCTTTGGCTATTGGCATTTCATTTCCAGTTAATGACAATCTACCGCCATTTTTACTAGGTGTAGGAGGACCGGGCTTTTTATAGGAAGTGGTACCGAAGTCCTTTTTTCGTTTCTCATTTGGTAGTAGTTTACACAAGCTATCGTCAAATGCACCGCCAACAGACTGGAAATATAGGATTAATAAATAAATGCGCAAAGTAAAATTCGTTGATATGTATAAGAGTATAAGGTGATAATGTTAATTGAATTCAATAAAATCATGTCATGCTATAAAATGGTGTTTCTCGGGTAATAAGAAAGATGATAAAGTGAATAAAAACTTCATGATGTAACTGTTACACTCTATAGAGTGTTAAAAATTGTATGAAAAAAGCAGGCTACAATTGCGACTCCCGGCATTTATAAAATAGAGATTTTTATGCGCATATGGTTTCCTTACTAACGTTCAGAAGAAAATAACCTGTCATTAAAAAAAAACAAATAATAAACGGAAAATAAAGAAATTCAAATATTGTAATTTTAACTACAGTTTAATCTTCAATGTTTTGATATTTACGGATGATATTTAAGATTCAAATATTGTAATTTACAGTTTAATCTTCAATGTTATGATATTTACGAGACGAAAAAGTTCTTCAAAATCTACCTTAATATCATCTTCCCTAAATCGATCTGGACTGCAGAACTGGGTTTCTGCTGGGTATGATGATTTTAGATGTGGGGGCACCAAAGAATTCCGCCATGCTAATTCTGAAACTCTGGAATCCTTGTTTTCTGATGACGGTAAATCACATTTACCTGACTTCAAATCAGTTAAATACTTATTGTTGAACATTTCCTCTTCATCCTCCATCTGCAAGTTTCCTGCAAAATGTAAAGTTATATGATGACATTATCACATAAGATCAATCAAAAAATATACCTATACTACTGGGAACACCAAATGATGTTTTCCTCCTAATATTAGCCTCTTCAACAGAAATACCCGATCTAGGCAGAGTCCTCACTTGTCGTTCATCAATTAGTTTTCTTGTGTCCAGCACAGAGGGGTTCACCTTGTTAGGATGTTTGAATTCCATCAGTTTAGCAATACTAGTTCGTGGTTGGTTATCAATAGCAGTTGAGTTAATGCAAGATGAATCTCTAAGACTAAAAGTATCTAATTCATGGAGGTGTAAGTTGGAACCATGCACTCGTGATGAAACATACTGATCTTGATTTCTTTTTAAGGTGTCTCGTTCTGATAATAGTTGTATTTTTTGTTTGGTTTCAAAAAGTTCACATTCCAGTCGCTCAATAGTTTTGATTAAAGGTATCTGAAATTTTAAGGTAATAATGATATATTATTGAATTCCTCTATTTTTGAGTCCTTGATTACTCACACTTTCATGTTGTTTTCCTTTGATTTTACTCATTTCTTTGTTTACCTCTTCTCGATATAATTTTATCTAGAATGATTAAAAATTTCAAAGACAAAATTATATATATAAAATCAAAAAAATATATAATGCTTAATATTAGGTATTAATGATGGAAATAAAATTACTATTATTATTATTTCATTTCATAATTACGATAGCTAATTGATTTATATAATTCAAAAAAAAATTGATATATAGATATGTATCTATTGAAATAACAATTCAATTTTTTGCATATAATACATTAGATTGTTCATTATCCAACACATTACAAATATTTTTTTATTAAAATTGTAAAATATAAAATAATTCTTCAAGTAGTAAATAATAAATCTATTTCAATAATGGATTATTACCAGCAAAATATGGATGAAGATGGTAAAGTAAAATAGAATTACAATCTTTTCATGTGTTTTGGTGCAATTCATCAATTAAAAATTATATTATAATTTGTTAGGTAATAGTAAGAATAGCATCAAGCTTAAATTTTGCCATAAAAGACATTATTATTTGGGACAAATGAATAGATAGAATACTACATTTATTCATTTTAGTTCCTCATCATGAGAAATAAACAAAGTTATGAAAGCATTTGAATTAAATTTTCCTCTAATCATGTATTCAATATGGAAAAAAGAACGAATTTTTCAAAATTTATAGATTGGTCTGGTATAACTTGTATTTCAAAATATTAAGTCAAAATTTCCCTTTTAGCTGGCGCGCCTTATTATTATTATTTGAACTGGGGTCGTTGTGACTCGGTAAGCCTTCCGGGAACTGCGACCATGTAGATATTTTGTTCTTTACCCTACTCATTCATGGAAACCCAAGGAGGTCGTCAATGACGTTAATAAAACTGACAACCTCCTTAGGGGCCTTGGCCGTTACCTCACGGGTTTCCAGGACCGGATTCTCCAGCCAGCTCTGGACACTTGCATACTATGTGTTCTGATTCTGATCTATAAAACCTGCAAATCTTATCTGCTGACTTTCCCATACGGTACAAATGATGTTTGTACCGACAGTGCCCCGTACAAATCCCACCATCATCCGAAGCTCAGCTCGTGACAGCTTCAAGAGCTTTCTGGCATAGGTAATCCCGAATTTCTTGGCCTAAGTAAGTCCAGGAGTGTTTGCCCAGTGGGTTATCCTGTTATTCAACTCCCATAGCTGGACCCCAGCTTTATATTGGTCTTTTCCTAGCCCACAGAAAGGCTCAGGTGTCAACCTTGATGCACTTTTTGCAAGTTCATCAGCTTTTTCGTTTCCTTCAACACCACAGTGCCCTGGTACCCATAGTAGAGTCACTTAATTGCCTCTGGCCAGTTGCTCTATGGTGTTACGGCACTTCCAGGTCAACAGAGACCCCTTGGAGTACAATTCCAGGGATCTCAGCGTGGTCTGGCTGTCCGTGGCGATGTAGACATGCGCCCCCTTGAGGTTCATTTTAAGACATCCTTGAGCACATAGCTGGCGCGCCTTCATGAGCGGAAGAGAGGAGGGGAAAATGGCCGCGGAACTAGTAAAAAAACACAGATTTTCGGATCGTTTTACTGAGGCTGAAAATGTTCAGATTAGTAGTTGATGAAGTTGTCATTATAAAAATAAAAACGGTCTTCAAAATGTTGGAGGACGAAATCGATGATGGAACAATATATAACACGCCTGACATATGTGATAATATGATTTTTTTATATACTTCATCAAATGGGAGACAGCTACCTCTGACGTTTGAAAGAATCTGTGATTCTTCAAATTTTTTTAATGTTCATGCCGGCAGCTAACTGGTTAGGTCACGGAATTTGTGCAGCTAACATATTTTTTTTGTAATGACAACTTCATCAATTACTAATCTGAACTTTTTCATCCTCAGTAAAATGATCAAAAAATGATTGTTTTTCTTTTTATGTGTCGTAGCCATTTTCTCCTCCTAGGTCACAGAGGCGCACTAGCTAAAAGGAAAATTTTGTAATATCATGAGAAAATATACTAAAAAATTCAGCCTCAGTAAAATAATAATAATAATCGTCTTCATTGGGCGAAATGACCTGGTGAAAATTGACGCTATCTCCCCTAATATTATAAATAGATGTTAATCATGTTTCTAGAAACTCACCATTTTATCCTTCATTTTTTCTAATTTTGTTTCATATTCCGCTTTAATATTCTGAATCTGCTTCGAAGTCTTTGACTCGTACTCAAATCTCTCTTTTTTCAAACATCTCAAGAATTCATCCCTATCTCTTGCTCTCTTATACTTCATTGTGTCAACCTCAGTCATCAATTTATTATTTTCTTCCAGAAGCTTATCATATGCTTCCTTAATTGAAATGAATTTATCCATTTCTCCCTTTTGCTCCCCAACTATTTGTTTTAATAATATATTTTCATTATCTAGTTTTTCATTAATTATTCGAATATTTGAAAAAGCTTCTTGTAATTTCACCAAGTCAGCTTCGAGGCACTTTTCACTTTCCATATTTGAGAAGAATCTGTTTTCAACTGGAGTTGAAGTCCTCATACAATTATCTTTATGATCTTCATATTCCTTCTGTAAATTTTCAAGACTTATTTTATATTCTTTCAAAATCTTTTCCTGATCTTCTTTATATGAGATATATTCTTGAAGTAACATTTTATAATGTAAATCATTTTCAATCCCCATAGATTTCCTATCATTTTCTTTAATTTTTTTGTTTTCTTCTCTCAATTTTTTTACTGTCTTTTCTAAATTATTTTTTGTATTTTCCAATAGAGTCACTTTCTGCCTCAGTGTTAAATTTTTCTTCTTCAAATCGTCCTCCTTGATTTTGTCAATATTAATTTTCTTTGATGTTGACAGTATATTTTCTTTTTGTTGGATTTTATCATCTTCAACCTTGCATGTATTTTCAAATTCTTTTTGTGATATTTTAATCTGTTCTAAAATGTCTACAGCTCTCTCAGTTAGGTCTGATATCTGATCACTGAGTTCATGAATGTTATATTTTTCTGAACAATCTTCAATTTTGGCTTCTAGTGAAGCAAAAATGTTGTCACAATTGTTCTCATAATATCTCAAAATATCTTGTACTATATCATTTATTTGTTTTGAATATCTATTGTATTGTTTCATTATATCTTCAGAAATGATGTCCAAAGTTTCTTTTTTTTCAATCAGTTTATGGGAGTTATCATACCGAGTATATTTGCTCAATGAGACTAATTGAGTTCTCACATTATTAGTCAAGTTTTCTAAACTATTTTTTTGGGAGAGCAGTTTATCAAAGTCCTCCTTGAATTTTTTATAATATATTTTGAATACTTCATATGTTTCTTTCTGTGTTTCATTACTTTTCATTAGGGTTTCAATCTTCTGTGAAAGTTCATATTGTTTTTCTTCTAAAAATGTTTGATTTCTCTTTTCCTCAAACTTGACAATTTTTTCTTGTAACTCCTTGTGCATCTCCTGTAATCACAAGGTAAAAACAAAAATAAATTGATATATTAAATGATTTTTAAATATATTATATTACTGTAACTATTGGATAAGAATTGAATTTTGATATATACATACCAATTGTTTCAATAAACCACCATTTTCATTTCTCAATTGCTTGATTTCTTCTTCCAACTGATCCTCTGTAATTTTTTTGCATTCCATGTCTTCATGGCTCCTTTTATTCATCATATCTATTTGTGTGGATAAATTATCTTTCACATTTATCAAATCTTCATTTTTCTTTTTCAACTCAGTAATTTCCAGTTTATTTTTAACTACCTGAACTTGTAGATTGGCTAGAGTACTTTCATATTCTTCTTCATTTTTCCCACTCTTTTTTTTTATCTCTGAAATTTCTTCTTTGAATATCGCAATTTGAGCTTCCAAAGACATAACTTTCGTTTTATACTTTTCTATTTCTTCATCATTTTTCAATTTCTGACTTTGTAAAAGGACTCTATTTTCCATGTTTTCATCTATTTTTTCATTACGAATTTTTTTTAAATTGTGAATTTCATGTTCTAAATTAGCAACCTTCTCTTGTAAATTCACAATATGAATTTCTTTCACTGCCATTTCATCAGAATGTTTTTTGATAATATTCTTTATTTCTTCTTCAAATTTCTCAATTTTATTTGAATATTCTAGATTTTCCAATTGCAATAGATTGTATTTTTCCACAATAGAATGCAGATTTTCTGTTTGACTGGATAACTGATGTTCATTTTCAAGAATTTGTTCTTTCAAATTTTGTATCATTTCAAAATTATTGTTATTAGAGGCTACTGTCTCCTCCCTCATATTTTCCAGTTCTTTAAGGTAATATGTTTCTTTCTCCGAGAAGATATCAATATAAGCATTCAATTTTGATATTTTTTGACCTAGATTGTCTATTTCAACTGAAACATTGGTTTTATTAGTTTTTTCAGGAGTTTTGAGTAAATCTCCAATTTGCAAATCATTCAATATGAAATCTGATTGGTTTTTGCGTTCTTTCAAAGATTTTATTATTTTATTGAGCTCATCATTAAACATATTTATCGTTTTAGTTAAATCAATAAAATTATTTTTAAGTGATTGGTTCTCCATTTTTATTTTAGCTTTCTGTTCCTTATCTTCCACCCAATTGATATTCATTTCATTCATTTCTGCATTAATCTTTTCTAGATCAGACAGAAGAGATGAATTGGACTTTTGACAGTCACTTAATTCAATGAGTAATTTTTCTCTTAGTTGCTCCGATTCTGTCAATTTAATGTTCAAAGCATATATTGATTGCTTTAGTTTCAGTATCAAGTTATTATATTCAGAAAATTCTTTTTGGTGGAAACCTTTGAGATCAATCATATGCTGTTTCATGAATTCCTTGAATTCAGCATATTTTTCTATCTTATCTTCATATCTTGTGACCAGCTCTTGAAGTGTGATATTCTTTGCAATGATATTTTCAGATTCTGATCTCAAACTTGATATGGTATTATCTAATTCAAGGATTTCAGAATGTTTTTTTTCCATTTCTTGGAGATAGTTACTTTTTTCTAAATTCAAATCATCAAGAGTCACTTGGAGGGATATAATCCTATTTGAAGTTTCAATATTTTTTTTTTCAGAAATCCGAAGTTCTTCACAGAAATTATTTCTTTCAGTTTTGAAGAGTTCAATTTCTTGAACAAATTTTTCTTTTTCGCTAATCAACTGATTTTCTAATTTAGATAGGTTGTGTTGTTGATCTCTGTTAAATGCTTGCTCCTTAAATAATTTTCCTTCTAGTTCATGAATGAGACTGCCATTATTTTCCACAATTTCATTATTCACTTTTTTCAAGTCATTGATCAATTCATATAATAAATTTTTGTCATTCTTGAAATAAGACTTCATATCATTGAAATTTTGTTTTATTTCAGTTATTTCAATATGCATATCTCTAAATCTTTTTTTGTACTTTTTTATCAATGCTTCCTTCTCATCACTTTTCTTCTCACTTTCCTGAATTATTTCGATATTTTTTGAATTATTTGTTTTTTGTGAATTCAATTCGATTTCAAGAGATTCAATTTTGGTTTTAGCATCCTTGTTCAATTCCTCTGTCAGTTTCAATTTAAGATCGAGTTCATTATTCTGATGTGCTAATTTTTCATGTTCTATTTGCAATATTTCTAACTGCTTTGAATACACATTTAGTTCATTGCAAGCTTGATCAAGTTTTATACCATTAATCTGAAGTAATTCATTTAGGGATTTCATATTATTTGAACTTTCATTATTGAGAATTTCTAATGCTTTTATTCTCTCTTTGTACTCATCAATATTATTTTCACTTGCAACCAAATTAGAAGTTAACTTTTCAATTTTATCACTGAGCTGTTCAATTTGAGATTCATAATTATTATTTTTAGAAATTGTTTCAAATAATTCTGTTTTATTTTGTTCTAATGTTATTTTAAGACAGTTTACTTCAGAGGAATATTCTTCAGTTCTTAACTTGAGTAGGTTGTTTTCTTCTTTCAAAACTTCAATTTGACTATTGTATTCATTATTTTCAAAACAAAGCTTAGCTCTCATCAATTCATTTTCTTTAATCTGATCCTCAAGATTTTTCACTTTAGCGAAGTATTCCTCTGATCTAGCATTAAGTAGCTGTTTCTGCTGTTTCAAATTTTCAATTTCATTATTACATTTATTGTTTTCACCACAAAGATTTTCTAGCTCTATCTCATATTGACCAATTTTAATCTGAAGGGTTTTTATTTCTGTACAATATTCTTCTGATTTATTTGTGATTAGGTTCAATTGCTCTTTTAAAACTTTGATCTCTTCATAATACTGATTCTTCTCATAAACCAATTGTTTAGATTCTTCTTCATATTTCTCAGTCATTTGTTGAAGTATTTTGACTTGATTTAGATTTTCTTCGTTAGAATTTTCAGAAGCAAATAATTTTGAGTTAAGTTCTTGTATCTTAGTAGATAGGTTTTCATTCTGCTTTTCCAGAGTTTGGATATTGTTCAAATACAAGTCTTTCTCAGATCTAATTTGAACAATTGCTATCTCTAGTTCTGCCATTTTATGTGACAAGAAATTATTATTCTCTTTTTCTCTGAAAATTTCAGCATTAAGATTATCTAATGATGTTTTATTAAGAGAAAGGATATTGTTTATTTCTTTTTCTAAACATGAAAAAGATGTCTTGCATTCACTCGATTCAACTTCAATATACATTTTTGTAATATGGAGGTCCTGTTTTAATTTTTTTAGCTTTTCATTTTCAATATTAAGTTTATTAAGGAGTCTTCTATTTTCTTCATCTTTTGAATCCAAATATTTTTTAGTACTGCTCAGTTCATTATTTAGAGCGTTCACCTGAATAAATGTTAAAAATAATTAGTTCCTTTATCTGTTAAATACAATATTTACGCATATAATTTAATAAGTAATAAATTTAGTTGAAATATAATTTATTAATAAATTGTGTTGGAAATAAAAATACCTTTGACATCAATTCCTCATTCAGTTCTTGAGATTCCTTCAACTGAATTTCAATAACTGCACTAGCAAGATTTTCTGGATTAACAATTGAAGTATCAACTTTATTCAGTGAAATATATTCACTAAAACTGCTTTCAGTTGAACAGGGCCTCTGCTGTCGGTAACCATCCAATATTTCGTTAAGTTCTTTACAATATGTTTCTAAATGGGTTATCTTAGAAGATTTTTCACTGAGCATTTCAGTAAGTTCATCAATTTGTTCATCATATGCCAAATATTTTTTTTGCAATTTAGCATATTCTATCTCGTACTCTTCAATCTATAATAGAAAAACTCCAGTTTTTAAAATTTCGAAACATTTCAATACAGTCCTACCTTTTTTTTATATAAATGATGCTCCTCCCTCAGTTGTTCATGTTCTTTTTCATTATTTTCAATATAATGCTCAAAGTTTCCCAATTCTTTTTTCAAAAATTTCACAGTAAGTTCCAAATCCGGTTTTTTAGAGGTTTGCGGAGGTGTTTGACATTTTAATTTGAAAATTTCTGATTTCAAGGCATTTATTTCGTCATTACTTTTATTCAATAATTTTTCTGAAAATTGAAGAAATGTTACAAGTAACAACTTCTGAACATTTATAACATGAATTTGACTTCATATGAATTAATCACAAGTTGTCAAACGAAGGATACTGTGAAAATCTGGCAATAGCTTAACAAAATTAAATTTTATCCAAAAAAAATACGAATGCAACTTTATTCAATTATGTCCTATAAAAGGAGGAAAAAGTTCTTCATCCTAGCAGTGATCTTATTCATAATTTTAATTATTCTTTTTCTCGACTTGAAAATTTCAAAATGATACCTTTAAAATATGCAATATTAATGAAAAGTTTTGTATTATCCTATTTTAATTTGTAATACCATAATATTTCATGCATAAGGCTGATTTATGCAATAATTTCTAAGAACTACGAACTAGGAAATAAACCTAAGAATTCAGTGGCGTTTATGCACTCTCTTATTAGTTCTTTGTGAAGGAAAGCACACATGTTCGAACTACTTTCTATTTGTTCTATACTTTGATGATTCACATTGATATTGATTGTGAAAAAATAAAATAAAATTTTTTTCAGATACACCGAATACTTTTCATTCAACACGAATAACGGAACATGAAACGATAGAAACTGGTACTCGTCAATATTGAAATTCTATGTGGCGCATGCGAACTTCATTATTTTAACTTAAAGCATAGTTCTTAGTTAAATATTGGCCAACTTTCTAGTCTCAGTTCTTAGTCCTTGGATAAAATGCATAAATTCCCTCATTGATTTGATAGCACTCAATTCTTAGTTCTTAGTTTTAGTTTTTAGGAATGGTGCATAAACCAACCATTATAATTATTTGATGATTAACCTAAAAAATAAGTTAAAACTATGTTTACCAAGTTTTTTAGTTTTCTTTATTTGAGTTCTCAATTCATCCTCCACATCAGCTTTTTCATATTGTTCTAATTCAAGTGCAGTTTTCAGTTTATTAACTGCTCTATCCTTTTCATAATTAAATCTCCGTTTCAAACTAGGGGTTCTAAAGACATCAGTTAAGGGGCTATTTGTTGACTTAGATTCAACACTATCATATATGCTATCTTTTCCAATAATATTTTTGAGATCAGAATATGTAACATCCTTGTCAACATTCTGTAAAAAATTCTTGATGGATAATTGTGATTTTTTAGAGAGATTTTGACACAGAGGCAATGTGAAATTCTCTCGTCCATCGTAAATACAAGTATAATGCATTAATAAAGATGTTATCATTATGAGCTTATCCTCAGGTAGTTCCAAAAACGAATCACAATTAATATCTTCGATGTGGGCATGTTTATATGTATCACTTAAAAGTGTTAATACTTTGAGAAATGTATGATCAATTTTACTCAATAGATCCTCTTTATTTCTGAAAAATAAAAGAGTATGGTAGAACAGTGAAAAAAGAATCCTCAACAAACTTACAAAATTGATAAAACATCCTTGAAGAAATCACTTCTTCGAAGTTCATTTATGTCTTTTATTTTAGAATTTAATTGTAAACAATTACACTGAAATAAACAAATCATATAATAATGAAAGTATTTAATATCATATTCGAAGTATAATTACCCATTCGACAAGTATTTCTCCCCAAGAAATCATTGTGAAAATTAAAAAGAAATTTTATTTATAATTTACAGACAATTATCCCATTACATTATTTATATGATAACGAATTATTTAACAGAAATACGTTACTTTCAAATTGACAATATTTTCTATGACTACGAGTGCTAATAATTTATAACCACAGAATCGTTATTGATCTGTCCGATATATCCGCATGCATGTAGTGCACAGCACATTAGGAAAAAGATGTGTAGAAATACTGAGGTTCTCACTTATTCTTGAAAATTTGAAGATAAAACTGGCTATATACTTTTGAAAAAATCAGCTTTCTTGAATTTTAAGGAGATTGTCAGAACTTTATTTGATTGTCGTATCGGCTCCTATGGCGCTTAAATCAATTTCCGCTGTCGTTTTCATGGAAATATCACTATTCTCATAGACCTTATATTAATTTGGTATGAGATCTATTTTCTACCTATATTCTAATATCTATTTCTCATAAGGAAAACAGTTTTTCGCAGTCGTTTGCATGGAAATATTGGCATTTTATTAAATAGCTCCATCTATTCTTTTCGAATAGTTAAAAAAATCTAATCAGTAATCAGTGAACATGGCAGTATTTTCAGACGATAAATGATGATGAGTCCTTCAATTATAAAGGTCTCATCATCATTTATCGTCTAAAAATACTGGCGTTTTCTTATGTGTTCTGTGATGAAACCTATGTATATATCTTAGAACATTAATATCTATATTCTAAGGTGTATATATGTACTGAGTGAATTCTTACAGGTTTGTAAGTCAAGGATTTTATTCACACATTCAGCTTTTCGGAAAAAAGGCCAACTAGTATCAACTTTTTTTTAGTCTTTATTTTGTTCCGTTGTCAATAATCAAAATTTTGGAATTGATAACAACTGCTTGCATGGAAAATGATTAAACGAAGTTGGCCCTTTTTTGCGAAAAGCTGATTGTATGAATAAAATCCTGAGTAGACATTTCAAATTTTAATAAACGATGGACTCGTCCATAGAATATATCTCATATTTATTCTGTGGACTGGTCGTGATGACAAAATGGAAAGATTGACGTTTAATTTGAATATTAACGAATTTTTTCTAATAGTACTATATTAATAAAAATTCGCATTTATTGAACTTGAATAATTTTCAGTGAGTTTTATTTGATGATAATAATAACTTATAATTTTTATTTTCGAGTTTAAGTCTTGTTTTTTTTTTGAAAATATCGTTTCTCAAAATCAACAAGACTTTCTTCTAGAAGCCGAATATCAATTTCATCTCAATTTTAGTTTGATATACATAAAAGCTTCCGTTGTGATAATTTCAATACAATTTTTCAAAGAAAAAATATTCTTACATGAGTTCTCTTTGCTTATGAATGCTTGTTGGTAACGAATGTGGTTCAGCAAATGAAACCACTGCCACAAAAAATATTTGTAAAAATAATCATGGGATTGCATTCAACCAGGGCTTAGATGCTTTATCAGCAGATGATGAGAGGCTTAGAATATAGATATTAATGTTCTAAGATGAGAGGCACTTATATTATGACTTTGGTTATATTAAGATAGGAAATCTTTAATCTGAATTTATTAGGCGTTTCTTACTAAACAATTAGGTAAAACACTCTTGAAAATTCCCAGTGCTATGGATATGAATGTACTAAGTTTTAATCCCAGATGGTCTGATCACCTTTGTGGGGAAATTGGTAGATATACTGGCTTTGCATTGTTGAAGTGTACTGGATCTAATCTTGAATGATATATGAATAGATCAGTTTAAAGAGACTGAAAGTACATGTTACAATTATAAAGATTTTAGAAGTTCATGTTGCATTTAATGTTGTAAAATATTTCCATAAAAAGGAGTATAGCCATCAATTTTTAGCCTCATCGAGATTAAATAATTTTTTTTACAAATTCACCCCTGTTTCATAAAATGGTTCTTACTCTGCTCAATATATAACTCTACCATAGAGTGATCTCTTAGTAATAATGTGAAAACTGATTTCATCTCAGTATCTAATTAATAGCGTATTCAACTGGCTGCACCAGTGTGAATTAATTGTAGAGCTAAATGACATAATCAGCTTGAATTAATTCGAACTGGTGCAGCCAGTCGAATACGCTATAAGTCTTAATATTTCATAAATTGAAATGATATCTCAAAATTAAAATCAAAATAGGAAAATTGAAAAAAATAATAATTTATCTGTTTTTAGGGCTACAAAATTTTATAAAATGGATACAAAGGAAAAATTGATCCAAACTTTTGAAAAACTTGACTTTTCATCTAAATTCCCAAGTTCTTTTCATGTGTAAGTATGAAAAATAGAAAGATTAATTTCGAATACATAGAATTCTGAAATGCTCATAATATATTTTCAAATGAACAATATCAACTCTTTATAGAAATCCATCAACGAATTTCATTTGGCAACAGATGATACTTAATCTTAAACCTAAGAAAGAAGTAGAAGTATTTAGGAAGAATATTATAATCAATAGAATGGAAAATAAACTGAAAAGGGTAAGAAGACATTCAATTGAAATATTTAGCGATGCATTTTATTATTTTTATGAAAAAAAGATTGTAGTTGTTTGAAACCACTTAACAATAAATTGAATGACTAATTTTGAATGAAAAAAATTACACTTAATCAAAGTTTAATATTTTAATAGTATTTTATTGAAATATTATAGATAAGATACTATAATATGGCATAGTAGTATAAAGTATTTCTCAGTTATTGTATGTTTTTACTAATTTAACAAATTCACTGATTTTTCTTGATTGGCAATATCAAACCATAACAACCAAGTAAAATTTTCTTCAATAACAAATTCATTATATTCATTTCAGAATTCAGTGCAAACTCCAGTCCCAGAAATCGAAACTTATGAAAAATTGAAAATTATCAATGGTAATATAGCAAAAATAAAAGCTCGAATACAGGAGAAACAGAACAAGCACAATTTTCTACATAATAATAACAAAGCTGATTGTAAGTTTGTTTTTATGAAAAACAAATTATTATCTTGATTCTACCTAATTTACATAAATCAAAGACATAGTCACATATCGATTTTTGATAGAACTTCTTGGAAATGTCGCTTCTACATTATCATTTATTTACATTCAAAACATAAGATTCTGCTTTTTATAGGTAAAAATAATGTATTATTTTTCTGAACAGTTAAAAGCTGTTCAGAATAATTTCTCACAGTCCAGACTGTGCAGAATGATTCTGCACACTAATAGACCATTGAAATTGGACTTTCAAAAAGTCGTTACTCTGGAATATTATCCGACAAGAAAGGCCCATTTTGAATGAAATCAATTGAGCATGTTTATTTCTATTTTGTGAAAGTTTACTGGTTATTCACAATTGTAGAAAGAGTAGAACTGACTGATTTATAACATCATGGTGAGCAGTTGGCTCAATATAAAATACACAGATTTTGTCCACCTTGCTATGCAAAACTACTTTCCATTATATTATTACTTTTAAAGTAGCCCTTATAAAAAATTTTGATTTTGAAATGATTGAACAGTTGAAGTATTATGATACATCTGACAGTATCTTGTTAATTTGTTGCAGATCTGATAATCGATAGCATGAAACAAAAAAATGAAGAGAAAAAAATAAAACTTCATGCTGTTAAACTTAAATCTGAACAGAATGAAAATGAAATAAAACACATTCAAGAAATTTTAAATAAAAAAGAAATTTCAGGGAAATTCGACATTCCAATTGAAGTAATTTCTGTAAGTTAACACATTCTCATATTTATATTTATCCATATTTTTAAATCTTCAACTAATGCTTTGGAAAATGGGATATTTCAATGTTTTCTATTTCGACTCTCTAAGGCCTCTGTGAGTCCTTTCCAAAGCTTGGAGCTTGTACTAGTTGAGAGAACTGACTGTGTTCTTTGTAAGGCTTTGTAAGGCATCGCCACTTTGGGCATAGCACTGTTAATTTTTCAACCAACAGTGAACAGTTGGACGGTCCTCTGTAACCAGAAATTCCTTTCCTGGACCTGGTTCTCATGCATAGTGAAATATTACTGCAAATCGATTCCAAAAAAAACCTATTCATGTGTTCGGGTTATTTTAACCATATTCAACTTTGTATGCAACATGTTCAATTTTCAAAGTATTCCAAATAGATAATATCTTGATTCCTCTGTATAAGGTTATATCAGTTATATGACAGTTCTGATGACAGAAAATATGTACTGTAGACTTGGAGCAATGGAGATGGATAATCAGTGTCTTCAGCCATATAATTCACCAGCTATTGAAACCATTTCAATTTCTATATAGCTGTAATGATCACTTCAGCATTGGTTTGCATCCACTACCAGCCCAGGGTATTAACAGCCGTGAAACTAAAGTCAGTTTAATGTTTTAAAATTTTATTTCTATACAAACGTTATTGAACATCAGAACCAATATTTGTACTCTGAAATTGAACTTGAAATTTTCTTCTTATTCTCGACGGAATCCTCTATATTTATATTGTTCTACTAAAGGAGAGGATTTATGATTTATATTCTGGTAATTTTTGAATTTAGATATTATGGAATTATGCTAGATATTTTTCTAGTAGTATGCGAAATGTGAATTTCCTGTCATTTCGATATCTCATGTTTTGTTTGTCCAATGAAATTTGGTATGGGTTAAGACATAAATGGTTCCATAGGAATTTCAGCTTTGAAAATTTGGTGTGTGAAATAACACAATGTATAAAGCTGATTTTTAGGGCGAAGACCGAGGAAGCATAGTGCCTCACCCAGGGGTAGATCATTTTTTTTTATTAGAGATTTAATGATTCATTTGATTTATTCAAGTAGTATTGAATCCACAAAAGCGAAGCTGTTCTTTTTTATTTCAGGAAAATCTAAAATACTTAGTTGAAGAGACTGAAAAATGTATTGGAAGTAACAGATATTCATCAACCAATAACCTTAGCTACAGGCAATCATCGAAAATAAATTTATCTTGTATCAAGAATCGGACTTGTTTCAGTAGTATGAAAAAAAGTCAAAATAAGAATGAATTACAACGATTTGTGAGCTGCAGTGACCTTCCTGTAGTTAAAGCGCTATTTACAGAAAATTTCAAAGAAAATAATAGGACTGCAAAAACCTCTGATGATTTATCTCATCTGGATACATCTGGTGATCTGCTACCTGAGTCATGCTTTGATTTTAAGGCAGATGATGAATTCCTTACCTCCTCTCAACCAACTTACTGTCAGAAATACATAAAATCCAATACAAATCTTACTTCTAAAAGAGAAAACACACTTCGAAGTATTTCAAACATATTTGAGCAATCAAGTTTATTTCCTGAGGAAAAAATGGAGCAGAAACATGATTATTTCTCTAAAGCTTTGGAAAACAAGAATATAATTGGGAATATTGAAGAATTATTCTATAGGGGAAACATAGACATTATTTGGAATTCCATCTGTTCCATTCTGAAGGATATCAAGATGGAATTAGAAATGAACATGAAGACAATGAAGTAAGTGAATTTGCTTTTGAAAATAAAGATAAAATAAAATGTATGCTGCTTATTAATATAATTATCTCTAAGTCTCGGAGACAAGAAACCACTTTTGTCAAATAGTGCTCTTGGAACCCATATACATTGTGCCTTCTAGTTAGGAGACTGCTCTTAAGAATATTTTATCCCAAGTGGACACTTACCATGATATATGATGAGATTTATTATTCCTTCATATTTGTTGTGACTTCAATAAGTTCAGAAATTGGTCTTCAAAAAGCCATAATAAAAATCAAAATCACTAAATTATTTTTACGAACTCAGTTCAATTCAAAGCGCTCCGGTTATCACATACGCCATATGCCTATTTTATTTATTTTTATTTATTTATTTTATTTATTTATTTAAATCTACAACTATCGTTCAACATTACAATTATTGTTATTATAGTTGAGTAATAATTAATTTTTTATAATTATTGAAATTACATTTGATGCATTTTTTTACATGATTTGGCAAGTTGTTAAAAGCATGTACACTCGAATAAATCGGACTTTTTCTAATTAATTAATTCTAATTTTGTTGTTTCAAGATAATAAGAGTTCTTCTGTCTCGTCTCTCGGTTGGTAATATCGTGAACTTTTTTGAGTAGATGTTGACTCTTGATTTGCTTATTCTCAATTCTATAGACAAGTTTACACTGTTGAAACTTGATCAACTGATCCAGCTTCATGAACGGGTAGGTGTCGTATATTTTTGTTGTTGAATATTCATATGGAAGACCCAGTAGACACACTTCAATGCTTTATTTTGTAATCTTTGTAATCTATTTAGATTGAACTTTGTAGTGTTGGACCATATTACCATCAGGTAACTGAACACTGATTGGAAGTAAGCCTAATATATAGTTTTGCTGCTTAATTTATCAATGTAGGGCCTAAGATGACGTAAGGCTCCTACAGCGGTGTTTATTTGTTCATGATCATATCCACATGACAGTTCCATGTCAAGGTCTCTTCGATGATTAAGCCCAAATATTTAGTTTCCCTGACTTGTTTCAGTGGTTTTCCGTTAACTATCAATTGTAGATAACTGTTATTAAGCTTGTTTGAAATGGACAAACACAGTTTTTTCCTCATTTATTATAAGCTTATTTGATTTTAACCATTCACAAAACTTTTGCATGTCGGTGTTCACTAAATCCTCCAGAGATTTCATATCATTCGCACTGTATCGTCCGCAAACATGAAGCATCTTCCAGTCAATCCAATTTTTGTCACATTTTCGACATATATGAGATAAAGTAGCGGTCCGAGTACTGTGCCTTGGGGAACTCCAGATTTGATCTTTTCTTGTTTACTCTTAGTACCCCTTATCATTACATATTGTCTTCTATTAGTTAGAAATGACTCAAACAGCTTGTAAGGTTTTCCACGTATTCCCAACTTCCTTAATTTCTTTAGAAGAATGGTGATATTTATTGTATCGAATGCTTTCTGAAGATCTACGAAAACTCCAATAACAATTTTTTTTTCCTCTAATTTTTGAAGTATGTGCTCAATGACATCTATTGCTGCTCCTTCGGTTGAACTTTTTTCTTGAAATCCGTATTGATGTTTTGAGATTTCAAGGAATTTCACTAATCTTTTTTTCATTATTTTTTCTTATATTTTGGCAAAGACGGAGGTATTTGATATTGGCCTGTAGTTACCAGGTTCTAGTCTATTTCCTTTTTTAAATATTGGTGTTATTCTTGCAACTTTACAAAGATCTGGAAACACTCCACTTGTTAGACAGTCATTAATCAGAAGTAACAGTTCGTTTTTGATGATGGGGTACAATATTAAAAGATAATTTGTAGTTATATTATCAGGACCAGATGAGGTATTTCTTTTCAGGGACATTACTATGCTGAAAAGTTCTTTCTCGTTACATTTCTTCATGAAGAGTGATTGATTCTTTTTTATTTCTTCAAATTTGATTTTGTTTTTTCCTTTTATTCTCTTCTGTAATTTCTCGGCTGCATTCACAAAATATTTGTTGAGTAAGTTTGCTTTTTGTTTTGACTTAGTAAATATTTTTCCATTATGTGTTAGATGTGTTACTTCTGTTCTTGTTTTAATTCTGGTGGGCAGTATTGTATTTATTGTAGACCATAACTTCCTTGTATTATTTCCAATTCCACTCAATTTCTGATTAAGATATTTTTTCTTTTGCTTTCTTATAAGGTTGTTCACTATTTTCTTCTGTACTTCGTAGTTACTCCAATATCGAAGGCTATAAGGAAACTTTTTCATTTTTTTATACAGGCGATCTCTTTTTGTCATATTTTTATGGATTGTGTGGTTATACTACCAGTTACTATTTTTTATCATAAATCTTTCTTTGGTTGTGCGGTTTGTGTGGTATTTTTAGCTGTAGTTAAAAGTGTAATTAATTCATCCATATTCTTTGGTAGTTTTTCATGCATAAGTTTCTGAACTGTTTCCTTGAGTTTCTCATAGTTAGTTTTATTAATGATTTTATAAGATTTTCCAGTTTTCATGTTTGTCATTAGGTCTATACTCACATGCAGCAGTTTGTGGTCAGATATCGGAGTTGTTTTTGCTACTACCCTGCATGAAGTGTCCATAGGTGTTATGACATGGTCGATGAGTGTAGCGATACTGTGGCCAACTCTAGTGTCTCGTTTGTTTTTTATTTCGAATGAATTTGAGCTCAGTATATCTTTATATATTTTTGTATGTTAATTGTTAGATTTGATATTTATGTTCAAGTCTCCAATTACTATGGCTTGGTTTTGTTTTTCCAATATGTGGCCTAGGTGTTCGAGGAATATAGGTATGAATTTTGTTTTCGTTTTTTGTATAGATGGTTTCTTCCATTGGTTAGAGTTTGCCATACAGTGGTCCACATAGCAAATCTAACCAATGGAGCAACTTAATGTGTGAAAACTGAGCCAGTTATGAGTTGTCAATTTGGGGTATTTTCCCTCAAATTTGGGATTTTTGGACAATGGGGAAAATTTGGGGACAATATTCCATGGGGTATTTTTTGGGGATTATTGGGGGAGAAATATTCAAATTTAATATTTTCCTTTGTCGAATTGTGCGCTAAACTTCATCCACGGTTTATTAATGGAAATAGGTTTCTCTCAAACAAATAATTACATTAATTATTACAATTATTGAGGTAATGTTACAAATTAACATATGAAAATTTGGGGGATTCTTTGAAAAATATCATGATTTCGGAAAATATTTGTCATTATCTGGGGTATTTTCAATGAAGCAACATGGCAACCTTGTTGTGAGGTCTGTTGCATTTGTTGTAAAAAATCGGGGGTAATGGAAAATTATCGAAATACAATAAACTTACAATCACTTATAGTTATACTTGGACAAACCTTTTATATCTGATATATTGCAGTTCGAGTCAAGTGACTTTGAAAGAACATTCATCATCATCATCATTTATTTAAATACTCCAATACAAATTACCCTGTTAGGGTGTAGAGCTAGTCAATATAAAAAATGTAAAATAGAAACAAAGGGTACAAACATATACAATCACAAACAAGGTGTCCCTAAACAATCTATGTTAAAAACATTCAAGAATCAAGTGTTTAAAAATTCATTCAATGAATAGTACGGTCTGTCCTTCATGTAGTTGAAAAGTACTCTCTCCATCCTTTTCTGAGGCAGCTGTTTGATCTCATCAGGTATTTTATTATAAATCATCATGAGGGTATGTAAAGAGTTTCTCTGAAGGTATGAGAATCTCAATGAAGGCACGTTCAGATGTTCTTTGGCTATAGTGGTGTATTTGTGCTTTTTTTTCCATTTCATGAAAGAATGGAGGATTGTTGGCAACAAAAAGGGCTCCTTTATGTATATATAATGAGACCACTGTTAAAATACCATGATCCACAAAGTGTTTTCGGCAGCTCTCGAGCCTATCGAGACTCAGGGTACTTCTTAGACATCTCTTCTGCAGCAACAGAATTCTGTCGATTTCGCTTGAGTTGCCTCAGATCACGATCCCATATCTGATCCTGCTATGTACATATGCATGGTATGCTGTCATTGCTGTTTCTGGGCTTACCAGACGAGATAGATTTCCCAGTGCGTATCCAAACCTAGCCAGATTCTTACACAGGCTGTCTTTATGAGATGTCCAATCCAGACGGTAGTCTACTTCAACACCTAGGAAACGTATGGAGTTTGTGGTGTTCAGTGATCTATCGGCACCATCATAGGATCGCTGGTGAAATTCGGCTGTAAATTCAAGTTTTATTAATTGTGTCTTCTCAGGGTTTAGCATTAGGTTATTTCTGCTGAACCAGTTATTTAGATTATCTAATGCGTCGAATATTTTTACTGGTATGTCACTGGGATCCCCTGATAGCACCAAGGATGTATCATCCGCGAAGAGTGTTAGTTGGTGCACTACTTGAGCAAGATCATTTGTGTATATAATGTACAAAAGCGGCCCAAGAATTGTTCCCTGTGGAACTCCCTTCTTAATATGCAATTCTTCAGATTCGATCAGTTTTCCTGTGGTTTTGTCAAACTCTACAACAGTTTGTTTCCTATTTGACAGGTAGGACTGAGCGGGAGTCCCCGGATTCCCAGTCTATTCAGCTAAAATTCAAATCAAAAATAGGTTTTTCTTCAGAAGTGGCCAATTTTACATTTTTTATACCATAAAAAATTAGAAAAGCTAGGGGTTAAGTTCACAAATCCAACAAAATCCAACCATTTGATAGAATCTGATCTCCATGAAAAGTATGAGGATATAGAAGCTAAACATAATAACAATATTGTATTCAAAATTTTATGAGTATTATAAAAACTTTCAATCTAAAAAATACAAATTAGGTTCATTAAATGTAAGACTAGAAAGCAGCCTTTCAGAACTGCTACCAATTTGATCACTTTCATTAAATGTACGACTCACTCGATAGATGTTTGATTTTATCACAATTGTTTTTGTAGTAATTTATGTTTGCAGTTTCAAAAGCGAAGATATATGTGATGATGATTTATTACCATTGAGCTTCATCTATATAAAAAATAATTTGTTATGCTTGAAGTACAGAAAACAAATAAAAATATTGAAAAACTGTATAAGGGAGAAAAAATACGAAATTGAGGTATATAATGTTTCACTGTCTAAATGGAAATGAGTGACGCATTATATTATATTATTTTATTTGTAGAAGAAATTGAACAACCTGGATAAAGAGCGTCTTGAGGCATTACAGTTACAATTGGATAAGATAAAATTAGGAGCGGAAATAAATTTTCTCTATAAAGAAGTATATAATGATAATAACATTGATAATGGAACAACTCTCAAAACAATCAGAACTAAAATAAATAATTCCAGAAATGATTTGGTGAGCAGATTGAAAATAAACTCATGTTAACTCACTTTGTAAAATCAATGCATATTTCAGTTCAAGAATGTTGAAGCAATTAGAAAGTATATTGAAATCAAGGCAGATCTGATGCAACTAATGAAGAAATGCCAGGAGGATACAAGTATTTGTATAAAAAAATTGAACAAATTCTTAATGAATCCATCCTGGGCAGATGCCCTGAAGGAAGACATTGATTCAAAGGAAATAGATGTTTTTCAAAAATATCCAATGGATTATATCAAACGCTTCTGTTTTGTGTAAGATAACTTTTTTTATAAAAATGAACAAAAAAGAGTACACTCAAAAAAAAATTTTTTTTCAGTGATAAGAACACCTTCTACAGAGATTCGATGAACAATTTTTATCTGGACCAATTTGTCTCCAAGGATATTCTTTATGAAGTAACAGCAGTATTGGAACATCCACAAATTCCTCCTGAAAAACTATTTGACAAAATAGCTCAAAGAAGAGATACATTGCAAATTTTATCATCTCTCGAATATCCAGAGGTGTCAATTGAAAATAACCAAGGTAAGACATTTTTATGAAAATATTGAACCAGTAGAAGATTTTCAACATACATTAAATAGTTTTCTCAAATAATAAATTTGCACAATAAAAGATTATATTACCAAGGTCAAGAGTTAATTGCATCTGGCAGTCGAGAATCACTTTTTCATCAAAGTCAAATTGAAATTTCTTCAAACACATAGTTTTCATTATTATGGGGTAATTCAAATTGAAATTCTTTATTGATCCTTTCGACATTACAAAGAATGTATGGAACAAGTCATATATATATATATATTTTTTTTATTAACTGTTTATTGCATATTTACAATCTACTTATATAGTAATTAGTAAATGTTATAAATATTGGTTCATGGCTTGAGTCGGGTACCATCCATCAATGGTTCTCCACACAATCATTTCTCCAAGAGGTCTTCGGGCCAGGTTCTTTTCAATCTCTTCTCCAAGAGGGGTTGGGCGAAAAGATTGCTTATCATTATATTTTCATGATTTGTGGTTCGGTCCTTGTATTTGTTGATTCTTGGCGTTATTCTATCTTTTATTGATTTTATTCTCAGATCATTTCGTAAACTGTAGTTTGTGACGTACCATGGTGCTCCTGCTATCATACGCAGTAATTTGGACTGGAATGCCTCTAGTATTCTTGTGTTGGACGGCTTAGAACATCCCCACAGTTCTATTCCGTAAGTCCACACTGGTTTAAGGATACATTTATAGATTGTCACTTTATTTTCAAGAGATAGCTTCGATTTTTTGTTCAATAGCCAGTACATTTTCTTCACCTTTAGGTCGAGTTGTCGCCGTTTCATTTTTATATGAGTTTTCCATGTCAGTTTTTTATCCAAATGTAGTCCAAGGTACTTGATCTCTGTTTGCATAGGTATGGGTGTGTTTTGCAATTTTACTTGTGGGGGTTTCCCTTTTTTATTGGTGAAAGTTACCTGGGCCGACTTGTTGGTGTTAATTTCAATCTTCCATTTTTTAAGCCAATCAGAGAGAGCATCCAGATGATTTTGTAGTTTTTGGGATGATAACAATGGGTCTGCATCTGAGGTTATAATTGCTGTGTCGTCTGCAAATGTTGTTATGGTAGACTGGTCAGTTTGTGGGATATCCGAGGTGTATCTCAGGTAGAGTATAGGTCAGAGTACGCTACCCTGTGGAACTCCTGATCTTATGGTCTTATAATCGGATAACGAGTCCTCTGTTTTAACCTGCAAGTAGCGGTCGTTCAAGTATGACTTCAATATTTTGTAAAATCGGTCAGGTAAGATTTTTTTCAGTTTGTATAGTAGTCCCTCATGCCAAACTCTGTCAAGTGCTTGTTTTACATCTAGGAACACCGAGGTGCAGTACTCTCCTGTTTCAAGAAAAGTTTCGATTTTGTTGACAATTCGATGGCATTGTTGGATTGTTGAATGCTTATTACAGAATCCAAATTGGTGATCTGGCACATGTTCTTTCAGTGGTGTTGTTTCTTCTAGTCTTTTTAGTAGGAGTTTTTCGAATAACTTTGACATGAACAAAATTAACACAAACATATAATATAATCTTAATACATAATAAGTGAAAAAAGATTATCTGAAGTGACCATCTATCATGTATTCCCCCACACTGTAATAAGCTTTCTCAATTAATATACGCTTTATGGCATCCTTGAATCTGAACTCATTTGAAATCTCAATTTTGTCAGGTAAATAAATAAATAAATTTATTAATCCAACGCTTGTATAATACAATATAGGATAAGTCGAAATAAACAACAATCAACAACATTCCTCCATTATTTTAAAGAGATTCATCATCTAACATAACAATAATCTTCATTTTGAAGAATAACCTGAGTACATAAATAAGCAAATTATTGAACAAAATTGATGTCATAAATTAAGAATCGGTGAGCGCTATGCCAGTCTCCCCAACAAATTCTCTTCCACTGAATATGGTTCAAGGTCCATCAGCAACGTATGGACCTCTTTTTTAAGACGGAATGGTACCACGTGCGTTTGAGCGCATCTGTCAAAGTTTACCTATTCAGCTCCCTCCAGCCCCTCTGAGAAGCCTTCACTTTTAAGGATGAGTGGAGCAATCTCAAACGTTCTTATGATTTTCCATCCTTTTCTACCACATCTAAGAATTCAGATACGTTTGACGGCATTCAATTCTTACACGCCAGCCAATGAAATCGCAGTGAACTGTACGAACGGTTGTTCGAACATTTGGCAATGCAGCAACTTCGAGCTCGAAAGACAGGTACAGAGATGGTATTAGGTATCTTCTAGGACGGATTGACCAGATGTTTTGAAAGGAATAACTCGCTTTTTATGATGGGCAATAAAACCGATTTTAGAGAGGGTTGTGAGAAATATCAGTTAGGATCGACTATTATCAGATGGGTTCGAGAAAAAATGTATATGCTAAATTTGTTCAGATTCCTTCATTCTTACGAAAATTAATTTGATTCAAAAACGTATTTAGTGGAATAATAAAAAAAATCAAAACAAATGCACCGAAACTTTTCACATAAGCGGGTCACATATGGTTAGCCAAATCAAAATGAACCATCAATATGATGGTCATCCAAATATGATATCGGATGAATGATGGAACATGGTCATTTATGACCAATATTCATTTCAAGTCAGTTGTTATATCGTATTGATCAACATGCTGAATATTACGATTCATTTATATTGAAGGCAAAAAAAAAGTACTAAAATTTTCAAAAATTCTTATTTTCACAAACTGCCTTCGTACAAAAAACAGTTGTTATATCGCATTGATTCTCCATGTTCAGGATTACGATCCATGAATTTTGAAGGCATAAAAAGTACTGGAATTTGAAAAAAAAGCCTATTTTCAAAAATTGACCACGTACAAAAATCAGTTGTTATATAGCAATATCGCATTGATTCTAATATTCAGGACGCTCAGGATTACGATTTATTTTTTGAAGGCAAAAAAAAGAATGGAATTATAAAAAATTCTCATTCTCAGAAATTGACTACATACAAAAATCAGTTGTTATATCAAAATATCGCATTAATTCTCAATGCTCAGGATTACGATCCAACAATTTTGAAGAGAAAAAAAGGACTCTAATCTCATTTTCAGAAATTGACTATGCAGAATCAAGAAATTTCTAAACAATAATAACATCTTAGTACTGACCTTCAATATTCCCTTATAATTACCAACGAGTTCAACTGAAATATTAATTCTTGTTGTGCATAAAAATAATCACATTTCCATACACTGAAAGATAAATTGGGATTGACTGAATATCTACGGAACAAATTTACATGATTAAAAAAACTAATAGTTGTCATAATTATTAGAATGACCACGTACTAATGAGATTATTCTCGGAAAATGTGAAAACTATAAACATGAAATTTGGTAAAAAATCAGTTCTTATATCACTTATTGATCTTTCATACTCAGGATCACGATCCATTAATTTGGAAGGCAAAAAAAGGACTAAAATCTTTTTTGAAAATTCTCATTTTCAGAAATTGACTTCGTACAAAAATCAGTTGTTATATCGCAATATCGCATTGATTCTCCTTGCTCAGAATTGCGATCCATTTATTTTGAAGGCAATAAAAGGTTCTCAAATTTCAAAAAATTCTCATGTTCAGAAATTGACTCACATCGTAACATCGTAGTACTGAACTTCAATATTACCATATAATTATCTACCATTTCAACTGAAATGTTATATCATGTTGTGCATGAACATATAATCTCTTTCCCATACACTGAAAGATGATGATTAATAGGACCAGCTATTTTTATTCTATTTGGCAATCTGTTGAACAACCTTAAACAGCTATACAGGGCAGTCTTTTTCGTCATCGTTAGGTGATGGATTGGGTATGAATAGTTATTTGTTCTTGTTCCATAAACATTTTGGGGTTCATACTCCTTAAAAAGTTCCCTATTTTCATAGAAGAACAGCAGGCATTCCTGGATGTACACTCCACTCAGGGTCAGGATTTTGGCTCTTCTAAAATGCCCTCTGCATGACTCTCTGTATCCTATTCCTGCCATGGTTCTAATGACCCGTTTTTGCACGACAGAGATTTGTTTGATGTCTCTGCTATTTCCATAAAAAACTATCCCATAGCGGAAGACTGACTCGAAGTTAGCATGGTATATCATTTTAATCGTTATGTCATCTACATATCTCCTCAGGATACGTATGCAGTAGCTTACCCTATTCAATTTATCAATAGTCCCCTCGACGTGGCAGTTCCAGCTCAGGCAGCAATCAAGAGTCATACCCAAGAATTTGGTGCTGTTTGTTAACTTCATTTTTTCCTTGTTCAATACGATTTCCGTAGGTAGCGCATAACCAGGGCGATTTGTTCTGATTATCATCGCATTCGTCTTCTCGTCATTGAGGAATAGTTTGTTTGAACTAAACCATTCTTTCATTTGTTTCAGTATGTTGCCAGCTGAATTAAGTAGGTCTGGAAAAAGTTTTTGTCTGATAAGGATATTCGTATCATATGAGTAGTATTTTTGGACGAATAGACAAAATTCCAGGACGAGCGTAAGCGAGTCCTGGAAGTCTGTGAGTCCAAAAAAACCATTTTCGGGCGTGTTGCGTACAATATTTTTTCGGCAACCATGTAAAATAACACTATCGCTGCTGCTTTCCATATTTTATTGCGATTGTGATCAAAAAACATGCAAATTTTTGACAACTAATTTCATATGAACTGTCAGCCGTTATCTCGGTTGCTATGGATTCTATGATTCTTTTCCGGCCTAGTCCGGGAAGTACGTACTTTCCGGACTAGGCCGGGAAATGCTACTTTCTCAGAGAAAAAGCGTCCGGGAAGTGAGCACTTCCCGGACGGTTGCCGAAAAAATCTATTATGCGGTTACACATAACAGATTCAAAGATCTTTGAGAATCAAGACAACAGACTGATCGGTCTATAGTTTTCCAGTTTTTCTTGATCACCTTTTTTATAAACTGGTCTTATCTTGGCCAACTTCAAGCCATCCGGGAAGAGTCCACACTTCAAGGAATTATTCAGAATATATGTCACAATGCCCACTATGCTTTCTATACTCAATTTCATTATCCTTGTTGGGACTTCATCACTACCTGCACTCATCTCGTTTTTTAGGTTTTTAGCGACCTTCATCACCTCCTCTGGAGTTGCAGGTTGTAGGAATATGGATATACTGTTCCTCTTGATTTACTTGTATAGGATTGTGGATTCATTGTTGATACCAGGTCTCTGATTGAAGTTATTAAAAAAATCATTAAAACGGTCAGCCACAGTCTTGGGATCTCCATCAACTTGTTTATCTCTCGTGTTTACTGTCCCTCTTCCATGTGTTTGTTATCTGATTCGACCAATCTTTTTTGGTATCGTTTGGACCTGCTTTCTTTCAGCTTCCTGTTGTACTCCTTTAACCTAATAATGATAACAATTGCACAATACACAGTCGACACCTCTTCTCGATATTTCAATAGATGAATATTTGAAACTGTGTTCAAGTTACCTAGGAAACTTTTTCCAAGTTCGTTTATCTTTTCGAAACTATTTGTATGAAATAAATATAGATTCGAATTTTTTAGAAATAAGTGAAAAGCATAGAAATAATCAGATTGACGGAAGGACACTTCTTTTGTTAAAGAAAGGCTCATCAACAGTTGAAACCATAGTTGGGTCATAGCTTCGTAATTAAAAACCCTTTCGAAAATACGAGCACGCCACTGGATTCTACGTAAAAAAGTGCCTGTATAATGTTTTAATTTCAGAGCTCTAGCCTCAGTATTAGCGGAGACATAAATGTTTTTCGATATCGCCATTTTTCCAATTTTCGCTTATAACTCGAAAACAAAAGAAGGTGGCCAAAAATGAATACTACCCTTGTTAGTTTCTCAGAAAAAGAGATCGAGAAGTGGGTATCAGATTTTGTCTATCTCCTCTGGTTCAAAAGTTGTAGGGCTAAAACATCGAAATTTACCCACCCTGTACACTTGTTTTGGGCCTGTAGGAACTCGTTCAATTCATCTACACAATTTCCCATCGATTGTAAATTCTGATGGATTACTGTTATTTCATTTTCGGGGTATTCTTCTCTTTTCTTCTCTGGTTGTCTAGCTATACTAGTTAGACATTCTCTGCCGAAAAAACTGATATCTTCTGACGAGAACTCCCTGAGGCCATATTTCTGGTTTCTGTAATACATTGATCAACGAGATGTCGGTTGAAACCTTGAAAGCGATACTACCAGCATCCTCTCTTTTGGGCAACATATTAACTGTGAACTCCATGTTTGGAAATTTTTGGACAAGGAAGTTTTTGATGTTATCTTCCGTTGCCTTTAAGCTCACTCTGCCCACATAAAGCCAGGCTTTCTTTTCAGCACTGGTGAAAACTGCATCTGGTGGCAGATTAACAATGTCACTATTTCCCTCTATCGCACTCCTATTTCGTGACCTCTTCCTTTGATTTCCCACTGTTGTCCAAACATCTTCTCTAACCTTATTCTTCCTCAGGTGATCTTCTTTTTCGGGTAAAACGGTCTGTTGTTCATTTCTAACTATTCGTGGTGTTATATCTCCCTGTTTGTTGTTAACATTCCTGGTCTTAGATTTTTGATCGCATCAGCGTAGTTTTTAGTTGGAGCTGTTTTGTTGTCATCTTTCTTTTTGGGTTGTGTTTTTTCACCATTATCTTTATCTTTGGAGTGTGCCTTTTTGCAGTCGTCTACATCGTTTGGTTTTGTCTTCTTACCTTCTATTTCAGGTAATAAATTCTCTCGTAACTGTAATAGTAATCTCCCATATAATCTTCTTTCCAGTTTCAGCAAATTCTCATCCGAAATTCCTCCTTCACACATATATTGTCCCTGTTCTTCTCGATCGTTTTAATGGGTTGGGGCCTTCTCAAAATTTTGTTCTTCTTTCTTCAATTGTTTCAAGTCTTCATTTAGTTTTTCAATCTCCTCTGATTTGGCCTGTACATCTTCTCTATTCCTTTCATTTTCTTCATCAAGATCCTTTATTTTTCTGACAAGGGTCTGATTTGTTATTTTCAATTTGTTTACCTCATCCCTTAACTCCTTTTCAATCTCCCTGCTGGCATTCAAATCCTTCAGTATACTAGCGACCATATTCTCAGAAGCCTGCAATTTTTCGTGCAGTTCTTTCTCACTCTTCTCTAATGCCTTTATCTTCGCCTTATATTCACTCTCCGATAGAAAAACTTCATTTTCGAAAGTTTCACTATTCCTTCTAAGAGTTCTTATTTGGTTTTCCCGTTCAATACCCAACAGACTAATTTGATCTATTTGGTCTGACAACTCTTTCACCTTTATCTCGTTCTCCTCTTCAATGAGAAAAATGTTCTCCTCCGAGTTCTTAATTTTCTGGGTATACTCCTTCAGTTTCTTCACTTGTAAAACTTTCTCTTCTTCTTCACGTTTGTAACTTCTCTGGTATTCTATAGAACATAAGCAACTTCCTCCATCCACTACTTTAGCTGATTTCTTCTTTTCCAGACAGCTCAGATGAAAATGACTAAAATATCTCATACATACAGTGTGACTGTTCTCTTTCTTCTTACAGCATTCATAGGTGTAGTTCATACTCTACCAGTACGTGCCTGTTTGAGAAAAAATATATTTCCCAAAATCTCACTAAAACACCATCCGAAGAAGTTTGAAATGAAAACCTTGTCAGTGTATGGAACTCTTTACACATCAATGTCTATGCATCATCTGCTTTGCGATAACAAAGGATGACGGCAAAAAAACTCAACAGTTCCGAGATATTCTCGCTATTAACCGTCAAATTTTCCCGGAATTATGATTGATTCATTTCTAATTCCGTTCCTCATACATTAGAAAAGTCCTTAGATTCACCCAGTACCGATTTTCAATCCCGGATTTCCAAGTAATCAACACCAACTCGAACTATCATGCAGAGCGATATTCAAAGATAACCGTCCGCGATAATATTTCATAAAATAATATATAATTAATAATAATCTAAAAATTCCTTAACACTATAATATCCTTTTTATAAAAGTAATAACTTCACGGCTTTCTTGTAAGTATGCATATTCTGATGTTGATTTTTTAGGTCATCTAGTAGTTTATTGTACAGGGTGGGCAAATAAGCGAGGTAAGCAGCTATATCTCAGGATCCACTCATCGTAGAGACTTGCGGTAAAAAATTTTACCACTAAAGTGATATAGAGAACATATAGAGAAATTGTTTTGAGGTTCATACCTCTACCGCTAGGGGGCGTAATAGCTACCGTCGAGAAGAAAAATGAATTTTACTCGAAAATGTTTCATATGAAGTTGAAGAAAAAATATCATCACTGTAATCCTTGGAAAATTCTCTATCTTTTTGAATTGTCACTTTCGATTTTACGACATCAAATAAGGGTAGGTGAAAGGGAGAAATCTGACTGATTGAAACGCCTGTAACTTCAGTTTGGCTCAACATTTTTGAGTGAATTAGATCTCGTCTGAAAGATAATATCTTGTTGATTGAGGACAAAATATAGTCCTGATAAATTTGTTGTTGCTGCTTTCGGTAGGGGGCGCTGAGTCAGAAGTTCATTGTTTTGTTCATTTTACTCCGAAATTTCAAATGTAATGATAGGATTTTCTTAACAGAAACAGAAATTCCATCAAATTTGCATGACAAAACCTCAAGGTCGCAAAGCGATAATTTCAGGCGTTCTGAAGTTATGGCCGAAAGAAGATATTCTTCAACTGATGCACTGCGAAAAACCAAATTGTGTCTTTAAATTCTAAGAGAAACAGAAATCCCATCAAATTTGTATGAAAAAACCAAAAGGTTGCAAAGCGATAATTTCAGGCGTTCTGAAGTTGCAGAATATCTTCTTTCGACCATAACTTCAGAACGCGATTGCAACCTTCAGGTTTTTTCATGCAAATTTGATGGAATTTCTGTTTCTGTTAAGGAAATCCTATCATTACATTTGAAATTTCGGAGTAAAATGAACAAAACAATGAACTTCTGACTTAGCGCCCCTGTCGAAAGCAGCAAAAACATCAACGATCAATTTATCATGAGTATATTTTGTCCTCAATCAACAAGATATTATCTTTCAGACGAGATCTAATTTACTCAAAAATGTTGAGCCAAACTGAAGATACAGGCGTTTCAATCAGTCAGATTTCTCCCTTTCACCTACCCTTATTTGATGTCGTAAAATCGAAAGTGACAATTCAAAAAGATAGAGAATTTTCCAAGGATTACAGTGATGATATTTTTTCTTCAACTTCATATGAAACATTTTCGAGTAAAATTCATTTTTCTTCTCGACGGTAGCTATTACGCCCCCTAGCGGTAGAGGTATGAACCTCAAAACAATTTCCAGTGTGTTCTCTTGTACACTTTAGTGTTAAAATTTTTTACCGCAAGTCTCTACGATGAGTGGATCCTGAGATATAGCCGCTTACCTCGCTTATTTGCCCACCCTGTACATTAGTATTCCCATGTATGCTGGGTCATTTTCACAAACTGTCAACTTATGAGAAGGTATAGGTCCATATCTTGTGCAATAATCATGGTAATCATTATTCTTCCTAAAATTATTCAAATTATACTTAGTGAACATCAATACTTCCATTATATATATGCACAGTACTGTGAGAAGAGCTCGATCAATTAATAATTGCCTACAAGAAGTGAATCTTCATACTCCGGCAATCAACCTAACAGCTCCTTTCTGCAATCGAAAAACTCTCAAAGACAACGAAGAATATCACGCCATATTTTATTTTTGTGTAGATGTGGGAATTATAGTACATCATCACTATTCCCAAATTTGTCAAACTTTTTATTCTGTATAGGGCGTAACATGAGGATGACAAACTCTTGCAAACCGAATCAATTTGACTCTCCCAACCTAAATAATTTTCGATCCATAAGCCTAAAAATTTCGCTTTGGGAACCTGTTTTATACTTTTACTTTCATTTCTTATCAAAAGTGACTCTGCTTCTCTTAGTTCTAGGTAAGAAGTATATGAAGACTGTTTTATCTAAGTTTAGATAGAGACGGTTTTTATTAAACCAGTCGACGAATTTTTACAATATGAATTGGTTGAATGTGGAAAGAATTTTGAAATCTCGGAAAAGAATTTTGCATTTAATTTTTTATTTGAGCTCTCGTACTTAATGTAAGAGACTTTTGGCTGATAAGTGTTTGATTTATGTAAAAAGAAATATCAGGGGATTACCAAAACCAAATCTTTCTCACTGTCATCATTGCAATACAAGAAATGTATTGTTTATTCCTGCTCATAGAACATACAAATATGAGCGTTCTCCGCATTTCCAGAGTATAGGTTGTATAACCATATTCCTGTTTCAATAAGAGAGCTTGAAGTTACTGTGTTCAGAACTAGACTGAGGAAATTAATATATGAATAAGGCTTATTATACAGTGCTGAGTATTTGAGAGATACATCTGTTTTTGTTTAATATTTGTTGTTCTAGAGTACCTACTTGCACATACATATAGATTATATTTTTGTTTTTGGTTAATGGAATTATCCTATACTATTGTGTAAAAAATATATAGTTTTCATTTGACGACGTGGAAACGATTAGATGTCGCTTCTGTAGTTGGAGCTGAAGATAATAAAGGTTGCATATATTAAACACTATTGAATTCCCAAAGTGGAGAAGTACCTCGATAGCAGAGGGCGCTGAACCATTACCTACAGATGGCGCAAAAGTTATATGAGATTCGTTTAGAGGCGTGGTTGAAAAGTGCTTGTATAACATTGGTACCAATTTTTATGATTATTAAGTTGACACCTGACGAAATGTTTTGGATATAAAACTATAATTATTGGAAATATAATATACAAGATATTCGTATTTATTGGTTGAAACATTTTTTAGTAGAAGCCTTGATAAAGATCTTATCTTCATACAATGTTATTACTATAAAAAAATTAACTAATTTTTAAAATTGATTAATTCGTTAAATTATTTTGTTCAGCGATAAAATGAAAGTTTTTAATGCTAGTTTATAATATTCTTGTTACAAAACTAGATTGTTCGTTATCACCAACGGTAGCACTTCTGCTTCTTAACTCGATTATATCATAACAAATGCCCATTAGGTATTGTACTCCTCAGAATAATCTTCCATCCTATCTACAAGCAAGAATCTGGAGTGCGAGAGACAAGAAAGGCTGAACAATTTACTAGCTTTTTTATCTGAGTGCAGTTTTGCTGAAGTGTTTTTGTAAGCAGACATCTAGCATTGCTTTGGAACTATATTATGAATAATATTTTACTTCTATTCAGAATTATATTATCCTTAAAAAAATCTGATTTCCGCACTTCAAAAGAAAAAGTGGGATACAGCTAAAATAATACAAAGTGAATAAGTTTAATAAATTTCATTTGTTTCACTCAAATTTGTTTCCATGAGTATTTATAAGAACTATAAATAAGCAAAACATTATTACAATTCGCTAATAAAATTCACCAAATATCAGGCAAGTAAACCGGTCGAATATTATTTATACTTCTATTTCCAAACCAAAGAAATACTATACAGGGTGAGTCGGGAGGAACGGGCCAAACTCCAATACACATCTCACACGGTGTGAACTATCACTGATAATATTTATGCCAAATTTCAGTTGAATATCTTGTGAAGTGTAGATACTAAAAGAGAAAAACTTGAAAAAAATTCTAACTTTAACACACTGCATCTCGAAAACATATGAGTTTTTTTGAATTATTTTCACGTGTACAGTACGCTCCTGGATTTTGGCCAGTCCTCCCGACTCACCCTGTATACCAATCACTATTCATATAAATGGGACCTAATATGAAAATCATCAACTGTCTGATGTGATTGTGAAATATTTTTCCACGATGACGGAAAATAAACTACACCCCTGTTACAGTGACGATTGATCGTTTTCTAGTACTATCCTACCATACATCACAGCAATTTTTTTTATCCTGTTTCTCATTTTGAAATCAAATATAAAATTTTAAAAATAGAAAAAATTTGAGATCTGATCACGTTTCAGTTAGAATCCTCATAGAAATTTCTTCAGCTATCAGTCGTCATTTCTCTCGAAATACTTATCGGAAACATTTCTCAAGATTTTGAAAAAAATATATTGTTCCAATATTCGAGAACAAAAGTGATGTTTTTGCGAGAATTATTATATAATTATATATAATTATCCCAATAAATTTGAATACTGAATCTTGCTCAGCATAGTTTCAGGCACATTTACTCTACTCAGTAACCTGCAATCAGTTTTGTGTAATTCTTTAATGAATGCTTGGATAACAATCTAAATGTGTTTTCCATATTTTTCCACCTTTCGGTACTCTCAGATTTGATTTAATTTCTAACAAGTGTTACAATATGGGCTTAGATTACACTTTGCTAAGTAAAAGACATCAGCTAATTTTGTCATATTTGTTTCAGATTCTCTCCAACTATTTCAAGAAAAAGAAAATTACATTCATTCATTTCAAGAAAATGTCAATGCTCTTATACATTCAAACAAGGTGCATCAAATACTCAAAATGTCGTCATACGCAACATTGAATATGGATTTGTGGTTGGATATGCCTTTTAGACGTTTCGTTTCGAAGGAGAGAGAAGTAGATGGTAAAAAATATTGTGAATATGAAGAATCTTTCAATTATTTCAAAAATAATGAGTAAAAATTTGATCTATGTTAATATCATGTTATTATGTTACTGATAAGTATTAATATAAATGTTATTGTTTTGAACTATTGGCCTCTTTTTCATTTTATTAGTTTTTCCGTCAGTTGAAATTTGAATTTAATCAAATTGAATTTTTATTCAATGTAAATACATCTTATTTCAAAATGGAATTCATCTCGAAGAATATAAATTATCGAATAAATTTACTACAATGAAAACTTATTCTCTCGTGAATTTTGCCTTTGTTGTTCATTCATTCTTTATGTTTCGCTAGTGACCATCAAGTTTCAATCAATCCATTATCAATTTCAGCCATTACTATTTGGTAGTTGATTATGATTAAAACAAATTTTATACTACCAAAAATTGAATAACCGCGCAGTTTCGAACTTATTTCAAGTTCATCTTCAGACACAGAAGGCTCTACAAATGGTACAGAGCCGTATCAATAAGTGCTTTTCAGTCACCGACTGGAGCTCCTCGGAACAACATTGTTCCTATAAGCAGAGCGTCGCGCTACCTTATTCTTTTTTTTTTTTTGACGCACCCCCGAATATGTTGGGCGTCACGCACCAACAGTTATGAGTGCGAAAGAAGAAGAAGCACTTGGCATAACACAATAAGGGCTTTCCAATCAGGTGCGTGTCACTCCGGGGCTTGGCGAACTAGAGCCTCACGCCCTCGCTATGACTGGAACACGCCAAAACCAAACTGTCAAATTAAACGTTAACAAAACAGAGTTCAACAGCTGTCCCGTACTTTAGGCAAGTAACGATATTCTTGCTATCTCACAGCTGTCAGTGCTTCACGCCTCGCAAATTCAGGGGGTGCTTCAGGGGAAGGTAGCGCGAGGGCTTGACGCTATGTTTACTGGAACAGTAAACATGCGGACTGATACGGTTCAGAGCTGTACCGAGGAGCTCCAGACGGTGACTGAAAAGCACTTTATACAAGAACGAGAAAGCTGCTGAACGCCACTCTCGGTTTGCTGGTTTGTTTATGTTTAATTTGACAGTTTGGTTTTGGCGTGTTCCAGTCATAGCGCGGGGTGTGAAGCTCTAGTGCGCCAAGCCCCGGAGTGACACGCACATGACTGAAAAACACTTATTCAAACGTGAAACCCCTAGATTACCGGTACCCAGAAAGTTTGGAATTAAAAATTTACAAAATATTTTATGGATTAATAACATTTTTGAGAATAACTTTTGGGCCAACCATTTCATTCAAAAATCACATTACACCGAATTGATAATTTCAAATGTCACCCCCCTGATCTAGAATTATTCATCAGTCTAACCAAATCTTTGGGGAAAATGATAATCATCTATCTTTGAGAAGAATTAATGTAGACAGAGAAATGCTGGTGATTTTTAAAAGGCGGAAGACGAGCTATTTGGGACGTGTATATAGAGGCAGAAAATATTGGTTCCTGAGGTTGAGGTTCCTGGTAGGAGACATTGTTCATGGATCAAAAATTTGAGAGATTGGACTGGTTTGAATTCGGAAGCATTGCTGAGGGTGACACAGGACAGAGAGAACGATTTACCGAAATTGTAGCCAACCTTCTATAATAAAACGGCACTTTAAGAAGAAGAATATAGCCACACGTTCTCTTGAAAATTCCGAAAAAGTGGCAATGTGAAATTGTGTTGAAAATTCCGAAAAATGGGCAATGTGAAATTGCGTTTTTTTTTCTAATTTGTTCCCAAATTAAATTATTTTGCCAAATAACTTTTGCTATATTCTACTCGGTATATTTAAATTTATCAAACGGTATATTGTTTGGTTTGAAATATAATTGAAATAAAATATATTCATATCATTTAATCAACTCAGCCGTGCAGATAGATATTCTTCCAAATCTGCCAGTTGAGCTGATCTCTGACCTAATCGTCAGACCAAGTTGTACAGGGTGGGCAAATTTCGATATTTTAGCACTACAACTTTCAAACCAGAGGAGAAAGATAAAATCTGATACTCCATTCTCGTTCTCTTTTTCTGAGAAACTAACAAGAGTAGTATTCATTTTTGGCCATCTCCTTTTGTTTTCGAGTTATAAGCGAAAATTGTAAAAATGGCGATATCGGAAAAAATTCATATCTCCGTTAATGCTGATGATAGAGCTCTGAAATTAAAACATTATACAAGCACTTTTTTACGTAGAATCCAGTGGCGTGCTCTCCTTTTCAATAGGGTTTTTTATTACTAAGCCATTAACCAAAGTTATGTTTTTTCAAATGGGAACACTAGATTTCTGTGCCATACTTTAAAATCTTAATTTTTCCTGATTTCAAAAATATATAACATCGTATGGTTTGTATAAATCTAAATAATTGAAAATGGTCAAAAACCCTTTTTTACATCTAAGAATCTCAATATTTCTATAGTTTCAACTGTTGATGAGCACAGAAAAATTTTGGAGATCTATGAGAATGATCTTCTGATGCATTCATGTCATTATAACTCTCTCGATCATGTGGATCTTTTCGTTATTTCCATTTTGTAATGAAAAATTAAAAATTTATAAAAAATATCCAGATTCGAATTTTGTAGAAATTAGAATTTTTCTGTGCTCATCAACAGTTGAAGCCATAGAAATATTGAGACTCTTAGATGAAAAAAGAATTTTTGACCATTTTCTATTATTAATATTGATACCAACCATACGATGTTGTATATTTTTGAAATCAGAAAAAAATGAGCTATCAAAGTATGGCACAGAAATCTAGTGGTTCCCATTTGAAACAACATAACTTTAGTTCATAACTTGGTAATTAAAAACCCTGTTAAAAAGACGAGCACGCCATTGGATTCTGCGCGAAAAAGTTTTCGCTTATAACTCGAAAACAAAAGAAGGTGGCCAAAAATGAATACTAATCTTATTAGTTTATCAGAAAAAGAGAACGAGAATATGGGGTATCAAATTTTGTCTATCTCCTCTGGTTTAAAAGTTGTAGTGCTAAAACATCGAAATTTGCCCACCCTGTACACGAGAGCCAACAAGAAATAAAAGTATCTGCATAGCCTCAACGGGAATTTCGGTCGACTCGGACTAAACGAATACTTACCTAAAAGATTTTAAATTGAGAATGTGAGATGTTGGCACTACGTGAATACTCTGTACACTATTGCCTGAAAATCATAGTTATCTCATTGATAGATAATTTGTTGTTACTTTAATATATTTGAAATATATGAAACATTTACCAAAAGAGTTTCATTATTACACCAAGCATCATAAAAGTATATTTTTCCATCTAAAGGATAGTTTCTAAGATGATAAATTTATGACTTACAAAAGGTTTCTCGATTGGATTAGTATAGTTCGAGATATTGGGAAAAATACATTTCATCTGAAGCTATACCTCCAAAACCAAGTAAAAAAATATTTAAAAAAAAAGGAGAAAATTAATGATAATTAATCTCCGAGTGTTTTTTCTTGAAATAAGAGCGCAAAAAATTTATATCCACCGTTCGGAATTTGTGAAAATTAAAAGTGAGGTTAAGAACCTGTGAAAAATAATAAACAATAATATTTTACCGGTAATGGATCTAATGAAGCAGTCTATTTCATTTTGAAATATGTCATTTAGACAAATACATTTTCCGATGCAAAATTAGTCTTGAATATCATAAAATTAAAAGTGGACTTATTTTACCACATGTGATTGAATATGTCCAAAACATTACAAACTTTTACTCGTTCAAAAAATATCAATTCAAAAAATAAATTAGATTTTAATAACGTTGGTGGACTTGCGCATCATATCAAAGCTCTCAAAGAACTTATCATTTTCCCATTATTATATGGAAATCTATACTCTCATTTCAATATAAAAGCCCCTAGAGGTGTTCTATTCTATGGACCACCAGGTAAGTATAAATATATTCTGCAATGAGAATTTGAATTCCGTTGGTTTATTATTTTCAGGAACTGGAAAAACTCTATTAGCAGCTGCTTTAGCGAAAGAAATCAATAGGGAAAACCTCGGGAAAGTTAGCTTTTTCCATAGAAAAGGTGCAGATTGTCTTGACAAATGGTTAGGAGAGTCTGAAAAAAAATTAAAAGATTTATTTGATAAGGTACTGTTTTTTCTAATACTATTGATAGAGAACTCTATATTATAACACCATTCGGGACAAAATTCTTCATATTTTTAAACCTAAAAATAATCTACGCTGCAATTCTACACTATTCAATTATAAAACCATAATCAGAAACTTTCGAAGGTTTTCATTGATAATAAAAATATCTAAATAAAAAAACAAATTCAGAAGAAGTGTATACAGATGCATGTATTTCATTTCCACAGAACACTCAAGTACATAAATATAATTTTTTGATTGATATTTGGTTTAAGATTTAGAATATAATTTTTTCGTATTTACTCTAATGTCAACTAACTATAGTTTCATTCAGCGTAATAATTTTCCATTTTCCTTCAACCTCTCTCTTAATGCTTCAATCAAATGATCTAAAAAATAAATCATAATTCCAAATAATTATAATCTTAGTTTCTATTTAATAGTAGACCTCTGAGCATTTAGTAGTAGGTCTTAATTTGTGTTTCCATTTCAACTCACTAAATATTCCTCTTAGCGTGTATATAATAATATTCAGTTATATGAATGCATTGATAAGTCATATTATTCATTTACATACAAAATAATATACCTGCATAACACAAAACTCGCAATTTAATTTTTTTTTTCAACAACATTTGATTTACATCAAAATTTCAAGAACTAATAATGATGATAATTATTGAATTTTTGAATAGGCTGCTAAAGCTAGACCTTCTATTATATTTTTCGATGAAATAGATGGTTTGGCACCTATACGTTCCCAAAAAAACGACCATGTACACTGTAGTGTAGTCTCAACATTATTGGCTCTAATGGATGGTCTGGATAACATAAATGGAGTGGTTGTAATCGGTGCCACCAACAGGCTAGATGCCTTGGACCCTGCTTTGAGACGTCCTGGGCGTTTCGATAGAGAATTATATTTCGCAATGCCTTCTACTGAAGCACGAAAAGAAATCATTCAGGTAATCGAACATATTTTGTAAATTTTATGATACAAGATTTCATAAAGAACCCCGTAAAGTTCTAATGGAAAACGGCTCTTGATCAAATTCGCTGAAACTTTTTAAAATATAGTATTCGGTATGGTGATCAAAAGTCTTAATGGGTACAATCCTCCAACTTCTTGACAGCTTTTGTAATAAAGTAGGCTTATCCGTCTGTAATTTTTGATTTAAAGGACAATTACAAAACACCAACATTTGAAGCTGTGGCACTCAGAACAATGACTTAAGATTTTGACGATTTTCATAAAACTGTCGATATCTCGAAAACTAAGAGACTTTTACTGAAATCAAATATGGATCTGATCTTGATTTCTGATCAAGCATCGCCTAAGCTATCATCCTTGAAAATGTGTAATGGGGCGTTAATGGGTGTGGGTGCAACAGTGATGATGTGGTGATGATAGAATTCAGAATTTGATTGGGGAAAAGGGTGGACAGTGAAAGGAAAAGCTCAAAACAAAATGAAGGATTTTGCCTATTAAGAATTCCTTTATTCTCTTCAACATCCATGAAGAATGGATAATGAAGAAGGCGCAAATGAACTGGAAGAAGTATTTTAATTGGAGGGGAAAATATTTCAGTGTTTGTCAGTTTATCTCAAGTGTATTTTGTAATTTTCACTCAAATCGGCGATTACTGTTGATATTTTAGGTTATTATCTGATGAAAATTTGATTTTTTTCCACCCAGTCAAAAGCCGATCAGCTCCTGCTTAAAATCTTATTTTTGTACTATTCATGTCTAGGTCCATACAAAAACTTGGAAGCACCCACCCTCTGAAGAATTCATAAACCGTCTAGCCAATATAACGGCAGGATGTTGTGGAGCTGATCTTCAGGCACTTTGTGCGGAAGCAGTATTATGCTGTACAAAACGACTTTATCCTAATATTGAAAACACTGGAGGAACTTTCAAAGTTAGAATCGATCCAAAGAAAATGAAAGTGAGTGTGTTTTCTTATTGATTACAAACGCTACAAAATAATAGATATATACCATTATTGTCTATAATAAAACTATGATCAGATTATTGAACACGAAATGAATAATATTCATCAAAGTGAGTATTCGAAATACGCTTCGCTTACCTTAACGAAGTATTTCATTTTCGCGCCCTTATTGAGAAACGCGCTATCAAAGCGCCCATTTTAAGTGTGTGATTTCAAAATCTATTCTATCCGTCCGTGCACATGACAACTCTCGAATTTTAGAAATTTTCAAGGTAGATTCAGATTCTGAACACAGGGTGTTTCTTAATTTGTTAGTTACGAAGGAAAATGAGAGATTCCTTGGGTAATTTTAAGAAAAAAAAAGTCGTATAAAATTGCAAACGCTTTGTTTTTGAGATACAGGTCGCAAGGCCGTAGCCAGGGAGGTCCGATGAGGTCCGGACCCGGAAAATTTTTCAGAAATAAAATATTCCAATTTCACCGAAAATTCAATTTTTCCAAATTGAATATTCTATTTCATTGTATATTCATAGGCATTTCTCAATAATTCATACGATCATTTGGTGTACATTTCCTAAGCTATATTGAGTAGTTCTTCACGAATCGTAACAGATGACTGTAATCGAGTTTGAATTTTCTGTCTAAAAAAGCCTTAAGGTATCTGTTCCATTAACGATTCATATGAAATTTTAGCCGTAAATTGTCCAACTATTCGTTGACACAATGAAAAACGTTCTGCGCATAAAGATAGACAGAGAATTCTAGTTGATTCCAAATGAACTTCTTTCAATTGATACATCCTTCTTAATTGAATATTTTGAAACAAAAATAAATAATTTCGCCGTTTTCAAATTATGAATGAGAGTAAATGTACTAAAAACAAATAGTTCAGCCAAAAACGTCACAATTTCATGTAAATTATTAAGGGAACGGGTACGGTAAGGTCGTTCAGACGGAAAATTCAAAATCGAATAAATCTGTGACGATTCGTGAGAAATTGTTCATACAAAACTTTTGTATTTTTTTGCCGTAGAACACGAATATTCAAATCAAGGATTTCCATTTCACAACTTATCCCATAGAATCCCCTCCTCCCCTCCTCCCAAGGGGGAGAGGTTCTGGCATAAGTGGACTTCCTCCTCAAAACCATCAACCTCTCATTTGGAACATTTTTCCGTAAGATGTTTCCTTTTCAAGATTTTTGACTGATTGAACATAAATAAATTATCCGGTATATCGTTAAATTATTGGTTGCAAACTCACAATATTTTTTCTAGAGCTCCAGCCAACGGATGAACTCATGATGCAAACCACAAAATGATACACCTATGCCAAATTTAAGTTAAACATCTTGTGAAGGGAATGGTACTATGAGAAAAAAACTCGAAAAAAAAATCAAACATTAACTCCCTGTATCTCGAACCAATAATTTTAGGCTCCATTCAGGCTAATTTATTACCCTAGCTATTACGAAATTTTTTGGTCTTCAGGTTAACGATATATCATCGGTACTACTACTAGATTCATCCTATATCGGCAATAGGTAACTAATGCAAATCCAATATGTACACTGATCAACAATTGCTAGGGATCACTTATGAACTTCTCTTCATTTGTATTTTTTTCAAGTTATCTCGTGAATATCTGTACATTATATGTTCTCTAAGGAAAAAGTAAGATGTTTTGAGTTGATTATATCAAAGTCTTCCTCACTTCATCGGCTCTTGTTCACAAAATCGATTATTATCTGTAGGCTGTTACAGGTGGAGTGAAAAGCAATGTGGTATTTGTTATTAAATCTGTTTTTTTCTCTCGTTCAAACACATAAGGTGACAATAATTGAAGAAATGAGAACAATATCAGCTTATCAGTCATGCCGAGAAGACGTTTGGCTCCTGTGCAACTGGACCAAATCATACGGTGGATACAGGAAGGTTTGTCCCAGCGAGAAGTGTCCCGGCGGTTGAATGTTTCGCAAAGTGTCGTGAGTCGGGCTTGGAATAGGTTCATCCAAAACCACTCAGTAGCTTATGTTCATGGGGGAGGTCGGCAGCGCAGTACAACAGCTGCCCAAGATCGTCTTTTGATCCTCAATGCTAGGAGAAATCCCACTAAGACTGTAAAACGACGACTACATGTTCGTGGTTTGAGAGCACGTAGGAGGGTACAACTTCCCCGTTTGAATAGGGAACACCGGGTTCATCGACGGCAATGGGCTGAGGAGCACCGCAATTGGACACTTGAAGATTGGAGCCGATGTTTATTTACGGATGAGTCTAGATTTCGTTTGGTCAACTCCGATGGACGTATTCTTGCTTGGAGGGAAAGAGGTCGAAGGTATGCAGAACAGTTTATGGTACCCACAACAGCTTTTGGCGGAGGTTCTATATGTGTATGGGGAGGCATTTGTTTGAACCAACGCACAGAGTTGGTTGTTCTGCAGAACACCACCATGATCAGCCAGAGATATCACGATATGATTATTGAACCCATAATTGTTCCGTTTGCGGCTGCCGTGGGCGAGAATTTCATTTTAATTGACGATAATGCCCGTCCACACCGTAGTCGTCTGGTTAATGAAGCGCTAGAAACTCATGCTATTGATAGGATGGACTGGCCAGCTCGCTCTCCAGACATGAATTGCATCGAACATGTGTGGTCTGAGATGTCTAGACAATTGTCAACCTTAGAACAACCGATCAATAACCTGGAGGACCTTTCTAACGCTTTACGGGATATTTGGACGAATTTGCCCCAAAATTCTATAAATCGTTTGATCGAAAGTATGCCTCGTAGGGTAGAATGCTTGAGACGAGCTCGTGGGGGACCAACTAGGTACTAGCTTAACGGAAACTTCAGCCTTCTTGTGGTTTCATCATGAAATTTTTATGTTATTCAAACACAGAATTTTGAGTTTTCCTAATAAAGTCTTTTTTTCTCTCCAACTTTCCATTTTTTCATTCTTTTCTCAAGTGAACCATATTATCAACTGAAAATACTCTGATATCTGACTAAAATTATAATCTTGGAGCGAATATTTCAGAAATAAATTTAGAACAAGTAAGTGATCCCTATCAATTGTTGAGCAGTGTATATAGAAAATCCGATTACACCATAATTTTAAGTTCTACTCCGGCTAATTTATTGCCTTAGTACGAAATTTTTTGCTCTTCAGATTACCGAGATATCATGGGTAGTACAGGATTCGTCCTATACCGACAGATGGATGATAAAAACTCTTAAACTCCGCCTGAATCTTGATAATTCGTTATAATAGTCATTTGAGAAATTTGATATCATAGAGACACCTAATAAGAATTATTTAGTTATTACCTGAATTGCTTTATAAAATTTTCAAAACGTTTCAAACACTTTTCAGGTTGAAGAATGTGATTTCTTGAATGCAAAGCTGAATGTTATACCTTCATCTCAAAAAATAGGAACTAAAATGCGACAACTATGTCCGATTCTACGTCCATTGTTGGAGAGGCAAATAGACAATATAACTTCCCATATCGGGGCAATCTGGCCACACTTTCTCAACCCTAATTACAAGTGAGCACAAAAAACTAGATGCTTATTCATTTTTTTATATAAACATATTCATTCAAATAGATATGTGATGGGGAGTAACAGATATGCAGGAAGGATCATTTTAATTGGATCGAACAAACAAGGATTGTCTACTCATATTATACCTGGTATTTTGCAAATACTGGAGCATTTGCCATGTTATGTATTGGATATTTCTACATTCGGAGAGGTATTAGATATATCAATAATATTTACAATGTTTACATGCATATTATACAGGGTGTTTCCTAAACATGTGGCAAAAATTCAGGGGGTTGTTCCTTGGACTATTCTAAGAATATTTTGTCCTTGGATGATTTTTGAAAAACCTCTTTGTTTCGAAGATACAGGGCGAACAACATTTTTCATATTTTTAAAATTAATAATAGTTTAAATAAAAATGCGTACCGCACTGTGTTTACTAAGTAGGTACAATTCATTTTTAAATTTGTTTAACAACATTCCAATTACTAAAAACGGCCAGTTTTTTGACTAAAAATTGCTAATACATCACAAAACGAATTCAAATGAAAACCGTGTTTAATCTGTATTCCTTTACCATCTGCACTTATCAATTTTTAGTCAAAAAACTGGCCATTGGAATGTTGTTAAACAAATTTAAAAATAAATTGTACCTACTTAGTAAACACAGTGCGGTACGCATTTTTATTTAAACTATTATTAATTTTAAAAATATGAAAAATGTTGTTCGCCCTGTATCTTCGAAACAAAGAGGTTTTTCAAAAATCATCCAAGGACAAAACATGCTTAAAATAGTCCAAGGAACAACCCCCTGAATTTTTGCCGCATGTTTAGGAAACACCCTGTATATACATATATACAGGGTCTATCACTTTAATTGGGAAACGGGAATCGAGGGCTCTGACTTGACTTTGTTACCGAGTTACAGGAGGTTTTATGAATTTTACTCATCCCTTCCGGGGATCATAATAAGCGAACCAACCACCATTAATTTTCTTCATATTCGTCCCAAATGTTACTAGTTCAATGCTCGAATTAATTAATTATCCAATAACCATAAGAAAAATACAGGTCCTGGTTATGATTCCCCCCTAAGATTTCCAAAATATAATTTTTTGTAAAGAACGAAGAACTCAAATTTTTTCATAAAATGAAATAACAACCATTTTACTTTTCTTTGAAATCGACACGTCAGTGAATAATCGGACCCTTTAATGGTTTTTGAGTCTATTATCGCTTTCAAGGCGATTACTTTTATTGCACTACGAGCACGTCTATGTCCGAGGTTTATTATTTTCCTTTATCTATCCGCTTTATCGGCTTCCCCCCTGTTTTTGTCATCTGTGATTTTTGCATTCGTCATCGGTATATACACTTATACTTACCGGTTTTTTTTTCGGTTTTTTGTATCATTCTCGTCACAAAATTTTGATATCAAAGAAGTTATCGAAGAACTGAATTGAGTTATTAGCTGTATAATGTGTTTTATTCAAATTGCAATTTATTTGTAAAGAACAGTTTTGAATTTACTATAAAGGGTGTTCCTAAATTGAAGGTACAAACGGATATGATAGATTCCTTGTATCATTTGAAAAAAAAAGTCCTATAACATGGGACCACAAACGCGACACAGGTATTAAAGTTCTAATTTCTTTCCCATAGCATCTTTCTTTCACCAGATTTTCAACTTAAATTTGACACAGATATTCCAATTTAAAGTTTTCATCATATGTAATATGTTAATTTTGAATGCAAATCTGCAGGGTGATATTTTTTCGGGAAGAGTGCCCGCTTCTTTCACCCATAACTGTTTTTTTGGTGAATCACTAGTAGTTAAGAAAAATGTGAAAAGAAACTCTGGTCCAATAGAACACTTTTTGGTTTCTTGTAGTTTTGTCGTCGTATCTGCTACCGATTTCGAGAAAAAAAAATTCAAACAGCTCTCTAGTAATCCTTAGGAAAATATAAATTATTATAAAGATCCAGTTAGTAAGCTGATGATGTATAACCTAATTTTATGTTTTGGTATTTATTTTCCCAATCTGTAGCGAAGAATAAAGATTCGATAAATTGTATAAGCATCACAAAAAGTAGGACTACAACACCCAAAGCAAAGTGTTTGCGGACTCATGTTTATAGGACTTTTTATTTCAAAAATGATCCAAGGAATCTCCCATTTTCCTTCGTACCTTCAATTAAGGAACACCCTGTGTAAAGTAAAAACAATCGAATCGGTTATCAAATAAATTCTATTATTTCGACTAATTTGGCTCAAATATCGTCATGAAACGTCTGTTCCTCACATTACATATAAAAGTAAACGTTGTCTTAAAAAAATCATTTCGATCCCCTTCCCCAAGTAAAAAAAGATCTACGCCCTTAGCGAGTTATCAAAAATTACGAAACGATTGTATCTTTGAAACAACACCTGTATATTGGAATTTTGAAAATCCATTTGTATATTTGAATTTTCATTTTGAAAAAATATCAATCCGCCACTACCTATACTTAACTCAATACTGATCATATTTCACCATAAACTTCTAATGGGCAATTCTGAATTGGACACCCTGTACCTACATTTCATAATCAATTGTTAATCGTTTCTATTTATATCTGACAGGACCAATTTTTCAATGTGAGGAAAGATTTACCTTCACTTCTAGTATTATCAAGGGTGGATGAATGGTGGAATTATATTGAAGAATCAGATCAGATAAGCATAGCTGCTACTTTAGAAGATATACATGCAGGTGTTCCAATACTAACAATTGCATCTTGTCGTGGAGAACTTCCTTTGAAGGTATGCCAGAATCAAAAGTTTATTACTAATTATTTAGTAGGCACCTACATGAAAATCGACTAATAGATGCAATCATATTATCGAATCACAAGCTGAAAGAAAACAACTATAACATACAATGGAGGTTGAGTAAAAAAACAAATGAATTAAATCAATTGAACTGGTAGGTACCTAATAGCTGCTGATAATGACTTAATCTTTACATTCTGTACACCACTTATTAGGTACCTTTCAGTCAGGTACACTCCGGAGCTTGACGCACTGTAGCTTCACGCCTGCGCTATGACAGGAAAACGTCAAAACCAAACTGTCTAATTAAACATCAACAAAGCGGCAAATGGATCAATTTGGCATTCAACAGCTGTCAGTGCGTGAAACCCCTCGTATTCAGGTGGTCCATCAGAGGAAAAAAATAGAGTGGTGTGCTCTCTTGGTGTCGCAAGTGCTCCCTGGCCGGGACTAGAAAGCGCCTATTGAAAGTAAATCTGAACCATAAAATTATTCTAATTCAGTTTCACTGATATCGCAGTAGACTTGGTGCCGAAAAACAACACAAACATAATTTTGTTTAAATGGTTTGCCTTTTGCACTTAAAAATTTATATATAAGTATGAAGTAATGAATGTCTTATGTCATTAAAAATCACCTTTTTATTTTAGCTACACGACTTCTTCTACAATAACTGTAGTGTTACACTAACAATTGAAGATCCTACTGAAAAAGAGAGAGGAAAATTTTTTTCACCTATATTTTTCGATGAAAATCGGCTAAGTCTCTATAAGGTTTTAATGAACGCAAAAAACTTGCAATCCGTTAAAAACTACCTTCAAAGTATATGAAGTATGGTTGATTTTAATTTTAATACATTCATATCAAAACAATTTTTCAGATCAAACTGTTCCAAAACCAATTTGTAGAGAATTGAGAGCACTGAGAAATCCAACATTACGCAGTAATGATTGGTGTTATAGATTGAGAAGCGGTGGTAATATAAAATTTCGTGTTAAAAAATAATAACAAAGCAGAAATCATTTACAGGCAAATCCCGATATAAATCAATATCCCGCAGCAATGTTGGAAGACTGAATAAAATAAAGAGTAAGTTTCCATTGTTCCTTCATTCTTTGCCTCGTTTTTTTATTTCACTATTATTTGAGGTTTGAAAAATACTTACAGCGATAAGAAAATCGATAAAACCGTCCTTTAACTTTTAGTTTTTAGTAAGGAGCATTTGGTATTTGAATTGTGTTCATTGGCGGATCCAGAGGATCGCAGGATCACTCACCTCACTTGAGCAATAATGCAATGCATGTTGAAAAATCGAAAAAAATCCCTTTGCTATGCAAGCTAACAAAGCCTCAAGAATTGTCGGATATCTGAGAGACATAATCTGGAGGAACGACTATATGACCAATAAGAGTAAAGTCAGAATATATAAGACAGTGGTGAGGTCTGTACTAACATATGCTGGAGAAACAAGAGCAAAAATGGCGAAAACAAAAAGCATCATCCAAACAACTGAAATGAGAATCCGGAGATCCATTAAGGGGTGACACTAAGAGATCAGATTTAGCAACTCAAACCAAAAATCCCCACAGGGAGGAATGGGATATTGCTAAGAAAATTTTTACAAGACAACGGTTGTAATGGGCAATAAACACCTTCCAACCATATAAATCACCAGGAGTAGATGGAATATTCCCAGAACTCCTACAGAAAGGAATGGAGGAGATTATTCCCCATCTCCTGAAGATAACAAAAAGCAGTCTAGCTCTGCGTCAAATACCTAAGATCTGGAGAAGGCTAAAGTAACCTTCATACCAAAAATAGGGAAGAAATATGTGAGTGATCCCCGATCTTTCAGACCCATTTGCCTAACATCGTTTATGCTGAAAACGATGGAGAAAGTGGTGGGTAACTACATAAGAACGGAGAATCTGGGGAATAAACCACTTCATAAATGCCAGCATGTCTACAGAGCGGGCCGATCAAGAGAGACTGCTCTATTTCAGCTGACTGAATCCATCCACAGTACTCTGAATAACAAGGAGATCGCAATGTGTGCCTTCCAAGACATATCTGGGGCCTTTGACAACACAACAAATGTGTCGATCAGAGAAGCACTTGAAAGGCGAGAAGTGAACAAAACCATTATAAAATGGATGTATGAAATGCCGAAGACGAGAAAAGCTGAGACACAGGTGGGTAATCAAACCTTCTCTGTTAAAGCCACTCGCGGAACACCTCAAGGGGAAGTTATATCTCCCCTTCTATGTAGCCTAGTAGTGGATGAATTATTCCACAGACTTACAGAGCTTGGCTTCGACTGTATAGGCTATGCAGACGATATAGTTTTAAAAATCGAAGGAAAATTCGAAAGCACCTTGTGCGACTTAATGCAGGAGGGCCTTAGAATAATTGAACAATGGTGCTTGTCAGTGGGGCTAAACATTAACCCATCTAAGACCACAGTAATCCCATTCACTCGGAAAAGGAAACTTCCAGCTATGAAATCCCTCTCTCTAAACGGAGACATCATAGAGTGGAAATCAGAAGTCAAAAATCTGGGAATAACACTAGACGGCAAACTTCTGTGGAGGAAACACATTGAGGTTACGGCTAACAAAGCAACAAAGGCCTTGATGGCGTGCAGACGTTTGGCTGGTAAGACTTGGGGATGTAACCGAAAAATACTCCGATGGATGTGCGTCATGATTGTGAGGCCGATAATAACCTATGGGGCAAGAGTCTGGTATGCTAGAGCAAGTCAGAATAGCACGATGAAAGCCCTTGATACAATACAAATGTAAGCCTGTGTTTGTATCACTGGAGCTATGAGAACGTATTCAACTAGGGCATTGGAGATCATCACAGATCTCACACCTCTTCATCTACTGATAGATAGAGTGACCCATGAGGCTTCTCTAAGACTATCTAGGGAAGGTACAGGCAATGAGTGAATTAGGAATAAGAGAGCCTTGTCCTCCTTGACTAATTATATACCATCATCGAACCTTCCCGGTGACCGGAAGATAAAGAAAATTAGCATCGAAAAAACATTCATTACGATACTAAGTAGAAAAGAAGATTGGGAAAAGGAGCCCACAATCCCAGTTCTTAAAAAGAATAGGTATACAGATGGTTCCAAAATCACGACGGGGACTGGCGCTGGAGTATTCGGGGCTGGTACCAAATGCTCAATATCGCTAGGCCACTGTCTAAGTGTCTTTCAGGCAGAGATACTTGCAATAGAAAGATGTGTAGAAATTAACATAGCAAGAAACTATCAGAAATGTGACATAGCGATACGTTCCGATTAGTCAGGCTGCAATTAAAGTACTGAGCTCACTTATCATCGATTTTAAGATGGTATTGGAATGCTGAAGAAAACTTAATGAAATAGGTAAGAATAGCAGGGTCTTTTTAATCTGGGTTCCCGGCCATTCAAGAATTAGAGGGAATGAAGAGGCCAACACACTTTCCAGAAAAGGAGCACAAACTCCTTTCATCGACCCGGAACTTTTCTGTGGTGTAGGCAAATGTACCTAGAGTTTCAGGAAAAGGAGGTAACCGAAAGAGAAAAACACTATCGAAATCTTCCTGGTTTGGATCACTCCAAAAAGTTTCTTCGAAACAAAAACTATCTGGATATTAAAGAATATGCTACACCTCCTTACTGGATTCCTCACAGGGTATTGTCGCCTGGGGAAACACCTCATGAGAATATGTCTAACAGAAAATAACGAGTGCAGATTCTGTGGGGAGGAGAAAGAAACTCTGGATCATCTGGTGATGGAATGCTCATCGAGAGAGAAAGAGAGATAAATATACCATGAGCATCGACGAAAAACCCAAGGGAATTCACTATTGAAAATGAGTTTTAAACAATTACATTTATAGAAAAGAAACACTGAACATTCATTATTAATGTCAATATTTCTTCAGCTACTACATCTTGTAGGAAATTCAGTAGTTTTTCAAAATGTTAAAATTATTGTTATTGTTTCAGGAGAAAAACAAGAATTGGTTGAAAATATGAGTAGAAAATCGATGATACGAAGTGAAGATTTCAATATATTTCCACATTTGAATTCGAATATGGTGAACAATTGTATTCAATCATCTGTATGCTATAAAATAATAAAAACTGAACCGCAAGATGAACCATATAGGAATTTCAGTAGAGAAAATATTTTTAAGAACAGTACTGGTAATAATTATAGCCCAGACTCAACTAACAAATATCATTTATAATTATCATCTTAACTATGAGTATTGGCGGCAATATTCATAGAATATACGAATAAGCAAATATATATCGGGTGTTCAAAAATAAAAACTAGCACTCGGTAAGCTATAAACTTCCTAATGGCCAGTTGCACCATTTGCTTGAACACTGATTACTTTCTGATTTCTCTTAAGAAAACAGAAAGTAATCAATGTTTGAATTTGTAATCAATGTAGAATCTGATACCAGTGGAGAAATCCGCTGTTTATGGGTCAGAAATGAATCTTTAATTAAAAAAAGAAATAAATAAAAATGTTCAGCCAAATGGTGCAACTGGCCATAACTGTGACTTAGCTCACATCATACCTTCAAAATGTCAAATTCTAAACTCTAAATTTCTTCAAGTTAGTATAATTCCAAAAGGTTCAGATACTTTGCTCCTTCGGAACTTTGAATTATCCCCTCGAGGATAATTTTCTGAAAGAAATACCTACTGTTCCTTTGTGGTAAAAGCTAAACATGCATTAGGAAGCTCATTTTTTCTGAACACCCGATATATACTTCAAACATTAAACCTTTTTTTAGATGAAGACAAAAAGAAAATTTATAATTTGTGGGACCGAATATCGATCAATACATCGAAAAATATGAGACTGACCCATTTGGAAATTTTATATGATGCCATAATTCTATGTCTCAGTATGAATAGAAATAATTTTCAAAATGTAATAGAAGTGAGTGTCGAACAAATAATGTAATATAATATTATAAATCTAATATATATTTCAGAGTGTTCAAGAAACTTTGTGTCGGATAGAAAATGCACAACAAAATGTAATATAATATGTGTATACAAGATATATTAAAAGAAATATAATAATATAATATATAACGTATTTCACTTTACATTAGAAGAAATAATTCTTTCTTGAGCTCAATATATTTTTCGGCTATAGTGACTTTATTTAAAATTTTCTTGATCATTTTTTTAGACAACTAGGTAAATAGAATCTCTTTATTTTTGTTTATGGGAGCTGACTATTATACCTAAATTGCAGAGAAAGTGTAACAACAAAATGTCTCGAGATTTATGTTTCTACTTTATCGAAATTGATCTCAGTGTTCATTATAGCTACAGTGATAGTTATGAGTGTTTATCGTGAAGATAGGCGATCCAGAGATCTGATCACTGAATAGATTCAGTGCCAGTTTATCCACTAGGGGCAGAGGCGGATCCAGTTCCTGAGTTTCTGACAGTTTTGTGACGAGTTGATTCAGTTAATTAGTTTGAGCGCTCCACAAAGATAGACACTAGCAAAAAGAAAATACCCTATATTTTACAGTTTTTCTTTGATAAAGGCAAAAATACAAGCCAGGCGGCTGAAAATTTAAATAGTGTTTATGGACCTGATACTCTAATAGCCAATCACGTGCAATTTCGGTTTCGTCTATTCCGTTCCGGTAATTTCGATGTCAAAGATTCACCACTCACTGGAAGGCCAATTATCGAAAATATCGATAAAATCATGGACATTGTCTAGTCCTGTTTCGATTGCTCAAGAGCTTAAGAGTGCACAATAAACCTTTTGGAACACTATTTGCATGAGGTTGGTCTCAAGAATATGCTAGATATATGGATACCACACGACTTAACGCAAAAAACCATATAGACTGAATTTCTATCTGCGAATCACTGCTGAATCGCAACAAAATCGCCCCATTTTCGAAACGCTTGGTGACTGGTGATGAAAAGTGGATCATTTACAAGAACATCAAAAACGGTCGTGGTCAAAACGCGGTGAGCCATCAGAAACGGCCAGGAAGCTTTTGCTGTGTGTTTAGTGGGATTAGCTGGGAATTATATACGAAGAGTGATAGATATAAGGCACTTAACTCGGAACTGTAGTTATCGAACAAAACTGCGCATATTTTACCTAAATTGGATCTTTCTAACTATGGTAATTGAAGCCTTGTTCTTCATGCAAAAATAATGGATTTCTTTTTACTATACCTTATACTTTTTTCCGCCTGAGTTATGAATTAAATTTATATATACATATTTATGAAATATGTGAAATTTTTTGAACTTGTTTTTGTCCTACAAAAATTTTTCGATACTGAATATGCGATATGATTTACTAAAATCCATCTTTCTATAAAAAACACTTGACCCAATAGGTACCAACAGAAATTTCCGCTATTTTGCTAACCCAAATGAGCCGTGACTTTCTATGGCCCTCCCCTCAAACAACCTGGATCACCCCCTGGTCAGGGGCTTGAAGGAGCCCAAAGGAACGCCAAAGCAACCAATGGTTTTGGTTATAACTTTCTGTAGATTATTATTAAATTTTGTTTAATTTTTCAGCATCAGATTCAACATTTCGGCCCATGCCAAAGAGTAGATGTAGATCTTCAGGGCTAGAAATGACATTAATTTTTTTTTATTATAGCAGGGAGAATCCTCATGAACGAAATGTAGGATCGATCAGTGTGGGACTCCGTGTTTGAAGAACGCGACCTACAGCACTAAACTAATAACCTGCTGTTCTTATAAGGTTCCGGGCATCTATTTGCCTATTAACCTTTCGAGTCTTTTTGTTTGTAACTCTATCGCGATTTCTGTCGTGTGGTTTTTGTGTATACCTATGTCTTTAATAGGGGAGTATCTCTTTGATATTGAGTTTTACCCAATTTCCTTTCTTTCGTATCTGAGTTTTTCTTGATAGGTTGGTATCCTAATCACATCTTCAAAAGAGTAGTCAAATAGTCTTTTTAGCTAATTATTTGGCTGTTGACTTGCCTTTCAAAAATTTTCTCGGCCTTACTCTTCAGGTTATTTGCGACAGTTTCCCATTATCAGTAGATTTGTTGGTTTCTTACGAACTACGGCATATTAATTGCAACCTTAACAGTTATTTATTTTCTATCACTTGGGCGTGAGCCTCTAGTGATCCAAGCTTCGGAATGACACGCACCAATAAAAAACATATTTTTGCTTTTCAGCGTTTTTGTTTTTATCATAAATTTCACTAAACTAACCATACAAGGCTATTTACAAGGGACAATATTATACAAGAGGTAATTGCTTGAATAATAGGTTGCGAATTACCACCGGATCAATGATCTTATCTAATATTATAATTATGTACAATGTGTTTGATTTCTAAATTTATTTGCGATTGTTTTTGACAAGAGGTGTAGAGTGAATAAAAAACATATTCATCTCTGGTGGGATAAATGTTGATTGTTTAGTCGTTTTGGTGGTGTGAGTATTAAATGATGTATCAGTCCATGTTTTAATTTAGTTTGTTTGGTTATTGTTTCCTGGATAGTTTCAGTTTTTCCAAGTTCGTGAAGTTGTTTGATTGAAGTGTATCTATTTTTGTTGATTATGATTCTCAAAAATTTGTTTTGTAGTTTTTTGTAATTAGAGTGACGCACCTTACTGGAAAGCACTTTTATGATAAGTAACGATCTTCTTTCTCTCTCACAGCTGTCAGTGCTCAACGCCCGGTTAATTTCCGGGGGTGCGTCAGAGGAAAGGGGAAGGTAGCGCGGACTTTACAGGAAACTCTGGAACATTAAAAATGCGGATTGGTACAGGTCGGAGCTGCATCGAGGAGCGCCAGTCTACGAATAAAAAGAAGGAATTGATTTGTTGGGGAAACTGAATCATATTACTTCGAGCTTCTTAAAAATAAAAACCAAAAACGAAAAATGTTTGACGCCTGTAGTTTTCTATAAACTTATAAATCGATTACAAATCTTTTAGAGATTAGATAAATAAAATATGAGGAAGTGGACAATATAAGGTTGCAATAAAAAAATAAGAATGAAAAGTGGTGATAATTATCGAGAAATTATAATTTGTTCTATAAAAAAACAGACCAAGTAACAACAATAAATTATGAACATAAAATATTAGGTCATTTCATGAAAAGTAATACTGAAAAATACTTTCAATAAATATTCAAATTTGTTGACTGAATATGAAATCGAAAATTGTTAAAACATAATCATTCAACTAGAAATAATGACACTGGTTTTTTAATGAATTGATTTTAATAGAATTTTTCCTGTTTTCCTAATGCGCCAAATTTATGATGATTAATAATGCCATATATGTATATATCAAATATAGTATTTAAATGTTCGAACAAAAATACCCTTACGACAAATATAAAAAATTAATTTAATAATTTTAGGAACATACCAATCAGAAGTTCATAATTCAGAGTAAATAATATATGTTAACAATCAAGGCAATATTTAACAAATACAATGCAGGTATTAATTTGAAATTTTATAATCAAATATTTTAAAAATGTTTATTGTTCAAAATATCACTCGTTTCAAAAATCTCAACAACAAAACTACATACTTAAAATTACACCATCACATTATTATTCACTGCTCAGTCAAGAAGTATTCTTTTTAAATATCACATTTCACCCCTATTCGATTCATCTTCCTTGCTAGTTTTCAGGCTCTTTCCATTATATTTACAGATGCAACTTTGATGCTATGAAGGAGGCACATTTTTTTTTGTTAATTCTTTTTCCCTTGCTAATTGATGAAATCGTTCTTGCCTTTGGTTATCTAATACCCTTAAAGCCGCTGTTAACTGTTGCAATAATCTGATTTGATCATGAGTTATTGGTAATTTTGCAGCACGCTGTTGATTAAGCTGAAAAGTGAAATTTCAATACACTGTTTGCTTTGTAGACAATAAATTTTTTCAAAAATTTTCTTTGAATTTCAAGATTGGCTAGTAAAGAATGAATGACTTGAATAGAAACATAAGACTAACACAAACATGCATTGGCATTTTTCAGTGACGAACATCCAAAGCAATGACAAAACTAGAGCTTGAAATGCGGGCAATGAATAGACGCAGACTGTAGGATTAGAGGAATATTTAACTACATCATTCCAAAATGAAAAAGAGTTAGAAATCGAAATTGGTGTGCACATTCTTTAAATTTTTTTGGTCGTGTCCACGTCCAAGGAGAAATTCTACTATATATAGATATCAATTGTATGGCAAGATCACATGGCCCTTAGATTGATTTCCCATAACTTCGATGTATTCAATGTGTTTATGGAATTGAATGGAGATTCTAGATGAGAATCGAAAAGAAGGAAATTATGTACCTCATACAAATCATTTCATCTGTTTCATTTCACAATAAGTGTTTACAGCTTCTCAATTTCAAAAAATTTAATCTTTAAAATTTGTTTTTGTTAATGTTGAATCTGAAAATCGGTCTATCCACCACTTAGAGATTCTTATCAATTAGAAAAACAAAAATTTCCAAAATAAGTTGCCAAACTACATTACAAATCCGATCTAAAACTTCAGAGGTTCAAAATCGAAGAACCAAATTCGAAAAATTTGGTTTTCAAATTGTGATGAGGTGATAAAAATGATTTTTTACTAGAAAATCTCACTCCCGGTGTTTACTTAAGATATTCCAAATGAGATAAAGGAAAAATGAGTCTTTGTAAAATTTGTAAATTTTCAATTTATTATGACATAGTAAGATTGGGGTTTAGTGTGTATTATAATGGTTAGCAAAAAAAATTCAATGTAGGTGAAGTTCTCTAAATGAATAATAGAAAAGTTAAGAAGTAATCTGATTTTTACATTGATAAAATTTAGACATACAACAGAATCCTAATGGCATATGAAAATCGCAAAACCTGGTAAGATCCTAATAGCAATTATTTTGTTATTATATTGAAAGTCAATCTAATTTCAAAAAGATTTCAAGAGTGAAATTATATTTCAGAAAATGTAATTGAAAATAAGAGTTTTTCATTTATCGTATGTTCAATTGTTACAATACTATATTTCTGTTCATATCATTTATATAACATTTTTACATTGTTCAGTTTCTCAATAATATAAATAAAAATTCAGCTCAGAATTTGAGGAGTGATATGAATGCCCTATGATCAAAATTTGAAAAAGTATATGTATATATTGTAAAAATGCATATTTCCTATGTATCGTCTATTCCTATATTCCTTTCAATTGTCTGAATCAAGGAAAGATGATTTCAATGATCATATATTAACAATCTACTTATGATTACCATAAATCATATATTTATAATTTCTAAACATGCTGGAAATACCCAGGACCAAAATTAAGATGATTTCATGACGATTGTATAACATTAATAAAAATATTAAAAATTGTAAAATAAAAACATTCATAACAAAACACATCATAACAATTCTTCCATGACAATCAAATGGAAACATCACATATTAGTAAAAACAGCTTGTTCAAAAAATTTATTGTGAGTTTTTATTCATCTGAAAAAATGTTAGTACATATTTCATTAATCAAATTTATTGAGGTGAGTAGTTAGACCAATGTAGGGAATAGTTTCACAAATTAGTATCTATTTATATTCATCTGCCTAAGAGCCAATATGAATAATATGAAAAAAATTAAATGAGACTATGGATTCAAGTGTACTTGCTCAATGTAGACAAGACAGTGGATATCACAGTGCTCAATGTAGACAAGACAGTGGATATCCCAGTTTCATTAAAAATTGTTTGGATAGCTCACAATAAAACTAGCAAAATATAGATTGTCCAGACTCAAATAAAATCAATAAATTAATAGTGAAGTAACTTTTGTACAGTTAAAGATAAAACTACACCAATATGGAGTAAATAATATTTACAAAGGAGAATTCTAAATCAACTTATCTGTTTTGGATATTTAAAATAAAGGTAAAATATTTTAGCCTTCTACAGACAATTATTAGAATAAAAGATGAAAAATAAATCATCACATTTAGTATTAAAACTAATAATCATATATTTGAAAAAATGACCAGAAGCACTAAAAACTTCGTTATTGTTTTAATTCCTTCTTCTTGAATACATATTTCAGGAATGTCACGTCATGTTAGTTCTTTGTACCTGAAATGACCTTATATATCATATATGTAATGATAAAATTTTTTGTAATCAAATATTTTCCACGCAATAATAAACTGAGAAACCCTATATTATAAATTTGGGAAACTCAAAACTTTAATCTTTTAAGAGAACATTTTTCAAGGAATGTAGATACTTCACATAGAATACTCGAAACATCCTTTTTTATTTTGAAAACTCACTCTTATCAGTGTTCTTATGACAGGAATAACTTTTTTGAGTTCTAAGTTAGTGATTTTTTTAAAAATAATCCTTTTATCCTTAACAGGAGAAAACCCAATTACAAGGCAATATGTTGTTATAATAATAATTTTTGTCTATTATTTCCACAAGTAGTGTAGTATAATTTTATACTACTGACATACACATTAAACCACATTATGAAGATAATAGTATCCTTGACTACTTACCTTATTTTCTATTTCGAATTTCTTTGTAGCAAGAGCTCTTTCAGGTCCATCATAATACCACAAGGTAATGGCATAGCGTGTTGAATAGGCTGGTTGAACTTCATGGGGATTCTGACGGTCAGACCAGAAGAATATTAGTCTATCAAACAAAGGTGCTACTTCGGCCATCTGAGAATTAAAAAGGTTTGTTTTGAATTATCCTCAAAATCAATATCATCAGAATTGATTGTACAGAATTAGTTTTAGAATATCAAATTTTTTAATGCATTGTCCCTCCTGGTTTCTGGATATATTTTTCAATTAAAATGTAGACTTGTTACGTATTGCAACTCAATATCCCCCTAAGAGTCAACATACCTCATTTTTCCCTAAACCTCATTTAATTCGACATATATTCAAGAAATGATGGCTACAAAAATAATTAGTGTGAAGGAAAAAGTTTTTCCCATAAAATATCTAGTTATTATAACTACTATATGTATATGCCTGGTTTATCAGTTTCTTAAAAACAAGAACAATAAATTATATTCAAAAAAACTGTAAATTATACACAATGGGTTACTATTTCCTCCTCTCTAATAATATTCTCTATTTTTTTTCTGTAATTATTATTATTATTGTGAGTTTATTCATATGAAGCAATTGCCAATATTTTGCATGATTTATCATTTCTCTGAATTGAATACAATGTCTTATTTGATATAAACAATGCTTTTTGTGATTTCACTTTTTATCTCTTCAATTGATATACAAATATGTAAATAATGTAATATTAATATTTCAAAAATATTCCAACAAACAACAAATTTTTTAAAATTTGCAGCTCTGAAATTAACCCTGAAACAAGTATAACAAAAAGTATAGTGTGATACTGCCAGACAACTGCAATAAATTCAGCTCAGAAATAGACTTGAATATTGGCATCAAAATAGACATATTATACTAAGGAGTTTACTATATGTCAACAATATTCATCTTGAAAGCTGAAGTAACGACGCTGTTGTCTAAGGAATTTTATTATTAGCTTGTGATCCATGTTAATTCATCAGCATCAGAAAATTCAAACTTGGTGTAAATTAAAAGCGATTTTCAATATTTCATATAACCTGCTTCGTTTATACCTATACGGGTGATTCATTAGTTCACCGAAAACTTTGCCATATGAAAGATTATGTAATTTTAACAAAAAAGCATTAAGGGAACATATGTCCGATTTCAAGTATTTATGGAAAAAAATTTCATTCTAATGATATTTTTCCTTTTTTTCATGAAGGATATTTCATACTTATGGCTTCTCTTGGCTGAATTATAAAAAAAAAAAAAAATTGCCATTCATCCAAATGGATTTTTGCCTAATCAGAAAATATAAACAATTATGTACGATAATATTGGACTTACTTTTTCTTTTTCACTTTCTGGATATATTCGTAGAACTCCTCCATCTCTCTTAACATCCCAGTTAAGGTTGAGATAATAAATAGCAGTGACACAGCGTCCATCGTGATTTGGATTATCAACGTGTTTGACATAATGGGTACCTGAACCTGGATACACCGCACACATTGCCTAGAAAAACAAATACCAGAAATTAATTGCACAGATGAAAAACCTAATGAAGCATTCTATGTAATTGAATAAGCTTCTTCTGAGCTAAATAATAGAAATAGACATAAACAAAAAATATAACATTAAAAAAAATTGTAAAAGCACTGACACAACGTCAAGAGTTTTTGAGTGCATTAATAATAAATAAACGAAATCTAGAAAAATTCCTGACTTTACGTCAGTGCTTTCCTCATTATTATTTTTGAGAACTCGTTCATTAATGCGCCTCATTTATATGCCCACTTATTAATATACCTTTTATTTATGTATTATTCTATCTATTTATATTTTAAGATATTATATATCGGGTGTCCCAAGGTGAGTGGCCTATTAGATTATTATGGAAACTATTGATGGTGAAGATTTCAAATTTTGTGGATAGATATTTGGCCATGTAAGGTACATTTTTGAAATAATTTCACATTTCCAGTGTTGCCGGATGTACGACAATTTGGCAACAACTTTGTTATTTTAAATGGGACATCCGGTATTTCTATTTTTTTATGATACTCCATAAAATATTAAATCTATTCACTCTTACTTTTTCATCCCTATCTTTAACGGTTTTTGAGTTATTAATTATTTTTCGAAATTTTAGATCAAATTGGCGTATTACAAAAATGACTCTAGTTCGCTCAATATTTGAAATTTGAGTCAGAAATTTTGCAAGTCGCTAGATATTGATCTGATCTGTGTTACTGCTTTTGAATTATGGTTGTCAATAATACAGGACGGACCAAAAAAAAATCATCATTTGCCAAGTTACAAAATTGTAAAAAAGTCTATTTTTTCAAATTAGACACCTAGTATATTTTTCAATTTTCGGAATCAGTACAACACACTCTACAATTTTTCTATTCACGTCCCTATACCTATCTCAACTGGAGTCCGAGTTATATGCGTTATATGTGTATATCTTTCTTGAGCCATTATTTATAGAAAAACCTCGGAACAATACACCTGTTAGTCTATAATTGTTTATTTTAACACTTATGGATTTAACTGATTCATTGATATATCCATCTATGAACGACATAGAGAAAATAACAATACAAAAGAAATTAACGCTTATTGAATCAATGTGAAATCTAATAAACGCATATAACTCGGAATCCAGTTGAGATAGGTATAGGGACGTGAATAGAAAAATTGTAGAGTATGTTGTACTGATTCCAAAAATTGAAAAATATACTAGGTGTCTAATTTGAAAAAATAGACTTTTTCACAATTTTGTAACTTGGCAAATGATGAATTTTTTTGGTCCGTCCTGTATTATTGACAACCATAATTCAAAAGCAGTGACACAGATCTGATCAATATCTAACGACTTGCAAAATTTCTGACTTAAATCTCAAATATTGAGCGAACTAGAGTCATTTTCGTAATACGCCAATTTGATCTAAAATTTCGAAAAATAATTAATAACTCAAAAACCGTTAAAGATAGGGATGGAAAAGTAAGAGTGAATAGATTTTATATTTTATGGAGTATCATAAAAAAATAGAAATACCGGATGTCCCATTTAAAATAACAAAGTTGTTGCCAAATTGTCGTACATCCGGCAACACTGGAAATGTGAAATTATTTCAAAAATGTACCTTACATGGCCAAATATCTATCCACAAAATTTGAAATCTTCACCATCAATAGTTTCCATAATAATCTAATAGGCCACTCACCTTGGGACACCCGATATATTATGTTTGTCTTCAGATTTCATATTAACACTATTCATGCCAGTCTTTTTTTTTTTTGTACATATATTTTAGATGAATGATCACATATGCAGTTGATGGCGACAAAGACTTATAAAAAAAAAAATAATTAATGAGCCAATTGCACTGCATAACTGTATAAAGGTGAATGTGGTAAATTGCGTAAAATTGGGTCCTTCTTAGCCAATATTCTTCTTGAATTTTGATTCTAATGATGTAATTAGCTTGAAATTTTGTACAGAGCTTTAAACTGACAGGCCACCATATGCGAAGCGGAGTGGAGCCCAACTGATTATGATGCAGATCAAGCAGTCATATTGCATCGATGCAATTACATACAATTTTCCACGTTGAAGTTGAAGAGAAAAATCTAATACCTGTACTCTTATTTTGAAATCTAATTTTTCAGACACTGAATTTACCCCTTTAACATATTTTGGTGAATTTTGGTGTGGAGAGTTTAGCACCCATTTCAATGACAAATTATCAAAGGATAATAGGATAATAATGCTTTGTGGCTTTGGTGAGTAATGTAGTAGGCTTGCTAGGGGAAGGGACACGTAGCTAGAAAACCATAAACCAGCCAAATCAAAGCAGTGTCAAGCTAATCCTTGCTTGTTCCGCTTTGCTTGAAAAACTTTCTTCCGGATTTCAAAGCTGACTCCTCTAAGAACAGCTTAGCTCAACTTCTCATTCAAATACTTCGAACAGGATTATTTAAGTTGAAATCTCATTATTTTCATTTATTATTTAATTTTTTGTCCGATCCCATGAAAAAGTTGGTAACATTCATACCTCTTCAGAAAGCTGATGAAACAAGGAATTGATATACATAATTTGTACGCCAAGTTCTATAAAGTTTTTTAAGTAATATAAGACTGATTCAAAGAAATTTCTGAAAAAAAAGTTTTGGTCACTTAAGCCAATTATTTCTGAGATGGTATGAGGTTTGGGTGACCATTTTTCTTTCTAAAGTATTCTATAATTTTTCAGCTTTCAAAACAGCATCAATTGAATTTTCACACTAATAGTTTTTACATAATTAATTCTTTTCCTTAACAACTCATATATTTTCTGAAAAATTGGCTAACATCTTCAGCTCAGTAACCATTCACTTTTGACCACTAGAGTTACCTAACTGGACTTAATTTGTTGCAACTGACCTATAACCCCTTCAAAGGATCATGTTGATTTCCAAATACCCTATACACACAAAATATTTACATGAATGCAGTCATGGAAAAAGTTATTTTTCTAATATTCTTATTTCATATCAATACTGAAAATCTTTGTCCATTTTATAGTCACGGAAATAATGGATAATTTTTATTCAACGTTCTTCTTGTATTTGTTATGGTTCTGTTGGTGCAATCAACATGAAATTGAACAAGCAACTAGAAAATACAGCACATTTTCTTTGAAACTGCAGCCACAACTGTATACAATTTTGAGCAGTAAAATTCAGGCTGGTTTCTAGATCAATTTCAATTGAAGGTTTATTGTTAAAAAAAAATCATTTTTATTCTCACCTTGGTTCTGCCATTTATATTATAACAACCTAATTTTCCATTATTGGGAGTTTTATTAGCTCTCATAACCAAACTATCTATTTTCTTCAAAACTTGTCCAATGAATCTGCAATGAGGCTCTTTGCCATCCACCCACAATATTTTATCACTACGAATAGACTGCGCATCATTCTTACTCTTCGATACCAATTGACCATCCTGGAAAATTCCTTTACTATAAATGTTCAACACTTCTTGTAACACTGCTTTTCCTATTTGAGGGCCACAAAAATCATCCAAAACACAAAGGCCATGAGCATTTAAATCTTCAATAATTATATTCACCATATCATCTGTAGGTGTTAAATGTAAGAAAGCAGGATCAGATCTTTGCCTGAATTCATTAGTACTAGGTACAATGTTCCTTCTATTAACTGGCATTTTTTGTTGATGAACAGTTTCTTGATTTGATAAAGTATTGTAAAGACTTTGTGGATAGAAGCACAATCGTTCAATGGCTGTTGCTAAAATTTCACTTTCAGCACTTCCTTGTTGAGGTATTGAGACAGAGGCACTACTTTCTTGACGTACTAATTTAATAGCACCGTTTTGTAATGTAGTAGAGGTAGGGTCTTCTGTACACAGTTTACTTTTATTCTCTTCAGTTTCTGGTGTAGATGGAGGTGTTAGCTGAGCTTCTAAAGTCCTGGACTGTTTAGAGAAATTCGCTGTTGATATACCTGATGTACTTGGAGAATCTGTCAAAGACTGATTGGAAAGAGGTGGAGTTCTAGGAGGGGTAATTGAAGAATTTTCTATTTTAATTCTGTCGAACGGTGACTGTTTTTCTTCAATATATGTAACGTTACCTCTGCCAAAACTTTTATCTTCCAAGGATTTCCCACAATTAATTTTATGTTTCTTCCAATCTTTTTTCTGATGTTCTTTTGAACAATAAAATATTAACTTGCAACGGGAGCAACTATATAATTTATCAGTATGTCCACATACTGCACAAGATATAATATTACATGAATTCATTTTGAAATTCGCAACATCAAGTCAGGGAGAGATGAGTAAATATGCGTAATAAATGTGTACATCACTAAACTGAACCTCCGAATATGTTGAATAAAGAATCGAATTATCTATTCACTTTTTTCAGTTATTTACTAAAAAAGCTTCAACTGACTGAATGAATATTTCAAAGCTTTAAAAAAATACAACCAGAAAGCAATACTCTGATTAGTCCGTTTAGTTTAGTAAGCACAGAATTTGATTGAAATTTGGTCATAGAAATAAATAGTTGATTTGATCACGTAGGCATCTGAAGTGACTCATAAGTGAGAGTACATTTCGGAACAGAGAATTTTTTTTGAATAATTTTTTGAAATGAAAATTCGGATTCCACGGGATAATTTGACTTCGCTTAAATCATCTTCATCAGTGATTTCTAATGATATGGTGCCCGCAATCGCTTTGTTTTCGAGTTACAGGGTGTTTTTTTTCATGTTTTTTCTCATAGCACCTTCCTTACACTAGATCTTGAACTTAAATTTGGTATACATATTTGAATTTAAAGTTTTCATCAGGTGATATGTTAATTTACGCTTCTTTTCACCAGAACTATCTTTTGGTGGACCACTGGTAGTTTAGAAAAATGTAAAAAGAGACTTTGGTCCAGTACTACACTTATTGGTCTCTTTTTTTTTGAGGTAGGTATCTGGTATCTGCCACCGATTTCGAGAGAAAAAATTCTAAACAAAATTCTCTAGTAATCCTCAGGAAAATTCAAATATGTATTATAAAGATCCAGTTAGTAAGCTGTGATGAAATAATGGTATTTATTTACCCATTCTGTAGCGAAGATTAATAAAGATTCGATAAACTGGTATAATCATCACAAAAAGGTAGGACTACAAGAAATATCCTGTAGAAAACAAAGCATTTGCGTTATCATTTCTAATAAGAATATAATTAATATAACTTATTGAATCCATTTTTATAGCAGGATGCTTATACAACTTTTTTCTTGGAATTATCCAAGAGATCTCTCATTTTCCTTTGTACCTCCAATTTATGAATACCTGTAGACTAGAGTAGTGTAATAGTTGTTGGTTCTAGACATTTATTTGCTAATTACCCTTTTGATTCTTTTTGTTTGTAACTCTACCAAGATCTCTATCTTGAGGTTTCGTTGTCTTTCATAGGAGAATTTCTTCTTTTTGGTATTTGAAATTCAGTTTTACTCGATAGGTTGGTAGTCTGATCATAGCTTCAACAGTGTTTTAATCAACAGTCAAATAGTCTTTTTAGCTCGTCATTTAATGTTGACTTGCTTTTTCTAAAACCTTCTCGACCTTTCTCTTCAGGAAATCTGTGAAAATTTCCTATTCAGTCACTGTAGTTTTGTTTGTTTTTTACTCAGAGGAAAGAAAAGATTTTCTTTCCTCTGAGGTTTTTTACGATCCACGGCATGCAGCTACAAAGAACGGTTGGTTCTGATGAACCGGGGTTTTTCCTTTTGTTTCGTTTGTGAATGATCCTCAAAATTCAAGGCCGCTTCAAATTTCTTATTTTATAATTATAGTCCCTTCCTAAGTTAGAATAGTTATTTATAATACAAGTGCAGAAGGCATTGATATTCTTCCACGAGTTCAAAATTCAAAAACGAGCCACGAAGTGGCGAGTTTTGGAATGAACGAGTGGTAGAATGAGCCTTCTGTACGAATATTATACATTATTTTCTCTAATTCATTGCATTTTCATTGAAATTAATGAAATATTTCCATAAATATAATTTAGTGATTTTTGCATTGAAAAATGTTGGTTGGCAGAACTGATTTCTTTAAGGCAATTTGATGAATTGACAGATAAAGCCGTAGCGGAAAGTTCGGAGTGCCAACATAGAATAATAAAATATAACCATGAAAACTGTGCGTTTCTGATATATTCTCGCACGATTTTGTTCTACAAGATGTGGAAGAATGAACGGAATAACCACAGAATTAGAGAAATAAGATGTACAACACAGAATACTAAATATATAATGTACAATACAGAAATATTAAAGTTGGATGAAGATTTGGCAACATAGCATTCAAATAGAACCATTCCACAGATATATAATTATTTTGTGTCTATGAACATGAACATTTCTAACCTAACCTCATAAACAAATTGAATTCAATATCAACAACAACATAAATTACCTTTGCATCTATTCGAATAAAATAACATGGATGAGACAGACGATTTAAAGATGGAGCAATCACCCAACTCATGTTCATCTGATGATGAAGACCAGGTATTTCTTTTAATTAAAACTACAAATACCTTATGGAGACTATGAATTGCAATCAGTCGAGCTCGGATCTTTTTAAAACACATATTCAAATCAGTAATTCATTTTTTTTTTAATTATTGAATATTCTGTTTGCTGGAGAAACTATATTTAATCTAAATATAATACTATTTTGCTCTAATTATCTGCCTACAATATATGTCGACAAAAGATAAGTAAAAATACATTAATTCTCCAAACAAATCCTCTGGATCTGGATGACATCAATTATTATCTCTAATGATATATGATTATAATTTTCCCAATAACAGTTCCCTGAGACTTATGAACATTTCGGAAAACATGTTTCATATTATTGGACATCAGATATATTAGGATTCAGTTATTATGTAAAAAATTCCCCGGTTATGTTGTTTCTCGAAGCTGTAAATTATTCTGGCATTCTTTTGTAGCATGAAAAGAAGTATGGAAGATCTTGGAATTTGTAACTCATTTCATAGCCAGTGTGCAGAGGTGTATGATAAATTATCAATGGCAACCTAGCAAGACCATTTCTCATTCAAGTTCTGGGCGCCGAACATTTAAATTCCATCCGAACCAAAAATTGATGCTCTTAGCTAAAGAACATGATTCATGAATTTTTAACTGAGGAAATTTAAGGCTTTCCTAAAATATGTGTGGTCTGCTGTCTTCTGGCTCTTAGACTATTCTTTCCCTTTTCAAATCAAAATCTGCTGAAACAAAACTAGTGCATGCATTCTAACAAAAACTTTTTTAGGAAATAAAGAACGAATATGGCAAGTTTTTAAAATAATTTTGTCATACATAAATGGTGGAATCTGAAATTTGCAGCAAATTTATATAGAAATTTATTATTATTCTTTCCTTCATATTACAACTTTCAAATCATCTGTATTCAACATCTAACACAGTATAGTTTTGCCTTTTTCAAACACATCATATCTTTGTCTGATGAAAATGATCCAAAATTCAAATTAAACTTGGTCAACGTAAAAAAAATTGACAGAAAAAGAAGCAAGGTGAAAAATTTCTCAAAAAACACAAGAACTCAAATATCTTGCAAACTGTTGATATTAACACCTCCTTCAAGGTTCACGTCTAATTTGGAAACATCCTGTATATACAGCAATGCCTCTTTTCTATGTTAAAAAATAAACCTTTATTTGAAGAGTATGAAAGTGTCTATATATCAGGCATGATCATACTACTTGGCAGAAGTAGGCTGGATATAGAACATTAAAAATTTTCAACTCATTACCAACTTACATTCAAAAAATAGAAAACCCAAAAATTTTTAGGAAGAAAGTCTTTGAGTTTCAGCTTCAAATGGAACCATACACAATGGATGATTTCTGTTGTATATGAGTTTATTCTTTTTTTCTTGCTCTCTATCATTTCATTCAATCAATTATAATATTGTAACAGTGTGATTTTGAAAAAAGATGATTCAAATCTCTTCCTTGTAATCAATACACAAAATAGGTAATCACAGCTCCAGGACCCGTGAAAAGCAAATAAGAACAAAAAACCTCTATTAAATTTGCCAAAGTTTAGAATCTTTATTGATTCTTCATCAGGGCTCTTTATTAGGTTTTATAGATCTCTCCACCAAATTTCATCTCAGACTTCTTTAGACCATAAAACAATCTGAACTCACATCGACAGAATCTATTAAGCCTTTTTCTTTTGATAGGATTATTATAAGGTGAAAACTAATTAATTAATGCTCTGTCACAACAAAGTAGACACCAACATTTACATTATGGTCTGATAAGATCATTATGATCACAAATTTACCTACTAAGAACGATAGCTTAGCGGTCAGAGTATGAATTGTGTAAAATTTACAGCGTTTCTATTCATGTTTAATAAAACATCATGAATTATTCTTTGTGTTACTCAGTTCTATTAAAATTAATGTACAAATTACAGATTATGGAAATACGTTGCAAAGAGTTAGAAAAGCAATTGCTTGAGAACAAATATATGTATGATCTGCATCTAGAGCTTGTAGATTTGTATGAAAAGCTAGCTGACATCCACTCACTTAGAGCAGCTTACCAAAGGTTTCATGAATGCTTTCCTCTAACTCCAAAGTTATGGCTTAGATGGATCAAAACTGAAATAAATGTTGCTACATCAGAAGAAGAGAAACAACATATATTACAATTATTTGATCTGGCAGTGGAAGATTATTTATGTAAGAAAATACTGTTCTTGTTAATATAAGATCTTTTTCATTGTTAACATATTTCAGCTGTTAACTTATGGCAAGCATATGCTGAGTATGTTATGGAAATAGGAAGTTTGGAAAAGTCAAGAATAATTTTAGAAAAAGCTTTGAACAATGCTGCATTGCATGCAAATGATGCTTCATTACTGTGGGATTATTTGAGGGAAATAGAATTAGCCAATTTATCAATTGTTCCAAGAGAAACAGATGCTTGGAAGGAGCAGGCAATGCGAGTGATAAAAATATTTCAAAGACAACTCTGTGTACCCTTGATAGGTGAGTTATTTCAAATTTTCAGTGGCCTAACATCTTTGAAATTTGGATGGTTCTAGAAACCCCTATAAAATTAGCACACCTGCTTGTTCACAATATTGAGACCTATCTCAATAATATTCGTGAAAAAAAAGATTTGAGTTTCTAATTTGGATAATGATCTTTTTTTTCGTATCATTAATGAAAAATATAGAGGTATTTATCGAATACATTAGAACCTCAATTATGCGTTCTCCTATTATCCGTTTTACTCTGTAATCCGTGCTCGTCGACATTTTCACTCATCCGTTCCCACGAGCAGACATCCACTCGATTATTCGGGATTCACATCATTACGCATGCGCCATAGTAATAAAATGTTTCAGTCGATGATGTTGAAGAACGGCTACATTCGGATTTAAATGAACCCAGTTATCAGATACTGGATGATTCAGAAACCACATCAAATTTCTCCCAATCTAACCACTGTATGGATACAGACGATGAAAGTGTTGAAGAATTTTCCACGCAGGAAAACACTGTTTCTGCCGAAGACGCGTTGAGATTTTCAAATGGCCTGATGCACTATTTAGTGCAGGAAAATGATACAGATTATATTGATGTCCTCCACTTGAGGAAAATTTGGGCTCACATTTGTCTCAAGATGAATAATAAAAAAGACAGACAAAAATTACAGACTTTTTCAATTAATATATATATTATAATATTAATTGAAAAAGTCTGTAATTTTTATCTCAATTAGCTTGTGACTACCACCTGTTCCCTTGGAGGTACAAATTTGGCATCAATAGAAGCCTGTTAAAATTTGTTGTCCAAATTTGTTGCCATTAGGGACAAGGTCTTCTAAGAGAGGGGCATTATAAGGTTATTTGACTTAAATTGTTTGATTTGATGATTTATCTAACATTAAAATTGTTTTTCTATTTATACACTCAAAATCTCAACTTGGTCGAAACATATACAGTTATGTGGTGTCCAATTGCGAAATTGAAGCAAAGCATAAACGAGCGCTTGAATGCTTTTGACTTCAGGCCAGTGATTTTCTGATTTTTTTTTTCGAAATTGTTGCATTTAAATAGCGATAGCAGCACATAATTATACAAGAGGCTTGAAATTGTCATTCTTTTTATACAGCCATAATCTTAATTTTATCGGATCTGTAATCACGGAAATATTTGGGAAAGTATTTCTTTCCTAATATTCTTCTTGAATTTCCTATTCACTGTGTCAACGCGGTCCGATCTCTTACGAATGATCTAATAATACATAAATGCCTAGATCGTGCCGTACATAGCTTAACTCTAACATTAAAGAGATAAAAAGAATACAGAAGTTCCAATTTCAACTAATGATATAATAGTTTACATTAGTTCAATATGTAGAACCAATCAAAACTATGTAGTGACTCCTAGCCTATCTCTTGTTCTACTTATTCGATGTTAATGAAAGTTGGTATTGTTAGTAGGATCAGGTAGAGAGTGGTTAAATCCAAATTTCCGGTCTTCTGGTAGTCCGATTTTGATGAAACTAGTCATGGGAATTCGGGTTGACATACAAGGTTGAATAAGAATTTAAGCTTGTTTTGAAAATACAGAATGAGTAGCACATTGTTAAATTAGAACTTCTTAGAAGTATCACAGAAATATTCATTTTTTCATCAATATGAGAAAGCTTTGAAAGACATGGAATTCAATAAGCCTTTTGAAGAAGAACTTTTTATTGTAAAAGGCGAATAATTAAAAAAAAAAAAAAATTTCAGGCATGGAAAATACTTACACTGAATGGCAAGAATGGAAAAGTACATTACCTCCAGATATTAAGTTTGACCTTGAGCCTATAGAATGGGGATATCAGAAGGCTTTGAAAGACATGGAGTTATATAAGCCTTTTGAAGAAGAACTTTTAACTGCAAAGGACGATAATGAAGTATATGAAATATACAAAAAATATATAGCTGTTGCCAAAGATCCTGCAACAGTTATTTGTTTATATGAAAGAGCCGTTACCCAAATGAGCTTAAATCCTATATTGTGGCTAAATTATTGTAAATATGTTTTCAAATTAGGAGATAGTGCTTTGAAAGTTTCTGAAAGATCACTTAGGAACTGTACATGGAGTGAAGATCTATGGGTTATGAAGCTTAGAATCATGGAAAATTTGAACAAAGATGAAAATGAAGTTATGTCTTCATTTGAACAAGGACTTACCAACATTGCTCCCTCACTAGGCTTGCAATTGTGGTTTACGTATATAGAATATGTAAAAAGAAACACTAAAAATGAAGAAAAATTGAACAAAATTTTAGAGAAGGCATCTGATATTTGTGGGGACTATGATCCTCATTATTCATTTGGTAGATTTCATGCTAGGCTTCTAGCAAAAAACGAAAATGTTAAAGAAGCTATATCTATTTGGAACAAGATCATGAGTATTCCACAGAATAAAGGTAAGATATAATGATAATAATATTGGCCTTTATTGAATTTGTTAAGTAGAATAAACAAAGAAAAAAATTATTGATAATTAAAATTCAATTACATACATATGTAATTGAAGTAATAGAAGTAATTAAACAAAAACGAGTTTCTCCCATATATAAAACAAATTTATTTGAATTTGCCTAGTTCAGTTCTAAAATGAGTACAACTACTATTATTTCTATTTATTCTTTCAGGAAATTTAACCTTTTGGTTGGAGTTCTTAGCTTTAATCAAGCAATATGGAAATGTAAATCAAATAAGATCATTATATCAAAAAGCCTTGAATTCTTGCAAAGATTGGGCCTACTATATTGCAGAAGAGTGGTTACTATTCGAAAGAGAATTCGGATCACTTTTGACAGTAATGGACTGTAATGAAAAATGTGAAAAAGTCAAGACAAATTACCAGCAAATTAGTCAACAAGAAAATACTCAAAAAGTAAATCATGATGACACTAGACAAAATAAAAAACGAAAATATCATCAAGAGCCATCAAGTGATAATAAAAGAGCAAAACAAGAGGTAAAAAAGGTTGAAATAGAAACGAAACAACCTATAGAAAAGGATCCAAAAAAAACTGTATTTGTAAGTAATATAGATCCAAAGGAAAAAGAGACTTCTCTGAGAAATATGTTTCCTAATGCTGTAAACATTGAACTTTGCCGAGATAGAAAAGGAAATTCGAAATGTTTTGGATATATACAGTTTTCTATAGAGGAAGAGGTTATGACAGCATTAGCAAGGGATCGTGAACCACTTGATGGTCGACCATTATTTATTTCACATTGCAAGCCAGATAAAAATGAGCGTAAAACTGTTTTCAAATATTCTACAGAGCTTGAAAAAACTAAACTTTTTGTTCGAGGTTTACCAAAAACGTTAACAAAAGATGGGGTAATGGATATTTTCAAACCTTATGGGGCAGTAGATGCTCGAATCGTTTTGCATAAAACTGGACAATCAAAAGGCCTTGCTTATATTGAATTTGCTGATTCTGAAAGTACAAAGAAAGCTCTGACTGCTACCGATCAAATTAAAATTGGGGAAAACATCATTTCAGTAGCACTAAGTGCTCCCCCACCAAAAAAAGCATCAGATGAGAAGCTTCCTGAACCTTCAAGACATTCTAAGAGTCGATTACAGGTCGCTTTTATTCCCAGATCAGTACAAGTTAAAAGTGATCATCCTCCAAGTGAAAATAAGAAAGTTGAAACACCAAAATCAAATGATGACTTCCGAAAAATGCTATTAAATAAGTGAAATATATATTATTGATAATAAATAAATGTAATATTTTCATTCAAATCAATATATCCATTAAAAATTGAAAGTTGTTACACGATGATCCAAAATATTTCAAACAATTTTCACAATGTGAAATTGTTTTGTCTCTTCAGTTATCACTCTGATGTGTATTATGCAATAAAATTAGACAATTATGAAATAGTAATGACAAGTGCGTGTGGAATATTTTCTCTTTGTCGGTATTTTGGAAATAAGAATCTGAAATGTAATAAAATAAAATATTCAATAAAAACAGGCTGCTACTGAGGCATGTCTGCAAAATATTCCCTATTTTGTTTTGCAATCATAAAAATTATTTAGTATTTTATTTGTAGAATCATAGGAATAAAACGATTATATATCTTATGAATTGATATAACAGTTCTTTCATTTTTATCACCCATGTTCCTATATACATAATACCATATTTTGTGAAAACCCATATGAATTGATTTTGCTGTTTCTTTGTATATATCTTTATTTTCAATTACATTGCTGAAAAATAAAAAAGCATATTTTTAAATTATATGACACATGTGAATAGCTTTTATTTCATGAGCTAAGATTTTTAAAGTGTAAACGATGCTCTGATTTCTTCACTATATTCGCCCGGCCGCATATTGAGGAACGACAGCATGACATGGTGTGGTACCGTATTTTGTGAACCACTAATTCTAAAGGGGCATCGCATATTGAAGCACAGTGCATGGTTATCAATCTCTGTTTTTTGACTTTTTAATGAGCATTGAAAGTTTGATTCAGAAAGCAATACTAGAATTTTCAAAAAGAAAAATTCAATTTTATTTAGTTCTGTAAAAATACGGGTACATAGTTTCACTTTGAATTGATAGGGATTGACATCAATTAAATAAAAACCAATATCATTCATATGAACTGTTCATTCAATTTACGTATATAGAGGGTATTTCAAGTTCGACTGCCTATAAGGCGTTTCTGGAGAACGGGGCTTATTTGAAATCTGAACATTCAGAATATGATATTCTTCATGATTCTCTATTCAGATGAAATATTTTCGGAGAACCGACACTTCCGGTTATACGAGAAATAAAAAATTTTCCATCTTATTTCTTAGATTTTATCAATCTTTCCTTCCTCAAGTTATTGCGTTCGTCCTTATAGTTTTCAAAATATACAAAAAAACTGAAAATCTGAAAAAAAGAGAGAATATCTATGGTTACAATTATGTGAATTATTTTTTCTGTAAATTCGTAAATTCGTTTAACATTTTCGATGTAAAATGATGGGCAATATCTTGCATCTCTTGAATTTGAAAAATATCATCACAGAGTGTTTCAAATTTTCCAAAAATTGTGAAGAAGTGTTTATGATAAATTTTGATTTTCAAATTAGAACCATTTTTTTATGATTGCGTTGGATTCTACGGAGAAAAATTAGGATGTTCAAACCCAAATTCAATTCGGGATTTCATGACTTTGTGTTATAAGGAGAGTCAATTTCTTAGTCGATTTCAATGAAATTTGTTATATCCATATTTTTATTGTAGATAGTCCCATACGAATTTCAGATTTTCGAAATGTCGAAAAATTTTAAAATTCATGAAATAATCTAGCCTTCCATGGCTAGATGGGTTAACCTAGGTATCAACATATTTTTTGCCAGATCTTTCTCTTTCCTTAATAGTTTCAATTTCAATAATTTCAAATTGAAAATACTCAACCACTATCGGAGTTTATTGAATTATTGTACGCCTCAGTATTTTCCGAGTAAATTCATACTTAAAATACTCAGATAGTTTCCATTTCGGTATCTGATTCAGATGCAAAAATCGAGGTATTCCAACTTTTTAAAACAAGAACGCAAGAAAAAACAGAATCAAAATAATCTCGCTTTTATCTAGCTGAACACAAAATTCCTACCCAGAAGAAAGAAAGAATAATTTATTCACACGTTTTTCATACAAGATATTTTTTACAATAGTATTTAGTTAATTATATACAAAATTGATAATTCCTTCAATTAATTTTGGCTTTACTACAGTTTTCATAAAAATAGGACATAAAGCCTTCAAAAAGTTTTGTACAAGGATGATGTAATTCGGTTTTAAATGTGTTTAGTTATAAACAGGAAAATAAAAATAAAAAACCTACTCAAGAAAAATGAGAGAAACTATATATATATATATATATATATATATATATATATATATATATATATATATATATATATATATATATATATACAAAATATACACAGTTCAAATAGATCGCATAAAAATAGCCTTATTTTCGTAAGGCAGAATATGCTTATCGTTCAAGTTTTTGTTGTTGTGTCGGATTCTGGTAATTTTCCTCGTAGAATCGCTCACATAATTCAGTTTTTCGTAAAATGTTGATGATATTTTATCAACATACTCTCTCATGGCAGGAATTTCTGCCAATTCGTGGAGTTCGGTGATACGTGTGTACTGTGTATCTGTTTTTATTAGTTATTAAGCGGAGTATTTTATTTTGAAATAGTTGAAGTGGCTTTAAGGGTGTCGGTCTTAGGTGACACCATACAGGAGCGGCATATGTTCTGATGGGTCTTATTATGGAAGTGTATATGAGTTTTTTGTATTCTCTGTTTAATTTACTTTTTCTACACATTAAAGGGTAGAATAAGGTATTCATTGCGTAGGCCCGACCTAGGGTTTGATCTATGTGTTCATGAATGTTTAAACTAGAATCGAGCTCTAAGTATTTGACTGAATTTTTTGGGATGATGGTATTATTGTTGATTTTCAGATGTGGAGATATTTTCTTGTTCTTGGTTTTCCCGTTGAAAACAATTTGTTCGGTCTTACTTTCATTCAAACTGATTTTTCAGGTTTCATAATATTTTTTTAAGACGTTTGTGTGATTTTTTTTATGTTCTGGTTCCCACGAAAGGAGATATCCTGTAATATTCAGAGAACATCGTGAGAACCAAGGGAAAGAAGGTAGGAATTGGTATTCTTTTTGAATTTATGATATTGTAAAAATCTAGTTAATAATCTAATAATAAGTCCCGGTCTTTGGAAACTCTGGAATATCATGTATGAACAGATTAAAAGTCTGGGTCCAAGGACTGATCCTTGTGGAACGCCTGCTTCAATTTATTTTGGTCGAGATATTGCGTTATTCATTTTAACTTAATAAGTTCTTTCTTTCAAGTAAGAATTTATTAATTTTATGATGAAAGATGGCAGTTTTAGTTCATTTTGTAAATCAATCATTCGACCCAGACTTTATCGAATGCTTTTTCTATATTAAGAAACAGCATTACTATGTTTTGTTTTTATTGAATCTATGAATAGCTTCTACTGCTATTCTACATATTTGTTGGACGAAGCTGTGTTTTTCTTCAAATCCATATTGATGTGGATCCCGCATTTCAGTTTTGATTAGTAATTTTGAGTCTATTGAGAATAATTTTTTCTGTTAGTTTACTGATCATTGATAATAAACTTATTGGTCGGTAATTTTTAGGGGATATTTTGTCTTTCCCTTATTTGTAAATAGGGATTATTATAGCCTTTTTCCAACTGCATGGCCAATATTGTAAACAAATTATTGCATTAATCAAGTAGTTGAGTTGGACTATTTCTTTTTTCGAGAAATTTTCAATAAGTTTATTATTAAATTGAACTTCACCTGGGGATTTGTTAGTTGTTAGTGTTAGTAGGTAATTTTTGGATTAATGCTTTAATTTCGGAAGGGTTAGTATAGAATTTTTTGTATTCATTACCGCCGTGGGATGATAATGAATTCATCAACTGTTTTTCTAACGTTCTTTTGAAATTCTTTATCGTTTATTACTGTTTTATGGTTCGCTTCAAAAGTTTCTGAAAGAATTTCCGCTTTCTCTATGTCTGTCATGTAGTCTTTTGTGTTGAGAGTAAGTGTCGGGATGTCTTTTGGTTTTTTTACCGAGAAGTTCTGTCATCTTCCAAAGGGTATTATCGGATGGTTTCAGTTTACTCATTTTTTCGTCCCAACATTTAACTCTATGAGTATTAATTTTATGCCTTTTTTCTTTTGTTAGAGATTTCATTGTAATTTTATCTAATACATTTCTGTTTGTCTGCCAGCGTTTTCTGAATTTATTTCTAGTGTTAATTAAGTTTATAATGTCTGTTGGTAATTTGTCGGCGTAGGGAGTAATTTTTTTCTTATTGGTACTTTTGTCGAGAGCGAAGTTGATTGCATTGGTAAATTTTATTACTTCGGATTCTAAGTTTTCAATAGAGATTATCGAGTTATTTATTTCAATTTGTTCATATAAAATTTGACAATATTTTTGCAAGTTAGTATTTGAAGAATCATAAACTGTTTTTGATGAATGATCCATTATAAATCCTCCGACGCGACGGTAGTTTTGACTATATTATGGTCGGATGGCAAGGCAGGTATAGATTCAGGAGTACTTATGTTGGGGACGTTCTTTGTTATTATCAGGTCAAGATTACTAGGAGTTATCACTGAAAGGATGATGGGTCCTACCTAGATGTGAGACCTACTTGAAGTCATAAACCGAATAGACTGATTTACAATAATCCCTGAGCTTCAACACGAAGAATACCGAAACCTATCCCACTGATCTCCCAATATGCGCACGCGAATGCGAGGTATTTATCACATAATACAAATATATATATTTATTACCCAAATGCACTAGCAATGTATCAGCAATGTCTGGCATCGGCATGGGCGCCCGCAGGGGGGGGCATGCCCTCCCCTGAAATTTTGATTGCCTCATTTTATGCACAACACCCTCAATATTACTTTCTCAATCCAAAGGGCATGGAAAAAAGGAAAATAATGGATTCTCAACAATTTTCCGGTTTTCAATGACAATCATGGACGCCTTATCGTTTTTCAATAATTTCCGTATGTTCTGATTGCTGATGAGAATTGAATAAAAAAAATAAAAAAAATTGCCCCCCCTGAGAAAAATTTCTGCGGGCGCCCATGGGCATCGGGGCTGCGTCTCAATATGCACCCGGGCTTAGCCCGGCCGCATTTTTCCGTTTCCTATGTGGCCCAATTACAGAAAATAATTACACTTGCAATAAGAGAAAACCAAGCTACAGCGCAAACAAAAAATGAATTCAGAATAGTTATTTATAATACAAGTGCAGAAGGCATTGATATTCTTCCACGAGTTCAAAATTCAAAAACGAGCTACGAAGTGGCGAGTTTTGGAATGAACGAGTGGTAGAATGAGCCTTCTGTACGAGTATTATACATCATTTTCTCTAATTCACTGCATTTTCTTTGAAATTAATGAATAGATAGATAGATAGATAGATAGATTAACTTTATTTGATCCATTATATCTTACAGATGTGAATCACGTTACAACAACAAATTAAAAAAAAAAAACCTATAACCTACTATTTAACTTTAAGCTACAACCTATCCTAAAAATCCTTAACACTATCTTATAATTAATTACTCTAAAGTTCATTTAAATCTTCATCATCCATGAATTCTTTAACACTATAATAACATTTTCGAAGCAAAAATTTTTTTAACGATTTCTTTTGTTGTACAATATGCCTACTTTTAAAATATTGAGGTAATTTATTCCAGATTGTTAGTATATAATAGGTAACATTTTTCTGTATATATGTGCGTTTTGGTTTTTCAACACTTAAATAGGTCTTGCCCCTAGTATTATATTCATGTTTTAATTGGAAAGATTTAAAATCATTATAATTATTGATTATATACATTACGCTTTCATATATGTATAAACTGTACAAAGTTAGAATTTTATAAGCAATAAAAACACCTTTACATGACTCATCAGGTCTCAATCTAAAAATACTTCTTAAACATCTTTTTTGAAGAATGAAGATTCTATCAACTTCAACCGAATTCGCCCAAAAGATTATTCCATACCTAAGTCTGGACTGCACATAGGCATGGTATGCTGTCAGTGCCGCTTCAATACCAATCGTTCTCGACAGGCTTCTCAATGCATAGCAATATCTTGCTCGGCCTGTGGCCACATGTTCGATTTGTGACCTCCAATTTAGGTTCTGATCAATGTACACCCCCAAGAATGATATGGACTCTTCAGCTGCAATATATTTATTTTTATAAGTAACATTCAAAGCATCTTGTTGGCTCCAATCTCTGAATAAAATCACCTTTGTTTTATTGACGTTTATTTCAAGGTCATTGTTTATAAACCATTCATCCATGTTCTTTAAGTCCTCCTCCAAACGAGTTCTACATTCATCAGCAGTGGTACCTGAACAAATCACCGAAACATCATCAGCAAACATTACAGCATTATTTGTTGTGACCTGTATTAAATCATTGGTGTAGATTATGTACAGTAGTGGGCCTAGTATCGAGCCCTGAGGAACACCTCTCTCTATTTGAATTGCATCAGAGATTATTTGTGTACCATCTATTCCTTTTTCTACCGTCCTTTGAATTCTATTTTTTAGGTATGATCTGAATAGCTTCAATGCAGCGCCTCTTATTCCATATTTCTCCATTTTTTTCAGCAATATCTCATGATTCACTCTATCAAAGGCTTTTCATAGGTCCAAACAGAGTGCCACTGTTTTTTGATTTCTGTTTAAAGATTTTATGGTTGAATTTAAAGCTTGATATATAGCATTTATTGTTGATCTTCCCCTTCTGTATCCACATTGTTGTTCTACCAAAATATTTTGTGCCTCAAGAAAGTTTATGATCTTATCAAAAATTATTCTCTCAAAAATCTTATTCAAATTAGAGAGAATAGATATTGGTCGGTAATTATCATAGTTGTTCATATCTCCCTTCTTGTGTATTGGTTTCATCCAAGCTTCTTTAAGGACTTGTGGATATTTCCCTGTTTCTAATATCAAATTGATTATATGTGTTAATGGTTTTGTCAATAATGGAGCACTGATTTTTAATAGGTCAATGGGAATCTCATCATATCCCACTGATTTTTTATTCTTTAACTGCATGATGTAGTTGTACATTTCTTGCTCTAAAACAGGACTCAGAAAAATGCTCCTATCACTTGATCTTATGTTCAAATCTTCATTGGTTATTTGTTTGTCATTCTTAGTGAGTTTCAAAAAGTTCATATTCATCTCATTCAAAATGGTTTTTTCATCTTTGTTAGGAAATGTCTTAAATAATGTATTCGTGTTCTTTACCTGTTTTGTTGCATTATTGATTAGTGTCCAGGTGGCTTTGGTTTTATTTCCAGATTGTTCAATATATGCTCTCTTTGAATTCATTTTAATTTGAATATTTCAATAAATATATTTTAGTGATTTTTGCATTGAAAAATGTTGGTTGGCAGAACTGATTTCTTTGAGGCAAATTGATGAATTGACAGATAAAGCCGTGGCGGAAAGTTCGGAGTACCAACATAGAATAATAAAATATAACCATGAAAACTATGCGTTTCTGATATATTCTCGCACGATTTTGTTCTACAAGTTGTGGAAGAATGAACGGAATAACCACAGAATTAGAGAAATAAATTGACAATACATATAGGTTTATATGAAAAAAGAAATGCATGTACGCAGAAAGCGTGGTTAATAAATGTGCGAGTTGCTCTAGCCACATAGGAAACGGATTTGTCTCGCGCGTCTCCGTTCCCTAATGAATTAGAGCAACTGGTTACGCTAGCCACATAGGAAACGGAAAAATGCAGCCCGGCCGCATATTAAGGCACGACAACACGACATAGTGTGATACCGTATTTTGTGAACCACTATTTCTAATGAGGCATCACATATTGAAGCATAGGAGCAGTACGCAGAAAACGACTCGTGTCGAACGCATCTGTAATGAGAGGGGTCGTACAGTTGTTGTGATCTATGAAACTAATTTAGCAGCGCGCAAATTGACGCAAAAAGTTTCAAGGGGCATGCTGGGTTTCATGCCTTCGACACGAAACTTGTGGAAGGAACACAACGTACGTGCCAGTGCAAGTTGAAGTTGCTAACCGACGCTATAATCTTTAGCAGCCATGGAGAAATATGATTGAGGCAGTGCATAGGTATCCACTATCCATCTCTGTTTATTCACTTTTTTAATTAGTATTGAAAGTTTAATTCAGAAAGTGATACTAAAATTTTCAAAAAGAGAAATTCAATCTTATTGAGTTCTGTAGAATAGACAGGTACATATCTCACTTCGAATAGATAGGGGTTGACATCTATTAAAAACCAATAGCATTCAAATGAACTGTTCATTCAATTTAGGTATATACAAAGTGTTTCAAGTTCGATTGCCTATTATAGACGTTTTTGGAGAACGGGACCTTTTTGAAATGTCAAAATTCGGAATATGATATTGTACAGGATTCTCTATTCAGCTGAAATATTTCCGATACTCCGACACTACCGGTTTTACAAAAAATTAGAAAATAATTTCAAAAAAACTTTTTTTTTTCATTTTATTTCTTAGATATTATCAATCACTCCTTCCACAAGTTCTCGCATCGGTCCATCAGTTCTAAGAGAAAATTTCCGTCGTCACAATTATGTAAATTATTTTTACTCTAAATAACCTATGCGTAAACTCGACTCACATGTTCGAAGTACAATAATGTAGCAATATCTAACATCTCTTGAAATTTGAAAACTATCATCACAGTGTTTCAAATGGTCAAACATGATTATGTACCCAAATTGAATAATTCGAGATTTTATGAATTTATGTTATACCTACAGTAAATTTTTCTGCCGATTTCAATGAAATTTGTTATCCTATTTGAATTGTAGATATTCCCATACGAATTTCATATTTTCGAAATATCGAAAATCTTAAAATTCATCATTCATGATATAATCTAGCCTTCCATGACTACACTTATAAATTATAATAATTTAAAATTGAAAATCCTCAACCTCTCTCGGAATTCATTGAATTATTGTACACCTGTATTTTCTGAATGGAATCATACTCAAAATATTTAAATATAGTTTCCAGTATTTGAATCAAATTCAGTGCAGAAATCGAGGTATTCCAACATTTCAAACTAATCGAATCTAAACAACTTCCCTTTTATCTAGGTGCACACAAAATTCAGGTCATAAACAGAAATGAGTGTTTTACAACAACCCTCGAGCTTCAATACAAAGAATACCGGAACCGATCCCCCCGATGTCCCAATATGCGGAATAAAAAAAAACATTTTTATTAACTTGTGTATGTTAAGTTTATTTTATGGAGAACTAAACTAAAAAAACAACAAAATATTGTGTTACTGGTTTGTATGAATTTTTTTATTTAGTTGAAATAAAATTGAAGTCCATAAAATCTATAAATCTTATCTAATGTGTAAATATACTTTCAAAATAAAAAACATAACTACTTACTTCCATATAAACTTTTTATTCAGGTTAATTAAGTCTATTCATCAATCAGCAATCTTTTTTATCAATTGATGTGACTAACTTTGACAATCTCCATTTTTATTCATCAGCAATCTTATACATCAATCTTCTCTTCATCTGACTCATAATAATTAAGATATACACATAAGAGTGACTTTATCATTTCCATCTAAATATTTGGTAGGGGCCTAATTTTTACACATAGTACATTCTATCCACAATCCATTGTTCTCTTGGTCGAGAATTTTAATTTGAATCATAACAAATTAGGCAGTAGCTACCATTCCAGATCCTTACCGCTGTCACTCTCGGTATCTTGCGTTTTGCTCTTTCCTAATCCTGATATTTTTCTTCACTTTCCTCCTTGCTTTTACCATTTACTTTTCTTGTATCTTTAATTTTTCTGTTCCAGCCCTTGTAATGCCTTCATTAATTTGTCTTTTTTTCTGCCTTTCAATCCATTTTTTCTGGCATATCTGTTTAAATAGTCGTCTGTCGTAAAGGTCATTTTCTGGAAGTCAATGTAAGGTCATGCGGAAAATTCAATTTCTCTTGCCACAGTTTTAACAGATTCTCCGTCGTTGGTAACGGCAGGGGAAGCTTGACGTAACAATGGACTAGTTTAGTGATGTTGATAGTACTATATTTGACACGATAGAATTAAAATATAGAGCAAAACTGATAAATCAGTGAAAAAATTTTGAAAATCCATCAATAAATGACTGAGAAATAGATTATTTAAATTTACGTATTTTAGCGCGGAACGTCTTTGGTCTGTGACATCACGGCACTGGTCTGTGATCGCTACACCATAAATTACGTTTAAAATAGTTGTACAGTATAGTTTTAACTCGAGTTTTGTTTTTATGTCACCATAATGGAAGAAGGCTTCGTGAAAAGACAAAGTGACAATTTGCCTTAAATAGATATATTCGCAGTGATGGAGTTTTTTTCTTCAAATCCATCTTATGTCAGTGCTGAAATAAAAGGAGTTAAACTTTTCAAGTAAGTATCTACCTATGAGTTTGCTTCATTATGGTTCAACTTATAACGATGATTTATTCAAAAAACGTTTCATAAACAGTTTGTAGTTGAGTACTGGTTGTTGAAGTCTATCAATGGCAAAACATATTTATGTGAGGAGTAAAAAGTAAAAAGAGAAAAAAGTAATTTATATGTATGTATATATAGTAAGTTATTTCAGCCATCGTGTAACGAACAAAACACGACACGAAGGTCACAAGTGATTGTACACCAATGAATTCGTAAGCACTCTGCGAATACCAGTCGTCTAGTGTGTGACGTCACGCCACTTACACGTACTATGAAATTATTCTTCCAAGCGCAACTTCAAAGTCCCATAACTTTTTCATTTCTAGAGATATTTCAATGATTCTTCCACATTTTTGTTTCATTTTACTTAAATTTTTAGAATTAATCCTTAACAAAAAAATGAAAACTAGTCCATTGTCTAGGAGGTCTTACCTCTCTCTGTCTTGTAGTTTCGCATCCTTAGAATGAAGAAAAAATGTGTCATGAAAATTTTAAATACGATTGAAAATCGATTGGGGTAAGTTTTCCGCAGAACAACCATCCCCGCCAGAAAGGAACTTATGACCCCAAATTACTTCAATATACGAACATTGACATACTGGCAAACTAACAAAATCAATTGAAACAATACCAAAGCAATAAGATCCCTTACTTATGTAACTACAATTTGGGAAATTTTAGGCATGAACAGGTTCATAATCAGGGTCCCCGCAAGGGTCATCAACGCCCGCGTACCGAACATATTTTGTCGCCCCTTAAAGGGGGGAGGTGGAGAAAAGCGCTGCTGGATAATCGGCAAAATTTTTTTTAGGTTTTTTTAAGAATTTAATGTAAAATGGTAATGAAAACAATCTTAGGGCTTTTATCCCGTTGAATAAATAATTTTCTTTCACGTCAGCCTCTTTTCTTCCTGATCAGTTAGCTCTTGTTGAAGAGCATTCCAGCATTTTAATAGATCATCGTCTTCAATTTAAGAATATCACAAATAAAACAAAAAACGTTATCGTAATCAGATATCATTTCGAACCTATTTTTTAAAGAACTTAGTGTTTGATCAATTATTTTCAAAAAGAAACTTATTTTAAAAACGATTTTTAGATCTTGAGGTGCCTCATCCGTGTGTTCATAATCGAACAATTTTGGCTTATACTTTCGTCTTACAGTATATAATGGAGAAAAACCTTGCTCTATCTCAAGAGCAGCCGCTAGTTTTCTAGCTTCAGCAAATTTTTCCTCGAAAACATTATCATCTCTATAATTTTTGAAATGATCAACTAATTCTTCAAATAGTTTTAGTCTTACAGTATATAATGGAGAAAAACCTTGCTCTATCTCAAGAGCAGCCGCTAGTTTTCTAGCTTCAGCAAATTTTTCCTCGAAAACATTATCATCTCTATAATTTTTGAAATGATCAACTAATTCTTCAAATAGTTTTGGCACACTTTAATGTCAATAGCTACACTTTGCATCATTTTGCTTACAATATTAATCTGGAATGCAACATCATACCAAATTATCATACTACAAATAAATTCAAAAGATTGAATATTTAATAAAAGAGAACTTGCTTCTTGTCTAGTTTTTATGTTAAAAGTATCATTTTCTGCTATTTCTAAAAGGCTATCACATATTTGGATAAAATGAAACTTTAGCATCAATTCTACTTGACTATAGCAATCTGGCTATTTCACACCGATTGCGACGTTCGGAAACTTGCATAAATTGCAAGAAAGAAGTTTGAAAAAAAACATTGTTGAAAAAATTTGAAAGAATCTTCTTCAAAAACTTTTGGTCCTTCGGTTCTTCCTGCGGTCTTTAAGAGGTTTTGGCGCCCCTCTAGAGTTGCGCCCGCGTGCGGTGCACGCGTTGCACGCGCGGTTGTGGGGGCCCTGTTCATAATTAACAAAGATAGACCAAATAGTTCAAACATGAAAATTGACACTTACGTGACGTTTCGAGAGCACGTGCACACAGCCAAACAACCACTGTAATAAAAATTACTGCCAAATTGGCGCTCCACTTGGTGCTTTGGAAGCATATTTTGCATATCTTGCTATATTTTTCCTTTCCAAAGTTATTTCCATCGGAACACCTTACCCCGGTAACTTCCAGCCCCGCTCTCCCCTACAACTTCATCTTAAATTTAAATCAAGATACGGAATAAACTAAGAATAGCCACCGCTCGTTTTCAGCGCAATTATCCTCTACAAATTAAAATAATAAACTGATGGAAAAATGTTCATCATAATCAGATCTCGAAACTTTTATAGAATCTGAGATTTTTGTCGGTATATTGAACTGTAAAACGCACACTCAACATTGATGGTTTTTTCGATTTTTCCAATTCAGCGCTTGATTATCCAAAAAGCCTCCAAAAGCCCTTTTTTATCAACTCTTCAAATTGATGTAGAATACGAAAAAAAATTTTTTTCGAAAATACCATACCTACTTTTTGTAGAGAATTCATTCAAGATTTGAAAACATCCCCTAAATTTTCTGTGCAATCATTGATTGGTAAGATATTTATGGTTGAAGACAAAAAGGTCCTTTTCAATTCAAAGTTCGATAATAATAAATAAACATTTTGGAAATAAGTGATGAAACTAACAATGAGTACAATATTTAGTACAATTTCCAAACGAGTAATATCATCGTATGATATTAATTATTTATCTGGTTATCTAATGTATCAGCAATATGTTGTGTTGATGGCATTTATATTGCTGATACATTAGATAACCAGATAAATAATTAATATCATACGATGATATTACTCGTTTGGAAATTGTACTAAATATTGTACTTATTGTTAGTTTCAAAGTTCGATATTTCAGCGAGAAGTGCTCGTATCGAAATTTTGAAAAAATGATAATGAAGCTGAATGAACAAGTTATCTCATCCATATAGTGGTTAAGTTGGAAAAAAAATTCCCAACTCTGTAGGCCAAAAATAAAAACTAAAAAATTTCGCAGCAATTTCAGGTACTGTTTTCATTAGGATTGAGCGGTACACGTTGCTTGAAGAATTTTTTTATCATGAGATCTTCAAAATATAAACTTTGAAGACAGGAGAACAAGAGGCGATATCATTTTTACCTTCAAAGCCCTTCGCAATCATTTTGGCGACGATATCCGTCGCTTGTTTTCCAGAAACCACAATCACCTTAGGGGCCATTCACTTAAGCTTAGGAGAGAACAGTTCCGCACGCCTCAGAGAAAGCAGTTCCTCACAAATAGGATGTTCCACTTATGAAACAGTCTACCGAGTGATCTTATAGATGCAACCTCCACCAACGCCTTCAAGAATGGATATGACCGATGGATTACCCAACCTCGAGAATAATACGTCCTAATTTTTTTGTCATTGTAAACCATAATTTTTGTTTTGAGTTATATTTAGTTTCCGAATGTTATTTTTTTAAGTTTGAGTTTATAGGTATTTGTACCTCTACTCTTATCGAAACAATAATAATAATAATAATAAAACTTCAAGCTTCAAAAAGTTTTTTTTCAAATTGAGATATGACAATTGTTATCGAAAATACAGCCATTTGAAAAACCGCTAAAAATTTCGAATTTTATTTTGATCCTTTAATTTATTCCACTAGTATATTTCATTTGGTTAAAGATTTTCAATGCAAATTTTAAAAGTGAACCCTCAATGGTGTCTTCAATAGAATTGTTGAATAAAATATTCAAGAAATTGAATGAAATTTTTCCTAGTATTTGTATTGCATTGCAAATTATTTTGTATACGAAGTTTCTGTGTTTCAACAAATAAAACATTATCACTATTTTGTTCGGTCAATAAGAGTTTCCGGACTATCGACTCTATGCTTAGAATAGGATTCAAGGCCGTCGCCAGACATTTTGGCGCCCCGACAAAATAAAATTTCGCCGCCCTGCTTTTCTTAATTTATCTGAATTTTCTTCAAAGAACCATCTCTTATTACTCTCAGTCATCTCTTCAATTCTATTTGAAATCGTATTTTTAATGCTATTATTTGTTACTATTATTTTACTACAAAGAGTGGTATTTTCACTTAGAAACATTTTTGTGTCAAGAAGAATGTGATGTTTCTGTTTTACTAACTGACTTTGCGTCCTACAATGTGGCGCCCCGGCAAAATATCTGGTTTGCCGGTCCTGGCAGCGGCCCTGGGATTGTATTCTCGACAAGTGATCTTTCAAAACGTATACGTTCTTTCAGTGCTCTGAACACTGAATGAACGTATACGTTTTGAAAGATCACTTGTCGAGAATACAGTCCCTCATCGGATTCAGCCCGAAAATTTGATTTCGACTTTATTTTCGAGTCCTTTGATGCGGTTGAGAGAGTCTATACCGTTTCAGCGATCAGTTCAAAAATTAAAATGGCTTATTTTACATTAGAGACCATTGATTTATTTGGGGTTTTCACTATTATTCATTTCAAAGAGTACGTCATTGTGGAAAGTCCTTATTTATTAATTTTTTCGAAACGGAAAAAAAAGAATTAAATAAATTTTTTAATTAAGAATAAATAGATACATGATATAACTTTCCGAAAAAACATTAATTTTTTTTATGAATTTTCACATAAAAATATATTACATAAAGTCGATTTTTCTGAAATTAAAAATGAAGACGTAAAAACGTATTTTGAATTCTTGCATGTTGTAGAAAAGGACGGTAAAACAGAGGAACGTTTCAATTTGCTTCACTCATTCTGAAAGGTGGTGAAATATCAAAATCGCTGAGAGGGAGAAGTAGTTGAACTTTGGCAGATCATAAAGAGCCCAATTTCAAAAGCCATTTGTGTATTTAATGCGATTATTTCAAATCTACCTCTACAGATCTACATAAGATACCCCATGCTCATGGGATGCAAATAAAAAGGGATAACGAAATTTTTTCAATATACAGTATAACTTCAGTAGTCCGGGCAGATATCGTTCCGGTACCTGTCCGGATTATTGAGGCGTCCGGATTACTGGAGTGATTTTAATTTAAGAAATAAAGCAACTTATAAATTATAATAATAAGGTTTATTAATCAAGTCACAAAAAAAATATTATTTTCTCATAAAATGAAACAAAACTGAACAAAACTCCTAAGTACATGTAACACGTTATGTAAATATGTACATGTAGGTATTTATAATATTGTATACATATATATTATGTATGTGTGCAAAATGAAATACAACATTCTACTTTTTTGAAAAATACATATCAATTTTAGTTTGGACCTTTTTGGATGCATCTATTCTATATCAATTGCCTTGTCTTTAAGCCTTTTCAAAAGCTATAAATCTTCAAGGGTAAGATTATTCTTCTCAGTCCACCTGATAGCTAGACTTTTCTGTGAGTGTAAGTGTCTTATGTGATCATTTGACTGGAGCCATTGCGTCCGGCACGCTCAAAAACCAAGTGCAGAATGAAAGATGCTGCCGCCGCGCTGTTTCCAACCGGCATGTTACCGTTTTTTACATGTATAGACAGGAAAATGCTATTGTTCTGCATAATGAATATTTTCGCGCCCGGATTTCAGAGGTAGAAATTTCAAAATGCCCGAATCCCAGCAGTGTCCGCAATACCGGAGTGTCCGGACTAGCGACTGTCCGAACTATCGAAATTGTACTGTATTATACAGGGTGAGTCTTTGACTTGTACATATATTTTAACCGAAGGTTCTTGAGGTCAAAAGAAACACTTTTTTCATTTACCATTTTTTCCGATTCGGCCCTGTTAAAAAGATATAGCCATTTTAAATTTTCCAAATGAGCTAATTCACCCCTGAAAACCGGAACACTGAAGTTTTCTCAAGCATAAGATATACCTCTTGAACCTTGGAAATAAGCTACTAAATTAGAAAAACCATCATAAACTCACGTTTAACATTCCATTTGTTGAACAAAGTAGTGTTTATAATCAAATAAATGAGTTATTCCAATTTCGTTGACGCTAAAGATTAAATATTCTTCTCTTGATTTCTATTTCATTTTCGATAATTATAACGAATTGAGCAATGAGCTCGCTACCACCCATATTAGCTCTGATACTCATATCCATTCATTCATTATATTTCATTTATATGATATCGTTGTTTATTTTTCGTGCAAGAATTAACCTTAAAATCTCAAATAAATAATATTCATCTATGAAAGATTTAACACAGACTATAGTAATCTGTGGTTTTAAGTTTGAATTTCAAATTTCGAGTGATGCCAAATATAAACACAGCAGTTCGGTTCGAATAATCTATGTTCTAACCTAAAATTTAATTTACAGTTTACACTATTATTGTTATAAGATATTTGTTATGAAATGAAGCATTTGATTTGTTCCAACTATCTCATAAAAATATTCAAATGCATCAATATTTTTGAAACCATCAGTATGAAAATATGGAAATATGTAAAATATTCTGGCTCTGTAATCAATGGAAAATGTTAGACTCCACTTGTAATCAAATTTGTTGTTAATGTGTACCTACATTATAGCCAACTTTACTACTTAATTCATCTTGATTTTGGCATTAAAATAAATGAGAAGTATTCAATGTAAATATCCACAATAGAATATTTGGTTTCTTTCAACTCACCTAATTTGTTTTCACATTAAAACAATTATGGCCCTCTTGGAAGTATGTCAATCATAAGCTCTTAGGATGAATTTATGGAATAGCAAAAGAATAAAAGTATTCAATCTCAATCACATGAAAATTTGTCTAGTATGTACCTAATCCTAGTGGTATGTTTCGATGTGAGTTTGAATGAGCCGAAGAAGAATACAGTATTGTTCGATAGCAGCAGTCTTTGGTGGGATATTGATTGTTGTCATTATAATGGGACTATTTTGTGAAAACTTTTTTAAACATGGGTTTTATGAATAATCTTGACTTTTCAAAAAGAATGTTGATTTTAGTGAAGTATCTTCTTATTATCAGAGCTGTGCCAAAGCTCAGTGATTTTTAATCAAATCGAGGAGTTGAGGTGAGCTTATTCAAATAACTTCATTTTCAAACTAAGTTGGCTAGTACTTCAATTCTTAAATCTGAGACATGACTTCATAGTAAATATTCATTTCTGTGGTTTTTTTTTCCACAATAGAACAGAGTTGCATTCAGCCAAAGTACCCAATTTTTTGAATTTCACAGATAATTTTTTTTTTTTAAGATCAAGTTATTCGAAAACGGCGCTTTGTACGAGAAAATATGAAGAATACTTTTATTTTTCAAATTAGCCAAATATTCTTCAATGAACGTTCAAATTACTATTAAGAGTTGGTTTCTTCGAATTTCTGGTATTTTTATGGTATGTTATGTTCATAACAAAGAAACAGAAGAATGTGTATGGAATCTGGTGTTCGGAGAAGATGTATCACATCAAAAAAAAGCTATATTTCAAAAATCATTTCCTTCGATACAACCATTTACGAGATATAGCCGAAAATCATATTTTTTTAACGATTTTCAACAGCCTGTATCTTTTTAACCGGGCCGAATCGGAAAAAATGGTAAAGGATAAAAGTGTTTCTTTTGACCTCAGGAATCTTGGGTTAAAATATATGTACAAGTCAAAGACTCACCCTGTATATGCTCGTGTTTTCAGTAGATATCAAATTGTGTGTGATTCGCAGATAAATACTACCTAATAAATTTAAATGCATATCAGAAAATTACCATGAGATAAAGATATAAACCGCTGCACAGTGCATCCCATTTTGGGTGAGACAGCCAGGTTTCTCGCTTGTTATTTAAGATAGAGCCTTGCGGTTTTCACGTTCCTGTCCTACTTTTTCGTGAAACTCAAGTTGGTCTAATCAGATTTTGCATAACTGTTTCCGTTCAAGAGATACAGGGTGATTTTGGAAATTGATACTTTTCGGACACCTCCTTTATCTCCGAAGTTAGTAGAAATAATGCTGAGGTAAAAACTACATCTGAATCAGAATTCTGCGTAGAATCCAGTGGCGTACTCAATTTTTTTTTCGGGGTATGGTTTTGAAGATTCAACACAAACCTATATTTTTTTTTAATGGAACACCCTGTATATTATTACTTCGTTGGATTCGTAATTTTTTTTCCTTCAAAATGATGTATGATACTATGTAGGTAGGATGTTCAGAAATGTTAAAAAAACACTAAAACAGTTATGCAAAATCTGATTAGACCAACTTGAGTTTCACGAAAAAGTAGGACAGGAACGTGAAAACCGCAAGGCTCTATCTTAAATAACAAGCGAGAAACCTGGCTGTCTCACCCAAAATTGGATGCACTGTACATACAGGGTGGGAAAATAAGCGAGGTAAGCGGCTATATCTCAGGATCCACTCATCGTAGAGACTTGCGGTAAAAAATTTTATCACTAAAGTGTACAATAAAACACACTGGAAATTGTTTTGAACTTCATACTTCTACCGCTTGGGGGCGTAATAGCTATCGTCGAGTAAAAAAATGAATTTTACTCGAAAATGTTTCATATGAAGTTGAAGAAAAAATATCATCACTGTAATCCTTGTAAAATCCTCTATCTTTTTGAATTGTCACTTTCGATTACACGACATCAAATGAGGGTAGGTGAAAGGGAGAAATCTGACTGATTGAAGTGCCTGGTAACTTCAGTTTGGCTCAACATTTTTTAGCAAATTAGATCTCTTCTGAAAGATAATATCTTGTTGATTGAGGACAAAATATACTCATGATAAATTTGTTTTTGCTCCTTCCGATAGGGGGCGCTAAGTCATAAGTTCATTGTTTTGCTCATTTAACTCCGAAATTTCAAATGTAATGATAGGATTTTTTTAACAGAAACAGAAGTTTCATCAAATTTGCTTGAAAAAACCTAGGGGTCGCAAAGCGATAGTTTCAGGCGTTCTGAAGTTATGGCCGAAAAAAGATATTCTTCAACTGATGCACGGCGAAAAACCAAATTGTGTTTTTTTTTAAACCAAATCGATAGTTCTCATCTTATACTGGGTGTTCTTGAATTGAAGTTACGAAGAAAAACGAGAGATTCCTTGGATAATTTTAAAAATAAAATGGTCCATAAATATAAGCTCACAAATGCTTTGTTTTCGAGATACAGTGTTTGTCCTACTTTTTTGTGATGCTTAACCAGTTTATCAAATCTTTATTAATCTTCGCTACAGAGTTGGTTAATGAGTACCAAAACTTATAATTAATTTATTTATCACAGCTACCTAACTGGATCTTTATAATAATTTGGATTTTACTGCGAATTACTGTGGAGAGCTGTTTGAATTTTTTTCTCGAAATCGATAACAGATACGACAAAACTTCAACTAACCAAGAAGTGTATAGTACCTACTGAATCAGAGTTTATTTGGAATATCTATGCCAATTCGAGTTGAATTGTGAAGGGAAGGAGCTATGAGAGAAAACCACCTGTATCTCGAAAACAATGCGTTTGCAGACTCATGTTATAGGACTTTTTTTCTTCAAATGATCCGAGAAGTCTGTCATTTTCATTTGTACCTCCAATTTAGGAGAACCCTGTAGATATAGTCAATTTGAATGAAACGCAATAAATTGTACAACACAGCCCAGACAATTTTTCGATGCGAATTACTCAGTTCAGTTCTTTGATAAGTACAGTATTGAAATTTTGTGACGGGAATGATACGAAAAACCGGGAAAACGGGTACCTGAGTGTATACCGATGACGAATGCAAAATTCACAGATGGCAATAAGGGGCGATGCCTAGAAAGCGGATAGATAAAGGAAAATAATAAACCTCGGACAAAGACGAGCTCGTAATGCAATAAAGGTAATCATCTTGAAAACGATAAGAAACTCATAAACCGTAAAGGGATCCGATTTTTCACTGACGTGTCGATTTCAAAGGAAAGTAAAATGATATTTATTAGTTCATTTTATGGAGAAATTTTCGTTCTTCGTCTTTGCGAGATTTATAAAATTTATATTTTGAAAATCTTGGAGGGAGTAATTACCCCCAGTACCCCCCATTTCTACGCCCTTGTCAAGTAAAGCCTCATTTTCATGATGATAGCGATATCGTGATAGTAAAACCGAGAGTAAAACTATCGCAGGAACTATCACCATATAAATACTTGATATCAGGGGCGGATTCAGGATTTCTTCGAGGGGGGCGCACATAGTAACGAATTCACATGAAAGTTTTGGCGACTCACGTCGGTACGTGCTCCTTGGTCTGCCGCGGTATAGCGGACCTGAATAGGCGGCATTCACCGTCCGCACGATGCCGCGAGGTGCAGCTCTGATTAGGCGGCAATCACCCGGCTGCACCGATGACCTCGTAACACGCATAAGTTTCGATCCTCCGTCACTGGGGAGGGAGTCATGTGGCGGCTTGTCATAAAGCTCCACATAGCAACAATAAACACAGCACTCTGTGGCCTAGAGGTTAAGAGTGTAGACTCACTCACCGAGATGCGATAAGGTGCCGGGTTCGAATCCCGGCGGCTCCCGATAATAATAAATTCCCCAAGCGTCTGTGACACGGCACACACAAATGTACCAAAGTCACACTGATGAGTCCGGTGTGTGTGCCAGGGACGAAACACATAAGTAGGCATATGTGAAATCCTACAAAGTTATGGAGAAGAAATTGCACAAAATATTGAAGAGTCTTTTTCCATGTTTCAGTATGAATTGCCTCGGACGAAGACGTAACATCATCGCTCAAGGGGTGGGGGCGCGCGCCCCCTGTATAACCCACTGCTTGATGTAGTTATTATATCGTGATAGTGCTGTCACACTATCAAGAAATAATAGTTAATATCACCGTGAAAACGTGCTTTTATACAATTTTCCCAATTTATTCATTGGAGAAAAAAATATCGTTCTGTTCAAGATGGATCACTCAATGGAAAATCAGTAAAATTTAAGAACTAATACGTCAAAAACAATTAATTCCTGATATCTAATTAGAATTAAGATTTGGAAAATGAGGCTTTAGCTATTTTGATTTAAATACAGTTCAATCCCGATTTTCCGAAATCCGTTTTATCCGAAATAAACTGTTTAAAAAAAATCTCGATTAACCGAAAAAATTCTCATTATACGAAACGCGTCTGGGATTCACCTATACTGCTAGGTGGTTTCCCTTGGAGTTTCACAGCAAAACGACGGTCTAAAATGCATTTAGTTTTCGTTAGTCGACAAAGTGTTACAAAGTACATAATATGTATTATCGCAAAAATAGCAGTTTTATTCTCGAATATTTTACAGAATGCAGTGCCAGAGCAATAAAAGGAAACTACTATTTTCAAAAAAAAAAAAAAGATAGAGAGATACCTACCTATGTGTTCAACGAACGAGAGAATTGTAGATATTACAAATTTGCATTTAATATCCTATAGTTACACAGCTTCATGGGATTATTTGTATTTATTAGTTGTTTTTTTAGAGGAAATTATCAAATGCTCCTAAGAAATTTACAGCATTTTCTAGTTTCATCGACATAAAATATATTTCATTATACAAGCTATACCTATTGTTTCAATATGAAAAATGTAATACAAATATACTGAATATGTCTGGCTACTATTCTATATATTTCTCCAATAAAAAATAGAACTTTTAACAGTTCAAAACCCAGCATGGAACATTATTTTAAGTAACGAAATGCCAAAAATATTTCTTACTAGGTACATATATAGAGCGCGCGTTTATTTCGAAATTCTCTCAACATACAGTTGACGTATATGTACCTGAACGGTTTCAAAACGGTGTGGATGAGCATGTCCCTAAGTTGTCAATTGTTTGACCGCCATTTCAACTGTCACAGCACGCGTGATTCTTGACTCCTCATTTTTTAAACTTTCAAGGTGTTCGTAGTGACTTTTTGTGAATTGTTATGGTTCTAAAGTGTAGCAAAACTTGTAATTAATCTTAAATTCAGTTTATATTGAATCGTCATTCGTGAGTAGCAAAGAATTGTTTGGAACTATTAGGAATGCCGATGTTCACATTGAACTCGAAACGACAGTTCTTTATTTCAACTGTTTGCTTTTGAAATTTAAGCATTCAAATTCTTCAGTGCAGTTTTTCAAACATTTCGCATACCGGAGATTTGAAGGCTTCAACTGTTATTACGTAAATATTTGTTTTCGCTCTCTCAACCCCTTCATCTGTCAACCATGAAAATGAATGAAGGTAAGTATTCAACATAAATATTGAAATGAGGAATTTATTATGAATAAAAGTCATAAATACTAAGCTCTCTATTTGATATCGATATAATTTTGAAAGCATATTTGTTCTTTTGAAACATCTTTTTTCTAAAATATAATAATTTTGTATTGGATAAACCACGAGGTGGCCATAAGTGTCAGCTGTCATTCTAACGTGTTTTGATTTCTTCACGTTCAATTCAAATTAAAACGTTGCATTTTATACGGCTATTATGATTCTTCTGAAAATTATCTAGTACCAAATATCACGACACTCAATTTTAGAATGAGTTTAGAGTTAAATGTAAGTTTTTTACTATAATCCTCTTATTCTTATAAATTCAAAATGCCAAGAGTTGTCACTGGAAATTTTCGTATTCAACTGTCAGTTTTATTGTTTTTATTTGTTTTCTTGACGACAAAACTTTCAAGTATTCTTTTCCAATTCATTCCATTTAAAATGTATGAATTTGTTGCAGAGCGTGATAGATTTCAATCAAGTAGTAGTACAGACGAAAATGAATCTGGATCCGAACAAGAACATGAACAACATGTTCAAATTGCAAATATTTCGAATCATAACGTCGGTCAAACACGCAAACGTCGTGGAAATCTGCCTAAACATTCTGTTAAGATCCTTAAAAGATGGTTATATGAGCATAGATACAATGCTTATCCAAGTGATGCCGAAAAGCTCACTTTATCACAGGAAGCCAACCTCACAGTGTTACAAGTTTGCAATTGGTTCATAAATGCACGTCGACGAATACTACCTGAAATGATTCGAAGGGAAGGTCATGATCCGTTACATTATACCATATCAAGAAGAGGCAAAAAACTTCACCCTAATTTGCTGGTAAATGATCAACCTCGATTGAATTGGGGTGAAGATTTACCAAGTGTTGGTGGAAAACGTATACGATTAGATCATGATTATGAAGATAGCATGACTCTTATGTATCGTTCAGAAGAAGATAGTCCTAATGAATATGAAAGCTCAAGTCCAAGTGAAGAGGAAAAATTTCCCCCATGGCAAACCGTTATACGTTATGGAGTTGCTAAAGATTCTCCTCATCCAGCTAGTAGAGGGTAAGAAAAAATATATTATTATCAATTAGTTTGTTTTTACAATAATCAAACCAATATAATAATCAAACAATATAATCAAGTAATGATCCATACCTCATATATTGGACTGTTAATTCTATAGTCTATTTAGTAACGAGTGTCATTAAGTATATTTATGTCATAAGTAATTCACAAATTGCGGTTCATTTTAGAGGTTTAGTCCCATTGAAATCAGGCAACCGATTTGGACTAAGCCAATGTTTCGTCTATATATTTAGAATTTATCAAGGTAAGTTCATTTAGTCGAATAAAGATGATTAGTCTAAGTACACAGAAACTCGGAAATGAATAATAACATTTTGTTGAAAATATAAAAACTAAGATAGAATGGCACAAACACTAAAGAGTGTATAATAAAATTGCAATCACTCATTCAACAGTTTTTTCCAAAGGTTATTGCAATTTTATGATAGTATTTTTAGTGTTTATGGCATTCAATCTTAGTTTTTATGCATTAACAAAGTGTTACTGTTTATTTCCAATAATCTCTATACCCATCTTTATTTGACTAAATGAACTTGCCTTGATAAAGTCTAAAAATATAAACGAAACATTGCTTTAGTCCAAATTGGTCACCTGATTTCAATGGTCCTAACCCTGTGAATTGAACTGCAACATGTTTACTCAAGGACTTGAAAAAGAAATATTCACCTATTAATTTTTTTAATTAACCTCGGTAATAATGTTTTGTATAATGCAGAATCTCGAAAAACCTTTCAAATTGTCTTCACTTCGAGCCTTCATTAGATTTTATCAGAAAGTATAAACATTTTCAATATTTTGCTATTTAGAAACATAGTGAAAAATAAATCAAATTATTTGTTGAACAACCGAATTATTATCCTGGAGATGTAAGTGTTGAATTAGAAAAACTCTAGCTCTATTGCTAGTTGTCTAAGTTGAAATTTTAAATTAGAATACTCGCAAATTAATTTATGCCTTAATGTAATTGATCTTGCTGCAGATCTACTGACGAGAAGATGGTAAATGGTGCAGATTATTGGCCTAATCAGCATTCTCAACTAACTCCACTAACTTCAATTAATCATCCTCCAAAAGTACAAGTGATACCAGCTCATCCTCCACCATCAGATCCTTTGACAACTACAGAAGAGGACAAGGACAAATTCAAATGTTTGTATCTCTTGGTTGAAACAGCAGTTGCAGTAAGGCAGCGTGAGAAGGAACAAGAAGATATTCAGGTGTAGCCACCAAATACAAGATAAATGTCCTTTGTGCCTTAAAATATGTAGTTAACGTTATAGTTTTGTCGATTTTAAGTTTTTGCATTTCCTCGTTTATTTTGTTCAGGTGTCATCAATTTTATTCATAAAATGTTGTTTTTGTTTATAATTGTCAGATTAATGATTTGATTATTTCCATTGATTGAAAAATGATATTAACATGATCTACATGTGTTTCTTTGGATTTCATGATTATATTATTGATACCAGTTTTAATGATGTCTAGTTTGTCGCAGACATTTTTGTGCTTCCGATTGTTTGTTTTTCGATAAACTGGAACAATACTGTTTGTAAATATGTAAAAAAGATAATGCAGCAAATCGGATCACTTGAGTTTGATAAATTTGTATGTTGTTTTAATAAATACAATGAAAATTATATTTGTTTTGATCCAAAATAAAATACTTCAAGCTATGTTTTTATACTGGAATTAGATAAAAATATTTCATGAATGCATAGTTTTAGTTTCCCAACCTAAAATAGCATATTAATTGAATTGTGTTATTATCTTAATGTTCTAAAAAAATTCTCTTTGCCCATGATCAAACTTAGAAACTATTCTACATATGAAACTTTAGTTTTCTAAAAGAAAGACCAAAAATTTAGCAATATACTTATACTGTAACAATTGGGGATCTGACCAAAATACAGATCCACTCTTGAACTGAAACTATTGGTTTTGACTCTCCTTAAATTCTCATATCTTCAAGAACTATATTGCGTAATGTAAGATCATCTAACCCTGTCTAGGACCCATCAGAAACACACAAAACGATATACCATTTGCCGAAGCAGGTGAATTTTCATTTCGAATTATCTTTCCCTGAACAATATCATTTTATAACAATGTCCATACTTTGAATTGTCCCAAAAAAAAGTAACTTTTCATTGCGGGATATTTATATCACTCATCGTACATTCCAATAACACCCTTCACACCATATATTTTTTTATTTGTGTAACTAAAAAAAAATATGAATCTGCATTCCTAAAAACGAAAACACAATGTATATTAGATAATATTATAAAAGTTGAATGAGTCTACTTGATGAAGATAAATATAATATCTTTATTTTAAAGTCCTTCATTCAATATAATTATCAAAAATTAAGACAACAATGTCCCAAAACTTTCACAATATGATATATAGAATATATATATATATAATTTAATGTAGAAATAAAATAAATTTCAATGTATCCCAGAGGCCCTGAAGAAGAATTAAATTGAATTCGAAAGCTTGGCGAAGAATGAAGAGTTTCACTTAAGATTTCTCTCAAAAAACGAGTCGTTTTACCCTTAGAATTCCACAATTATAATTTCAAAGACTCTTATAATTTAAATTCAAATATATATATACGATTTTGTCTTAAAATACAATTCCAAATTTAACAAAAATCGTATATATGATAGAGAAATATCATATCTCTATATCTATTTTGGCACAATGTTGTTATAATTTTTGATAATTATACTTCATATATGTTCAATGAAATCAATTACCAAGAAAGTAAATAATATTTGTGTAGCTAACATAATATAAAGTTCGACTACACGTCTATTTACAAATTGCGATCAGTGTGTTTAGCTCAACGTACATTTCGTTTCAGAAAAAAGCACTGAAGTAAAGTCAAGAGCTTTTGAGCGCGCGTTCAATCATGCGTCCTTGTAAACTACATACAGGGTGCGGCAGAACCGACTGACGCGTTTCAAAGAGCTATTTGAAAAAAAATGGTAAATGTTAGTGAAAAACGGTATTATTCATTCGAAGCAATAGGAAATATAGTTTTTTTGCTCAAGTTCGAAGTTTTGAGAACGATATCAATAAGATTTTGGAAGGTTTCTATTACTTTTCGGCATTTCTCGAGCGGTATAGCTTGGAATTCTTCGGTTATTCGCTGCCTGATTCAGACAGGGTGTGACCGGTTTTTGAAGATCTTATCTTTAAGGTGGCCCCAAAGGAAGAAGTTGCAGTTGCTCAAATCTGGTGAGCGCGATAGCCAACCCACGTCCCCTCTCATTGAGACCAGTCTCCCTGGAAACATCTGTCTCAAAACAGCTAATGAAGTGGAGTGTAACGTCATCCTGATGGAATCGATGTCACCCAGATCGTGTTCTTCCAATTCAGGCTGTAGGAAGATTTCCATCATTTACACATAACGCTGGGAAGTTAATGTGACGGTGACATTTTCCTTCTCGAAAAAATAAGGGCCTATCACTCCGGATTGAGACACAGCACCCCAAACTGTGACTTTAGGTGAATGGAGTGGTCTTTTATGGAGTTGAAGAGGATTACATTCAGCCCATTACCGGGAATTTTGCTTATTCACTGTTCCAGAAAGGTGTGCCTCATCACTATTGAAAAAAGTTGATCTTGGGGAGATGCGCTGAATCATTATCACAACGGTTTTTGCGGTTCACGTAATTAGGAGCACTCAACTCTTGAACAAACATTTTATACGGGTGGAATGATAAATTGTCATGCAGAATCCTCCCCAAAGATCGGTTTGATATTCCCAAAGCTATCGCATACCTCCGTGCAGAGGCTCTTGCTCGACTGCTACTCGAACAGCCTGCACATTTTCCGGTGTTCTTACCGTTCTCGGTCTTTCATGTCCTCGCCCTCGTCCTGTACTTCCTGTTTCCTTAAGTTAACCAAGTTTTGATTGTGTTTGCAGAGGGGACTAAAACGTTGATAGGTATGCCGAAATGGCGCAGATATGCCCGCTGGGTCACGATCACATAACACTATAGGTTATTTTCGTAAAACGTGCGAACGGCAAGGCCTCGATTTCTCGTCAATCGGCTCTGCCGCACCCTGTATTCACAGTTATTTGATCTCCAAGGACGTATCATTAAACCAGCGCACTTTTCTATCTTGAATATTTTATGATTCTTATGAGACAAGCTCCTTGAAAATTTCAAAAAGTAGTGATGGGCCATTCGTATGCAGTATTCGATTCCACTAAGAAAAAGCATAGGTTGTAAGATAAACTGTGACTTACAATTTCTAAAGGAATGAATTTTAAAATTTCCTAAGGATGTTCACTAATTGGTGAATCACTCGAAATTCATTCGAATAAGCTTATACAACTTGTCCTGCCGTTGGCTCTTCTTTTAGGTAGTCTTCTTCTGGTTGGGTGGTTTCTTTGCCTTAGAAGTGAAAGCATTCTGGGTCTTTGAGACTGCTGGTTGAGGCAATGTTCTGGCGTGTGATTTTCCCCCGTTTTCGGGAATTTGAGACATTCCCTGTAGATGGCTGGGCACAATCTCTCTGGTGAAGTTGCCGTCTTTTTGCTCTGTCTTGATGTGTGCTTGCGTCCATACTCGACTCATCTCTTGGGCCAACTCTGTAAATCCCCTGAAATCTATGGCATTATTGCGTTATTATGCGGATTTGTGAGGTTTTTCAGCCGTTACAACTAACTCACACTAATGCATCAGTTTGCTGATTTTCTCCTCCATGTTGGTTGAATGGCAACCATCACGTAGGTAGGTGTCAAAGCCGGCTTTCGTGGCTTCAAGCTATCTGGTTACCTTCCTAAAGGTAGCCTCGATTTTCTCCTATCGGAGAAAACTGGAACAGAAACCTTTTGAACGTCCTTTTTGACTGTTGCTGGGGAACAGCAAGGGGTTTGGACTTCTACAGCCATCTCGTTGTTGCTTTCCCATTGCAACGGTTTTGAGCATATTGATGTTCGTGATCATCGTCAGTAGTGCGTTGTTGATTGAAAGGAGTTGACTTAAAAATCTTCTGTCATTTAGAATGTACCTTTACTTCTGGTTTCTGGAAGTGGTCCTCGATGAACAATATCTATAGAATCAACGATCTTACCAGCTGGACTCAACATATAAATTGGGCGAGCTTAATCGATTTTCGCAGTGAAAATTACATATTTCCAGTTGTTCTTAAAGAATAATTCATGATGACGGAACTCATCGTGTGCACTGTTCAGCTAGTTCTTGCCACCGTTTCGTGGGGTGGTCTTCTCTCTGTGTTGTTTTGCTCAAGACTGAGTGACCATTTACTGCCCCTTCTCAATTTTATTTACTTCTGGTGAAATAATGACTCCTGCTCTAGTAGATGGTAATATGCCTATAAAAAGTATTTATGTAACTACTCATTGAGTAGTCTCTGTGCCAGCCGATATTTGGCTTATGGAGCACTTCCTGCGGTGAAGTGCCATATTTAGTCTCTTGGGTTTCCTCGGGCTCTTTTTATTGTAGTCACAAGCCTTCTTAATGAAAAGGTATGCGTGTTTGTTTATTTTGTTGAATGTCTTCACTTTTGGTATGTCTTCCATGTATTAATTGAATAGCAGTGTTCCTATCACCGATCCTTGAGGAACTCCGGCTTCAATTTCTTTAATCGTTGACCTGGTATTATCAATATTCACTCTGAATTTTCTATTTGCCAGGTACAATTTTATTTATCTCGTAAGTTTGGTTTAAAATTTCATCAATTTCATTTTGTATATTAGACTAAAATTAATCGGAAATTGAGAAAACCTTCAAAACTTAATTCAAACCAAACTCTACGCAGTGTGAAAGGTTCGAATGATTGATAACTCATAATTAGATCTTTCAGCAGTTTCTTTGTCTCGGACTTCAAATATATGGATATGGAGTATCAGCCCTATGAGAGAAACAAATCATCACCAAGTAGAGCAAGAGAAGTCACTAGAATTATGATGGACGTCGAAGTGAAAGTACGGTTATTTCCTTGACAAAGATTAGATCCAAGAGACAACAATTAGACCATTCTACTACAAGTTAACCCTAAGAACTGGCACGACGAAAAAATAAGTGCCGCGATAGTGAAATTTTGAAATCCCGAAAAGTGTACAAACTCCATGCTGAAGTTAGTGAAGTAGGTACATAGGAGAAAATATGTCCTGAATTGATTTCCGATTTTGTTGTTTGTTAATGTATTGGGATTTATTTTTTCCTTTATTTGAGTTAATAATATTTGATTTACTTGAATTATTGAATAATGTCGGAGAACATACCACCATAGATTTGAGTTTCACCTTAGAGTAGGTAGAAATGATATCGTTTTTTTTTGAAGTTATACTTTTGAAAAGTTTGGTAAATAGGTTATAGTTACATGTTGCATCTGTTAATAAGTAGTTCGATAGCTGATAGTTTAGTTCGATAGTTGATAGTTGATGATCAGCTATATAATTCTAGAATAGAAAATTTTAATGTTGTTTGGTCTAGTCTCAATATTGAAATATGTTAGTGTTATAAGTAATCACTGGAGAGGAAGGACTACTTTACTAATATGAGTAAAAGTTATGGCAACTGATGCCAAAACTTTTTCGGAGGAGGGAGTAATATAATGAATCGAAAATTGAGAAAACCTTATTGTTGATAACACATAATTAGATCTTCCAGCAGTTTCTTTATATATGATCTAATATTTTTGAACGGAATAAGTCTTTGAGAAAATATTTGTATACAACATGAAATTGCTTTTAATTACCTCAATTAAGCCCCTCTATTAGAGATCATTTTGGGAAAGGAATAGGAAAAATAAGGCAGTATCGCTTAGGGACTCATACTGAGGAAGGTTTAGAACTTATACGTTGGTCCGAAACCGGGATTCAAAGCAAAAACAATTTCTTTTTCAAGGATCAGAGTAATTTTTAATTAGGTCGAGTCAAATAGAAAAGAAACTTACCTTATGAGAGAAGATAACGAACTTCACGTATTCAAAAATGAAAAGAAGGAATTTTTTTGTCTCTAAGAAAGGACGAGTTAGGTCCTAGACGACTCGTGTGAAAAGTTGAAAAGGAGTTTATTAAAACTAGGTATAGGCAAGGCTTATATACCAACCCAACACCGTGGGATAACGGCAAGTAAAAAGTTAACGATTTTTTGGCTATTTCTTTCATTTGTGTTTTGTTGAGGAACCCATACCTACCTTATTCAATGCAGATGGTATTGTCGAGTAGTCCCGATTCTCCAAAATTCAAAGTTTAATAAATAGTTTTTTTTCTCCTTTTGTTTGAGTAGTAAATCATTTGAGATATTTTTCTGTATCATAAAGTTTATGGTCTTTGAGTTTGAATCGAATGACACAAATTTTGTGAATATATTAATTTTGTTTTTTTATTATATTTAATTTAAAATAAATTGGTTTTAATTAACCCGAAAATCTAATCCTCATTCTGAGGAATATTTTAATAACATCATTTTTCTATAGTCAGTGGAAAGTCGCTCTTCCATTGACCCTATCCCCCTCAAAAAGGAACGGGTTTATTATAAGACCTTAATGCCCCATTCTATCAAATGCCTTTTCTGTGTCCAGAAATATTGCACCAGTATCTATAAAGAGGTTCATTTGCTCATTAATATTTTCAGTCAAGGGCCGTAGAAATGGGGGGGGTAATTCATCCTCCCCCCCAAGATTTTCAAAATATAAAATCTTAGAAATCTCGCAAAAACGAAAAACGATAATTTCTCTATAAAATGAACCAATAATAATCATTTACAGTTTATGAGTTTATTATCGCTTTCAAGATGAGTAATTTTATTGCACTATACAAGCTCGTCTTTGTCCGAGGTTTATTATTTTCCTTCATATATCCGCTTTCTCGGCATCGCCCTTTATTTGTCATCTGTGATTTTTGCATTCGTCATCGGTCTAAACTTACCCGTTGTTTTCGGTTTTTTGTATCTTCTCGTCACAAAATTTCAATATGTAGTCATCAAAGAATTGAACTGAGTAATTCGCATCGAAAAATTGTCTGGGCTGTGTTGTACAATTTATTGCGTTTCATTCAAATTACAGTTTATCTGCGAAGACATCAGTTTTGAATTGACTATACCTACATAGTCTGTTCCTAAATTGGAGTTACAAATAAAAATGATAGATCATTTCAAGAGAAAAAGTCCTATATAACATGGGCCGCAAACGTTTTTGAGATACAGGTGTTGAAGTTCAAGTTTTTCTCTCATAGCACCTTCCCTTCACAGGATATATAACTTGAATTGGCATAGACATTCGAATTTAAAGTTTTTATCGTGTTATATATAAGGTGTGTGAATAAGTCTTTCCCGTTTTTTGTAAGAGATGGCGCCACCAATACTGTGCGAGTATTTAATGGTTACATATGTCATAATCAAAGCTTATTCATCTGTCAACAATTCCACACTAACACATTAGTTGAAATTTTTTCGCATCATAAATTTTTGAAATCGTGAAAATGTCGAAATTTGAGCCGAGTCGACGTCATTTGCAGGAAGTTTCACTTTATTGGTTCAATTTGAAGAAATCTGATGCCGAGGCGCATCGGTTGCTTCAGGAAGCTCATGGAGAAGGTTGTGTCGATGATTCAAGTGTTCGCGGATGGTTTCGACGCTTCAAAAGTGGCGATTTCGACGTGGAAGACAAGGAGCGTTCCGGGCGGCCGCAAATCTTTGAAGATCAAGAATTGGCGACTTTGCTTGATGAAGATTCGTGTCAAACGCAAGAAGAACTTGCTGAAGCATTGGGAGTTGACCGAACAACCATTTCCAAGCATTTGAAAGCCATGGGAATGATCCAAAAGCAAGGAAATTGGGTGCCGTACGAACTGAAGCTGAGAGACGTCGAACGGCGTTTTTTCACTTGCGAACAGCTGCTTCAGCGACATAAAAGAAAGGGTTTTCTGCATCGTATCGTGACTGGCGATGAAAAGTGGATCCGTTACGATAATCAGAAGCGAAGAAAATCATGGGGACTACCCGGCCATGCATCATCATCTACGGCCAAGCCAAATATTCATGGCGCCAAGCTCATGCTCTGTATATGGTGGGACCAGCTAGGTGTGGTTTACTATGAGCTTCTGAAACCGAATGAAAGGATCCCAGGCGAGGTCTATCGACGACAATTGATGCGTTTGAGCCGCGCACTGCGAGAAAAACGGCCACAATACTCCGACAGGCACGACAAAGTTATTTTGCAACATGACGATGCTCGCCCACATGTTGCACAGCCGGTGAAAACATACTTAGAAACGCTCAAATGGGAAGTCCTACCCCACCCGCCGTATAGTCCAGACATTGCTCCGTCTGATTACCATCTCTTCAGATCGATGACGCATGGCCTGGCTGACCAGCACTTCCATTCCTACGAGGAAGCCAAAAAATGGGTGGATGACTGGATAGAGGCCAAACCGGTCGAATTTTTTCGCAACGAGATTCGTATGTTGCCAGAAAGATGGGGAAAAGTTGTAGCTAGCGATGGCCAATACTTTCAATAATTCATTTGTAACCATTTTTTCACAATGAAGGCTCAAAATTTGAAAAAAAACGGGAAAGACTTATTCACACACCTTATATTAATTTTAAATGCAAATCTACAGGGTGAATTTTTTCTGGAAGCGTGTCCGCTTCTTTTCTCCAGAATAATTTTTTATGAACCACTGGTAGTTAAGAAAAATTTAAAAAGAAACTCTGGTTCAGTACCACACTTTTTGGTTAGTTGTTGTTTTGTCGTATCTGTTATCGATTTCGAGAAAAAAAATTCAAACAGCTCTCTATAGTAATTCTCAGGAAAATTCGAATTATTATACATATGAATCCAGTTAGGTAGCTGTGATAAATAAATAAATTATAAGTCTTGAAATTTATTTACCAACTCTTCAGCGAAGATTAATAAAGATTCGATAAACTGGTTAAGCATCACAAAAAAGGACTACAAGAAACACCCTGTATCTGAAAAACAAAGCGTTTGCGGGCTTATGTTTATGGGCCATTTTATTTTTAAAATTATGCAAGGAATCTCTTGTTTTCCTTCGTACCTCCAATTCAAGAACACCCAGTAGGTATAAGATAAGAACAATCGAATTGATAATTAAAAAAAATTATTTCGAGTAATTTGGTTCAAACTTCGTTATCAAACCTCTTTTTCTCACATTATAGATATGAGTAAACAATGTCGCCGAAGAAATTTTTTTTGATTAGGTACCTCCCCCCAAGAAAAAAAAAAAAGGATTTACGCCCTTGTTTTCAGTGAATAGTACCAGTTAATGGATTGTTGAATGTTCTTTGCGAAACCCAAACTGGTGATCTGGAATTATTTTTTCTTCTTTTACGAAATCTGTTAATCTTCTGTGAATTAATTTCTCTATCACTCTACTAAATGCCTACAATAGGTTTATGGGTCGATAGTTCCTTGGTCTATTTGTCTTTTCCTTTCTTCCAAATGAAGATTGTATCTGCCGTTTTTCATTTGTTTTTTGTATGAATCTGGCTATTTCAAAAATTTCATCTCGAGCTTTTCCTGGTAAGTTTTAAATTGCTTGATTTTGTATTCTATTCCCGGTGCTTTTCTATTTTTCAATATTTTGATAATATCCTCAATTTCTTCTTTAGCCACTTCTTTTGGATCTTCTTTCATTTCATCGTGGTCATTTTCTGTTATATTTCCATGATTCCATGTATTTCAACTGATTGGTTAAATTGGTCGTCGTCGATTTTTGGATTCGGCTTGAATTTCAATGATTCTGCAAACATTTCTGCATTTTCTTCATTTGTAATGGCTATTTGATTTCCCTTCTTCAGTTTTGGTATCTTCGCTTTCGTTTTGCTTCCAGTTAGTGTTGCCGTCATTTCTACAGCTATTGGTCTTCCGTATCTAGTTCTTCTAACTTCTTGTCCCGTCCCAGTCTTCGTTGAACACTCATCTGACTCAGTTTTTCACTTCTTTGGTAAATTTATTCAGTAAAGGTTTGTCACCGGGGTTCATTGTGCGTCTATTATATCTTTGCTTTTTTCTTTTCCTCTAACAATATTTTCACGTCTAAAGGTAGCGAAATCTTCTTCGGTATTCTTTTGATTTTAGTGGACTCTACTTCAGCTTCGATTATTCTTTTTTCTTCTCTATATCCTCGATTGCTTCGTCTGGCTATTCTCTGTTTCCTATCTTCATACTTTTTATTTGAAAGATTCCTTTAGATTTCACCCAATTAATTGATTTTTCGGTCCGTGGATAGTCTGTCTGTTTCAATTTCTAACGTCAAAATCACTGGGCTGTGATCTGATGAGAGATCCATCTTGGTTTGTATTTCATAATTCGCTATTACAGTTTTCATTAACGCTATATCCAATACATCCATCGTACCTGTGACTTCGTTGATATGAGTGGGATCTTCTGGACCTAGTAGTAAACTTGACTGCCCGACTGGAATCTCTTGAACGCTTGCTACCAAACGCTCGAAAAAACGCTTCGTGAGTGGCGGGCATTAGGAGCCTTGGCCGTTACCTCTGTGGTATCCAGGACCGGCTTACCCATGTGAATGGTCCTTAGGCCAGCTAGCTCCGAACACTTGCATACCATGTGTTCGGCTGTTTCTGCTTCTGATCCACAGAGCCTGCAAATATCGTCTGCTGACTATCTCATACGGTACAAATGATGTTTGTACCGGCAGTGCCCCGTCAGCAGTCCCACCATCACCCGAAGCTCGGATCGTGACAGCTTCAAGAGCTTTTTGGCGTAGGTAGGTGAAATTGTCACGAATTTCTTTGCCTGAACAAGTCTAGGAGTGTTAGTCCAGTGGATCATCCTGTTGTTCAACTCCCATAGCTGGACCACAGCTTTATATTGATTATTGGTCTTTTTCTAGCCCACAGAAAGGCTCGGGTCCAGCAGGTGTTAACCTTGATGCACTTTTTGCAAGTTCATCAGATTTTTCATTTCCTTCAACCCCACAGTGCCCTGGTACCCATAGTAGAGTCACCTTATTGCCTCTGGGCAGTTGCTTTAAGGTGTTACGGCACTCCCAAGTCAGCAGAAACCCCTGGCAACACGATTCTAGGGATCTCAGCGTGGTTTGGCTGTCCGTGGTGATGTAGATATGCGCCCCCTTGAGGTTCATTTTGAGATGATGTCCTCTAGGTCTAGGTGAGATCACCTCCACGTATATTTCCACTTTATCCATATGGTCTAGGTCTGGATTGGAGTTGCAGGCTGTCAAAGAATGCTTCTGCTTTATCTTTATCTTTATACACCATTCTGTCGGTGGTAGGGGCTCGTTTTCTAATTTAAAAACATTTACCATGTTCCATATCGAATTGTCTCCGGTTGTCAGAGATTGTAGCTTTTGGTGCCATTGTTCATTTCTGAACCCTTTCAATGCCTTTCTAACTTTCCATTGGAGTTGATTGGCCGTTGTTCTGGATTTTCGTGCTATTCTCCTTGCACAGTTTTTCTCTTTGATCAGTTTGACGATATGATAGGGACGGTTGAACTTCGTTTTAACTTCTGCTACTGTTTTTTCGAGGTCTTCGGTGCAGTCTATTCTTCTAGGCTGTTGGAACTATGCTTTCGATGGATTCAGTGAAATTTTTTCGATCGATTACCCCTTTCTGTCTTACAGTTTCCAATATGCACAAGCAAAGGATTAAGATCAGAGCTTAGTGCGTTCCTGTTTGTGAGGTCGATTTCCTTGTTGACATTCTTCACTAAAGCGATGCCTGGGGTTCCTGTTGAATAATTTAGGTATGTTGGTTCCTCTATGGCCATTACCACAAGATCGGGGTTCCACGTAATGAATGCATCTAGAGTGATGCCATTGGGGGTTCTGGTTCGGCTATTCCATCCAGGATGCTTCAACTTGAAATCTCCTGGTGCAATCGTGGAAATATTATCCGAGAAAACCGTTTGAAGTTCTGTGTCAAGCAGTGATCCACCAGGTCGGCACTGATTTCTTGCTTCACGTAGATCGCTGTCCCTCCTCCGTTTCCGGTTGGGCGGTCTGAATGGTGCAAACAGTGCTGCCAACCCTACCTAAATTTAGGTAGATCTACCTAAATTCGAACTAATCTACCTATCTACCTTTTTTGAGCTCGATCTACCTTAATTCAGCTCCGCGCGAACTTTACGGTTTTAGATCAACGACAAACCGTTTTACCAGTAACAGTAACGTGACTATGAAAAAAACTATTCCTTATTAAAGCTCTCACATCGTAATTTTTACGCACGCCATTGGATACAAAGATCTGCGGAGATCAGCGGCGGAGTTTCAGAAACATACAGATGCAAAGAAAGGACCGAAATGGGTAATAAACTAATAAATAACGATGGCTGCGCCTCAATACGCACTTGCTTGATAGAAAAATAGCGATGGTAAATATGGTTGCATGTACGTAGGAATAAAAGATAGCTTCGTATTGCTCGCAGATTAATGAAATCGATCCTTATGCTTAAAAAAAACAGAATAAAGTAAGATCGTCGAAAGGAATGAGATGAGACCGTCTGAATGCATCGAAGGCTGCCGTCGGGAAGCAATAAAAGACCCTTTTGGGTGTTAAAATAATAAAAGTTTTTGGACAACAAGCGTTTTCTTGCAAATTACCCACATCTGTTGAAATGAAATATTTGAAAGACTATTTATTCTTTCGTGTTCAACTAGTTCAAGTAGTAAAGTAATTTTAAATTATTACATAAATATATTTCTTACTTTATATTTTATTGTTTTTAAATTTTTTTTATTATGTAAATTCTTATATTTTTTTATTAATTCATCAATATTTATCATTAATAAAGTATAATACTATGGACTCAGTTCTTTCAAAACTCCTAAAAATAAAGGAAAAAATAATCTACCTAAATTTGGCAACATCTACCTAAATTTCGAACCTCTATCTACCTTTATTTGAGCTCAGTGGGTTGGCAGCACTGGGTGCAAATTGTATCCTTGGATCCTGAGTCTCCTCTGAGATGGCTTCAGTTTTGTCTCGTTTATCATGATGATATTAAGATTCTCCTGTGATGCGAACGCTTCTAGTTCATCTCTCGCTGTCTTGAAGTCCGTTTGCATTCCAGAATGCGATCTGTAAAGAATTTGTATTATTCCTTGTACAGGGTGGGCAAATAAGCGAGGTATGCGGCTATATCTCAGGATTCAGTGATTCACTCATCGTAGAGACTTGCGGTAAAAATTTTTACTACTAAAGTGAACAAGAAAACACACTGGAAATTGTTTTGAAGTTCAAACTTCAACCGTTAGGGGGCGTAATAGCTATCATCGAGTAGAAAAATGCATTTTACTAGAAAATGTTTTTTATCATGTTGACAAAAAAATTATGACAATGAATTGGAATTTTCTTAAATTCTGGGATGCGTGGCCATATAGAACCTCAAACGACACTTTGGTTTTTCAGTGCATCTGTTGAATATTTTCTTTTGGCCATAACTCCAGAACGCCTGAAGCTATCGCTTTGCGACCTGTAGGTTTTTTTCAGGCAAATTCAATGAAATTTCTATTTCATTTATTCATTTTATATCATTACATTTGAAATTTCGGAGAAATTCTCTCAAACGAGATCTAAGTTACTCAAAAATTTCTTCATGTTGCCATTATTGTCTATCATATAGCGATACGGTGCGCACGTGTTGAAAAACGATCTTCGAATTTTGCTGATAACTTTGAAAAAGAAAGTGTTAAGTTTCATGAAAATTGGGGGTTTAGTGAATAAGACATTGCTACCCTCACTAAGTGGAAGGAGGTAGAAAAATCTCCCGTTTTTCTACCAATATAATTATATTATTGGATTTGCATTCATTCAAGAATTGATAAACACAAACGCGATAAAGTTGACCAGATGTCCCGAGAATCAGATAACCGCGGATAGCGAGGAAACAAACATGAGTTCCACGCCTGGGGATCTGATAAACCCTAATCAGAATGATATACAGGAGGTCCAGATGAAAGACACCACACAAGATAATTGTACACAAAATAATCGCTCCCCCTCGGAAAACATAATTGGATTTGATCAGCGTGGACAACCAGTTTATCAAGTCCCAAAAACTCACACATGGCAAAAAGTCACTAACAACAAGAGAAAAAGAGTTCATCGCCAATCTTCAGAAGAAAGTGCGGAGCAAATAGAAACAAACAACAGATTCCAACAACTCCAAAACGATGATGGCGGAAATACTTTACCTGATGAGCAAGGAAAGGGAAGAAAACATAACGAAAGGGAAGTAATCCACAAACCTCCACCTATATATATTTATGGTGTGTCAAACTACAAGGATATGATAGCAAGCCTAACAACAGCGACCCCTCCTGAAACATATGTTGTTAAAAGCATGGCAAACAATATAATCAAAGTCAACCCAGTCAATTCAGAAACATATAGAAAATTAATACATCATCTAAGATCTGAAGATATCATACATCACTCCTATCAATTGAAGGAAGAAAGGGCTTATAGAGTAGTTATACGGGGATTGCACCACTCAATACCAATACCCGAAATTAAACAGGAGCTCGAAACAAAAGGCCATAAAGTGAGAAATATCATCAATGCCAAGCACAGGGTGAGTAAAGATCCACTCTCACTTCACTTCATAGATCTAGAGCCTCAAAAAAACAACAAAGAGATATTCAATCTGGAATTTCTTGGGCAAATTAAAATCAGGGTAGAACCACCAAAATTCAAAAACACTATTGTTCAATGCACGCGATGTCAAGATTATGGACACAGCAAAACATATTGCAGAAAACCCTATAACTGTGTTAAATGTGGACAAGATCATGACAGTAAAAATTGCCGGAAACAAAAAAATACCCCAGCCACATGCGCACTTTGCCAAGGTGATCACCCAGCAAATTATAAAGGATGCTCTGTTTACCGTGACCTAATGAATATGAAAAACAGAAATAAAGGAAACAGAACTAATCCACAAAACCAAGTAACAACCAGTACTCCACAAGTCCAAACACTACCGCAACCAAGAAATATTAGTAAAACGAATAAAACCTACGCCCAAGCCCTAAATACTCAAGACACAGATGGCATACAACAACTATCAGAAAAACTAACAGACTTCCTGGAGGATTTCAAGAACTTATTCACACAACTGCTCAATCAAAACAGCATGATCCTAAGCATGCTCACTACAGTCATCAACAAATTATCTAACTAATGGCTACATCACTACGAATTGCTGCATGGAACGCCAATGGCCTAAAAAACCATATCCTAGAAATAGAATACTTCCTTGACATCAACAAAATCGACATCCTACTAATCTCAGAAAGTCATGCAACCAATTATACTGATATCAAAATACCTCGATACAACATATATTATGCAAACCACCCAGATGGAACAGCACATGCAGGATCAGCGATCATAATAAAAAATACATATAAACACCATGAAGAACAGCCTTACATCACTGCCAAAATCCAAGCAACTGTACTGAACCTGGAAACCTTCAATTGGCCCCTATGTATAGCAGCAATATATAGTCCTCCACGCCATACAGTAACAACTGAAGAATATAACGACTTCATACTCACCCTAGGCCCTCGTTTCCTTACTGCAGGCGATTGGAACGCGAAACATACCGCATTTGGGTCTAGATTAACCACCCCCAAAGGACGAGCTCTATATAGAACGATATCAAACAATAACCTCAATATCCTATCTACAGGGGATCCCACTTATTGGCCCACTGACTTGAATAAAATTCCCGACCTGCTTGATTTTGGAATAACTAAAGGCATTGGTGATGTACACATCAATATTGAATCCTGTTACGATCTGTCATCCGATCATAGTCCCATAATAATCACCCTTAGCACTCACCCGATCCAGAAGAAGTCTATACCAAAATTATGCACCGCAAAAACAGACTGGGAACTATTTCGGAAAACAATTAATGAAGTCATAACTCTGAACCATCGAATAAGTAATGGCGAAGAAATAGAAGAAGTTGTTAAATACCTGACAGAAATCATACAATACGCGTCCTGGACTGCTACACCAGATACAAGTGAAAAAGTGGAAATTCAAAATACACCACTATACCTTAGGCAAATGATATCTGAAAAACGAAGAATGAGACGACTATGGCAAAGAAGTAGAAACCCATCAGTCAAAAGGAATCTAAACAGACTAACTCATGAGATCACGAAAACCTTACAAGAGATAAAGAACAACAGTTTCCATAACTATATAACCCAGCTATCTCCTGACGACCATTCTTTGTGGAAAGCAACAAAAAAGTTGAAACAGCCCATAGTAAGCAACTCCCCCATCAAAAAATCTAATGGAACTTGGGCTCGCACAAACTCTGACAAATCAACAGTTTTTTCTGAATATCTAGCTGAAGTATATAGTCCCAACCAACAAGGTAACTCTGACAGTGAAATCAAAGATTTTCTAAATGCTCCTAACCAGTCATCTCTTCCAATTAAGCCCTTTACACCGAAGGAAGTATTCAGTGAAATTAAATTATTGAATCCACGCAAAGCACCTGGACATGATCTTATAGTAGGAGACGTACTGAAAAACCTGCCACGGAAAGCCATAGTCCTTCTCACTACCATACTCAATAGAATTTTAGAAATAGGCTACTATCCAATGCAGTGGAAACTCGCACAAGTGATCATGGTACTCAAACCCGGCAAGCCACCAACAAACTGTGAATCTTACCGCCCGATTAGTCTATTACCTATCATGTCAAAGTTATTCGAAAAACTCCTACTAAAAAGACTAGAAGAAACAACACCACTGAAAGAACATGTGCCAGATCACCAATTTGGATTCCGTAATAACCATTCAACAATCCAACAATGCCATCGAATTGTCAACAAAATCAAAACTTGTCTTGAAACGGGAGAGTACTGCACCTCGGTGTTCCTAGATGTAAAACAAGCCTTTGACAGAGTTTGGCATGAGGGACTACTATTCAAACTGAAAAAAATCTTACCTGACCGATTTTACAAAATATTGAAGTCATACTTGAACGACCGCTACTTGCAGGTTAAAACAGAGGACTCGTTATCCGATTATAAGACCATAAGATCAGGAGTTCCACAGGGTAGCGTACTCGGACCTATACTCTACCTGATATATACCTCGGATATCCCACAAACTGACCAGTCTATCATAGCAACATTTGCGGACGACACAGCAATTATAACCTCAGATGCAGACCCATTGTTATCATCCCAAAAACTACAAAATCATCTGGATGCTCTCTCTGATTGGCTTGAAAGATGAAAGATTGATATTAACACCAACAAGTCGGCCCAGGTAACTTTCACCAATAAAAAAGGGAAACCCCCACAAGTAAAATTGCAAAATACACCCATACCTATCCAAACAGAGATCAAGTACCTGGGACTACATTTGGATGAGAAACTGACATGGAAAACTCATATAAAAATGAAACGGCGACAACTCGACCTAAAGGTGAAGAAAATGTACTGGCTATTGAACAAAAAATCGAAGCTATCTCTTGAAAATAAAGTGACAATCTATAAATGTATCCTTAAACCAGTGTGGACTTACGGAATAGAACTATGGGGATGTTCTAAGCCGTCCAACACAAGAATACTCGAGGCATTCCAGTCCAGAACACTGCGTATGATAGCAGGAGCACCATGGTACGTCACAAACTACAGCTTACAAAATGATCTGAGAATAAAATCAATAAAAGATACAATAACGCCAAGAATCAACAAATACAAGGACCGAACCACAAATCATGAAAATATAATGATTAGCAATCTTTTCGCCCAACCCCTCTTGGATAAGAGATTGAAAAGAACCTGGCCCGAAGACCTCTTGGAGGAATGATTGTACGGAGAACCATTGATGGATGGTACCCGACTCAAGCCATGAACCAATACTTATAACATTTACTAATTACTATATAAGTAGATTGTAAATATGCAATAAACAGTTAATAAAAAAAAAAAAAATGTTGCCATTGGCAATCTCTTTTGCGTTGAGGAAATTATCAAGGGACTTCTAGAATGTTGTTATCGGGCTTCTTGGTATTCAGCCCTCGTTCGGGGAACATTTTTTTTTTGGGAATTTAGGACATTTTCTGTAGCTGGATGGGTGTTAACAAGTGCAGTTGGTGCACTGTTTTCTTTTGTTGAGTGCTTGCCTCAACACATAACGGATCTTGGGTGAACTTTACAGTTTCCCTCTAAGTGGTGGAATCCCTGGTATCCATAGCACTGCTGCGCTTCGGTGGGTTTATATGATTTTTCAACCATCACAACAAGTCCACACAAACACGTCAGCTTATGGATCTTCTCCTCCATGCTGGTTGTTAAGACAGCCATCATGAGGGACATCTCTTTTTTCTTCTGAAGCATTTGGGATATTTAACCTCGAATACCAGGTATAGCAGTTCCTCATGAATTTCTTCGTCCTTGAGAATTGTTGATAGTGAAATTGTGTGTCGGGCAAATACTTCATTTTTCATTACGAATATATCACAAAGTTTCTTAATTGCAGATTCACATGTATCACATTCACTGATATGGGTATATATGTTTTGCCGAGGAAATATAATTGATGCTAAAGTTGAGTTTGTCTTCTTCAGTATAGGATGTCCTCTTCAAGAAATTTTCGAACGTTTTGTGCCAGTGAATCCATTAATGGATTGACTAATTACATTCAAGATTTGTGAAAAGAACAACTGGAATCTATATTTATTTTCTTTCAGGTCATAAGAGTCGATCCAAAGTTGTTGCTTACAGCTGATTGGCAATTTAGGCCCGGTGCACACATCCGACTTTTGTAGTTACGACACCGTTGCTGTGTCGTACCTGCGGCCTGTGGTACAAAGAATCAAATGGGAGCATGCACACTACCCGCCGTGCCGTTGCGACGTCGTAACTGCCATCATGCGGGCTGTGGTACAAAGAATCAAATGGGAGCATGCACACTAGCGTACGACACCGCAACGGTGTCGCAACTGCAAATGTCGGATGTGTGCACCGGGACTTAATGAGCAAAATAAACACGAACGATATCTAACAATTTTGAGATTAAGTATGTATGTTACATAGGTAACAAATTCGATAGAGGATGACTAATATGAATTATCAGCACATGGTTGATAACCAAATAGCTATTAAGCTGAACCAAAACCTAGATTTTCACAAAGGACCAATTGGCAAAAAAAAACTATGTTCAAACCTCGACTTCAAACTCTTAGATTGAGTTTTCAGTTTTCATATTCTTCTTATTCTTCAACCATTTCAGTTTTAGACATTCACATCTCCTATTTGCTATAAATACACTTTATGATAACTAATACTATCCCTCAACAAAATTTTATTTAATTTTTCATTATTTATGAAATTTACTGGTATACTTTTTCTCAATTCTAACTAGAAAAATAAAGCATTCAAACTTCAAATTTAGCGGGTAGTTTCCGGAAACAAATGTTTACTGCGCATATATCTCAAATTGGCTAACGCCAAACAAATGTCATTCAAGCATTTTATGCGCGCAGTACCGGTTTCGTTATTTCTGTGACAAATTTTGGAAGTGTTTTGATCATTCCTTTTCAGTTTGACTCGAATGTGGTCAAATTTTGAGAAAACTCTACTATACATTCTCATTTCCAAGCAGTACATCTATTTTTGTACTTGAAGCAAACATTTCAGGTAAGTTATATAGTAATCCTTTGTTTCTCATGAAAATGTTTACTGTCATACTCAAGTGAAACATACACGTGGACCTTCGTTTTTCGTTTAACTCGTATTGTTTCAAGCCTTGTATTAATATTGTAACTCTCAATTGTTTGTGGAAGTTTTGAACGAAACTATGTTGGAACAGTGGTTTTTTTTATTTGCAGTAATTTTTATTTTTGGGGTTATTTGAAAATTCACATCTTGACTTGGGTATGGTATGAACATTTTTTCGTAGTCAAAAAGTTCTTATTCCTATTTTTGACTAGTATTATTGAATGCTTGTTATATATATATGAAAACTTGAATATTTTTCGAATTATTTTATTCTTTTGCTTTCCAATTTCTTTTAATCTAACCAAATTCTAAAGACTTCTATATAATTTAAGAAATCACTGTAAATATTTCTCTGTAGTGACACTAGTTGAAAACTTACTCATATTTTTCATCTCAAATATGCATCATATGAATTTAATATTGACAGTCCAGTTCCAACAATTGTAATATACTTACTGCATGGTCGAAAATTTGGAATTCGTGATAGTATATATTAGAATTTACAATAGCATGTTGTTGCACATATCTATATCCATATGCATATAATGCCTTTATTCGATTGTTAAGTAACCATATAGTTTATTATGTTTTTTTTTCCAGTAACCATGAGTTCAGGCAGTACATGCTATAAATGCAACCAGCCTGGTCACTTTGCTAGGGAATGTAGCCAAGCAGGTTCCCGCGACAGTGGACGTTTCAATAGAAATCGTGAAAAGTGCCACAAATGCAATAAAATTGGTCATTTTGCAAGGGACTGCAAAGACGAATCTGCTGCTCGTTGTTACAGATGTTACGGCGAAGGTCATTTCGCTAAAGACTGTCCCCAAAGTCCTGACATGCCTTCCTGTTACAACTGCAGGAAACCAGGACATATTGCAAGGAGCTGTCCAGAAAACAGCGGCATGGATCGTAACGATACTTGCCACAATTGCCAAAGGCCAGGACATATCTCCCGAAACTGTCCTGAAAGTACTAAAACCTGTTACTTATGTCACAAGCCTGGTCATCTTAAGAGAGACTGTGAAGAAAACGATTATAGAAATTAGTATTTGTACTATTTCTTTAATTGTTAAATTTTATTATTTGAGTGTTTGGTTGTGGTGCTCCAGCATTTGTGTCTTTGTACAAATCATATTTAATGCCCTCTGAAATACTGTAGTTGATTTATTAGATGTTGAAAATTTTTATAGTCTGAGGCAAAAGAAACTTTGGTATTGGAATGTTCGTTTTCAAAGTGCAGTATCCATTGTTTAATTAAAAATTAAACAGTTTTCCAACTTGAGTGTATTTCAGAACTTGGAAATTATATTAAATTATGATCAAATATACACTATCAAAGTTTCTATAAAAAAATTGAACATGATGCTAGCAGTGGAATTAAACCAACAGAAAAACATACATTTTTATTTAAATTGAACCTTCTCACAATTCAAATTTTTTTTTTTCACCAGTTTCACAAAATTTCACACATTCAAAATTCGCATCCTGCAATCATTTAGGAGGTTTTCAATTTCTCCCAAATTTAATATTTGAACCTTTTCCCTTGAGATTTTGTTGACAGAATCAATGTTGCACCATCTAATACTTTTAAATTCCTAGATATGTTGAAAAGCTACTTTTTTCAAACATCAGATATTTTTTAATAATAAAATTTCAGAGATTCAAATTTATCTTACATAATTTTGGTACTCGCTTGTTAATAGATGATTGTGTTATGTATGCAATATGAATTCTGATATTATTGATGCATACATTCGTTTTAATTATCAAAAATTATTAATCGGTCACCAGATCATTTTTAATGTGTTGATTGATATTGTAGGATAATTCTATTATTTTTCTGAAATTATGATTTGAGTTTATTTTAAATATATATACACTGGTCCACTTTTGGTCAATTTTTTTCTGAGCAAAAAATTTTGTAAAATTGAATATACTACAGGTATTTTATTGTTAAGATGTCAAAAAATTTCTTGAGAGTTCCCATCAATAAAACCCGATTATAAATTTTATTTCAATTATTATTTATACATTTCATTAATATGTGTTTGAGATTTTGAGTTTAATGAAAACTCAACTCTGACAATCACAAGAGTCCTAATACTATCTGCCCCAAATATAGTTTTGAGGAATTTAAATTACCTTGTCTCAGATTTGGTTAAACTATTGAGTGTTATATGACCTGGTAATGAGAGACAACACAGATTACAGTCGGTACTCTTAGCACTCTCAATCTGAGAGGTTCTACATTATTATTTGAACTGGGGTCGTTTTGGTTCAGTAAGCCTTCCGGGAACTGCGACCATGCAGATCTTTTGTTCACGAGAGGTTCTACATAGATTTAGATTAAAAATATCACTGATTTGTAAAAGAAAAATACCAAACTTACTGATATTTCTATTTATTTAATGAATTGTTCAAAACTAATTAAAGGTGGTATGTATCTATATTTTTTATTTGACTTTTTTGGTATTGAAGTTAAGTTCTTCATATGTTTCTGAACGAGTTCAACTTGAATCATATCTATAACTTCAACAGGTCTCACTGATCCAAAGAAATCAGTTATTGGCACATCTTTTGGATTTCTCTTGAAAAGATCTCTTCTAACACCAACAGTTGACATACATTCTTTCTTGGTACATACTTTCAACTGAAATTTTTTTTAATAATGAAATAATTCTTGAGAATATTTACTATACTAATATAACATAAACAGTAATATGTAGAATATTGATCTATCTTTGAAAATTAACACTCAATTCATACAAACATTTCAAGCTATTATTGAAATATGTATGAAGGGTCATGAAGAGAAAGCATTTTTTATCAGAAAATTTACTTACAAATTCAGCCATTGATCTCTTGCTATCAGCATCAATATTTTCCAGAAAAGCTAATGCATAATATGTATATCTGTCAATGATATATACCCCTATTGCTGGATCAACGTGATGCTGTAATATTGTATTGAAATAAAAATCAATTTTTGATCAAGACATTAAAATTTACCGATAATGAATCTTCTCCAACTAAACTACTACCGACTGCTAAAATATTTGGAGAATAGAATCGTTCATACATAGAAGCAGCTTGGCAAGTATCCAACATGAAAAAAATTTCATTGTACCTACAGAAGAAATATTTATTTAAAGACATGGGGATTTTGAAATAAAAGTAGTCTGATTCTACAACTGAAATAGACTTCATGGCTGCAAAGCAAAAATAATTTTGAGTAAAGATATAAAATAACAATTTCACTAGACTGAAGTGGAAGAATTTAACCAGTTCACCTAACTCATATAAACTAAGCTCCTGAGAGGTTTCATGGAACGAAACATATTGATTTGAAAAGATATACACTGTGTCCGTAAAGTATGGAACAAATTCATTTTTAGCTAAACGGACCATTTTAAGACATAATCCTGAAACACGTCGATTTTTTATTCAAATTTGCCGTATTTTAAAATAATAATCTAATATACAGGGTGAATTACTTTCGAGTAATGACGTCACCGTCATTTTTTCAAATGGAACACCCCCATTTTGTCTCAATTTTCCGATTACTCTAGCTTTGCTGATTCCAATAATGTATACAAATACAATAGTTTTGTGGATGCTCATAAAGTAACACATAACATTCTTTATTAGTTAAATTAACAATATTATCAAAAGTACTTATTGTCTAGCGGCAATTGGTTTGAATGTAACACCCTGTAGTTTGTTACATTTTTAGATTAATAAAAATGAGCTGTTTCCAAACAAGTTTGGTACTTGTGGTCTAGCAGACAGGATATGAAAAAAATTGTTTCTTATCAATTTAAAAACATGTAATGAATGTAACAAACTACAGGGTGTTACATTCAAACCAATTGCCGCTAGACAATAAGTATTTTTGATAATATTGTTAATTTAACTAATAAAGAATGTTATGCGTTACTTTATGAGCACACACAAAACTATTGTATTTTTGTCCACCCTGTACCAATTGGAATCAACATGTGATACATTATTGGAATCAGCAAAGCTAGAGTAATCGGAACATTGAGACAAAATGGGGGTGTTCCATTTGAAAAAATGACAGTGACGTCATTACTCGAAAGTAATTCACCCTGTATATTAGATTATTATTTTAAAATACGGTAAATTTGAATCAAAAATCGTGTTTCAGGATTAATTCTTAAAATGAATTTGTTCCATACTTTACGGACACAGTGTATATGTAGATTCTATAGTTCAATTTATTATGAACAGAAATTTTTGTCTAAATGAAATTTATCAACAGATTTAATATTAATTAAATAGTAAGCAGATAGTCATTAACTCAAGCTCTATACCTAAAGATCTGGCATCGAAAAACTCAGAAAGAAAGATTCCAGATAGGCCTTTTGTTATACTATAAAAATAATACAATAGAAGCTTACTTATTTCCTCCTCCCTAAAATATATGACTAAATAGCAAAGCAAGTGAAAAACTGAATGTATTATTTTGAAACATAATTAATCATATTTTTATCAATGACAAAAACGCAAGACCTTTTTTTATAGGATATACTTACATTTTTAATGAATACTATTTTGCTTTGAAATTCAACAAGAAAAATGACACTTATAGAGAATAACGATAATGAAGCTGGAATATGGAAATATTCAACAAAATAAATATTATTAATATTGTAATAAAACTTTTCTAGATTGAAATTTAGTCAATGGTTTTCAAGGAGAAAGAAATACCTACATTCGCCATTGAATTAATCGCACCTTTGTTTTTGCCACATTTGTTCCAGTGCATCTGCCATTTCTTGACTAGTAATTTCTTCAGAATCTTGGAACTTCAAGAATCCATCTCCACCATGACCTGTTAGATAAATTAAGATATTACTACCTTCATCTGTAAGTAATTGTTTTGACCGAGGGGTTCCAGGAGGCAATCTTCCAGTGAGCAAACGGACAAAGTTTTCAACTGTGACTTCATATCCCCTATAATCTACTTCTACATCATCTCCATATACATTAATATGTTGATTAGCATTGTTGAATACTGTAGCAGGTCTCGGATTTCTAGGATTACAAGGCATATCATCAGCAATCATTAATATAATTTGGCTATCTGGAATTCCCAGGCGTTTCACACTTCGATAAATGGATAAAACATTAGCTACATGTCGATAGTTGAACCAAAATCTACTTGTATCCACTAGCACAGCCCAATTATTTGTGTGGGATTTTCTGGACCATTCTGATTCAATCTAAAATGCTTACTTCTGGAATAAAGTTCCTATATATTTAAAAGTTCCTTTTACCTGTCCCTGTACTGAACTTGCATATAAATAGATATAAATAATAAGAAATGCAGTCCTTATTTGTTTCAAATCGACCATAATTCATGTATTTAAATGGTTTTTAAAGTTTTTACTTTTCATATAAATTGGTGTTTTGTGGTTTTTATTATGTTCCATAGATTATGGGTTGGAAACTCTCGCGATTTTATCGAATATTATTTTTTGCTCCACCTATTGGCTTGGGGCCAAACATGAGTGAGAGTGGGTCTGGCAGTAGAAATCTGTTCTTATTTGTTTCAAATCGACCATAATTCATGTATTTAAATGGTTTTTAAAGTTTTTACTTTTCATATAAATTGGTGTTTTGTGGTTTTTATTATGTTCCATAGATTATGGGTTGGAAAGTCATAATATCATACACATAGAATAATATAATTATTATACAGAATGTTCCAAAAAGACCACGTCAAACGAAACGGGGTCGCATGACATTGCCAACAATTTTTATGTTATTATTAAGTTATGTTATCAGAAATACACGGCACTGGCGTAAATGCTAATACAGAGCAGAAAAAATATCAAAATATAGAAATCTTCTGACCACTCTATTTCAAATATTTTAGTTCTTCAAAATAACACCGCTTTTTTCAGAGGGCTCTACTTAACGGACCAATTTTTGACAGTAAAATTCGAGTAAAACATTAGTACAACTAGATGGCGCTCAACATCAACAAAATCGAAAAAAGCACTACACTGGCTTACTATCTTTTTTATCTATTCTATATATTTAGTATTCTGTGGTTCTATATATGATTTGTTGAAACCTCAAAGGAAAAATATAATTTTTAGGAAAAATTGCAACTTTTATTTTGAAAATTAATATGCTCCTAGTCAACAATTAAGTTAATGATTACATTCTTCCTAAATAATAGTTCTCTATAAATTGAAAATTCTTTAAGTCCAAATGGAGAAAAACATTTCTTCTTTTATGTAATAGATTTAATGATACTATAATTTTGACAGTTGATAAAATTGTTAATATTTCTACTCAAACGTCATTTGTCTCTTAAAACATTGTTGATTTTACATTATAATATTTAGTAATTTAAATTTAATATAGCATAAATTGATTATTAGAGTACGATATTTTTTTAAGTTAATCACAACGGTCAAGTTCACTAATGAATACAATTTCTTACATTTTCATAAAAAATATCATAGCATAACCTCAAATGACCTATGCGATTAAAGTTTATTGAGGAATTGTATTGGTAAATTAAATTAATTGATAATGATCCCTAGCAATTATGACATCAAATACTGTTGCAGGTACAAGAAATCCAAATATCTATTAGTTCGTTTTATTATTAATTAATCAGTTAATATGATGAAAATGAACATGTACTAATACCATAAGATGTTCAGTTCGAGTAGTAAAGCAAATCAAAGGTATTTGTTTTATCAGGAAATCTGTTCATATTTATATTTTCTTGTGCTACAGGTACAATGGCAACTTGCCTTCCACATTGGATAGAACAAAATTCAGTAACTCTTATAACCACAGTAGATCAGCAAATAAAACACCAAGAAAAAACATCAGAAACCAAAATGGAAATAAGTATTATCAGAAGGCTGCATTGGAAAATGATACTAAAAATTTTTTCAACATTAAAACTGAAGTCAAGGAAGAGGTAGTTGATGAGGAATCAGAAAATTTAACTGCCCACAGTATTATAGGTTAGAGTATAATTTTAAATGATTTCTAATTGTTTTTCAGGAAGAATTAGGTAGTCATATTTTAAATAAATGGTATAATACATATTCAGAATTTATAATCTCAAGCTTACTCACACTTATATTTCATACTGGAAGTTTTGTCTGTAAACATATAATGAAAAATGAGAAAATAAGAGAGGGCAACAAGAAAATAGTAGAAGGACACGAAAATATATGAGTATATAAACAATTTTCTGTGTGTCTGACTGTATATGCTAATCTCCTAAACTACCTCAAATATTTTATTCTGGTTTTCACAATCAATTGTAAGTGAAAAAAGTTATTCTCATTCAAGCGAAGTTGGGGGATCAGACTAGCATGAAGTAGGAAATATTATATCTTCACAAGTATCCCTACCAAAAAAATTAGTTTTACAGTTGATCAAAGTCTTGAGAAAAATTTATTTGAAGATAATTAAACATAGAAAGATATAATTTTGTTTTAAATTTTGTATATGCAATATTTTTAGGTTTAAGTTATGTTAATGCCAGAGGATCAGCAAAAACAAAGATCAATAGAGCTACACATCATGAAATGTTACAGCGGATAGATGATGAAATAGGATTTGATAATGTTAATAACCACTATCAGAAAAATTGGTTCAGTGCAAGTCTGGAGGTAATTACTTTATTTTCAATTATTTATATGAATATTCTCATTTTATAAGGTTTATTTGGTCAGTGTCTCACTATCTATTTTTTAAAGTTATCAAAATTATACTTGTATTTCAATGAGTTTATGTTTAAATGAGACCTTCTACAATTAGTAGATGTATAAGTACTTTTTTGTTCTTTCTTCTGAATTCAAAGTCACTATTTATGGTTGAATGATTTTGGTATGTGCTTCCTGAGATCACACTATGATATAGGAAAGTTCTTCATAATAATATATAGCAAGAACTTTAAGAAACCAACATCAATGTCACAGTTTTAAAACCTGAAAGATAACACAGGTGTTTCTCTTTCTTCCTGGTTCTAGATTGATATACTTGTTTCCTGAGGTATCAAATGTTTAGAACAGTATTAAGAGGAAGCTATGTTATTTCTATTCAGAGATTTGTTTTAGTCTCCAAATAGGGATTTTTATTTAGGCTCCTACTGCTTATTTGGGGTGATAAACACCTTTTGTTTTCAAATTTACTTAATTTTCATCATCGAATAATAATGAACCTGAATTTTCTATTGACAAATCCGCTTTACTATGGACATTTCAGTTGAGTCATGAGTCAGGTTCAAACCTTGATTTCCAGAAATTGAATGAGATAAGTCGTTGTTGTTTCATGTGGTGTGACTCGTCCAAAGAGTGAATCGAGTTGTCCAACTTGAGTTGCTCACGGAACATTTTCTTTGATTCATATAGAGAACAGTAATTTGAAAATTCTGAAATGCTATTTTAAATTGTGCCTGCATTAAATGTAAACGATAGCAACATCAGTCTAAATCTTTGTCTAACAGGACAAATATTAGTTTATCCTGCAAATAGGATCTACCAAAAATATAAATAATAATATCAATGATTTATTTCATAAAACTAAAGGACGAAATATAACAACTAATATACAGGGTGTTCCTACAGTGGAGGTATAAACAAAAATGAGAGATTCCTCGGATGATTTTAGGAAGAAAGTCCTATTAGTTCGGGAGCCAGTAACAGATATACATGACCAAGTTCCTCTCCAACAGTAATTAGTAGAATGCATCAGATAATAGTAATAAAAAGCCTCGTGAACGTCAGCTACGACACTGCTGGGGGGAAGAGCGGCGGCAGCCCCCCAAACACGAAGAAAAAAAAATACATTCAGTCATTTCCTCCCAACTGAAAATTTGTCAAATTGTAGCTAACCCAATATCTAGACAAAAAAATACAATCAGCTGGCTATAGCATAGTGGCCTCAGCTGGCTATAGCTGGTGCCTCAAAAATGAAAAAAAAAAATTTTTCAATGACAGCTCTGACAGCGACTCTGATAATGAATTAGAGAGTGCCACACTCGCGAGAAAAGGACTTTCTCCACATGTTGCACAATAATATTTAGTTATTTCCACCCTCTGATTCAGTATCAGAGTCGCTGTTAGAGCTGTCATTGAAAATATAATTTTTTTTTTCATGTTTGAGGCACCAGCTGACGTATAATACACTATGCCATAGCCAGCTGATTGTATTTTTTCGTCTAGATATTGGGTTAGCTACAATTTGACAAATTTTCAGTTGGGAGAAAATGACTGAATGTATTTTTTTTCTTCGTGTTTGGGGGGCTGCCGCCGCCCTCCCCCCAACCGAGTCGTAGCTGACGTTCACAAGGCTTTATATTACTATTATCTGATGCATCTCACCAAGTATCTCTCGAGAGGAAATAATCAACCAAATTTACACCTGCCTCCCGGATTATATAAATTTATGTCTGCAAATGCTTTGTTTTTGAGATATAAGGTGTTAAAGCATGAATTTGTTTTTTAAGTTTTTTCCCATAGCATCTGCACTTCACGAAATATTTAACTGAAATTTGACATAGACATTCCAATTCAGCGTTTAAATAATGTGATATGACAATTTCGATTAAAAATCTACATTTTTTCTGAACCAGTGCCCGTTTTTCCCCCAGGATTTTTTTCTGGTGGACCACTGGTAATTTAAAAAAAAGTAAAAACGAACTTTGATCTACTATTGTGAGGTGCGTATTTCACCTTGGTTCCTTTGGTTAGTAATTTGAGGGTCCATATACAGGATGGTACCCTAGACTTTTACGCTGAACGGAAGTTACGATTTCATTTTAAATTTGGTTTCTTGGGTAGGAGCCACTGCTCTATCGATCTAAAATATCTTCAGGTTGCGGTGTTGCTACTTATATCAAAAAGTAATAACAACATCGATATTTCAAATAGAACAACCTGTATATTATTACTTTTCACGGTTGCCTTTTGATAATTTTGGTATTTTCTACTAAATTATCACAAAATTTCTAAGCTCTAGGGGATCGAGAGCTAAAGATTGATACTATACCATAACTCATTAATAGTAATATTAATGTGGTTATATTCTTCAGTATAACAACCATGATGAAACAAGATATTTCAGAACATTGTTACTAGCAATAAATACTAACAAGTTGTGAATTCCTCATAAGTAAAAAGCTAGATGAAAAATTAGGAATGGGTAACAGACAAAGATTATTTTACAAATGGAAATTGATGTTCTGAACATTTTGAAGTTGAGAAACAAATCAGCCAAATTGGAAACTGAAACCTCCTAGAAGTCACCTCCGAAGGAGTACTGGGAACCATGCGCAGAACTGAAGAAGGACTGGAACACTTGACTAGGATCAATATCTGACATTCCACAGCTAAAATATTCCATATCTTGACCAGAATCATACCCACATTTCTTCTTTGGATCCGAGAGAATCCCATAAGCTTCTCCAACTTCCTTGTCCCTATCTATAGCGGTTTTCGAGTGATTGAATGGTTTACTTTTTTTTTGTGCGAAACATAGCTTCAAAAACTTCAAAACTTCGGGATGTGGGATCCTAAAATGCTGAAATTTCAAATATGGATTACCAATATCACGTGTAATGAAATACGTCTCTTATCATACAGGGTTATTCAAAATCTCAGGCTTTAACGAGACATAGTAAAATTATGAAAAGTGTGTTTTTTCAAATGGAATGACCTTCCATTCACCAATAAAAGTCTATGGTACCATCGACCGTGGCCCACCCTGTATATCAAATTTCTCAAGAAGCGGCGACTATTCCCTAAAACTTCGGTGAGTTATCTGTCACCAGAGCTACAGTACTTTTATTCTGGTGAAGTTCGGTAACCAGTGCCACTCCTCTTATCATTTTGATTTTAAGATTGTTTATGAACATTTTCCATGACATCTGACACTCAAAGACTTCATTATTTTAATTAGGAGACAAACACCTTTCAGAGCAATTAAGAACTGTAGTTGTTTGGAAATTACCAGAGAATTAACCTTTAATAACCTCTTAACTTCTGTCAAGGCAAAATTTTGTTGACCAGTGACAAGTGGCAAGTATATAAGAAGCAGGTTCCTTAAATATTGATACTAGCTTCTGCTAGTAACCGCTATAAAATTCTCGGTAATATACGGACCATAACCATATACCCTAAACTTTTTGGTTTCTTGCAGTTTTGTCTATCTGCTACCGTTTTTGGGGAAAAAAAATTGAAACAATTCTCTCTAAATACTCAGGAAAATCCAACTTTTTTTTTAATATCCAGTTAGAAAACTGTGATGAATAAAAAATTATTGGTTTTGGTGCTTGTTTTTCCAATTTCTAGCAATGATTCATAAGTAGAACTACAAGAAACAACCTGTATCTTGAAAACAATGTGTTGGGGATTCCATATTAATAGAACTTCTATTTCCTAAAATTCTTTAAGGAATCTCATTTTTGTACCTCCAATTTATGAGGAACATCCTGTATAATCTGAAATAATCTCTATAAAAATAGAACAAAAAAGTATATCCCACGAAATGTAAGTGGTAGGAAAGAAAAAAAAGATCAAGTTTCTCAATCAAGGTCTTACTGCACCATAGTAATGTTTAGGAGTATCATCTTGTTGCTATGTTATTTCCAAGTTGCCTCATTCTTCTGGATTATCTTCCAAAATTAAGGAAAATTAACGGCCAAGTTGTCCTTTTAATATCTTTATATACTTTTTGTCTAGCACCGTTATTACACTCTACTAAATTAATATCCTGTAAAAAAGTTGCAATTAATGCATGTGAATGCTTCATCTCACTTTTTATATGTTATGAGTTAGTTCTTGGGAAACTGAAGTTCTAAGTGCCTATAGAAAAATAATTAATACGAAATAATGCATTATTTCTTTTTTGAACTTTTTCAGCGTATGAATTTGGAAAAGAGATCAAGAGAGGAAAGAATAGAAATAACAAGGCATGAGTGCAGGCGGCAACTTCATCAGATAATGAGAAGTAATTTGGGACATTCAAATAATTTGTCAGATATGTCGTTCACACGAAAAAATTCTGTGAAAGATTTAAAGCTTCATCGAAACAGTTATGACAAATTAGTAGCCCCAAGAGTTTGTGAAAGTGAAAATTGTTTTCAGTCTGCATTACCATGCACAAAACATTGTACATTACACATAATGTATAATCCAGAACAAGTATTGTTTAGCTACTGTACAGCAAAATTTGCTGATAATACCCAATGTTCTGTCCCTGTATTTGATATCACTCATGAATTACCTTTGTGTCCAGAACATGCTAGAAAAAGGGTGAGTTAATTTTTGAGTTTATGTAAAACTTCATTATTCAGATTAATTTTACATTTGAATGGTGTGAATCTAATAGCGTATTCGACTGGCTGAACCAGTGCTAATTAATTCAAATTTTTGTTGAGCTAATGTTCGGCTGGTCAAGCACGGTTCCAGGGCTAGGAGAAACGGCACTCGCTATCAATTCAAATATTTTATCATTGTATTTTTTCAATGGTGTCGAACGAATATCAAATATTCAAAACAACAACAAAGTTAAACCAAATAAAATCAACTTTTGAGTTACAATTTAAGCTTAATATTAAAGTTTTTTCTACTTCATATATTCTTTTTTCCTGCCAGTGTTTGGTTGAATGCTTCTATTGCTCGGTAAATTTGGGAGTCCTGGGCTTTCCTTGTGAACCTGAATTGGTTTCTGATGGTACCTCTATCTCGGGTGTTATGAGTATGTAGATTCTGTACTGTGTATTATGAGTATGTACATCTCATACTGTGTATTATGTCCAATAATACTCATGTTATGTTGAAAAGCAATTTAAATTTCTAATTCTACTGGTCGAATGACAGCTAATGATCACAGAATACTTTACATAAGCATCGTGCCAGTGCAGTTCCACAAAAATTTGCTGCATGCCCCATGTTTGCAATTGTTCAATCAGAGCTGTTCAGTCGAATGCGCTATAATGTGATAAAAACAAATAATCAAAATCCCAAAGATACCTTTCGGTGTTTGGAATGTTATAAAAATATAAAAAGTCATACTATAATTTTCAGAATTTATTTAATCGATATAATCTTGTTGAAACCTAATTAAGGAATCCAATACAAATGTATCTTCTTGGCCATTTGTAGACATTGACTGTTATCCCAGAAATTCCAGATATTTCCTGGGTTTTCTAAATACGGTACCATACTTTTCATTAATGAACGGCGCTCTTTTATCCTAGAAAACAAAGCTTTAACCATTTCTTTACTCAATGTTGAGTTAATATGACTTTCCAATTTGATGATCATGAATCGTAGTGTAGTTTCAGCAGTAACCAGTGTTGCATCTTCGTCCTTAACTTACGAGTGGTTTATTGCTTTCTGGGACATTTCAAAAGACGTTTGCGTTTGTATTGTCTAATATGCATTTTTAATATTGAATCCCGCAGATCCCGCATGGAAAATCCCTCAATTTTGATCCCGCAGAATTTTAGAGGGATCCCGCATTTGCGGGATTGGATTCCCTAAACCTAATTATATAGTTTTAGAGTTCTCAGCACTTCTCATAATATGGTTAATCATTTAAGGGTCATTTGTTGCAACAAACTCCTCGCACCTAAAGGAATATTTTTTTGGAAAGATCAACTTCTTCAGTATTGTGTTAATAATGATTAATATTAGAGATAATTGATGAAATCGAAATTCCAAAGTGAAAAAATCCCAAATACTTATGTTGTCCAATTGGGTTATGATTCTCTCTTATTATATTTTAATCCAAAGATACAACATAGATCTGTTTCATTTGGGGTTTTTTTTTATCGATCTTATCTATAAATTTATAAAAAATTTGTACTATGGAATTTCACAACATATTTTCAGCTGATTTTAATAAATACTCCAATATATATCTGATTTTAATGTCAGTTATTTCTTTGAGATTAATTATTGATTTGTTTGAAGGATAACTATAAATTATATCAAGAAGCCAAACCAAAGAAACTTCGGAAGAAAGTGAAACCTTCAGCTATGATCAGACCACAAAAACGTAATAAGAAAAAGAAAAAGATTGTTAAAATTATTGAAGGTGCCACTCCAAGTGCAATATTACCGAACCCTATCAAAGGTAAATATGAAATTGTTAAAAATAATTGAACAACTTTGGTTTTTATATGATTTCATTTCACTTGAGATAACTGAGTTATTTAGACTGAGAAGATTGTTGAAAGTCTTCATTAGTTCACTGTAGTTTTCATCTTACATACTAAAATATGATAAGTTATTATTATTTTGCATTATCGTTAACCAAATAATTAGAGTAAACAATAACGAAAGTATTTCACTAAAAATGAAATTAAAGAATATCGAAGAAACTCGTGACACACCAAGCACTTGAGAACAACTCGGTGTACTGGACCTATGTATTCTAATATTGGAAGCACATAGGTCCCATAGAGAAACTTACTTCTATATTTGAATGGAACAATTCACAAAGAATACTTAACGATATGATTTCACATTGTTGAGGAAAATCTGAAAAAAGTATCATTCAGCTTCTGCCTCTGCTGTTTCAATTTTATGGAGTATAACATCATAGTTTATGGCAGTTATAAGTAGTATTAGTAGTACTACTAGTAGTATTATTACTTACTTAGTGAAACTAATACTAGATAACATTTTTTTTTTCATTTATTCAACAATACCTATCTGATAATGCGATATTTTCCTTAGAAATAGAAGTCCAGGAAACAATTGAAACAGAATCTCCAGAACTTGTTGAAGATATGCACATAGTAGATCAAGTATTGGGATTCAATGAAGCTGATGGTTTGGAACACGATTTAACAGCCCAAGCATCTCATATATTAGAGGAAACGGACATCAGTACAGTTTTGAGCACTATACATGTAGATGAATTCAATGATTTCTTTGCGGGTAAGTGTGTGCTCTTTGGATTAATTGTTTATTTAGAAAAAAAAATGATAATAATACACTAAATATAAAATGCTATAATATCTAGAAAAATCGATGTTTTCAAATTCTGACAAAGTTGAAATTCAGTAGGAATTACAATTGTTTGCGGATTCAGAATCATTTCCAGAATATGGAATTTACAATGTGCATGAAGAATACACTGGTCAGTCAGACGACCAACATAAAATATAACACATTAGATGAGATGATTAATCAAGTATTCAATTGGATGAACATATTGACTGTGGACTGACTTGCATACTAATACTGGGTTAAGTAATACCAGTTTAAATATAATTTTGGAATTCATTTTCTTCTGTGTGCACCGAGTGTTCTATATGGAAGATTAGCAAATACCCGATTATAAACGGCAACACTGTACACTTCTAGGGATTTTCGCGCGCTTGTTAGTATTCCTGTAGAAACTTTGATTACAATTACAGTATAGTATCTCTACATTGTGACATAACCATAACATAAGCTGTAATAATTTTAAGTGATTGCTTTCAAATGAAAAATGGAAAGTAATGGGAATATTAAAAAGAGAGAACATTAAATTGGATAACAGAGCAATATTATACACAGAACTGACAGAACATAAATATTATATTATATGTTATAAAAGTAGAGTTATATTTTAAGCGGCAAATAATCCGTCTATTTTAAGAGATAATTTTTATTTGGCAGTAGTAAATTTAATTTGTGGTGCAACAAAAATGAAAGATTTAATTCGAGTTAAAAAATAATCATGGATTATATTCTTACGCTGCGTCCTACGTGAGCGAACTATTCCGAGCGACGCGGCCAAAGCGAATTTATCAAACCTTGGAATATAATAGCGCTGTCCTACGTGCGGTCGTATCGTTCGTAAAACCATTTGACGCGAATTTCACGCGCGCGATGTCCGCGATCAAATTATTTGATATTTCGGCGCGAAATTCGCGCGACTGAGCTTCCGCAATGCACAATCCCTACTCCAACCATTATTTGTCTCGCCGTGTCGCGTTTGTAGATTTAGGCTAAGTTCAGTTCTCAAGTAGGATATAGGGTTAGGTGCACATCTCCGATAAAGGCCTAAACTTCCGAGGTCGTCGGAGCTAATTCTAAAGGAGGGGAAAAACATGCAAAAACGGTCCAATTCAAGTCTTGATTATTCATCGCGAATATATGTTATATTTTATGTTTGTTCACTAGCAGGCGAATAGTAAATTCCATATTTCGCCAATGATTTTCTGAATATGTATATCGTGATCAATCAAAAATTGCGACGATTAGAGTAAACATAGTTGTTTACATAGCTAAATAAATTGATGAAAGAGGAACTATTTGAGTACATTCTTAGTATGAACACTTCTATAAACGTGAAGAATAGTGAACTAGTGTTACAGTCACTGTTGCTAAAACATAATTATGGCAATGACGAAAAGGACGTTTACGAAGATCTTGTTTTAAAGGGAGATTCACCCACAGCTTGTATTGAGTACCCCTAATAAACAATTCAATATGTACCAAAAAAGAACTGAAGAATAAGCATTATTAATTCAATTACTGAGAAATGAAAATAAGGATCAATCCGTAACGGACGAAACCATAAAGTGAAATAAAAGACAATGTTGAAGACAGTGTGACCATCTTTCAAAAAGCGAATCTACTACGAGGATAATAGAAATCTACTAAAATCTACTATCAGATTTGCGCATGCGCATAGCTATATTTGTAAGCCTTCTGTGAATTTTGAATTTTGATAATAGGTGGCAGAGTAAACTGTTTTTGTAGGTTCCTATTCATTCATTCAAATAAAAATATCTTCAAATACATTTGAAACATATACTATTTTCCATCAAATTTATCAATGAGTATTATAACATAAAGTAATAATAATAATGTTTATTCAGTAAATTTATATTATTATTATAACATATTATTGTCCCCTATACAAATTATCTTCAACAGTGTAAAAAATATATCAAAAAAATATTCACATATTAAAATATATACAAAAATACAACATAATTTAAACAACAATAAAGTTAGAAAATCAATAAAATAACGCTGTCTACATGGAATTGAAAAAGAAGAACATATATTGAACTATCTTGGAAAGATTTATATTTTCATAAAGTGTATTTTTATTCATCATATTCAACATTTCTGAATCTGGAGTAAATTCTCAACATCACTAGCTTCCTCAATACGAGATATTGAGCAATTCAAATGGAGTTTGGTGCTGCGATAACCAAAGACCATTTGAATTTTTTATAAATAACTGGGACCATATGTGACAATATTAAATTTTGTGGTTATAAAAGTCGTTAGTTAAAAAAAATATATATTGAATTAGCAGTAATTAAAAATGCATAAATTAACAAAAGATAAACAATATATGTATGTAGGCTTGGTTAATCGATTGTCTAGAGGTATGATTCGATTACCTGGCCTTTCCTCTTTTTCTCCGTGACTTTGTTCGGGTTTGTAATAATTAAACTTTTTTTAATTATTTACATATATTTACAAAGTCACACTTACAGTATAATTACTTACAAGTTTTTCACTACGGTACTGAATTTAATCTTTAATTAGAGTGTTAATTACTCGAAACGTCTTCGAATATCAGGTCTTCGTCTTTAATTCTAGTTTCGGTCGTCTCATCTTTGACTCGTTCACGACTCGTCTTGTTCTATTCCTCGAACCGTCTTTTCGTCTTCACGTCCTAAGTCTCGACCGACCGAACTTAGTGTTAACTCGACTTAGACTTAACTTGAACTGTCCACCGGCTGGAACTTACTCTTCTTTCGGCTTGGCCACACCCTTAGCACCACCCCGATATCGGGGGAAAGTACCAAGTTCCACCCCTAGTCCAATAAGAGTTTTGTCGTACCGCCCAAGAAGCTCTTCGCGGATTCTTAATATCGAATATTCACGAAGGACCAGCACTCGATACGCAGATGTGACATCCGGTACCCGACCCCCGGTAAATCTCTTAAGATTTACCACCGACATGACCCATCTTCGACACCCCGAAGAATTAACACTTCCTTTTTACGTTATGTACAATAGCAATTCGTTCCCTGTAAATTCATTGAAACTAATAGGTCTCCAAGCATCCTGTTGACCATGTCAATTATTTACAGGGAACAATGACTGGATCCTACCTGTATAAAAAAATCAACAACAATAAATGAATAAATTAGTTTCAACAATAATATATAATAAATAAACAATATACATATGTATAAATGAATTAACAATAAATAAGTATCACCAACAAATAATTAACATAAACAAATCAATTAATATGAATCATTAAATAAATTTTTTTTCTCTTTGTATCAAAGATTCTTTTCGCCTTCAATTTGATGGGATCTACAAATTATCTAATGTCTAATCCTAAGCATCATTTAAATGTGGTTCTATTTTACATCATACAGTACACATGGAAGAAAAACTTAATTTCGAGTGGGGGAAGGCGACTGTTCTATCTATATTATCTGTAATCTGTGCATACAACCTACAACGTTGTATGCATTGATCTTAACGGCACCTGGCGTCCAAGACAGTTTTCTCCCACCAATGATTTTCGATCGCATAACCTCTGTTTTCTTTGGGTTCTCATCGGTGTTTGGGTTGTGCAGTGCTGATGGGATCCAAAAAAGAACGAAATCGGTCTATCGCTACCAACCTCTCATAACCCAATATTATGCAGAAATTCCGAAAAAGGAAAACTTTGTTTTTGAACATACAATTAATAGAAGTGATCGATAGAAGATCAGTTTGCTGGAAGACAATAAATGATCTCTATTCTGTTTTTTCTATTTTTGGCATAAAAAATCAATGGATATGATATACAATATAAAATTGAAAAAAGTATAAAATTCATTTTTTCGAACTTATGATCTACGTAGAATCCTTCTCATAAATTTTGGAATTAACAATTATAAGACTCTTCTGAAAAAAAATTTACTGATAATTTATCTACTTATACAGTCAATCGGAATGGAGAATTTGAACAACCCACTCGAGAGGAGGCTGAAGAATTGGAGAAAGCCTTGGCGGAAGTAGATAATGATGTAAAATCACTGGAGAAATTGAGCCAAACTCATGGACTCTTGGACTCTTTCTTGGACGAACAACTCGTTCATTTGCCGGACATGTTTCACAGTGTTAACGGTTTTGCATCGTGTGGAGACAGTATGGTGGCACAAACTTCTTCGTATCTCTTGCCTGTTGAACCTCATTCTCATTCTTAATCAGAATATATTTAAGGCGTCACCTCAATAGTACAATTGGTAACAAAGAATTGTAACTGGTATATGGATGGATGTTGATTGATTAGGTATATGAAGTTTTCACAATGAGTAAATATTTCATCTTCGCATAAAGTAGATTGAAAAATCATCAGTCAGAAAAACTAAATACAGCAGTATTTAGTTTCTACATAATTATAAGTATTTACATGACAAAAATTCAGAAATAACCAAAAGCACTGAAATTCTAATTTTATTGTAGCGAGAAAGAAAGAGTAAAGAGTCTTAGATTTGAATGTTTTTTCAATATCGGAATAATATTATTTCAGTTGAATATGAAATAATGCATGAAATATTTGCTTCATTGATTTTGAAAACATGAGGTGGATATTTGTTTTCTTTTTTTTGGGAAATTCAATTTATTCTGCTTGAATTGGAATATTTTCAGTGATATTTGAAAAGCTTTCTTTTATTAGTTCCTGAACCAAATTGAAGATTAAATTTAAATTATCTGTCACTGTCAACAAGCTTTTCTTATTTTAATTTGAAATTTTATGTTAATCTAAGCTTTAATTTAGCAAAGACTGAATAAATTATATAATTAGGTAAAAAAATAGATGATAGATGAATAAAAATGTTGAGGTAGTAATATACCAGTTACTGAAGAGAATAGCAATGCTCCTGAAAGCGATAAAGAATTGTTGATTAGTATCACGATATTTCTGATATTGATGTTGAGAGTAATTCTTATTTTTTGAACTAGTTAATATTTTCAATATTACTTCTATTATTCCCATTCTTGTTAAATTACCTCACTGAGATAGGTTCACTATCAAATGTAAAGCTCAAATACATATTTCATTGAGACAATTGAAAAAATTGAGATTAAAATTATGAAATAAATAAATAAATTTCATAATTTTTATGTTGCAATGATTGAATGTTTATTTACAATTCAGTGGGTCTTTTCAAATATAAGTATATCAATATACATTATATTAAATCATTATGTATAATATGAATAATCTCTTCTTGGAGTGTAAAGTGACAACTTGAACATGCTCTGAATCTTATCATTGTTAATCACTGCCATTGTAAAAAAAGTTTTTATTCTAACATGATAAATGAAAAATAATAGCCGATTGAAGAGTTTTTGTATGCAATGATTTTAGTAAATTTGAAGGGGCTATCCTACTTGTCAATTGAACATGATGGTTTTTAGATTAGTAAGAAGAGATTGGAAATAATATGAAAATATTATTGTAAGGATATTGAAAATTTACTAGTTCTTTAAAGAATCAATATATTCTTAATCAATTATCAATTGAATTATTTCTCGAAAATTATCAATATTTGGAGTACTGGTAATAGTGAGTGTTGAAATGAATAAATTTTCTACTAAGACGTGATTGATAGCTAGATGTGTTGTGTTTGAATCGAGGTTCTGTAAAATTAATGTAACTTTCCATTAGATGAAATTGAAGAATTGTGTGAGAAGCTGTAATTTATTTATTTATTCAAAGGACATTTGGTGACATTTATATTATTTTTATACAAATCTATGTTTAGTGTCCGATCTTTCTTCGAATTATTAAAAATTCATTTATTGCCTCAGACTATTTGTCACAATTAATAATATTTTTTTATAATTCAATGAAATCAAGTTGAATATTCACAGTAGGTAAAAATGATATTCTAGGTTTGCAATGTGTGCCAGCGCATATTCCAGAATTTATTTAGTTCTTGATTCTTTTTATTATTGCACATTCTTGATAATTTTTTCAGCTTAGATGAATATACAAACCAATGAATGAATTTTTGATATAAAAATGAATGATAACATGTAGAATTCAGGATGAGGTAAAGTAATTTAGTTTTTCATTATCTAATTTTACTGTACATATTCTTAGAATATAATGTTAATAAAAATTACCTTTTGAAATAAGACATTTTTTATTGAAAACCGTCCCTGAAAATATGTTTTGAGTTATTTGTGCTCATATATTTGTTCTCGATTATATCAGAGTACAATTTCATAAAAAAATCTGTATAACATCTTTCCCAGGCTGAAAATTAGGGTTACCACTGGAAGTATTTCATTTTTAACTATTTTGTCTACCAAGCTATCTTAAATACACTGGCCGTCCCAAAAGTCGACGTCAAGCTGGAATCGGTAACAGCCTAAAACATAATAGTCACCAGAGAAATATAAAAAATGTAACTCGTGTATTTTCGAATTATATTTCTTTTTCGAGAAAATGCACTACCATTGATGTTCTTTGAACTGTTGCTACAAATATTTAATTTTTCCAATTTTATTTTTCCTATGCTATCCTGAATAGTGCACCTGTAACCTTCAATTCTAAGTCAACTGCTCCAGCTTGGATGATAATGTCAAATTTTGCCGAACCAAGTATTCAAAATTAATATTTCACTCAACTTTAACTGACTACTGAAAAAATTTGAAGGCTACAGGGGTAAAACTGGCTAAGTCACTGGTTGCTACTTTCGATGTAAAGGCTTTAGGTTTATATTAATTTTTGTCAAGGTATTGTTTTAATTGAAAAAAGCAAATTGAATTTCAGAAGATGGAAATACTAATTCAGAATAGGGAATTTGAAATTCAGAAAAAGAACTTCATATTCAGAAACGGTAATTTGTATTTCAGATTAGCAATATGTAATTTAGTAAAGGAACAATTGATTTCAGAAAATATGAATTGGAATTTGATAATATAGAATTCAGAGAAAGGAAATTTCAATTCAGAATCAGTTACATGTACTTCAGAAAAGATGAATAGCCATATATATTATTATTACTGAATCTCATCTGCCGACTTACTCATGCGGTTCAAAAGGTATTTGCATCGACAGTGTCCTGTCAGCAGTTCCACCATTACCCGAAGCTCAGCATGTGGTAGCTTAAAGAGCTTTCTGGTATAGGGTGGTGAAAGCACCACAAATTTCCTTGGCTGAACAAAACTAGGAGTGTTCCTACAAGAGGGTTATTCTATTTTTCCACAACCATCTTTAAACCGCTGCCTTATATTCGTCGTTTCCAAGCCCATAAAAAGGCTCAGGACCAACAGGTCTTAACCTGTTCATTTCTCAAGTTCATTGGCTTTTTTCGTTTCCTTCAATTTAACAACTCCCGCTAGCCATATCTATGTAATACCTGTGTTGTATATTGTACTGGTACCTCACATTCAGTACCGTTCTTAATTTGATAACTTCTGAAATACAATTTTCCTTTTCTGAAATATAATTTGCTGTTTCTGAAATTCAATTAATTATTCTGAATTACAACATCTTTTTTTTTCTGAATTCCAACTTCCTAATATGAATTTCAATTTAGTTTTTCTAAAATTCAATCAACTGAAATCCAATTTTATCATTGAATTATACTTTCCTATTCTAAAATACATGTACCCTTTTCTAAAATTCAACTTTGATTTTCTGAACTACAATTTGAAAAGATGTAGAAGTGCCACCAACCCACAACTGCTAAGACTTGCGAAGATTCGTCGGTATGATAAACTTTTGTCGTCTTTTCAGCGAGATATGAAAGAAGCTACACAAAATTTGATGGTAGTAGGGTCTCCAACGAAAAAGTTGCTGAGTTCAACAATCTACCAACTGCGGTTCAACGTTTGAAAAACATTTTCTGCTAAAGAAATATTTCATTATTCTCCTTTAAGAACGCTCTCACGAAATTTGAAGCTGGTAGAATCTCTAACAAAAAAGTTCCACCCTCCACAACAGCCTCCAATTCTCGGAAATATTTTATTGTTCTCCATCAAGAATTCTATTCTATCATGGGTTGAAACTTATTCGTAATCGCCAGCTTTTCTAAGTTATATCCTTATGAATGCGGATAATTCTTACTTTTGTTATAACTCGGAAGGCGAAGCGAATTTGAGAGATTTTTATGAGAACAATGGACCTTTTCAATCAAGGCATCATCTGAATTTTTGACATATCTTTACAAAACACCTTGTATATTATTAAAACAAAAAAATGTTAATGAATATGCAATCATAACGTGATGAAAAACTAAGGGGTATTAGTCGAAGTTAAGATAACGTTAATTTAGAGTAAACACATGTGTCATTAGAATTTTAGTTCCTTTGCGTTAAGTATTTTGTTGTGAATTTGGATATTTTCTACAATAAAATATGCTAGATATTCTGAGAGTTTGAACAGACCCATTTCCTTATATTTCTACATAGAAAATAGTATATTATATTAAACAATAATAAGGTTATTATTTTATTCACAAATGAAAATGCTTGAACCTGGAACCAGTGCTGAAAACAAATACTTTCGTATATGGCACTTGATTATAATCCTAGTGACGACACTCTTCGGTAAGATTGCAGTCTCTTTTGAATTCACTTTTTGACAAATCTGTCAAAAAACATTTATATTATACTAGAGGAGATACAATTAACCAGTTGAAAAATTAAGGTTGAGCAAAATTTTTATTGGTAATCCTTATTACTTCAAGGTTCATAGTTATAGACATTTAAAAACTGTGATTTAGATCAAGTGAACACACTTTTAATTTCATAATGAAAAAAAGAATCTTAAAAGTTAGTGCAAATATTTTTATTGGCCTTATGCTTTATCACATCATAGGTTTAGAAGAGAGAACTGATTTAATATAAAGAAATGAGGAGTAACAATGAAGACCAAAAATAACTACAATATTCTGTGACAGTAAAAAAACATCTAACAACAATAAATTATACATTTTTGCACAGTCTATGATTTCTTGGGTAAGAGTTTCTTGCCCTTTACTATTACTGGTTTATTCTTGATAGTGCCTCTCTTACGCTTTGTACTCTTCTTGGAAACAAAATTTGGAGATTTCACAACTCTGTTGGCAACAGGAATTCTAGGCCTGTTGAATTCATCTGGTTTTTTCACCCTATGGATAAATAATTTGGAATTAGATAAAGAAAAACTAAATGCATAAAAATGATTAGAGTTGGGAAGAGGAAAATTGTTGCACCCTATACCTACTACTAATCACACTTTACTGGTTTTAATCGCAAGGTGCAAGTTTCTTTCTCATAGAAAGGTTTGCTTTAAGAAGGAAAAACCATTTACAAGTTTTGAGAATATGAACCTCTATCAATAACAAGAACAAGAGAGGGATTTTATCCCCTTTGTTATTATTGGTAGGAACCGATCGCTCTGTCAAATCCACAATGTCTTCGTATTTGGAGCTAAGGATGGACTCAAACGATGAGTTTCGACTCACTGATATTAAGTGCTTTCCAGTCACCGACTAGAGCTCCTCGGAACAATACATAACAGTACCACTCCGCATTTTTACTGTTCCTGTGAACAGAGCATCAAACACTCGCGCTACCTTCCTCTTAGGCACCCCCCGAATTTACGGGGCGCACCGACAGCTGTGAGAGGGAAAGAAGAACGTTACTTGGCATAACACAAGACAGCTGTTGAACGCCAAACTTGGTTTGCAGGATTGATTACGTTTAATTTGACAGATTGGTTTTGACGTGTTCCAGTCATAGCGAGAGCGTGAAGCTCTAGTGCGCCAAGCCCCGGGGTGACACGCATATGACTGGAATGCACTTATTGATACATGGCACCCCTAGACTACAGATGCGCCAAGCCCCGGAGTGACATGCACCTGACTGGAAAACTCATAATGAATACGTTCATAAATTTTATACTGTCCGCACGTCCGGCTGTATAAACGATAACTTTCGAACGGAAGAACCTGAAAATTGGTAGGCTAGATTCCGATCTTCAATGTCTCAGTTAAGTTCGTTGATGGGCAAAATGCGATGAAATTTTATTTTTTTAATTGATTTCGAAACTGCAGATTCAAATTTGCACCTGGATGTAGAATGATAATTCAAAGCCTAGTGCAGAATTTCAGGTACAATGCACTATGGCTGACAAAATATAGGACGCCTTGTATATAATAGAAAACACTTTTATGTTTAATTCTCAATGAACAAATTATTTTTGCTATTTACCTATATATCCTGACCAACCAATGCTCTGTAGTGTAGGCTTCTTCTAGGTATGTTAACTGAAAATCTTTATTTCCAATGACAGCATTACGTGTTCTGTCGTAACCAGCTGGGGTTCTATAGTCTAATTTCAATTCACCGAATCTGTAATAGCTCAATTTGTACATCAGGCAGTTTAAAAGAGTTGGTGAACCTTCTGCATCTATTCTGAATTCACCTTGGGAAGTAAAATAATTACTTTCCTAAAAAGAAAGGGTTGATAAAAACTTTCCACAGTTAATGTAAGGTACACTTTATAATTTGTTTTTCAAACTATGATTTATCATTTCCTATATTAACTATCTATCTTAATTAAGAAAAAAATTAAAAAATCTGTCTGGAATGAACTTTTTTCATATACAGTGGTGGCAAGACGTAAGCTTGGAATGATAATATTATTGTGTTAAAAAAAATACACAAGGAATTCCAAGTCAAACAGAGAGCAACAACGTTTTCCCCTCCTTTCACAGTGAAAGTCCTACCTCTGCAAATCTTCAGGAAAACTATTAGCTTCATAATCATAGTTTCATTTCCACTAGCCTTTAGTGAAAGCCTTTTGCAAAGTGAAAATTGTCATTTAAAAAGAAAAGTATTCAATAAAAAATTAATATTATTAAATAGTATTTCAAATCCAACAGCCCAAATTAAATAACTGGACGATTTATTTTTGCTTATCCTGGTCAATATGTTCTGAAACCAGTTGCATTAACGTATGTTGTAAATGATATCAAGGCATGAGAATATATCACTTTGATCTCCTACACAACACTAACTCAGAATTTCAATGCCATTTCGCAAATTTCTTCTTGTACCTCAAAGCAATGTTGGAAAGGGAATTGTTCAAATGAGCACATCAATATTCTATATTCAACTCATGGTAATTCCTTTTTCTTCATCGTATAGATATCCACATATCAAAACGTAGTATTGCCAAAACTGTATAGTGTTGAACAATGGAAATTTTGACTAATTTTTTTGATAATTTTCGATTTGATTTGCTAATTTCTGCACAGAAAATATTGAATATCGGAATTGAAATGATCACAACTGTTAAATGGATATTATGTTGAATAAAAAATAAAAAGACAGTCAATTTTCATTCTCAATTTTCAACATTTATGGGAGAACTGGTTGTGTGCTCCAACCTTATCCAAGTTAAAATTGAACTTTCAGATTATTTCAAATAATAATAATTGGTAGATATTTTTCAGAAGAATATTATTTACTTTGATATCTTTAGGATGTTCCCCTTCTGCTATTCGCACCATCCATAAGAACTTATTAATATCATCTCCTGAATAACCAATGACCCCTCCAAATATTACTAAAACATAATCAACATCCAGAGCAGTCATGATTGTGTAGGCTGCACTTTCATTGGAGGACATTGCTTTACCGACAAGAGCGATATGACTGTTATTCCAGGTATTATTATCTACAAGGGTTGTTCGATTGGCCATGCCTGCTATTTGATAACCATAATCCCACCTGAAAGAGAAAATATAAACTAATGACAAAACAAAAACTGTGTAAATATTAGGTGAATAGTTATTCACGGGAGTATTGTAGAAAGAAATGGTATACACACATCGGAAAAGTCTAAGGATATTCTTCGAAATGATTGGTTTTGAGTTAAATGAAAGAAAATTCGAGGAAATTATGTATAGATGTATTCAATAATTGTTTATATACTTCAAATAAACCGAAATTTTTATAATGAAAAAGTGAAAAACCGAAAAAAATCGAAGTCTCTAAATTGCGAAAAACATAGTAATTATTCTTAGTAATTTTTTATCGAAAATCAATTCAAGTTTGGCATTTAATACAATGTGTGGCCTCCTCGTTGATTAATTACGGCTCTACACCTACGATTCATAGACAAAATCAGATTGTTTAGGTCTTCCTGATTTAAATTTGTCCATTCAGCTGTCAGAAGCTCCCTGAATTCTAAAACATTTTGGACGTTTCCCATATTTGGCGTAATCCTTCTTTGAAGCATGTCCCATACATGTTCTATCGGATTCAGGTCCGGAGATTGTGCTGGCCATGGCAAAACATGAAGACGATTCCTCACAGTATCTCGCCCAATGGTCAAATTATGAGCCCGTTGAAATTCCATAACCAACTCAGGAGCCGTTATAGTGGGTTGCCTTCGGGCGGTCAAAACCAAAAATCTGTCTTGAATAGCAGTTGTACAACGTCCACGTCCTGGATGATTTTCGGCAGGATTTCCAGTTGTTCTGAAACGCCTCCACAAACGACTTATAACACTTTGTGAAACACCCATTCGCTCAGCTGCATCGACTTGTCTCATGCCCCCTTCAAGTAAACCAACCACTCGATTCATCTCTTCCAAAGTTAAATGATGTCGTTCCATAATAAAAAGAAGTTGATAGAAAAATATTGTCGATGTTATAACCCAAAATCGATCTAACGAATGCATGAAATGATTAAAATCAAATACAGAAATTTTAACTGCGACATTCATTTTTTTTATTTTTATCATATCTCCCATATTTTCTTGGCTAGCATATGTATACAACCAAAATTCATTCCGCATGATGATTTCAATTGATAGTCTGCAAAAAACTTGAGATAAAAGCAATATGCGATTTACCATGCGAGATATACTGAAATATCCTTAGACTTTTCCGATGTGTGTATTTTCAAGCTCATATCTTGTTTTTTAAGAATCAGTTTATGATCTTGATACTGCTTGATACCTGACATTGTCTTGAGCATTAATTTTCTACTTGGAGAGCCCACTACTATTCTTCGGTTGAGAATTATGTATTGCAGTTTATCTCGTTAACTTTTTATTTCCTGGTGTTGAACCAAATTAATGTTGTATCGAGTAAATGTTGAAGGTCTACTAAATGAAGATTCAAATTTTTGATAAAGCTCATAACTTTTTGATATGTAATTTGCATACTGTAGAATTTTGAAATTTTGGTAGAAGTACTCCATCCAGAGTTGTGAGTTACATTACTTAGTATAGTAGCCAAAGGGGTTGTTAATTGGAACTTGTGGATGTTTTTTTTTTTTTGAGTTAACTATAATTCTAAATTTTGTGACCAATAGAGTAGTGTTAGCACTCTATAATTCCATCAGCTGCTGGCCAGACATGTAACAACAAATTATGTATATACATAGTTCTTTGGAAAGCTTGAAAAAAATTACACTAATTTGAAGAAGTTGTGACCAATCAGTATGTATACCAGTCATGTGAAACATGTCCACCTAGCAGCTGATCTTTGTCATCTGACACCACTCTATTGGGACAGAGTATTGCTTAACATTGTCAATACTATGTAATAAATAATATTGAAATATTTGACAAATCCAATTTATTTTAGGTTTTCTTACCAACTCATAACTCTTGCTTCATCAGCAGTATTTTGAGAAAGCCAGAAATATGCTTCTCGAAAGTCGTCTAAAATTTGTCTGGACCCATCGCTACTGTAAGATGCTAGCACGATACTTGGGCTAGAATATGCATTGCTAGTGACCCAGGTGCAATGGACGGCGAATAACATCAATAAAAGTAATATAACTACACTTATGATCGTTCTAATATTTGGTCCAATACCATCTGGCTCTTTGTTTACTTCATGCTTCATTTTAGGCACACGTCCAACCTGCAAATGGAAGAGTGAAAATGTAAATACAAAACCAATAAAATAAAAATATAACATAAGATATTATCCAATTTTCCTGATCCAATCTATTATACCTTATCATATTTTCTATTTTTAGGTGTTGAATGTTCTTCATTTACTTCTATTTCTTCAGGCTTGGCTATTTCTTCATCTCTCAAGAAAAGTTCAAGCAGTCCACTGAAGGCTATTCCACTCAAAATACAGACTACCGGAGTAAGTGTTAACATTAACCGAACCATCACACCAGCAAAATATACAGCACTCAATGCATATAAGACAACTGCAAATAAACAAATAATTTCAAATGTTCCTTTGAAATTCAACTTACTCACCAAACACTCTTTCATCATTGATATTTTTTATACAATACCACAAACCGGCTGGGAATGTAGCAACCAAAACATGAAGGTCGAAGAAGAAAGAAAACCATGTTGTGGGCTGATGTTCTGAGACAGAAGCTATGATTGGTATATGAATCTTAGCATAACCTGTATCCCACAGTGAATAGAATCTGAAAGGTTAAATTTCCTTTAAAGTATAATGTAAATATTTCTAACAGCATAGACCATATTAGTGATATTATAATTATTCTCTTGTCAGGAGATTCATATTAAAATTTATTATGATGGGATTCTCAAACATGCTCAATTTTGAAATTAATTTACGTTATTTAAAAGTAAATGTTAGTACAGACAACAACTATTGGGTACTTTCATCATTAGTACTTGTTTTCATATCCATTGCTCGATTGAGATCTACTTCTATACCTTATGCTGGTTCTGTCGGTTAGGAGTAGATTCTACAACTAATTTTTAATAAAAATTTCCAATAACACATATTTTTTTTAGCTCAAAATGCAAAAAAACTTCGTGCTTTCAGCCTTGGTCAAAATGATAAATATAAAAAAAGATATACTAATGGAAACGTTAAATTTTTTATCACCATGATTGCTTAATGGATTATTTCTTGAGTGGATTCAGTGGGTGAGAAATAATCTCCAAAAGTCAAATTCAGACACTTAAAGTTATGATGAACGAAGGACCCCCGCACGGTTCTTATGGAAAATGGGCCTCAGTCGAATTGGCTGAAAATTTAGTATAATGTAGTTTATGAAGTCCTGATCAAATGTCTCCATGGGCACAACAAGATCTAATGTACAGTTTTTGAAATACAGGGTGTCAAACATGCAGAGAGAGGGTTGTTACTTACCTTTAGAAAATCAATAATGTGGCGATTTTTTTGTTACAAAAAGTTGGAGAAAATAACTACAATTTCAATATTGTCAACACGAGTTGTAATAAGAAGTTATAAGACTCCGTATACACTAAGAGGCCACATAACATCAATGGTCAAAAATATGGAACATTTCATAGAAACCATGCGCACACAAGAAATCCTCAACCAGGACACCATGGTCAGCTTCGATGTATCCAGCTTGTTTACAAATGTTCCCACTGATCAAACACTCGAGATCGTGAAAAAGAAACTAGAGGAGGACCAAACATTAGCTGAATGAACCACACTGAGCATAAATCCAATTATGGATATGCTCTCAGTCTGTATCAAGACCACGTATTTCCAGGTAGATAACATCTTCTACCAACAAGAATTCGGAATGGCCATGGGTTCACCATTGTCCCCGGTACTGGCAGACATATATATGGAAGATTTCGAGGGAAGAGCACTAGACCAATATGTGTTAAAACCGAAACTATGGCGAAGATACGTGGATGACACTTTCGTGATATGGCCTCATGGAAAAGAGACCATCGCTGGATTCCTAGAACACCTCAATAACATAAAGGAATCCATAAAATTCACGATGGAAATTGAGGAAAATAAACAACTTCCATTCCTGGATGTGCTCGTACACAAACAGGAAGGAATTCCTCGAACCACGATTTACAGGAAGCCAACGAACACAGGTCAGTATCTCCACTTCAACCATAACCTCGACACCAAATTGGCAGTAGCCAGATGCCTATATGACAGAGCAACTCAAGTATGCTCTAGTCTGAACGATAAGAAAGAAGAATTCGATAAGATCACAGAAATTCTTGAGAAGAACGGCTACCCCAAGAAGATACTAGAAATCGCCAGAACACCAAGGGATAACACAGAACCTCGACCAGAAACACGAACCGAATCAATAGAAACGATAACCACGGTCATACCATATGTGAAAGGATTATCAGAAAAACTGAGAAGAATTGGTAATAGATACGGCGTGAGAACTGCATTCCAAACTAATAACACTGTCAGGGCTAACCTAACCAAGGTGAAACCTGACAACGAAAATCAAAGAACAAAAAATTGCATATACGAAATACCATGCGAGTGCGGTAGATCTTACATTGGAGAGACCAAACGCCCCTTGGATACAAGAGTCAAAGAGCACCAAAAACTAGCTCGACTGGGAGAAACAGATAAATCCAGGCTAGTCCAACATGCTTGGGATGAGGAACAGGATGAAGCTTCCATAATATCAAAGGAAGAAAGATCGAAATGGAGGACACTCAAAGAAGCAGCCTTCATGGCCATCACTCCGAATCCCATAAGCATGCCTTCTCTGGAGATCAAGGAAGTCTGGGCACCAATCATAAGATCTGATCTGAGGAAATTGAACCCGGTTCAGGTCGGAAGCATCTCGACACCACCATATTAAAAAATGAATCGGAATTCGGACGGATAACTGCGTGGTCCTTCTCAGGACCACCACCCTAAAGACGGCAGGCGAATTCTTGCCGAAACGTCGGAAACAACCAACCGCATAGATGATGGAAACAGCCCAAATAACTATCTAACACTCCGTATACAGGGTTATTAATAATTACATAATTTTTATGTAATTCTTTAAACAAACTCAGTCAAACGCAAAAGCTCGTAGACTTGCAGAATAAGTAAAAAACATTTGATTCTAATATTGGTCGATCTGAGGTTACTATTATACGGGGTCTTCCACTTTTTTAGTTGTAGTAACAAAAAAATAGCCACATTATTGATTTTCTAAAGGTAAGTAACAACCCTCTCTCTGCATGTTTGACACACTGTATCTCAAACACTGTACATTAGATCTTGTTGTGCCCATGGAGACATTTGATCAGGACTTCATAAACTACATTATACTAAATTTTCAGCCAATTCGACTGGGACCCATTTTTCATAAGAACCGTGCGGGGTCCTTTCAGTATGAAACTCTCCACATGTTATTCTTATAATGTAACACTAAAAGTTACATCAGACTCTTAGCTTTTTATTGGTTCAGTCAATAATAATTTTATCATTATTGATAGTATGGAAAAGGTCACCTCAGAAAACAGGGTTAGATAAAAAAAATTTGTCTAACATAAGGCAACACGTTGAATAGAGTGTCAAACATACTTTTTCAAGCTGAATCAATGCTGTTCCTTGGCTTCTCTGAACCTGCAGAAACCGAAATCAGGATCCAATTAGCCGATAAAAGTTTTTCTACGTGTCCACTATGCTCTGTGTAGATGCTTATAGCGCTCAGATGCTAAATAAGGTTTTATTTACGTAATAGCTTTTACCTGGAGTTCCACTCGCCTTAAGATCTCAATACTTTTATACAATATTTAATCTATTATCACCTAAAATGGAACCCAAGATAATATGATATATCTGCTGTTATTTACAATTATTTGTGCTGATGACATATCTATTAAAAAAATAGTGTAGACTTTTATTTATTGAAGTTAAAATGTAAATGAAAAGTGTCACAGTATTTAAAATAGTGAAATATCAATGAATAGGATCCTGTTATTTCGAGAAATAAATATTCACAAGACGATTAGAATATGTACACTATTTCACAAATTATTACCCCAAAATTGAGTAAAAAATATAATGGTAATCTAGTACTTCAAAAATAGGTTGAAACTTTATAATTCCATAGTGAGTTTCTGTCTCAGTTTTTATATAAAATAATATTATTAAATTTTAGGTTTAAGTTAGCTTTGATACGCCCTGTATACAAAGTCCTTAAGAAACAATAGTTTTTGAACAAATGAAAATGTCCAATATTTCATTATTTGTTTGAGAGATCAATCTTGTTTCTTTCCGTTCCATAATGTTTAAATGGATTATTAAGTCCATAGATAGGTCCTTAATATCAGTGAAATATGGCTGACTAGTTCCGGGACTTCCTGTATAATTCAGTGTTTGAATAAATAAATTATTTGCGTCTCTAATGACATCTTATCTTTGATCGTAGTTAGATATGAGACCTCTATACTGTAACGCTATAACTTTTGATCCTCTTAATCATATTGTTCTCATTTCTTGTCCCGGTACATTTTCTGATGTTCTTCAACCAAGAGGCTTGTTTTCTGCCTATTACTTTTTACCTGTCACAATCAGATGAATTATATTATATCAGCTCCCTCATGATTTGAGTTCATTATAACATACAAAGTGTCATTCAAATTTAATACCCAATTTTTATACTACATATACACATAAATCAGATTACTGATAAAAATTACAAAGAATGAAAAGTCCTTCAAAATTTTCCACATTGACTACGATTATGTTCGGGGTAATATGTTGTGCACGTATTTACTATTTTGGTCAACTTCCATTGAATTTGCCGATCAATGCACTACAAGCAGTATCATGTGAATCAACTTGCATTAGTTGATCTCAAAGATAAAAATTACAAGCTCTAAGCCTCTGAGAAAAACTTAGGTGAGTTGGGATGGAAAAAAAATGAAAATGAACTAATAATTTTGTTTTTCATACTTTGTTGAAAAATATTGAAGGATATAGATGATCAGATCATTCTCGATAGTTTATATTGATTATAAAAAAAATATACAATTTCATTCCAAAACTTAAATTGAATTCTCAAGAAATGAATTCTAAGAAACTAAGCAAAACATGGGTATAAGACGTCAGATCCAGGGATGGATTGTGATATGAAATTTTTGCCTGACATCACTAATATGGTCTATAGCCAACCAATAAATTAAAATGTATTCTAACTAAACCTGTTGTTAATTGTAGAGGTTCAGCGGACAATTTTTTTCAATGCGGACATTTGGAATAAATTTTATAATATTAAATCTTACCTTCCACTCCAAGGTGCTATATAACCTGCATACGTTAAGGAAACTACACTTGCAAAAACTAATCCAGCAGCAATTAGCCCACCATAAATAACCAAAGATTTGAACTCTGATTTTGACATCATACTTTGTAGGTACTTTAGAGTAGCTACTGCGAATAAAAGAGCAAAAACACCTGCAAAAAATATAAAACTCTTAATTCTTAATTATGCACTTAAAATGTGTCGAATGAAGCCACAGTGGGGGTAAACAATATTTGTAGTATGTCATAAAAAATATGTGGATATGAGTTGAATTTTGTCATCATTTTATATTTATCAACTTACCTAATGCTGCCATGTGTTCACTAGTACGTATTGGTTGAAAACCAACAAATGGGATTTGCATCGATAAGATCAAACCAAGAATATAGAAAGTTGTGTAGCTTGTGAAAAGTCGGTTGGAAAACCTTCCCATTAGTAACAAAACAAAAACATGAAGAGGGATAAGGTTGATGATGAAAACATAACCACCCCATGCTGAAACCTAGAATAAAAATTGTGTTTCATTCAGTATATATTTATAAATTGAATGAAAATGAAATAACATCAATACAAAGAAGGCTGAAGTACTTTGTTTGAATTGTATCATTGAAATTTTGAATATTTGATTTGAAACTTAATAACTCTGTATCCTCTAGTTAGGTGTTGTTACAGGATGTTTCATGAATATATGGATAACTCTAGAAAAAAGCAGAATTGGGTAAATTTCCTTAAAACATATGATATACTTTCATAAAGAAATGAACTTACAAAAAATATGTTATTACACATACAAATTTTAATTTTTCAGGGAATTTTTGGTTTAGAATATAGGTATAGGACTTTGAATGATTTTCAAATTATATTTTTCATCACTTTTAACATTGACCAGGGACATACTTTATGTAATCGATAGTGCACAGTATCTCACCAAATATTTTTACAACTTCAATCAATTGGATATTAATTTTCAAGTTATTATCAATTTCAAGTTATGTTTACTACGCACATTTAATAAAGTGTGGAGAATCATTCTTCGAATGATGATCTATATATTTTGAGTGCATTTAAGTGTCTTATTGAAGTATAAATGGTAGTACATATTTAATTTTTTGACACAATTTTCAAGCAATAAGATTTTCTTCTGCTTCATTCTGAAGTTACCGTCAAGTAAAAGAGAAGGGAAACATTGTTTGATAATAGTATATTCTAAAACAAGTTGCAGAATGGGGTCCTATTTTAACACAAATGCGAAATTCGAATTTCAAAAACTCGGTTTCGAACGCATGAGTGTTGGAATTGCCTTCTGCAACAAGTATTAGACAATACTTTCTCTATTTCAGTCAAGTTTCGTGAAATATTGTCGAAATTCAATGAAAAATTCAGATTATATATCCTAGTGACTTTTGTATTTTATCTTGACAGTTGGTGTGACTGTTACGAAAATTGACGGATTACGGAATTTCAATATGAATCGTATGTTTTGAATTTTGAAATAACTTACGCATTAAATTCGTGAATTATGTTTGACGAAATCATTTTAAAAGCACCAGAATTACGAGAAATTGCGAATAATGTTGCAAATCATTCCACTATATCCATCTTATATTATATTGACAATTATTGACGTTTGTTGAAATTTAATAGGATTGGAAGTCAGTATAGACAACTACAAAACGAAAAATATAACTGAAAACGATGCTGTAATGAGTTCATTACACTTTTTAGTACTGTAATGAACACATTACGATACTGAAATAGAGAAAAAACATTACACCATAATAATGCAAATATATCCTCCATCCTGACTGAACAAAACTGAATCAATCATTATTATGATTGATTTACTGATGAGATTTACTTAATTAGCATTTAATAAGATTTATTAATGTGAGCAAAATGAAAAATAATACCATGTCGGCAACAAAATTGAATAACGAGAGATGTTAGTTCATGAGTAGGAAATATTTTGAGTTCAAAGTGGACTTGGTATTCTACTACTCTTATTCAACGCTTTTTTGCCAATGTTATCATCTTCAGACTAAACTAAAGATTACTTCAATTTCTACTTTTTGGTCGAAATGCAGTTGAATATCAATAATAATAAAGATAATGTTGATAAGCGTGTAGTTATTTCAGTCTTAGTATTGGTTAATGACTCACCATATAAAAATATGAAAGAGCCGCAGCAACAGCCCAGAAGACAGATCCACTTTTCACACTTTTGATCCAAAGATAGTAGGTGAATTGAAGAGCAAATATTGCAATTCCTTCGTTGTCATAACTGCCAGCCACAGAACGACTTATATATCCAGGCACAATGGCGATAAAACAAGCAGCAAACAGTCCAGCTCCAGCTGACCATAATTCTTTGGTTAAATAATATGTAGATATGGATGTAAGTCCACTAAAATAGAAATATGGTTATATGTATTAGTGAACTTGTCAATGTTTATAGCATTAAAAGATATATGTGAATGAAAACAAAATATTATAATTGGATAATCCTTCTGTAATTCTCAGTTTCCACAGAAAATAGCACACAATAGAATTTGGAGCTGGTTAAGAATTAAGTCATTACTTTTTCGAGTCTACCAAGGAACGTAGAAGCATTGTGATTAGTTTTTTGTTTTATGTGTATCAGCGTATACTCGAAACAACCTTAGCTTTTACAATTCTTATCTGATGTTAATGAAATTTGGTATGATTATTCCGTTTGGGCTGAAGATGGTCCCACACAAAATTCAAGGGTGTGCATTGATCATGCGCAAACGTGAAATTTCCGGGATTTTCAATACTCGCGTTATGTTAATCCGATATTCAAGATAATTTTTATTGAAAGTTGGACCCTACAGTAACTGGTTCCCTGGATATAGGCAATCGGGTTGAGACATGAAATTTTTCATAGGAATTCCAGATATTTTGAATACGCTTAGCGCATGCGTAAATTGGAGAAAAATTGCTCAATACCGAAAAGAACATACCATGGAGTGCTGATTTATTTTAGCGAAGGACAAAGTAGTATAGTGCCACACCCATTGGCAGATAATGTTTTATTTTTAACCTGCTGAACATTCCGTTATTTGTTAACATTTGAATGAATTATTATTAGTTACAGTATAGTGCCAAAGGTTCAAAACTGAATTTTGTTGAAAATTATAAGAATCGAATCTATATTTATTTGTCAGAAAATGAGAAATAATTTGAGAGGAATCTATAAAAATTCATTAGGCTCTTATTCAAATCAAATTGTGTTCAACAAGGAAATATATAACTATTTAATTAGTATTTAAACTTCACAAAAAATAGATTTAGGTATTTTCAGGTGTACAGGCAGCTGTAAGAATAATAATAATAATCTTTATTGTTGACCCTTAAACAGCAAATCAATTTGCTGTTAAAAGGTACTAAGTACAGACTCACTAATTGATCTGCTAATACAGCCGAGTGAGAACCCTGAAGCTTCTCTTAAAATTGGTAAGAGTAAAAGAGAAATGAACTAATCTAACAGAAGAACAATAATGAATCTCAAAAAAATTACTCTGCACACTTCAGAGTGACCCATCAAACAATTTCATAAGTTCAATTTCAAAGATTACAATGGAATGGACACAGCAAGAATTTAAAACAAACTTGAATAATATGTGAAGAATATTCAATGAAATGTATATCTTTACTTGCTACAAACTAACCAAATATTAGATTAGCAATCTGAATACATGTTCCATCAACATTACCCTTATATAATAATATGTATTTAATTTCAGAAGTTCCTTGGGTTTTTATTATTAAAATTGTAATATACTTCACATTCTAGTATTTTCAATATAGATTCAATACTGGGTATTTTCAATATAGATTCAATACTGGGTATTTTCAATATAGATTCAATACTGGCTATACACTCTATTCCTATCATAGAATAGGTAGTTTAAGCTTACATGAAAGACTCTTAAAATGATAATAACTTTTTTAATTCTCATCTGATTTTATGAGCCTAAATTTTGCTCATTTGCAAATCCTTCAATAACTCAGAATAAAATCTGTGAAGTAGTTAAGGAAATTAGCATGTGCAGCCAGGCAGACAAAAATTTAAAAACATGTGTATGTGTTCTTTCACTCTTTCCTTATTCCCACATTAATTTTATCCATGAATTTATGGAAGGTATACAAATCATTTTCTACTACTTTATTATTTCATATTTATAGATTTGTATAATTAATACACTTTCTGATGATATCAAGGTACCCTTTCCAATAAATAGAAACATATATTTGAGAACCCAAATCATATAAGCTGGTAGACTGGTTTAAATATATTGATGAAACTAGTGAATATATACTGTGTTTTAATCCACTATTTCACCAAAATGGAAAAATAATGATTGAGTTTAGTGGAGTATTAACTTTTTAGTTATCACCAAATAAATACGTCTTAATCAATACCACTCAAACTGAAAGATAGGGAGATAATACCAACCTGAATATTGGTGCTAAGAATACACAAATATCTCTTATATGTACATTTATGTGTAATAAATGCAACACATAGTGAATACTACCGGAAGTTATCATCAAACCGGGGTACACAGTACCTCCAACTATTCGACCAAGGGGGTACCATGCTCTCTCATCAAACCAATTCAAAAAATTATAAAACCCATGCTTTACCATATAGGCTGTAGCTCTATAATTAAACCTGTGGAATGAAATATTTGTATTTTCAGTTCATAGAAAATGGGCTTCAATTTTACCAAGGATCAAATTCATGTATTATACTTTCAAATCTGATTACTGCAAATAAACGGGAAGAAAAGCCGGCAATCCATGCTAGTAGTAAAATTACAAAAATCAGTAGGCTACTTATGCCGGTTTTACTATTTAGTTTGGAAATAGAGGACTTTTTGGAACCGGCTTGAGACATTTTTAAGTTTGACAACTAAAAACATGACACGCACACCTTCGCGAAGAAGGTTACTGGATGTGGATATTTGGCAGATCGTACTGACAACTCGGCATTGATAATGTTGACATTAATAAAACCATAGATTTCTGGAACATAGATTTATTTTCTTCATTTTATTAAGGAAGTGTAGACTGATACTACAAAAAAAAAACAAAAAATTTATGAATGTGGGGAACTATTAGTAAATTCTGAAATCTAACCGTTACCTATACCTATAAATATTTTTCACTCATCGCGTGATATATAATTTATCAATTAATCTATTGACTAATTATAATCTACTGATCTTCAATAGAGGAAATCATCTGAAATCATTGCATTAAACATTTCATATTGAAATTCAAATTGCCAACTTCGCCAGTTTTGTGATCAAGGATAATTTTTTTCCAGATATTCTTTTTGAATTTTCTGTTTGTTTTTGGTTAAGCGATCACAATAAAATTCATTACGAAGCTTGAAATTGTTACTTAATATCAAAAGGCAATTATTAGAAAAAAAAATCGAATGGCTTATTTACGGAACTGCATAAGAGCAGGATTATTATTATCTGTGCGTTCATGGTAGTGAGGTCGATTTCCATGTTGATATTTTCTATATGGGGTGACGGCTACTTTCTCCGGATGGTAGATTGTATACTCTTTTATTTCAATATTTCCTCGGGCGCCGATTGCGATAGGTTTTATAAGGTCGCAATTCCTTACGTTGCTTACTATTATCGACCCTTGGTAGCTTTTAAACAGTTGAAGAGGGTTCGATTCAATCTGAGGTGAGAGTGATTGACCAGTGGTGATTTATTTCACTAAAAATAGAGGAAACTGTCTATGGAACAACTGAAAGATACGCTGACGAAACACACCATATTATGCACTATTCGTTCCCTTATGTACAATACCAGATAATATACAATACTATCATATACACACAATAATGCGAAAGGGCACAAGGTTCCTTATTGTTAAACACAAAAAAAAAGCAAATATGTACAATGTAATACGGTACGGGAAGAGAACTAAGCGAGGTGAAGCAGCAGAAATGTAAAAGCAGGGAGCAGACAAAATGATCAATGATTAAAACGGTTTAGTGCAGATAAGCGTGGAAGGAACTTTGCCCGGTGGTTTTAAATAAAAATTAATGCACAATAAGGAATCCGACGGACAAACCCCACTCGAGAAAGCAAGCCTGAACCACAGACTACTTGTTAGTCTTTGCCTGAACAATATATCCGGATCAGGACGTATACCTGAGCATCCACCAAAATGATACACGAGTCAGACGGGACAGGGTGTTTAGACAAAAGAATCGCGGTGATCCGGAGATCGGAAATAATCGATCCTTCTCCACAAGATGAAGAGTTTTGCCCGGTGGTTCTAAATGAAAGTTGACTCACAATAAGGAACCCGACAGACATACTCCACTTTAGACAGACGTGCTAAGAAGCACGTCGACGCATCCACCAAAATGAGACTCATAGGGCGAAATACTCTGTCAATGTGGCGGCTGTGATCCGGAGATCGGAAATGATCGACCCTTCTCGCCAAGATGAGGAGTTTTTCCCGGTGGTTCCACACAAGAATTGATTCACAATAAGAAACCTGACGAACAGACTCCACTTCAGAAAGACGGATCTGAGAAATGACTTTCGACAGAAGTGAGCGATGGAACATAGACGGTCACCGATAATACGGACAAGAATAAAACGTATCTATCAATTCTTAGTATCTCTCACTTCACCACACGAACTCAAGTTTCTTTCGTGCACGAGATAAGTGTCAAATTCATAACTATAATTTACTGATTCAGAGAATAACACAAATAGTTTTTGGAAAAATTTGAATGAAGAAACATATTTAACGGAACTCTTGGCTGCATCTGGTATATATCACCAAATTCAAGTTGTGGCAGCTACATGGATTAAAAAATGTCCAAGGGTATAAGCTTAAAATTCTAGTTTGTATACCTTTGTTTACTCCTACTATGTTGACACCGTTATCGTGTCCTTGACCTCTGTAATCATTTATGTCTAAATTAAATTAATTGAATCAAGAAAGAGGCCAGAAAGTCCTGCTCCCGAAGAGTCATTTACTGGCTTGAAAGCAAACACTCTCGTACTTCGACTTCTTCATTTAGTGGCAACGAACTGAAATGATAGTGATGATTGTTCAACGTGGCCTACATCAGGAGTGCAGTCCATAATGATGGAGAAGTATTTAGCTGACTTTACCATAGCCACATTAATGTTATTTCGAACTTCACTCCCACGTAAAGAAATTAATTCGTTTTCCATCATCACAGTATCAAATTTTCCTAATAATTGTACTAAAGGTTAAAATGATTCAAATGAGAAATTTGACGTTTGACAATGAACTAAAAAAAAATGGAAATGTTGGTATCTTTGGGAGGGGGGTGGTGGTCTGCAACCCCAGAGCCCCCTGGTTGTCCCATATTTTGGTTGATTTTGGTGCCCATTCCCATGATGGCGCCCGGTGTGACCGCCCTAGGACAGTCCCTGTCTCAGTGGTCCTTCTTCTTCAAGAAGGTACGACTCTCGTGCTCAAGCTCTCTACGTACTTTCTGTGATAACTTTCGTGTATACCATACGAGATTTTAATTGATACTGATTTATTTCACAGCAGAACATGAACATGTGTTGATACAAAATAATACATATCCTATGAATATAGATAACATATACAGGTTCGACAGTCAACAGATTTCCTCTATCTAGAGGCGAATTAATTGATTCGCCATATTTTTTGAAATAGCTTCTACTTTCTGCTTTTAGAGAAAACTGGAAACTTTGGTCCAAGCTTCAGAATTCTCCAAATAATTGGAAGAATTCTTTGTCCCTTGTCGACTTTGGGTTCGCTCGTAACGGAAACCTTTTAAACATCCTTCTTGGCAGGTGTTGCATCGGGTTGGACTATTGTCCCTTTCATTGTTGCTATTCCTTTGCAATGGTTTTGATCATGCAGATGTGCTCTTGGGGCATATCGAAGGTGTCGGGTTCAGAGAGGAGGGGCTTTTTACGGCTATTATCTTCTCTTTCTAGGCACTTTTTTGTTAAAGCAGGGGGAATCTTATGGACGAATTACCTTGTGAGAGGTCAAACAGTGTGAAGCTCTTACTCACTAAACCTAACCTGCTGTTTGGAATATATGAGTAACAGAATCGTTTATCCCGGTCTGAAATGAGTTGAATAGCATAAATTGGGATTGGTTGTCACCTTTCAAGAGGCTTTCAGATATAAGAATACATGAGCTGAACGGTCTTTTGAGGGTGATTGAGTGATACAGAGAGTGAAGATTCGTCGTAGTAGAACGTAGTCAGCATATGCTGAGGTGGGAGGGCTTGTAGTAACTGCCTGCTGTAAAGAAGACAGTGAAACTAAGTCTGAATAGAAAATGTGGCGTGGCTTATCCTAGCCTGTTTTACATTCCCCATACCTTAACAATCCCATGTTCTACTGGATACACTGATACACAAATATAAAATTTAATTTTAAACCCAATTTAGAGATAGGGAGTAGATAGTCTTTTTCTTTATCATCATTTTTGGGGCGTTGGTCACTCTCAGGACCACCGCAGGTAATTTTTCGCCGGTCTCGGGAATAGATGTGGGAATCTTCGATCGTCTCGTTGTCAGAGGTATTTACCGCTTTTGGTTGCAAGTGTGACACATATGCTGTAGAGTGTAGATTATCGGAGACTGAATTAAATTGAACTCTTAGCCCTGAAATGCCAAGTTTTATGGGCATTTAGACCTTATTCGAATATACCATTAGCATGGCCTTTATGTAGTTCACAGGTTTTACTCAGAATTCTTTCGTTTCTAGGATTTTCTTTTGAAATTCCACTTTCAGACTTAAAATATTTTTGTGGGACTTGTTAGATTTCCTACACCCCAAACACCACATTCTTGCCAATACCTCTCCCACTCTTAAAAACACCCTAAAATCTAATAGGTTCAAGCAATACGAGCAGAGAAGCAGAGCTCCCAGCCAGATGGCCGGCTACGACCACCAAGGAGAAGGTAGAAGCGCAGAACCAACCTGACAGAGGCCATAAAGGTAGGTGGAAATTATTGACAGGTCTAGCAGAACGAGACATAAGGAGCCGAGAATAAAGCAAGAAGATGCCAACATTTGGCTGTAAGTACGTGGTAGAAAAGGGACTACTTATGTTTCCAATCTCAGGAAATGAGATTCACAAAAAGTATGTTAATACTCAGTTCAACACCACTGCTCACGGGTAAAATCACTAAAAAACCCCTTTAAAAACCCCACTCTTATAACTAAGGGAATCCTATGTTGTGAGACCTTAGGATTTGCGTTAGTCGTGCTAGTGCCCAGTGGCGTACCCAAGGGGTATATATCCCCCCCCCCCAGGAGGGTAACATTATATGTAACAACCTCATATATCACAATCTTATTATGAGTAAGCAAACTTCTTTGGAAAACTTCTTCAAAAGAAGGGAAAATTTTTTTCTTTATTCCCCCCAAGGCTTATGTCTGGGTACGCCACTGCTGTAGAGAAGAGAAGACGCCTTTTCACCCTGGTCTCGTCAAGGGTCTTGGGCAATCCCAAGACCAGGGTAAAAAGGCTTCTTCTCGTGGTGATAAGTTCTAAGGGAGGTGATTTGCTGACCAAGTCTCCGCGGGGAACTTCCTCAGGCTTAAGTTTCTTAGGGAAACAACGGAATGAGGAAGCTCATAAGTAAGTCAACGAATTGTTTGTGCCCTATCCCAATATCCCATACTTCATTAGGGCAGAACAGCGTGAAACAAGAAGGAGATCCCATCGTAGAGTACTAAACCCTTGGTGAGTCGGCCGCAATAAGGCTGAACGCGTAAGAGTCGATTACTTTTGAGATGTTGAATAATGAAGAAGAAATTAATATTTGAGGTTAAGATCTTGCCGAGATGTTCGCGGTAAACACTAAGGACATCTTCTTCATTACATTCATAATTTTTTTGCTACATTTTGTATTACACTTAAGTTTATTTATTTTTTTCAAATTTATTTTTTAATTATTACACCATTCTACAGCCTAGGCCAAAAGTTTTGATATTGTAACAAATTTCGGTATTCACTTGATTTTTTTCTATTCTGAGTTTTGTAATAAAAATAAAAATGATGACATTTCTGAATAGAGAATGAATAACCCTTTCATCGAGCCTGAGCCTTAGACACGATGTCTTAAAAGCATATTTCCCATTTGCAGAATTGGGGGTTGTATCTGTATTTCAGAGGGGGTTGAAGGTTGGGGTTTGCATTTCCACGAAGGAAAATGACAATTTTAAATTTGTGTCTGGCGCATAGCAATGGCTGGATTGGGTATCTCGTCTTTGATGTGAGAGTGTTGGTGCAGGTTCTTCTTCTTCGTTTCCTATGTCTATGTCATAATCTTTCATTTTTTCTCCATAGGTAAGGCATATTGCCGAAATTGTCGTCGAAAAAGCTATCTAATGATGCAATAATATATTGGGTGCGCCATTAGAAATGAGGAAGTAGTACCTAATCTGTTTCCGGTATAACCGGAGCTTCAAATTATGATTAGTTTTCCATAAACGTCTAATAGACCATCCCGGTGAATCACCCTGTATGATAGGAATAATATGAAATTTACAAAATCGTCTTATTGATTTCTACACAAAATAGGTTTGGCCAATATTGATCTTATTCTCTGTTTAGATTGTTTAAGCTTCGAGAACTCATGATGAAACGTTAAAGATAAATTGCTTTCGCGTATACTCCTTCTATAGGCTCTATATCTATGTTAATTACTCTATGGTCTCATTTTTCATCAATTCTGTGACTTGATTCAAAGAACAAACAGTATTTATATGAAGCGGAAAATAAGAATAATTCAAAGGCAACTGCGATGTCACAATCATTTATAGAGATCCTGTAGTATATGATCCATACTTGGATAAACCATTCATGCTTGAATAGATTAGAGGATATTGCCCTATCTGACCAGGTATCTAGAAATTTGTCTCATCTAAAACGGTGTGAATTGTGATGGTGACATAACTGCGATACCCGTACATCAGCACCTCCATTTAGTTTCCGGATAGTGGACTAACGTGCAAGCAGACTATTTACGCGAATATTATTCTAGATATATTCATATAGCCTCAAATTTTATTTAGCGAATATAATTTCTGTTCACGCATTTTTGAACAAGAATGCTATTTATTGTTATTGTCCAGCCGTTTCCTTCGAGCGACCGCTCATGTGGTTTTTATTGTTATTGTTTCCGATCCTTGCTTTATCCCTATTTATTTTATATCACATATCCTGAATAGGGAATGGGCATATCGAGAACTGGCACTACTTATATCTTTGAGGGAATAACCTACAATTGACAAATGAATTAATGAAAGCACTGACGTGGTGTTAGGGCGTTTCACAGCTCATTTATTCATGTGCCTATTTCGCCCTTGGAGAATACATAACTGTTCCATATATATATATATATATATATATATATATATATATATATATATATATATATATATTCTTTTGAGAAAGAGCAATACAAAATATTAATTTCAAACATTCAAGCATATGTGTCGATGAAACTCAGTATTAGCAGAGGAAATGTAACGGGGCATCATACATTTCAACGTATGATACAAGAGAACAGATAAAAACCTCAGCAAAAACTCTGTCTCCCCGTATCGGTGTAGTGACTGGTTTGTGTAAACGTTTACAGAATAAGCTGACATAATTTATATTGAAAGACTTCCTCTTCAACCAAAACAAAATTTTCTTTATCCTCTCTTTTCGGTTGACGACTCTATAATTTCCAATTGGATCCTAAAACAAAAAAAAAGAAGCAGAAAGGAGTACTAAATATTAGTTTTCATTATATCAATTTGAAGTTAACCACCCATTCTAAAAAAGAATCTGAAACTGAATGGATAGCTTGGAAACCATCATGAAATTTATAAATCGGACAATCATTCACCAAGTGGTCAATGGTCTCTTCTACACCACACTCACATAGTGGGCTATCGATAGAATGCCATTTGAAGAGGGTACTATTACAACGACCATGACCAGTTCTAAGTCGATTCAAAATACACCAAATTTTCCTAGGAAGATTGAAACCTAGAACTTTTTCTGAGGGATCAACTATAAGACTTTTGTTGAAGACGTTAGAAGAAGTCCATCCCGAACGCCAAATTTCCTTGACGCCTTCATTGGATTCAATAAAGGTTTGCGTGATTTCAATCTAGCAGTTCTAGAATCTGGGAAATAGGATAAAATTGGAAATGAGTTCGGGTAGAAATGAAATTTATCCCAAGATTTCTTGACTGCAACCTGTCTACGAATATGGTGCGGAACTATATGTGATAGCACCGGTAACCAATCTAAAGGAGTAGATCTAATAGTCCCACTAATAATTCTCATAGAAACGTTAAGCTGTGCATCAATTTTATGAACATGAGCACTATTAAACCAAACAGAACAACAGTATTCATCAGCAGAAAAAACCAAGGCCAAGGCTGCTGTACGAAGAGTGTTGGCATCAGCACCCCATGAAGATCCTGCTAATTTTTGGAGGATACTATTCCTCGACTTCAATTTCAAACGCAAATTTTCTAAGTGAACCTTGAAATTCAAAGAAGAATCAAGTTTAACTCCAAGATATTTGGGGGCAAAATTATGATTTAAGACGGAATTCTTGAAAGTTACTCTCAATTTTCTGTGTTTTTGTTGATTATTATAACTGTACATATGTACACACCTATGAGATGTGATTGATTATATCATTTTTTGTAAGTTTATCTAGACGAGGGGTTTTGATAAAATTCGGTTAAGATATCTAAAATACTGGTGTGTTCATTGATTAAATTTTGTTCAAGATAATTCTGCCGACTCAGGCTCGGGAGATGGTGTTGTGGCCTTCGCGTACCAATTCATTGCGTTCCCATCGGGTATTTAAAACTCGTTGCATTACGGTAGAGTCACCCCTACACCATGAAGAGGGATGGTGTATTGGGCAGAGATCACTGGCTTGCATAACTGAAGATTCCACCAGTGATCTTGAGATGAAACGATGCAATCCCCGGAGAGAGAGCGCACCTACATAAATATGTTGAAGCGCTGAGGCAACTCACTGACCCGCTCAACGTCCAATTACAAATAAAATGTTTCTAAACGACAATATAAACAGCCCACAAAATTCAGTCAAATACTTGGGCCTCCCCTTCGATAAAAAACTTAACTTCAATGAACATATAAACAGTATGTCCTAAAAAGGTTATATAATATTTCGTAACATTCTTCCATTTCTAAGCGGAAATAGCAAATTGATTGAAAAATCGAAAAATCGTATTTACAAATAAGGCACTAGACAGCATTCTTGTATTCAAATGCCATTTGGAGCAACGTATCAAAAAAACAACTACAAAAACTTCAAATAATACAAAATAAATTCCTTCGAGTCATTCTGAATGACACAAGATACACGAAATTAAAAAAAATACATTCAACTGGAAATATTGAGACCATCTAGGAAATAAACATAACCAAACACATAAATTTTTCAATTATACATGCGAAAAAACTAGAGAAAAATAGATTCCTGGGCACGACAACTACTTAAAACACTAAAATCAAAATAAAACATAAACCTTCTCATTATATCACATTGATATGATCTTATTTCTTTTCTATTTAGGTACCCACCTTAAATCCACCCGAGACGTATATGTGTTTTTTTGGTTCAACATACCTCTAGCAAAATCTTTACTTCACTCACATATATGTAGATAATTGAATATAAATTAAAATTTTTTTTCATTAGATATATCATAATATATAAGATATAATGATAAACGAAGGTAGCCCTCTGTTCGGGAAACATGTGTTCTAAAGAGTACAATGTATAATGTGAAAGTAGTAGAGATTAATTCAAACCAATTTTTGTATGATACTATAGAAATAAAATCAATATCAAGAAAAATTTTCAAAACTCTCTTATTACTGGTGCTATTAGGTACCAGTAATAAATAAAAAAAAAATTAATTTCATGCCATTTTCAAATTTTCTTATAACATAAAAACAATTGAACCTATAAGGTTACAGTTTTCACCAAGTTAATTTTCTCAAAAATCGAGCCCGAAAATGTGCCATTCGTTTTTCTCTAGCTCAAAGGAATTCTGAGACCCCCTCACTAGACAACGAATTTGGGACACCTGATAAGTATGAGCTTTTGAAAAAAAAAATTAAGCATTTTTATTGGAAACGGAAAATTCTAGCTGAAGAAATCATACAAAAATGAAAAAATTAGTTGAAATTGAGTAACCAAATAGCAATTCGAATATGAAATGAAATAACTACCATAATCCCAGTTTATTGCCAGGTGAAAAGGTGGTTTCGGGAAATTTGGATGTCCCAAAATATAAATAGCTTTTATTTGGCCCTTAAGATTAGATTTGAAACAAAAACCTCGAATAACGGACTTTTTTAAATTTACTGTCTCTGTAAACTATCGACCTACCTGAATCCAGGGATGTTTTGGAGAAGTTTCAGTCACAAAATATTTCATGGACAATGTTCAGTAACTACGATTTAATCGATTTCAATAAACAATCTCCATTAGAAACATTTTAATTTGTAGATTAGGTTTTATAAATTACAGAAATGGCCAGCAACGGACGTATTAGAAAAACGCGTTAGAAAAGCGGTAAATTTGAACGTTTTCTTAAAATTGTGACAACTCAATCATACCAGACCAGAGAAATATTAAATTCAAGGTCATGACAAAACTATCGAATCAACGTCAGATGTAGATTGAGTTTGACGAATTTTCAATGATAATGTGCCTATACTAAATGAATATGACACGTGGAAAATAATATTTCTAGAATGTTATTCAACACGTCTTCAATAAATTAGTCAGGTAAGTCAGCTACTCTAAGTATCAGTAAAATTTTTTAGCGCTTGTAACAATGTCTGTTATTCTCTAATTTCTGTCCGTTTAGAGACTCAACAATTTTGATGGTAGGTTGAGGTGGTTGAGGGGTTGAGTGAAGTAGTCTTGGCTGGACTTAAAAATTGCAAAATAAAGACTCGACGACTTCAGCCTATACGCGTAGGATAGAAAAATCTCCTCGCCGTCGGCTTCCACTCCCCGCTAAGAGGAACATTCACCCAATCCCAGATATTTTAAGTATCAGGAGGGGTAGAGCTTGGTCGTGTCCGGTTCTTGTGGTCCCCCTGGTTCTCTTCGAACTTCTGGTCCTCACTCCTCTTACACGCGATCTCGCTGATCCTTGGACCTGTCCGTCGCCTCGTATTATATTACAAATATACTCACCCTATTCCTAATTACTTGATATTTCTCTAGAGATTTTTGGGTACTATTCCAGTTGTTGAGATGATAATTGGAATAGTTCTCGTTGATATCATTCCCCACTGGCGCTTTATCTGAAATTCGAGGTCCCTATATTTTGAAATTTTTTCGACCTCCTTTTGACGCATGTTGTTGTTATTTGGTATTGCTACGTCGATGAGTATTGCTGTCTTTTGATGTTTATCGACTAGTAGTATATCTGGTCTGTTGTTAGGGACTGTTTTATCAGTCAAAACTGTACGATCCCAGTACAGTATATAGCGTTCGTTTTCCAGGATGGTCTCTGGTTGGTACTTGTAGTATGGCACTTTCTCAGAATGAATTAGTTCTAATATGGTTGCCAATTCTTGGTGTAATATTTTTCCTATTGCATCGTGTCTCTTTTTATATCCTCCCGTGATATGTTGGATTGTATCATTCGTTAGACACCCATATCGGCATCGATCGTCAGTAATAGTTCGATCCTTAATGATATGATTGCAGCAATTTCTCGTTGAGATCACTTGATTTTGGATGGCCCTGCTTCCATGCAGGGGCTTCTCTCTCCATCTTTGTAGTTTTTCTTGGTTTGTCTGGTGTTGTATGAAAATTGCTACTTGTGAAGTTGTAAAGTTGTTGATTCGTCTGCTTCACACAGTATTTTGTAGACGTCTGATATACTTGGTTGATCTCTGAAGTATTCATGTAGGCTTTCTATTTGCCCATTAGCAAGTTCCATGATGTCCATCAGACCCCTGCCTCCTCTATTTCTTGGCAGTGTTGCCCTCTCAATGCTGCTTTTCCATGGAGCAAACCAGAGATCAAAAACCTGCAACTCAAAATGAGAACGCTGATAACAAAAGCAAATAAAGATTCTATTATTATTATTATTGATCTCAAATGCTACGGTTGAGTTCGTTAATGACAGAACTTGGACGTAAATAAGGCTATTCGGATTTTTTTTTCTATTCGATCGAGATGAAAATATGCATTTGGACCAAACCCATAGAAAATTAAAAAAATATCGAAAAAAATTACAAAATATCTCTGTGGTCACAAAATCGACGGAGTTGATATGTTACTATAAAATAACAATTCGAAACTCTGCATGAAATTAAAAGCTGATTACATTATCAGAATCACAGATAACTAAGGGAGAATATTGAAAAAGAAATACCCAATATTTCTTTAATCACATACACGATTTGGTTGAGTGTATGCATAGGATAACCTTTTCGTGCAATTTTTCGTGTGGTAGCGTCATCAAAACCATAATTTTAATATGGCTAAAAAACCTAATACATATTTCAGTGACAAGACAACAGATCTGATCGAGATTCGAGATACAGTGTGTTAGACTTATTTTCAAGTTTTTCTCTTATGGTATACAGGGTGTCCGGAAAAATGTGGGAAATCTCTCGGATGCAGATAAAACATAATAAAATCAAGTTCCCATCATTTTTTGCCTAGCGGCCCTTCCTACGGAGATACGGCCTCCTAAATGACGTCACTGGAAATCCATTTTACTGGAATAAATTTCAAAGTACTTATTATAATTTAAAGAAAATTTGATACGATGAACAGTATTAGGGACCTCTTGAAATACTGCCCTTAAATTTAAATTAGGTCTTTTAGTTTACCAGGGGCGGACTAGGTTGTACATTTTAATGCTTACATTTTCAACACCCTGCATGATAAGGAGTAGAAAAAAAAAACAAATTTGGATAGCTTGAATATTAGGCTAAAAAAGGTACTCTTGTTTATTGTCGATAAAATGAACCGTTTTCGAAAAACAAAATAACAAAGGAATTAATTTTTTTATTTCTATTAAAAAGAACCATGATTTCTAATTATGTGTGATACGAAAGTTATCCTAGTTATTGTTGTTTATGTTATTGAATCCGACATAATTACAATGAATTATTTTCACGTGTACAATACTCTCCTGGAGTTTGGCCCGTTCCTCCCGACTCAGCCTGTATATAATATATATGTAGGCTTGGGTAATCGATCGTCTAGAGGTATGATTCGATTAACTGGCCTTTCGTCTTGTTCTCCGTTACTTTGTTGGATTTGTAATAATTAAACTCTTTTGAATTATTCACATCTATTTACAAACCCACATTTATATAGTACAAACTCAGTATTGAGAAGATCCTAATAACGTCCTAATTACAAGTTTCTCACTATGATACTGAATTTCGTCTTTAACTCTAGTTGATTACTCGAAGCGTCTTCGATTATCACGTCTTCGTCGTACTTCAAGTTTTGGTCGTCTCGTCTTTAACTTGTTCGCGACTCGTCTTAATCTAGTCCGCGAACCGTCTTTTCGTCTTACGTCTTAAGTTGACCGACCGAACTTGACTCGTCTTCGGCTTAAGTTGAACTGTGCTCTCTGCCGATTGGAACTTACCCTGTCTCGAATATCGACCTCCCTTCTTTCGGCTTGACCACACCCTTAGGGAAAGTACCACCCCCTAGTCCAATAAGAATTTTGCCGTACCGCCCACAAAGATCTTCGCGGATTCCTGGAAATCGAATATTCTCGAAGGACTAGAACCTGATACACAGATGTGACACATCTGGTACGACCGTATTGTCTTCGAATTTTCACAACCCCCCAGTAAATCTCTTCAAGATTTACAACTCCATGACATATCTTCAACACCTCGAAGAATAACACATCCTTTTTACATTATATGTACAATAACAATTCGTTCCCTTGTAAATTCATTGAAACTGTCATGCCCTCGACACTTGAAGAAATTAATAGGTCTCCAAGCATCCGGTTGACCATCTCAATTATTTACAGGGAATAATAACTGGATCCTACATATATTACTTTGTTTTTCCTTATATATTATTTTGATTCTTGTCACATAAGGGAATCACACTTTATACGATCTGAAGTGAAAAGTGGCATGAATTCAATTAGAAACGCTGAATAAATTAAATCTTTTTTGCTAGCATTCAGCAAAAATTGTGTACAGTTTTGTTTTGGTATGAATTAACTAATGCGATTATTATAAGACTATCAGCCAAATCCCAGCCACTTCGAACATCCATCAAATTCTAGGGAATTTACATCTCGTACTAGACTAAATAAAAATTTCAATACCGGAGGTGCGCTCGGCCTATATGGAACGGAACTTAATTAGTAATAACTGCACTGGAAAAGCCGTCGCTGACCTGCTCCAGTTTGGATTGCTTTTTGAGAGCTACATTCATTTCGTTCGGAACAAGGGAAACAAAATTAGAAATAATTGCATTCTGCTGGGGCCTTCCACATACCTACATACACAATAGTAAACAATTCACCGTAAATAGAATGAATGTTATGCACTGTACCTCTCATTACGCTCAACGGCCTCAAAATTTTGTCCCGTAATGAATTGTGAGTATTTGCACAAAGATCTATCGATATCATGTGTTTACTATTGAATTTATAAAGAGCGATTCTCTGCTTTTTTGGTTAATTATTTCCAATAACAAATATTTGGAATGGTTTGAGGAAAACTATTGACGTCCCCATAATTTCAGCAGTTGGTGGAATGTGCATAATCATCATTATCATTAATGCACGAGTAGGAAATATTCAATTTGGTATAAATTATTGAATTGAAATAGATACTTGAAGTCGACATTTGTGAGCATTTCAAACCTATTGCACTTTGACTTTGAAATGGAAATGTGAAAATCACTCGGACCAGTCTTCTGATTCGAGGGGGTACAACTTTTCCGCTTTTTTCATTCCCGTAACTTCAACCCCCTTACGGGGTGAGTACAACCTCTTGATTTTGAATATGGATGAGAGGTGTTACCATAACTAATTTCGAAGATTGTATCGAGTACTATTTGACTAAAATTTCGCTTCAAAATATCCATCGATAATTAAATAACAGCGAAAATAATGAAAGAGGCAATGTGGAATTTATCTCGAGAATCCGATACATTTCAAAGGTACTAGTTATGTTGTTAATTTTTTGTCCAAAAAAGTATTAATTTCTTGTCCAAAAAAGTAGATGGACCATGTTTTTGATTTACCTTAGTCTATTGTGAACTTTTGAACGTGTGTCAAAGCGATTGTAAATTTGTAGTAGAATTGAAATGTTGTATTCCGTAGGAAAAACGAACGACATCCTGGAAAAAATGTATCCGCTGCTTACGTTGAACAACTGGTTGCCAAATTTAACGCTACTGGTTCGGTCAAAAACAAAAAAAAAGGCGAATGAAAGCGACGAAGGGAAGGACCTTGAGTACTAGGAAATTGTCCAATGTATCTGGTGTTTCATGAACAACGATACAAAAATACAAATCAATATTGCTTTCTACAAAAACACAAATGAACATGAGTATAAAAAATTATTGAAAAATAAAACAGAAATATAATATGAAATACCGAAAAACTAACCGATTAAACTAAATTTTTTCTTATTTTCATGTTTGCAAATTCTTTCGTTATATCACTTTCAATCGGAAGTATTACTAAGAACTGCTGTATGTTTTCCTTCATAACTTTTCTATATTTATTTTTTATTATAAATGTAGGCTTGGTTTATCTATAGCCTAGACGTATGATTCGATAACCTGGCCTTTCGTCTTCTTCTCCGTGACTTTGCTCGGGTTTGTGATAATTTTCACACTTTTAATTATATACATCTATGTATTTATTTATTTATTTAACATAAGCAGGAATCCTAACAGGAATAACCCAATTACAGGGATTCACCACAAAAAAGAAGATATTTACAATTGAGAATGAACATAAAATATAAGATAAAACATATCAACAATATCAAAAAAATGAACAATTCAGTAATTTCTACATAGATACAAATATAATTTTTCCCTAAAAGCAACTTGAGAAATATTGAAAATGTCAATAAAAAAATTGTGCCAGTTATAAAACCGCATGATTCTCAAAAAAATGGAGTTATAAAACAACGACGTGCGCGCTCTTGGGACATAAAACAGTTCTCTTCGACGTCCGGTGAAAGCACGAGTGTTTAAATAAACCTCACTAATGAGAGGAAAATCGAAGTGGCCATTCATTATCCGATATAAAAAAGTTTGATCGAATACAACCCTTCTTTGCTCCAGAGTAGTCTATCTAACCTCAACCTTGCATCATAAGGACATTCAACTTGTCTATTCCAGAACCTGTAGTATAAGACTCTAGTGAACTTTCTTTGTACCCTTTCGATCCGATTAATATATTTGTGATAAAAGGGATTCCAAATTGGTGTTGCATATTCAACTATACTGCGAACAAGCGAAAAGTAAAGAACCTTTAGCGTTTCCTCACTTCTAAATGAACGCGAAATTCTCAGAATGAAACCGAGCATTCTGAAAGCTCTAGTCCGAGAACCGTCTTTACGTCTTACTTCTTGAGCCTCGACTAACCGATAATTAACTCTGAACTTATTCGACTTTGACTTCGACTCTAACTAACTGATCTCCTCTGGCTATCGACTTCCCTTCTTCCAACATGGCCACACCCTTAGTATCACCCCGATATCGGGGGAAAGTACCAAGTACCATCCCTAGTCCAATAAGAGTTTGGCCGTATCGATCACAAATCTCTTCGCTGATTACTGGAAATATCAACCGTGGAATATTCTCGAATGAGCAGGAGGTGATACGCAGATGTGACATCCGGTACCACCGTGCTCTTTTTCGAGAAGATCGTGAACTTGGACACTTCATTAATTTTCATTTTCAATTGCAGGAAAAATTTTCATTCGGAAGAAAAGTTTATTTAATCGGGGGCCCCTGAGGACCTTGAGGCCATACGTTCCAGCGTACTAAGCGTACCGGTTGATCCGCCACTGTACCCTGTAATCGGGCCAAATTTATTTGGCGGGAGAATGCTATTTATCCAGCCTTCGTGCAAGTAGAATGCAGAAGACCATCAAACGATAATTTTTCAACACCACCTCATTTCGTCCAATCGGTGTGTCAGTTCTTAGATGAAACTTTTCTTCACGCCTGGATTGGAAGAAGAAGATTGGAATATTGAGTGGCCACTCAGATCACCTAATCTGGTTCCAGTGGGCTTTTTTCTATTGGGTCACCTGAAATCCAAGATTTACGCTACCCAGCCTGAGTCACAGGATGATTTGCGAACTCGGATCATTAATGAATGCCGTCAAATTCCACCAGAAATCTTGAGTATAGTACGTGAAGGTTTTCAGCGAAACTCGCATTACTGCAATGAAGTGGTAGGTGCCTATTTCCAGCATTTAATATAGTAATCACAAAAGTAAGTACTCTTCCAATATTTTACCTGTCATTTTGTTATCGATGGAAATTTTGAAGCGAAATTTCACGATAAGAACTTCGAAATGAGGTATTGCAACACCTCTTATCCATATTCAACATCTACGGGTTGGGCTCACGCCCTTAAAGGGGTTGCAGTTATGGGGATGCGAAGAGCGGAAAAGTAGTTCCCCCTCGAATCAGAAATTGACGGGTCCGAGCGATTTTCCACATTTTCATTTTGAAGCCGAAAAATCGATTAATTTAAGATATTAATTGAATGGACCTCACTGATTCCTTCGAAATCTGATATTATAAAGATGAAATATTCAACCATTGTTAAAAATTGGGGTTCCTGTAAAAAAAATATCTATTTTTCTAATGCGAAGCATGCAAATTTGGATGAATATCAAGATTTGTTTTATTTTTATTCATTTTATCATGTTTTTTCAAAGGACATACCACGAGTGCTTCAAATATTATCGATTATATTTCTCTTTTTCACGAAAACTTGTTTATTTGGCAAAAACATGAAAACAAACCAATTGATGAAATTTAATCTATATTCGGTTTGTTTGAATGTTTTTGCCCCAAATAAATCAGTTTGAGTGATGAAAATAAAAAAATATCTGATAAAATTTGAAGAACGAGTTGTATTTAAAAAGATTATTTTTTTCAGCAATTTAAATGCTCAATATTCTCTTTGGTGATGGCACTCAATCGGTTTGTGTTAATTTTTCAATAATGCACTTGAAGCTGTCAATAGTGACGAATTCAATGTAAAATTTTGACGTTTCAATGTAAATAAGGTATTATCGATGAGGAAGTAGTATTATCAGTAGTATAATCCCGAATGATTTTTTTTTTATACGCATCTCTCGGGAAAAGACTGAGCTTATAACGCCCTTTCAAGCGCCCCGAGATGAATTTAGAAGAAATCGGTTTGTGCGTGTCTTAAACTGCTGTAAGTTGTAACCAAGGGGGAATACATCTTGAGGTAGGGTATTCCATAGCCTTGCAGTTCGGTAAAGAAAAGCCTTCTGATACACCGATGTCCTAGCTGTAGAAATTGGCTGGAGCAATGCATTGCCATTAGAAACTGAAATAGTATACAGCTATAAAAAGGAAAACCAATGTAAAAATGAATTACAAAGTAATATTGAAATAATTATGGATTCAATATTTTTGATAATTCATTGTTAAAAGTCACTTCAAACCACTTTCAGGTATACAAGTTATTAAAAACTTCACTTTTACGTTGAAAATTTGTGCAGTAAAACTGTCTACGAGAAAATTTGGAGTACACGTCTCAGTTTAGTTTTTAGTGGTGTTTCCGAATATTAAAACAGATCTTCAAAATTCCGATGTACAGGGTGTTGTTATGAGGATTCAAACGATTCATAATTTTTTGTTAACCCGGACCTGGATTTTCAAGGCGGTTATTGCATGATACGTTTGGGCTCTCAATTAGGAATATATTGGCCAAATATGAGGAAAATATACCGGGAGGTTCGTTTGATATGGCCTGAGAAAGAAACGGGCAAAATTCATAAAACACCCTGTATTTCGGCTACGAAGACAGTTAGACCCAATAAATGGGGTAACTCCAGAACAGCCTTGGTGCCACCTATGCACCTGTGAAGTATTTCCGTTTCCCAATGAAATACCCTGTATATTATTGGGAGAAAAGCTCAATATTTCAGTAACGAAAAAAAATTAAATTTCAAAGAAAATTGTAATTTTTGGCACAAAGATCGCAACTGTGTTATTCCGTTACTAGGGATAAGTAAAAATACTTGAATATGTTACAGGAAAAATGAACTAAGCTGTTTTAAAAAATAGGTACTGATGATACACTTCCAGGGTCAATTTGAAAAGATCACTTAGCACTCCTTCAGGATGGGAAAGGTAGACCTCTTTCAGCATCATCAAAAAATTAATTTCCCATATCAGTCAGAAGCATCTCCTCATATTCCTCGGATTGAACATACATCAAGGGTTCCTTCCATTCGGAACTAATGCCCCGCCAGACGATCAGCTGCGTATATCAATCTATTATGAACGGCGAAAGTTCACGGCTCTCAAAGCTGGCCTCTCTCATTTTCCTGAATTATTTCTGGAAAGTTTGGCGGTTTGGAAGGCGCGTTTGCACTTTATTGAAAAAGAAGCAGGGATGTTCAAGATTTACGGCTTCCCTTTAACGTAAATCTCGAACTTGTTGGTCTGTAAGGCAAGAGTTTTTAACAGATAGCTCATTTGTCATTGATATCTATACGTGCCGTGGTCTTCGGCAATCAAACGCCAAGCCAATTTCGCAAATTTTCCAATATTTTATTCCGGACGCATTCTTATTACCTTGGCTAAACGGAAAAACCGCAGACGATTTATTGTATTGTATTTCTGATTGTTCGGATAGTATATTGCGTTTTTAGTATTTGCAGTTTCGATTTCCATATCGTTTTTCATTCGTCCACGTCTTTCTCAGGGTGGAACTTGATGTCTAGGTATTTCTGTAGGGGGAAAGGATGGAAACTCTGGTTTTTCTATTCCTGTTTTGATAATAATCATTTAATAGGGATTTATTAGTGAAAAATTCAGGTATCGACATTTTAAACATGGAAAATATTGCTTCATTTAAATTATGAATATACTGCTCCACAAGAGTTAGGGATATCGTATTCAATCGTTTTGAAAAGTATGTAATCTTCGAGAAAATTGCTGTTAAATCATTTAAAAGTCAATAACAACTTGAATCGATTCAATAAAAATCAGTATGAGACATTTCGTCAATCTGGTCGCCTTTTTTCTGAAGTTCGGTTCTTTGCATATGCTTCATGAATGTTCTTATTTTGAAATGAAGTTAGTTTATCAACGGCTCCGATTTGAAACAAGTTCTCATAAAATGCCAAGAAGTAAATTAACAAACGCTGAGGCTAATAGGGCTATCGGAATGCTACAGGGTGGCCTAACTCAGGTTGTTGTAGCGGAAAGGCTCCAAGTCAGCTAAAGTATGATATCTCGACTTTGGAATAGGTTCAGGGAGACAGTTCCGTGTTGGAAAGAGCAAGGCTTGGTGGACGACGAAAAACAACACCTGCTCAGGATCGTTTCATCACCGTTTCGGCGAGAGAAACCCTACATATACGTGTAGAATGCTACGGAATACTCTTCAAAATGCAGATGGGGTCCAAGTTTCCATCGAAACCATCAGACGAGAGTTTGAGAGAGGTGAATCTAGGATCTAGACGTCCATTAAAAGGAGTTCCATTTACACGTGACCATAAGCGTCAAAGACTGGAATGGGAAAGGCAACATATCAATTGGAACGATCATTGGCGTAGTGTCCTTTTCACTAATGAATCTAGATATTGACGATTTTCAGATTCTCGAAGAATAAGGGTATGGACTATCCCACGCATATCCCGTAATCGTGGTAATCGTAATCGTCAAAGAAGTTCGTCCATTCCGAGGGGGTAGTGTTATGGTATGGGCCGGGATATGTTTCAACGGGCGCACAGATCTACACATTTGTCCTGGGAATATGACCGCCTTACACTATAGGGAGCATGTCATTGACAATGTTGTGCCAAATTTTCACGCTGCTATTGGTGAAACTTTTCAATTTCTAGACGATAACGCTAGACAGCACCGTGCAGCACATTTACCAATACCTCCGCACTCACCAGATTTGGATTGCATAGAACATGCATGGGATATGCTCCAAAGAAGATAAGATAATCATCAACCTACCCCAGAATTCTTTTGATCATCTGAGAGAGCTTTTCCCCCGTTTATGGAATCAAATTCCTCAAGAAATGTTCAACAACCTCGTGTGTATAGTATGCAAAGAAGCTGTTATTGATGCCCGTGGAGGCCATACATTGTATTGATAGTCTTAAAATGCTTGAATACAATATTTTTTCTCTGAGTCTTTTAGTTCTTGAGATGCTCTCAGTAAGCATCGAATTTGAGACACCCTGTACAATTTTTTTCATTGAAAAATGACAAAATAACAATAAATAAATACCAACGGGTCTCTTACTGTCACTCTGTATGAAATTTTCATTGTATACAACTTTTTGAAAACGGTCGCCCCTCTCAATATATCATCCTGTATCAAGACAACAATCATCCTGTATATCTCAAAATCTGGTCATAGCAAAGCCAATACTGGTTGATATTATATAAGTGTACTCGAATTAAGGGTAATGAAAAGAAATTGAAAAATTTCATGGACTTTTTTAATTACAGGGTGAGTTATGAATTAATTTTTTTTAATTATGTTAACTTATCCAATATCTTACAATGATTTTTAATGAAAACCAGTCTAGAATTATTACCCTATGGGTAAGAAATATTTGCCGCTCCAAAAGTGTTTCATTCAAGATTATTTCCTACGAGAAATGTTAATTCAAAGAAATGCCATTTTTCAACTTCGTCAACCTGCATCACGAAACTAGCCATAGGTGGAGTTGGACTCATATAATGTCTTGTTTATAGAAGGTCATATTCTACAACATACTAAAAATTTATAAATATTAATCGGTAACAATTTTTGCTGCCTGGTCCTTTACGGATCACTCTACAGGTGGTCTGAAAGATACAGAAATTATTTCAAAATGACCTTCAAAAAATGTCAATGAGTCCATTTATTCAATGATTCTCTGATTTTTTTTGCTTATCGGAAAGTCTAGTAAGTCGTCTTCATTTTTTTGTTGAGACATGTTGTGCCTTAAATGAATATTTTCAAAGAAATGTTATGATTTCATTTTTGGTACGGGAACTGGCATCTACTCAAAGAGACATCTGGGAGAATATGAGAGATGAATATTGATGAGACTTTTTCAGCAGAAAATAGGCATTCATTAAAATTTTTTAATATAAACCAAATGGTAGAGAAAGCCAATTCGAGAACTGTAAAGCAATTTAAAGCTAGGTTAAGAAATAGTAATTTACGTAACAAGTCCGGAAAATAGGGTTTTTTTGGACGAATAGACAAAATTCCAGGACGAGCGTAAGCGAGTCCTGGAAGTCTGTGAATCCAAAAAAACCATTTTCGGGCGTGTTGCGTACAATATTTTTTCGGCAACCATGTAAAATAACACTATCGCTGCTGCTTTCCATATTTTATTGCGATTGTGATAAAAAAACATGAACATTTTTGACAACTAATTTCATATGAACTGTCAGCCGTTATCTCGGTTGCTATGGATTCTATGATTCTTTTCCGGCCTAGTCCAGGAAGTACATACTTTCCGGACTAGGCCGGAAAATGCTACTTTCTCAGAGAAGAAGCGTCCGGGAAGTGAGCACTTCCCGGACGCTTGCGAAAAAAAAAAATTTGCGGGTATAGCTTGGATTTTTGTGTTTTTGATGTATTTGTTTCCATTTGATTTTATTTTATTTTTCTCATGTGATAACATATAAGATTTTTTGTATAGTAGCAAGTTTGTTAAATAATTATTATTATTATTATTTCGAACTCCTTGAGAGTTCCGAAAATATTTTGATGATTTATTTGATTTAAAAAACTATTCACTTCAGTCACAACATGTCCCAACAAAAAATGAAGACTACTAATGGATCATTATACCCATGATATGTCGAAAAAAGTGGTCTACGTCAAAAAATACCACAGATAAATGATGACAAGTGAGGTATTCCGAAATCAGAATTTCATGCAGATAATGAGTATGACATAAAATTATGCATTCTTATTTAAAAAACAGGGTGGTATCGTGTTTCACCCCTTTCGGACCAGCATGCAGAATCAAAAATAATTTAAGCTTATGCGCTGAGTACTGTCGATTTCGTCAAAATTTGTATCGTTCTCCTACCCCACTTACGGCCTGTATATATTTACCTATGTACAGTCCTGTGGTTTGCAATTGTTGCTTCGAAAAAACGAGCGCTTGAAATCTCTCGACTTGCTTTTTTTTTATATTCTTCTTGAATTATATATGGTTCTGGTAGAATTCTCAACTCGAAATTTTGCACGATAATTATTGAAATGGTTATTCTATCCATATACAGAATCTTGACCAAATCCTATACTATAGTTACGGAAATATTTCTTCTCTAATATTCTCCTTGAATTTTCTATGGTTCTGATAATGTGATCAGCTTGAAATTTCGCAGGGAGCTTGAATTTGTTATTTCCCCTAAAAACTCAAAATCTCATTGCAGTCGATTTTGTGGTAAACATATTGGGTAATTTTTTTTGATTTTCTCTGGTTGGAGCTTGAAATTGAGATTTAACATCTGAATGTGATATTTCATTTTGATCATCATGAAATATCGCATGTAGGTAGAAATTATCATGCCACACCTTTTAACAATATGTATTTAATTTCGGAACTTATTATTATTAACGAACTTAATCGTGGCATTCCAAACTTTCCTGAAAATTTCAAGTTTCTAGCTCTTCGAGAGTTTCGTTTGCACGTCGGATGGACAGATTCGAATTTGAGGACTCATTTTCATCAGTGAGTTGGACTTGTTATTTGTGAACATTCCTAACTCAAAATTCGAAATTAAAAGACATTGTAGTAAGATGAAATATTGAGATTGAGCGATTTTTACAGGAAACGAGCGATCAAAATGTATTTTATCTTTCAAGTCTATAGTTGAATAAATTTTAAAACATTTTGATTGTGGTTGATAAAGCTAGTGCTCAGGGGTTTGAGATTTCAAGAATTTCCAGTGCAGTGAACACAACCAATACTACGGTCTTTCAACTCACACATGTCATTCTCTCTTTCGGCATATCAGTTGCACCTACATCTGCGTGAAGGTACGCCCCTGTACCATCTGTGGAAATTTTTTATTTGTTATTTCGGTAGTTCTGGTGTCGACAAGCCGACGTATTCGTGGGAACTTTAAGTGGCGTTTATAAGAATCAGATGATGACAAACGCGCCGTAAAAAATTCGAAGAACATACATATTGTTTTAACTAATGAAACTATAACGTTCCATTTCAACCGTTTCCTAGAGCTTTTCGTTCTTCATCTCGTTCAGGGCTAATGCTCGTCGAAATCGTGTTTAATTACCGACAACAGCTTGCTTTTAGATGGGAGATGCTTTAGAATTAGTATTCCAGGAAGGTGTCGAGGATGAATCATGTGGGAGTGGAAAAATCATATTTTTGAGCTGGCATTGTGTGCTCATTATGAAAAATAGATTTTGGGGATATAAAGAAAAGCTTCAAGTCTTGAAAAAGATTGTACCGGGTTTTCACCATAATTTGACCCCCCCTTTAACTTTATTACTAAAAGAGGTACAAAAAAATGTTTTCTACAAAAGTTTTATGAAATCGACTAGTGTTTTTCAAGATGATTTCACAAAACGAAATATATACAGAGTGGGCAACATATTAATTGCAACTTCATTTTTTCAAATGGAACACCTTGTATATTTTTCTATATTTGAATAGCTTTTTTTCCCCTGATTTCGAATTGGATGATTTGGATGCTACACCATATATTCTCTTCTTGTAGATTTCTTATTTTTATTTTTCTTCACATAAAGTGAAAATATTTCAAATATTTCCGCTTCTGCGTAGTGCATATTCGATAAATAGTTTCATTCAATGACAAACGTATGTCATAGATCGTTGCCAACGAGATAACACAAAAAAGGGAATTTTAAATTATCACAGCCTTCCACTTGAAAACTAATTACTTAGCTTGCCAGGTGGTTCTTAAATTTTGAAACTCAGTGGTACTCAGAATAAGAGGGATAGGCCAAACATATGTTATATATCCGAAATCAGGGGAAAACGAGCTAGGCAAACATAGAAAAATATACAGGGTGGAAAAAATAAATTTCCAATCAATATGTTGCCCACTCTGTATATATTACGTTTTGTGAAATCATTTTAAAAAACACTAGTTTTTTGGGGGGGACCATCGGAAGCATCTAGAGTTTTTAGGCTGCAAAAGAGGGCAATTAAAACACTTTGCGGCCTTCAAGCCAGAGACAGCTGTAGGAGTTCTTTTGTATCAGGGAAGATACTCACAATATCAAGCATGTATATCCTAGCCTGTTTAAAATATGTTCACCAAAATATTGAACAGTTTCCAAGAAATATGAACAGACATGCTTTCAACACAAGAAATAAATCTGCTCTAGAAATACCTTACCATCGACTTACTTCATCCCAAAAGTACATTGACCATTGGGGCCCTGTTTTTTATAATGAAGTTCCAAATGCTTTCAAGAGGTTGGATGAAAAGCGATTCAGTCTGGAGATGAAAAAGATTCTGTTGAAGACTGCTTTCTATAGTGTGCAGGAATTTTTAGACAGTGATATTTTTACATGATTTCTATTTAATTAAGTCTATAATGTATTTGTAATGTGTACTTGTTATATACCTTATATGTTGTTAAATTCATATGACGTCTTCCTATATCTTTATATAGAGAATAATAAATTATGATTATGACTAGTCGATTTCGTGAAACTTTAGTAGAAATCATTTTTTTGCACCTCTTCTAGTAACAATGTTAAAAGAGGGGGTCAAATTATGGTGGAAAACCCGGTACCTATTTATGTACTGGAAAATACCACTATGTGAGGCATGATATTCTGAATAACTATACCTACAAGTTTTAGTTATGCGTAAAATACTTTATTGAAAGTATTTTTGAGATAATCAATTTGGTGAAAACGGCAAGTTGATAAATTCAACTATTTTCAAGCTGTTGGAGAAAATTGGAAAATGGCGCGAAAAAAAAAATGTAAAGAGGGTTAGAACTATTTAGAAGGACACTACAGGGATATCGAAAATTGTTTGAAATATAGGGTGGCTTAAATTAAGGATGAGTGTGTTGGTGGAAACAGATCCAAAATATCTCCAATGGTTCCCGGGATATCTCGAAAGAACTAAAAATCGAGATTTCCTTTTTTTCTGTATAACTCATTTGTTTCTGGAGATAACTTCACGAAAATCGGTTTGTAGCCATTATCCAATATAGAGATTTTTTTGGTGTCGTCAGATTTCTTTTTGTATTCATTGTTTCTGAGACACGTTAGTCATTTTTTCCTTATTGGTTCTCCTTATGGGGCGATGAAGAAAAAAATTAGGAATTCAACAATATATTAAAGTCTACAAAAATATCGAGTCAAGTTAGGCAGATTTGAACTTATTTACCATCTATTTTTTTGTTTAAGTAGAAGGCTGGTGCCAGAATTGTCAAGTTATTGAATGCTGGATAATAGCTATGCAGAAGATTACACAAATCTGTCATCGAATTAATTTTTTAGTTCTCGTTTGCACTCATTAATCTTTTCAGCAAAATACACTCCGCTCTCAGAGTTTCCTCTTACCAATTTAGACAATTTAAATTTAGATAATTTGGAGCTGGTTTCAAAAATTTTTGAATATTCAGAAAATGTTCATGGCCAGGCTGTATGGCTATGAGGCTGTTGGCCAGATAAGTGACTTTTATTTTCGTAAAAACGACTTCTTAATTTCTCAAGTATTCGGTCAAGTGATATGTAGAAGCATCTTACCTTCAAATTCTTCTCTACTTCTTGGCTGTTATCTTCCTCTTGTATTTCAGTGAAAAAAGTTTTGAACCGTGCAGGCAGTGTTTTTTCTACTATATTTTTCTTGATATCCATGCCAGTCTCTTTGCTAATATTCTCAACCCTTTCCCATGAAATATCAGATTGTCTCATATTTGAGAGATGGATTATTGCTTCTTCTACAAAAGTTATTGCTTTAGAATAATCGTTCAAAAATTGAGTCAAATTATAGTTCTGCTGATCTTGCAATTATTTTATTCTTAGTTTGTCAAATTTTAGGGAGGGCCCAGGCCTCCCTGCCTTCCTAGCTCCATCACTGCATGGACTCCTCACACAACATAAAAATATTGCTCAATATCCTTTTTTTGATAGTGAGATAAACCTTTGAGCGAAAGTGAGATATGCGCACTCAATATATATTATATATATGATCTTTTTTTATTTCGGGTACGGATTAATGCCCCTTGATCTCCATCCTTCTGGTGACAGCCTTGCTAATTGCTAATTACCGCACATTTTGAATAGGCACAAAAAAGGTAAATTCTTTATTCAAGTTTCATTAACACCTACCTGTAATGATAATAAGTAATTATACAGGGTGTTTCCTAAACATGCGGCAAAAATTCAGGGGGTTGTTCCTTGGACTATTTTAAGCATGTTTTGTCCTTGGATGATTTTTGAAAAACCTCTTTGTTTCGAAGATACAGGGCGAACAACATTTTTCATATTTTTAAAATTAATAATAGTTTAAATAAAAATGCGTACCGCACTGTGTTTACTAAGTAGGCACAATTTATTTTTAAATTTGTTTAACAACATTCCAATTACTAAAAACGGCCAGTTTTTTGACTAAAAATTGATAAGTGCAGATGGTAAAGGAATACAGATTAAACACGGTTTTCATTTGAATTCGTTTTGTGATGCATTAGCAATTAACATTTTATCTTTGACTATTATGAATCGCTATACAAACACCGAGATGACTGACATGCATTTCATTTATGGACTTGCTGATGGAAATTCATTAAAAGCTAGGAGGTTGTACATTGAACGATTTCCTGGGCGTAATATTCCTGACAGAAAATTGTTTCAAAATATTCATCGTCTGCATGAAACAGGCGCATTGAAAAGAATGGGGGGACCAGGAAAACCAAACACAGTAAGAACGGTGGAACTGGAAGAGAATGTGCTGGACATGATCGAAGAAGACCCTAGTACTTCTACTCGAAAAATTTCCAATACTTTGAATGTGAGTAATAAGACTGTTTGGAAAATTCTTAAAGACAATTTGTTATACCCATACCATATGCAACGCGTTCAGGCACTTATTCCTACTGATTTTCCCCCACGTATTGCATTTTGTCAATGGCTTTTAACCACATTAGTTCAAATTCCTCAATTACTGACGCTGATTCTTTTTACCGATGAAGCGAATTTCTCAAGAAATGCAATAAGAAATTTTCATAACAACCATGTATGGGCCGACGAAAATCCACATGAGGTAATTGAAGATCGTTTTCAACATCAGTTCTCATTGAATGTTTGGGTTGGTATTGTGGGTGACTGCCTAATAGGGCCGATATTTTTACCAGAAAGACTTACCGGGGACGTGTATCGCAACTTTTTAGAACAAACGTTACCTCTGTTTTTGGAGGATGTACCATTGGCAATAAGACATGCAATGTGGTTTATGCACGATGGTGCACCAGCGCATTTTAGTTTGGTTGCTCGTGAGTTTTTAACATTAACATACGGAGATCGCTGGATTGGAAGAGGTGGACCTCATTTATGGCCTGCTCGTTCCCCGGACTTAAACCCCTTAGATTATTTCCTATGGGGCCATCTAAAATCATTAGTTTATACCACTCCAGTAGAAAATGTGGAAGACTTGCGAAATCGGATCATTGCTGGGTGTAACTTAATAAGAAATGACCCTGGTGTTTTTGAAAGGGTTCGGCAGTCAATGAGGAGAAGATTGGATGCTTGTATGCTGGCTAGAGGTGGTCATTTTCAACAGTTTTTGTAGGTTGAGTTGAATTTTCATGTAATTTTTCATAATAAAATGTTATTATCTGAAATTTTGTTTCCCCTATATCTTCGAAACAAATAGGTTTTTCAAAAATCATCAAAGGACAAAATATTCTTAAAATAGTCCAAGGAACAACCCCCTGAATTTTTGCCGCATGTTTAGGAAACACCCTGTATATGTATGTACAAGATTTTCAATACTCCTAAAGTTTATGCAGTAACCTGTGATGCGATACTAACCTAACCTAACTTTTAATGCTGTATCCAAATACATTCGTGATTTGGAAAACTACTTGGAAAGGTTATCTTTGGTAGAGTTTTCACGATTCTTAGTTATACAGAAATCTCAATTTGTTTTGATACCGCATGAATATCGAGGGGGCTGCAGCCACCAGTAACCCCGCTGGTTGCGCCAATGGTCTCAGAGACTTTCACGCCACGAGCTACATGAGGTGTGAATATTCACCCTCGGGATCTTGTACGGATGATCAGGAAAACAAAATAAATCAAATCCCCGAGATCTAGCGGAGTATCGGGAACACGTGCGTAACCTCAGTCAATCGCATCTGTCTCAGTTCCATCAACCTCAGTCACTTTTCGAGTGAACTATGCGAATAATGCAAGTGGAGTGTAAGGAACGGTGACGGCGCACCGCACACAATTTCTAAGAATAGAGGCGAATACTTACTCTCCTATTTAAACGGTTATAAATAAAAATAACCAAAGGGAAAAAAGGCTAGTAGGAGTGCGGCTGCTGGTACGGCGAAATACGAGAAACACGGGATTGAAATTCAGAATCTAGGAGACCGGCTGAGTCACACGTGCGTAGAATGTGCGTTATGGTCGCTCCGCGTTACGGCCACGGTGTAGCGGGAAATTTCGAATTGCTGGACGGTGCGGGTTTAGGATGGGTTAAGGGTGTTCCAAAGTGAAAATATGGGCTTTATCGCGTTTCTTTCAAGTGGCGCGAGTGGTGAAAAATGTTTCGGTGTTTCGTGGAATTGTGTCGGGATTGTCCTACTGTGGTCCGCGTGCTTTGGATTATGTTTGGATAACACGGAGTTCCAGAAGAGTTGTAAGTTGATGTTGTTTTTACGTTGTTCAGGCTGGATTATGTTGAATATTTGGTTCCTCGTGACAATAACTCATTTGAATGAATGAATTTCGATCGAATTCTGTATTTCGTGTATATGTTATCGGCAATGTGTATAATCCGGTACAATGCCTGAAAAAGTTAGGCAATGTATAAAATATTATCCATTTCATACATTGCTTTGGCATTATATAGAACACCTTACGCCTAGCAGGCAATGCGTGTGAGGTAAGATCGCATTGAAGAGGGAAGACGTTGACGATTTAAAGCAAATAAAATTATGTTGATTAACCCAAAATAATTTAGATTTAATCATACAGGATGATTCACTGCGATGGCATATTAGACTTGTATGGAAAACTAATCATAATTTTGTGCTGAAAATTTGCATGTTGGATTTTGAGACAATGACCTCTCTCTCAAAAATACAGACCTCTACAACTTCCAGTTATACCGGAAACAGTCCACTACTTCTTTTTTTCAAATGGCGCACTCACTATTTAAATGTATCATTAGATAGCTTTTTTTTTTTTTAATTTCAGCAATATGCAATACCTTGGTTGAAAACACAACGGTTCATGAGTTAATGGGATTATTACGAAAAAAATGGTGGCGACGAGAACTCACATTTTTATGAACATTTTTTCGTCAAAAGTTTCTTCACTTTTTCATTTTCGATTCTGCGAATACGTAGTATTATAAGAGTGTCTGCGGTTTGGACCAAAAATGAACAGGATGTTTATCAAAAGATCATGAACTTGGACAACTCCAATTCATCAAAACACGAAATTTTCAAATTACAACCCATATTTTTTGTTTTTCAGTCAATTCTAGGTATAACAAGAGGAAGAGTTACTTAAGGAAACCCTATACCTTAAATGAATACTTTAAGAGTTATCGAAGAAGAACTTTAAATGAAAAAATCTCAATTTCTAACTGTGTGGAGTAGTCTGTGACTTCCGGAAAACAGAGAAAGAAACTGTAATTCTAATAAAAATTAATTTCAGAACCCCAATTACTGGTCCAAATAACAACTGGATATTCAACAACAAAAAATGACACTCACATGCAACTAATTTTGTTTCTTAAAATAAATTGATTATAGTATATCCAAAGTCACTCGAACTAGTTCATAAAAATGCTGGGTCAGATGTCCCTTTGATGTGCCGCTAAATACCGGGTTTTATTTTAAAGTATTGTTAGGCAATAAATCACTGCACCCAAAATAAAGAAATTTCTGAAAACTAGGGCAACCATTGTATAATCTAAATATTCTGGCTTCCTTCAAGTGACTGGATAAACTATACCCATTGCTGGGTTTCAACCTCGGTTTCAACACCATGTACCTCTGCAAGAAAGCAGCTTTGGTGAAAAATGCATGTGAAAGTTATTTTTTTTATTGAATATCCAGTCGTTATTAGGACTAGTGATTGGGATTGTAAAACTTTTGTCTAAAAAATTTTTCATTACTAGTATGTTTGTATTCATAAAATCACAATTATGTTGAAAACGGTTAGTTATTCCGGATTCATATCAGTATAGATTTTTTACTCAAAACTGGATGGGGAATGCGCAAAATGCATAATTCTTATGATTTTATCAGTGAAGTAAAGAATAGGGGAAAAAGGGACCATGATGCTCTTCTTGTATGCCACTGGTAGCAGCTGAAAATGTGATTTTTTTTCGAAATATAGGAACTATTGAATATCAACATTCTTTCAAATTCAATTGAAAAATTTTGGAAATTATAGAAGTTATGAACAAAAATTACTTTACATTTTTTATATTCAACACTCTGTATCTCTACAAAGAACGACATTGGAGAAAATAAATATTAGGAAAGTTGTTTTTATTATAGTTTCGGTATAAGCAAATTTTTTTGAACTTTTCATCATCAATTTTTCTGATTGTAATCTTATCAAATTCATTATGTCTTTATATCGATTTTCAACTGAATATAGATGAATATCGGGTAATGTATCAAATAGGTTAATAAAAAACTCTCACTTTCATTGATTCTAGCTTTCGGTTATTGTCGCAGCCATCTTCAGGGATCTATATTGGTTAAAAACAAACAACAATTAAAATAATGTATAGCATTGCATTTAAGGCTTACCGAATAGTGAATTGTTCTTCAAAAAACTGTTTCATCCAAGAAACTGATCCAATTGAGAAAAGGTCACACAATTCACTATCGTCCATAAAATTGTCTCTACAATCTCTTACTATACTATCTCACCATGGTAAAAAACTAAAACTTCTTAAATCTTTCCAAATGGTACCATTATAACTTGTAGTGATAATTATCGGATATTGTAAGCCTATTGACGATTATAATAGTGAATTGTATACCCTTCTCAATTGAATCAGTTTCTTGTATGAAACAGTTTTTTGAGGAACAACTCACTTTTTGGTAAGCCTTAATGGCAATGCTGTATATTATTTCACTTGTTGCTTGTTTTAAACAAATTATAGATCTTTGAGAATGACTGTGACGATAATCCAAAGCTAGGATTCATGAAATTAACAGTTTTTCATTGATCAAATAAAGAACTTCCTAAATAATATTTTGGTAGAAATTGTGAAAACTGTGAGAAGAGTTATCTGATTGTGAGGAACTATTCCACCGTTTCGATATAATTATAAGTGCTGCGCGAAAGAGTTCCGTGACACAGCCTGCATTACACAAAATTGGTTTTTCAACTCTAACAAGCTCTTAGCTTTTAAGATGTCACAGTGCAGAAAAGTTGAGATAAATAACATCTCTTAAAAGAGTTATCTTTGAATATTAACTGTTCGATTTACCATTTATTGGAGTAGTTTTGCCTGGCGCACAGATGACACCCTAGTGTCATAGCATCTTTTTCTCAAGCTTTAAAAGTTACGTGTCAAAATTTAAGAGTTGAGTCTGGATCGAGATATTGAAGGTTTGAATTTATCTAATAAGTCATTTACATTGACTTCTGTTTCTTCACGAGATTTTTCTTTCATCTCAAATGATGAATATCTACACGAACTTTCGAATTGTTCTACAGCCATGCTGAACATTGAAGAAATTAATTCGGAAATCAGCAACAAATTTTTCAATGGCATGAAACTTTTATGGAGAGGTGATAAGGTAACATTCAGTATGGTGAAGAGTAGATAGAATAGAATATACATTAAATCCACTCAATATTTTGTCGTGATAAACTTACTCATTTTCAAAAATCTTGCACCTTCATACTATTGAAAAATACTTGAAAAAAATTTGTAAGATAGTTGTTTGATATAAACAATGTGGACAGATGCTGTTGATGCTGTTCTTGATTATTAGTGGTGCTAGTTAGTCCCATAATCTATAAATATGCCTAGAAACGAATTATCTCCATTGAGCACGATTAGAATTATTACCAGAAAGCAAGAGGGGTATTGAATATTCAATAAGTTGAATATCGGCACGATACCTAGAAAAGGTCAATCACCTTACCGGCTCCATAGACTGTTCCACTGCTACAATCTGTATAAGGTTTCTGGAATCAGGATTGCAATAAAGAAGACCTTTGTTAATCAAATATCCTTTCCCCGAACGTTTCGTTTGCAAAGGGCAAGATACCATCAAGGTTGTCATTTGGCGGAATAGAAAAATTATTATGATGATTATTGCGTGAGAGCAAAAAAAGATTTACCTCATCCCTTCAATGATATACGATTACGTAATGAATGGAGAGACCAATTTTTATTTATGATTCAAAAAGTCTTGAAAAACCACAATATCACAATATTGGAATGGTCGACGAGATCACCTGAGATGAATAATAATAATAATCAAAAAGGTCTTTATTCAATTAATTCCATGAAAAACAATAACAAAACTCTTACAACTATAGAAATAATTGAAAGGGCTAGATCCATCACACTGCATCGAGCGTACTGTTCAATCTAACCCCCTGATTCATTGACAAAAAAAAATATAGAAAAATTTATCTTAACAACTAAGCTCATACTGAACCCTCAAATATATTCTAACCACCCAAAACATGACAAAAAAATCATATCACAATTGTATGAAAAATCAAAATATATGCACACCCAAAAGTACAAATATATCCTCACAAATATCAAACAGATAGAATAGCCATCTGCTCATCCTTAAGCTTGCTGAATATTAAGGCCCGTAGACGTCTTAAATTACTAACTCCTCTGATGTCCACAGATAAACTATTTATACAAAGCGTGTTATAATATGAAAAAGATCTACGAAATAAAACCTTTAAAACGTATGTTCAAATTATGGACATCAGAACGAAAAGTTATCTTATTATATAGGTACGGAGAAGTTCGGTTAATTAATAATTTCATGAACAATAATGAAGCATGAAGCGATCTTCTCCTTTCCATGTTGAGCCAATCCACAACGCGTAAGGTATGACTTATTCTTTCAAATTTTCTGATCCCAAAGATCAGGCGCAGACAAGAGTTCTGTAGTTTTTGTACCCGTTGCTTATCAGAAAAGTTCAGACATGGTCCGTAAACACAATCGGCATAGTTAAGATGAGACAGAACTACCGATTCACATAGCAATACTTTAACTTTATGGTTTAATGCTTTTCTATTTCTATAAAGAACCCTTAACATGCCATAGGCCTTTTGTAAACAGGCAGATACATGGTCTGTGAAACGCAAGTCAACATCTATCCAAACCCCCAAATTTTTAACCCTGTCACACATCCTAACAACATCCGATCCGACATTAATGGCATTACCTTCTTCTAAAAATTTAATTCTGCCACCTCTCCTGCCGACTAACATGGCAACAGTCTTATTTTTATTTAACTGCAAACAATGCTTAGTGGATATATCATAGATTAGATTCGAATCAAAATTCAATGCTGCTATAGCCTGAGCAGACTCATCCAAAAAAAAAGAGATATAGAGCTGACTATCATCTGCATAATTGTGCATCGAACAAGAAGAAATGAACTTAAGAAACTGAGAAATGTGTCTACATAATAAAAAGAATATTTATATTTATAGGACGCAAATTGTTCAGGTCCTTTGGATTAGGTACTTTTGGTATAGATATAACTACAGCTTTTTTCCATTGGTTTGGAAAAACCAAAAAATGTGGAATAAGAGATAATAACAGATTACGTATCAAGGGCTATTTTCGATTGGAATAATCTATTCAGCAATACTCAAGTACTTATTGCAGATGCTACGCAGGAATGGTTATCTTTCAGATAATTATTATCAATAGTATGATAATGGTAGTACCTATTACGTGACACTTAATTGCTAAGCTAAGGAATAGGGGATCAAATACCGAATATTAATGTATTTTAGTATGCATTTGCTCTTTGCTTATTTTCAAAATTGAATTGTTCATTTTTTTTCATATCTTTGCATGCTATTTTGAAATCACTTATATTGTATTTTATAATATGAAAATAAAAATAGAAACATTGATCGCTTTCTTCTAGTTGTATTTTAATAGTGCAGAAGGCTGGTTGACTTTATGACTTCATGCAGTGTACTAAATAGCAATCAACATGGCTACATAAAAGGAAAATCTGTACTAACCGCCATAACACAGTTCACAAATCTTTCTTGCTGAGGTTTTTATCTGTTCTCTTGTATCATACGTTGAAATGTATGATGCCCCGTTACATTTCCTCTGCTAATACTGAGATTCATCGACACATATGCTTGATTGTTTGAAATTAATATTTTGTATTTGCTCTTTCTCAAAAGAATATATATATATATATATATATCATGAATCTCTACTGATCAAAATGGAAAGATTCGGAATTCGAGGAAATGTGCTGAACTGGTTCAAATCTTAATTAATCTGGAGGAGACAAAGAACTATGGTGAAACAAAATGGTAAATTTGTAAAATCAGAAATAATAGAAAACCCCTAGGGTGTAGCTCAGGGTAGCATGTTAGGACCCATACTATTTGTTCTCTTTATTAACGATATTATTAGTGTTCTTGAATGTGAGAAATCTGGGACCGGGGAAACTGTTACTGAAAATCTGGTCAGTTGTCAAATTACGCAGATGACACCAACCTGCTAGTGTCTGGCTCAAACTATCCCCAACTGATCAGTACTGCTTCTATGTGTTTGAATAGAGTAGAGCACTGGTTTGGTTTTGAACACAGATAAAACTAAGCTGATATTATTCAAAACACCACAACAGAGAATGGAGACACCCGCCACTGTAAGGTTGTTGAATAGAGATTTGAAGACTGATCGGACTACAAAGTTTTTAGGTATCTCCATTGATGAAAACATAAATTGGCACTACCATATAATTGGTTTGGGAAAGAAATTGAATTATGTCTCATATAGTTCGAAAAGAACAAGTCGATACTTAGACGTGAATTCATTCAAACTTTTTATTTCGCCAACTCTGAGAGCTTGATGAGGTTCGGTGATGTTCTATGGTGTGAACTCACTCTGGAGATTTTTTGTATTCAGAAGGGGGTTATCAGAACTGTATTTGCTCGGGAGAACCTAAAAATGTGTACAAGTATGAAAGTGTTCAAGAGAAAAAAATCAAGGAATTGTTGATTGATTTAGAGCCTTATTCTATAGAGGACATGTATATATTTTGCATTGTGGTGATGATTTCTCTTTCCATTGGTTTTTTTTTATATGACATTGTTTCATTTAATGTTACCAAATGAACATCTGTACGAAACTGTAACATTCTGGTATATACCTACTTATTATTATTTTGACATTTTATCCTGGAGTTTATCGAATTTAAAAAGTTTTACATAATCCTTGGAAGTGAGTGTATGTACATCTGAATTATTCTTAGATCTATTCTGGTTATACCCCTTCTTCATAGAAATTTTATTTAGTTAGAAAGAGCTTCAGATGTATACAGTAGTTCATCCATGTAGAATTTCACATGTAGTGTATATTATTTCAACATAATTCGGTGCATTCAAAACATGCGTTGAGATAATGGAAATCTGAACGAAGTCCAAATTGAATTCCATAATCTTCCTTTAAACCGCTCGGCATGGAATAAAATTGTTTCCTAACAGCCTACAAACTATCCCCCGACAAAATAGCGAATACAGAAGGCCAATAAGACTCTCATTTATAGAGAATTACGTTGATGGAGAATTTTGCTTAATTTATGAACACAATCGAATAATACTAATGGATTAATCCTTGATACATAACGAATTGTTACTTTCGAAATTATTAGATGGGAAATTCGCTTGGCACATCTTACGAATTTCGGAGTTATTCGGGCATATAATCATTTCATTAACAAATTATATTCTCAGAGGGGGAATAGACAGTAACGATAGAATTCTTGATTGCCGGGATTTACTGATGAATATATCAGTGTGAAATTCTAATTTTTTTTAGCTATTCGTGCTTTAGAATATTTCAGTCTTGTTTCATTTGAGTTACTAACGAATGACAGAACCCTATCAGGTTATCCAAAAAAAATAAGAAATTTCATAAGTCAGAAACTGTGACTTTTCAGACTTCGATATGAATATTCATTCATTCATATTTCATAGCAAAATATGTTCTTAATTTCTTGATAATGTGACTCTTAGATTTCGAGGAATGATTTTTTTTGTTTAGTTTTCATGAGTGTTTGCCTCATAAACATATAAATTATGTTCTCCAGTTAGGAGAGTCGATTTTAGTACCGAATTTTCTTCAACTAGCTCTTATACTCTCCGAGAAATCTCTAGGCAACGGGTAGAGGTTTTATTTTCAATATTGAAAATTTCATTTTTTTTCTTCGAACGAATTCGAAGTTTCATTATTGGAAATAATAAATCTAAAAGGGTTTAAAATATTCGCTTGTCTGAATTTTTCTCAAGAACCTACATAACCTTAACACGTCATCCATGGTATTCCAACAAAGATTGCGACGATGCTGGCGCGATTACAAAATTACGTTACACTTTTAACGTATGGATTGTCAACGTCAATTAATAGTACGGACTTATTTTAGCAATTTCTTTTTGATCGATCGTTCACTGTTCAGATGGCTCTATCATATCGTTAACATATCTGTGATTTTCGAATTTTGAATCGTAATGGTCTTCATCGATATGGTTCGACTCACTGATGACCAATCAAATCAAGGTGTATCCGTTCGGTCGGCCGTAAACATGATAACTCCGGAGAGCTACAGGGTGTAGTCGGATCTCGAATAGCGCCACGATAACTCCCGAAAGGAGAGCTACAAACTTGAAATTTTTAGGGTCCTTGAATAGCTCGACTAATTTTGTTAATGGATATGAATAGATAAGGAGAAAATTGGGCCGATCGAACTTTTGTTTTCCTGGTAATTTCAAAACTGCAAATTCGATCGAGACAAAAAAATCGCATTTCTCTGTTTATACAGAAAATGATCGGCAAAATTTAACAGGTTGTTGAATTGAAAGCCAAGATATTTTATTTTAGAAACGATCTCTATTTTCTCATTACTTATCTCAATATTCTGTAGAGGCAGATGCTCGAGTATATATAAGGTGTTTTTTTTCGAGGTATATTACTTTAAGTTGGCATAACTGTTCGAGATGGCGATCGATTCAATAGCTGTCAAGTGATTTATTCTCAGTTTAGTTTGGCAATTCATCATAAATAGACTCACGTCTGAACACCGCTTGCAAATAGTGCAATTTTATTTCGAAAATAATGGTTCTGTGCGGAAAACGTATCGCGCACTAAGTCCATTTTATTTTGTTAAGCGATGAAGCGCACTTCTGGTTGATTGACTTCGTCAACAAACAAAACTGCCGCATTTGGAGTGAAGCTAATCCTCAAGTGTATGTCGAAACACCGTAACATCCAGAAAAACTGACTGTTTGGTGCGCTTTATGGGCTAGTGGAATCATTGATCCGTACTTCTTCAAAAACGATGATAGCCAGAACGTTACAGTCAATGGTGATCGGTATAAAGCCATGATTACTAACTTTTTCATTCCTGAATTGAACAACCAAGATGTCCAGGAGCTGTGGTTCCAACAAGACGGCGCAACATATCACACAGCTCGTGCCACAATCGATTCATTGAAAGACACGTTTGGTGACCTCCTAATTTCACGGTTTGGACCTGTGTATTGGCCTCCAAGATCTTGTGATTTAACACCGCTAGACTACTTTCTGTGGGGCTATATAAAGTCATTGGTCTATGCGGATAAGCCACAAACCCTTGACCATTTGGAAGACAACATTCGCCGTGTTATTGCCGATATACGACCACAAATGTTGGAAAAAGTCATCGAAAATTGGACGTCCAGATTGGACTACATCCGAGTCAGCCGTGGCGGTCATATAGCAGATATCATATTTAAAATGTAATGCCACAAGATTATCTTGCGGATAAATAAAATTAATGTCAATCGAATAATCCATCGTTGTTTTATTGCAATTTAAAGTTCTATAGCTCTAAAAAAAACACCCCTTATATATATTATAATTTTCTTATGGTAGTAATCGATATTCTTCTCGAATTTTATTTGGTTCCGATGGACAGGAAATTTCGCACAAAGATTGAAATTATTGTTCTACATACAGGGTGTTCCTAAATTGAAGGTACAAAGAAAAATGATAGATTCCTTGGTTAATTTTAAGAAAAAAAGTGCCATGAATATGGGCCCGCAAACGATTTATTCTCGAGATACAGGGTTCTTCTTGTAGTCCTATTTTTTGTGATGACTATACCAGTTGATCGAGTTTTCATTAGTCTTTGCTAAATATTGCATGAATAAGAACCAAAACTCATAATAAATTATTTCATCACAGCTAAAGTACCGGATCTTTATAATAATTTGGATTTTTCTGAGGATTTCTAGAAATCGGTTGCAGATACGACAAAACTACAAGAAACTAAAAAGTATATTACCAGACCATAGTTTCTTTTTACATTTTTATAAAATAACAGTGGTTCACCAAAAAATGTTCCAATGGACTTCGATGATAATTTTGCTTTATTTGATATTTCCATTTGTATTTAGTCAAAATAAAATATCGAAATATCAAGGGTTGTAGAAACATGTTTTGAAGTATACAGGGTGTTTCATTGGTAAATGTACATACGTTAACCTGAGGTAGAGCTACCCTAGACGAGTCCAAAAAACCTATATATGATAGGTCTAATCTTCCTTATAGCCGAGATATGTTCATGGTTTATGAATTCACAAATATTTTCAATTCCTTATAGTTTTTGAACCACCCGGTATATTTGATTGATATTTGGAAAGTATAATGCACTCCATTAGGTCCATCGATTAATCTTTGAACTAATTCAAAAAATCAGGTCCGTATTACAAAAATATGGGACTTTTAACAAGCTGAGATTCAACACCCTGTTTAGTGGAATATTAGAATTCAATGGAAATATAATAATAATAATAATAATAATCTTCATTTAGCACTCGGCTATTGAAAACAATACAAATGTAATCCACTAACTTAATTAAATTCTTCATAAATATAACTGATTAAACATTATTTAAATTCTCTATAATTATTACAATATTTGATCTTTTCAGGTAGTTTATTGAAGATAACTAATCCCCTGCTAAATGTGGATTTATTCATTAATGTAGTATTAACTTTCTCTATGTAAAAATCATCTCGACGTCGTGTATTATAATTATGTATCTCATTAGCAAATTTTAGGTTTTCACTCAAATATTCAGGTAACATTTCATTTCTTGCTTTGAATATTAAATCTAATGTTCTATAAATAATTCTTTGATTGACACTCATCAATTTCAAACAATTCAACATATTTCTTATGGAAGCTCTTTTATTACATTTCAAAATAATTCTCATACCTCTATTTTGTACTTTTTGTAATTTATCTATGCTACCTTTATTTAAATTAAACATTACTGACGAGCAATAATCCACATGAGGAAGTACCAATGATCTAAACAACAGCAGTGACGTATTCATATCAATTTTATATTATATCATATCAATTTTATATATTTATTTTATTCAGAAAGAACAGAAATTTTTCTATGGGTTTTTTAAATTCCATTGACTCCAATCGTATTTTCTGGAGATGAAAAGGGTAAGGGTTATTTCTCTTCAATCTACGCCGTACGTTCAGAGAATGAGCAATCATCCTAGTGCTATTTTCTGGACTTATCTTTATCATTTCAAAAATGACTTTAAGTGGCTACTTTCTTGGGAATCATTCAATTTTGATGTTGGAAAATGGCCATTTTCATGAATATAATCGATAATTGTTGTAGCCTACTCGAATAAACTCTAGTGGGATTTAACAGGAAATAATTTTTCAAAATTTTGATATTTAGTGGAAAATAATTGTGAGGATATCAGGATAAACAATTCAATCAGCGAACAAGAACATTTTCCAATTTAATCTCAATGTACGATTTTTCTGAGAAGTTAAGGAAATTCCACTACTGAACTAAATTTTTGTCCAAAATTTTTGATGAGTTGAGTGACGTGCGGGACATTGAAATCTACTGATCCCCATTGAAAAATCTCTGCTCTTCCCGAATATTCTCATTAAATTCCAATATTCCACTTTACAGGGTGTTGAATCTCAGCTTGTGAAGAGTCCCATATTTTTCTAATACGGACCTGATTTTTTCAATTAGTTTGAAGATTAATCGAAGGACCTAATGGAGGGAATTGTTCGTTTCAAATATCAATCAAATATACTCGATGATTCAAAAGTTATAAGGGATTGAAAACATTGGTGAATTTATAAACCATCCTGTATCTCGTCTATGGGGAAGATTAGACCTATCATATATAGGTTTTTTTGGACTCGTCTAGGGTAGCTCTACCTCAGGTTAACGTATGTACATTTAGCAATGAAACACCCTGTATATTTAGTAGAAAATTTATTATTGCAAAAAATTAAGCACAATACTATGTATGGTTATTTATGTAAATACTTAATTCATATGTACGAAATCCACACTAAAATACCAGAGCGTAAAGATCTCATCATACAAATGATGTAGTAAACTGATTCACACAGAGCTTCACATTGAAATTCCTAATGAAAAGTGTCACGAAAATATCACACATGTTATGACAGGACGTTGATCTGCATAATATGTGATGCAGAAACGCTTAGAAAAGATTCGACTTCATTGTTTGCTGTATCCATATTCAACAAAGGCATCTACATTCACAGGCTTTGTTCAAGGTTTGACTCCCATAACTCTGCCAAAGTTTATCTCTACGGGGAAATATATATTTACAAAGAACCATTTCGTATTATGTCAATCATCTAGTTCATATTTAAATTTTACATAATGTAGTACTCGCCTTTGTTGTTTGGCTTCAGAATTTACCGAAAAGATTTCGGAAAAGATTCTCGTTTATAACGATTCGATTTTATGGTTGTATAATGAAAAATTTTCAGCCTCTACTGAATACGTGCAGGATCTCCTGAATATACTGCTCTTCAAAGGTTCGGGAACTTGAGCAAAAATTGATATAAAGTTACTCTTTTGAAATTACTGTTTTGAGTAGCATAGTAAAGTAAAAAAAACAACAAAAAAAGCCTATGTATTTTTATGTACTAGTGACATACACATGTTTTTTTCGAAAAATTCAGAGTTCCCTAACTTTTGAAGACCAGTATATTTTTACATGCATGAGAAAATAATTGGTCTAGCTGAAGTTTCTGAAAATTAAGGAACACTTACGTCATACAATTTCAAAACCTTACCTTGTTGAATTTACCTATTTCCCTTTTCAATTTCTACCATAAGTGATAGTTATTGTGCAATAATTAATTTTAGAATCAAAGTTATCATTATTTTTGTGATATGTTCTTATACCTATTCAGTTAATAGTTGATACTAGTCAAATAACAATTGGAATTCATATTTGGATTTTTTCACTTGACTTTATACTGTCGAATGTTTCTGTTTCCTGTCAAACAGGATCTTCAGAACACATGGCTGCATTCTTAAATATGTTCACCTCTTTGAACCAACAAAATGCTTGCAACCTGCCAACTATGAATCATCGAGCTCTAATGGTATCATAAAATTCCAGCCATTCTAAAAGAGGTTAACGTTGAAATTGGGATCAGACTCGGGATCAGATTACAATTGCAATATTTTCATAATCATAAATATTTTATAATTAATCTTGAATATGCCATCGTATTATTGTATTTGGTAAACATTGGGGTTAAAAATTAAAATCATCCATTTGGAGGAAATCATGAAGCAGATATTTTTATGACCATTAAATTTTTGCTACCCTCTCTTTTTCTACAAATTAAACACAGCATATATTTATTTGAGGAATATAATTTGAAAATTGGAGAATAGAGTAATTGAAGAAGGAGGGGTAGATTAATCATTAAAAAAGTATGTAATTTCGAAAACTTGCAATATTGATAACATTCGCATTAATAACTATGTCATGAAGAAAATAAACTCATATGAATGTATTATTGTGATTTATATTATAAGTAGCACGAATAAATGAGTATGAGTATTAAAATATTCTAATTATGTGTGATCATAAAGGTAAAAATATAAGAGAAATATATTTCAGTTAGGTTAGGCTAGGTTGGGTTTCAATTAGGTTAATATTATTTATAGTGAACCTAATTAAGTCGTCATTCCTGCTGAGAAGTTTGAATGAACTTAAACTCAATACGAAAAATCAATTATCATGTTTCGAATATGTTGTTATTTTATGTTAATAACCAAAATCTCAACTCTAACGTTTTTGTAATCACGTAAATATAGTTTTTTTCATTAACAAAGGTTTTGATAACATGAAACTTTACACAAAGCTTGATATTGTTATGTCACAATCAAATGTGAATTTTCATATCGATTGGATATGCTGTTTCAAAATCAACAGAAAATTTCGAACGGCCATATTTACGGAACCCCTAATCGGATTATTTAATGAATTAAATCTTTGCATTCGAAATCCAACAACCTTATCTGAAAATTTCAAGGTTTAAAATTGTGACGAAATGATCGATCTTTGTTTAGGGAACGAGCACTCAAGAATTATTATAATCTGGCATAAATGTTTGGGTTTATTTGGATTTTCCATTGCAAAACAAAAGCTTATTATTGAAATAACTTGATCATATTTTTAGCGCCTTCAGTATTCACAAATATAAATATTTAGGTGTTGAATGCTCCAAATGCTATAGAGATTTTTTTCACTTCTAAATCTCGACAAGAATGCTGGTTAATATTTTGATGTTTGATCCTTGATATGAACTTATTAGATATATGATGTTGATAGTGTTGATAGGAATGTTTATTGTGAGAGAGAAACTTGGTAAAGATTCTGTTTTATGTTATGACCTGCCACTCTACAAGTGTATAACGTAGATAAAATTTAACAGAGATCGATGACTGACTAAGTCAGAAATAGAATATTCGAAATTGTCCTCAGTATATCTTCTGAATTACGGTTATGAACTCCATAGCTTGAAATGCTGAAAATTCAGAATCTAAAATGAAATTGAAAATGCCTCTCTGCCAATCAGGGTTATGGGAAATTTATTGCAACTCATCGAACTAGTGAAGTAGAGTTTTTCTGTATTCGAAGAAAAAAAATAGTTAATCGAGTTGGAATGTTTTAGGAATAAGAAATCATTCTATCGTTCGATATGATACTTGAGAGAGTATGTGAAGCATATAAAATTAACCAGCCTTTTATTAGGTGTATAGCTTTGCTTCTGCCGTTTTGCAATATATGGCTGTAGCGGAAAGTGCTAGTCGAAATAAATAGATCATAGATGTCATATAATAAGCTTAGGTACTTGTAAACATAACGCATTCGAAATATTATTCGATTTGTTTCTGTATCATAAAGTTATTATCGATTAAACATGTTAGCTTACGAGCCAAATTCTCATAATTTGCGGGCGGTTACAATTTTCTGCTGAAGAAATCTGTGTCTGATGCTCATCGAATGCTCTCAAATACCAATAGTGAGGCTGCTAATACTAGAAGAAAGTGCCGAGAGTACTCTCGGCACTTCTTCAAGATAACGCTTCAAGATAATGATTTTGACCTCGAAGACCAGCACGGCGGTGAAAGAGAGAAGGCTTTCGAAGATGCAGAATTGGAGGCATTACATGATGAAGATTCGTGTCAAACGCAACAAGAATTGGCAGGATAATTAGGACTACAAGCCATTTCAAAACGCCTGAAAGTCATGGGAATGATTCAGAAACAAGCAGATGATGTTGAACGGCTGCTTGCTAGGCAAAGACGGTAGATATTTCTGCATCACATTGTGACTGGAGACGAAAAATGGATTCACTACGATAATCCAAGCGCAGAAAATTATGGGGATATCCCGGCCATGCTTCCACGTCGGCGGCCAAACCGAATATTCACGGTTCCGAGGTAATGCTCAGTATTTGGTGGGACCAGGTCGTCGTAGCGTATCATAAGTTCTTAAAAACGACTGAAATAATCACAGACGATCGTTATCGAACGCAATTAATGCGTTTGAGCCGAGCATTGAAAAGCTAACGGCCGCAATACAACGAAAGACATGATAAAGCGATTTTACAGCATGACAATGCTCGACCCCATGTTGCGAAAGTAGTCAAGACATACTTGGAAACGTTGAAATGTTCTATTCCACCCGCCGTATTCTCCAGACGTTACTCTCTCAGACTATCACTCGTTTCGATCAATGGCACACAGCCTGGCTGACCAGCACTTCCGATCTCATGAAGAAGTGAAAGATTGGATCGATTCGTGGATCGCTTCAAAAGGTGATCAGTTTTTTCAACGCGGGATTCGTACGTTGTCCGAAAGATGAGAGAAAGTAGTGGCCGGCGATGGATAATAATACATTGAATCATGAATTTAGAAAAAAAAACTGCGGAAGAGTAAAGTTGTACACCTATTTAATATATTTTTATTATTTCCGATCGAAAGTCATGATTTGTATGGATGGAGAGGCTTAATTGAATTTGAGGAAGGATTCATCATCAGTGAGTAGAACCTAATCGTTTGAGACCATTCCCGGCTTGACATTCTTATATTACAGAGATTGTCATGAAATGATAGAGCGATCGGTTAGCGCTAAAAAAAACAGAATTTTGCAGAAGGGATGAACTTTGAACTAGTGGGCCAGTCATTTCATAAATCACGTGAGAAACTCCGCATGCTGTGCAGACGAAGCTCCTCTCCGAGAAAGAACTTTTCACCCTCCATTAGTTTTGTGAGTTGGTCGTACGTGTAGTTGGCAATTACTACTTCACCTGTTGTATTGTGTTCTCTTTATTTTGAACTGCAGGCAGTGACAATTTATTTGGGCCAAATTCTATTCTTGTTGTGTCCTTTCAGTCAATAATTTACAAAACATTTTCGTTAAACTTTGATTGTACACCAGGACTAAATTTTGAGTCGGGAATATTTAAATGGAAATTCGAATACGATTCAAATGATTCTTTGCGAGTATTATATACAGAGTGGGCAATTGAAAAATAAACTGCAGCTCTGTAGGTCGTCAAAACCAAATTATACAGGGTGATTCACCAGAATAGCTTATTGGTCATTTATGGAAAACTAATCATATTTTATGCCGAAAATCTGGATGTTGGGGTTTAAAACAATGGTCTTTATCTCTTAAATCTCTACAACTTTCGGTTATACCATAAATAGACTACTTCTCCCTTATTTCAAATGACACACCTAGACCCAGTATATTATTGGATATCTTTTTGATGACAATTTCAGCAATATGACATACCTTGGGTAAGAACTCAACGGTTCATTAGTCAATGAGATTCTCATGAAATGACTCAATTTTTTTTTTAATATTAATGCATAAATTTTTTTGTTATTGATTTTGCTGTTTAAATTTAATTTTTTTTCTGGTAAAACATAGATAGTATAGCAAGGGGTAAATGATTGAAATTGAAACAAAGGGTTTGCAATTGTTTTCAATAAATTTGTTAGTAATGTGTTCGTCCACCGCGATTATCTATACCACAGCCGTCTTCAACTGTTGAAGAAGGCTATGTCTATACCCTTCCCAACACGTCTCGGCATTGATGCAATTCGATGGTCTATTTCTTATGGGGGATACTATCCATAGCTTCCTGTACTTCATGTCTCAGAGCCGCCAAATTCCGTGGGGGCTAGGATAAATGTGCAAGCCTTCTACCCATGATGTCCTAAACATGCGAAATATTGGATTCTCGAGCCGGATTGGGTGAGGGAGAACATATGGCTACACTATTTTTGAAGTTAACGCAGCGCTGTCATGTTACCTTGAATAAATACTAAACTTGAACTACTTGCATGTGCAATAGCACGTCTTACCATAACGCCTGCTGTCCGGTGTCTAACCCTTCTTCGGCCATCATGTGCAACCAAGGAGAATCGAGATTCATCAGTAAAGACGACCTGATGCCATTCTACATTCCAGTGTTGACGTTCTCTGCACCACTGTAATCGTTGCCGGTGATGCTCAACCGTCAGAGTTAATACAATATAATGCTGCAGTCCAAAAGACCTTATTGGCGGTAAACCGTTCGTAAAGTTACAGGATGGCCTTGTTCTCCTAACCATTCATCAGCCAAAGATCGAGTTGTCGCAAATCGGTCTCTAGTGGCCATAAGTCTTAGACGTCGATCTTGTACCTTCTACGTCCGGTACCTACTCTTATTCGATTTCGGGCATTATCAAACCACGCTTGACAATATTTCATAACAGTGGTTAGATTTCTGTTCGTACGGTTAGCGATTTCTTGAAATGACAACCCCGCCTCTCGTAGACCAATAATTCGAGCTCTTTCAAATTCACTAAGCTGGCTATAAATTCCGCGTACTCGTGCTCTAAGCATTTAAACAAGAACTAAACATCGACTTTGGAATTCCTCGAACAGCTGGTTTGTTGTAAAATTTAAAAAACTTGCAAAAAAAGACTACAATATTCAAGTGACAAACATTGTTTACATTAAAAAACCTTCACGATTTTTTTCTCCAAATTCAATCAATTACTCCTTGCTATACTATTTATGTTTTACCAAAAAAATTTTGAATTAAACTGCTCCTTCTTGAATTTTCAGTTAGTATCTTAAACCATCCTTCATATGAGGAGATTTTCCTAATTTCGATTGATTATTTACAATTACACAGGCCAACACACATTTTGGTGCCTGCGATTTTTTAACTGTTCCTGAGTAATTTTTGGATGCAGAATGTAAAAAAGTTATCAGATTTTGTCTATCAGATCTAGTGGTTGAGATTTTTGAAAAAATTGTGTATATAATTTACGTTATAACTGTTATAATATATAATATTACTATTGACAGTTAAAAAAACAAAGACACATGGATTTAAGTATTTATTGCAAAAACTTAATTTACATAATTACATTAGTCACTAATCACATAAAAATTTTCTTTTATACGATTTTCTAATATTAGTACCTCGACAAAGTGGATTTTTTTCTTTTAATCTGGATGCAAGTAATTCAGCGGATTCCTTTGAGAGATTCAGGTCTCTTATAAGATCATTTAGTTCTTCTTGATTGAAACACTGCGGAGTTGCTAAATCTGCTTCGAAATCGCTGTCGTTTTCTGATTGAATTCTTTTAACTTCGTCAGACGTTGATGTTTCTGTATCATCTTCTGTCAGTTCGGGTAGACTGCTGAATGATGGAACGGGTATTTCTTCCGAATGCACTACAGGCCTTCTTGCAGAATCTAGATCAGGATATGTCCATTTGTGTCTATTGTTTTTATTTATGCCTTTAATATTAACGAGACAAAAATAGCAGTCGTCATGATGGTTCCGCGGTTCTCTCCAAACCATTGGTACACCAAACTTTAGGCACTTCCTCTTTCCAGTTGTCCACTGTCGCAAATGTTCAACACATGTTTTACATATGAAATGTGGGGCCCAAGATTTATCTTGATCTCCTAAATGAACGCCAAAATAGGCAAAATAAGCTCTTTTCACAAAGTCAGAAATCGTTTTTCTGCTCTCTTTCAAAGTGTATTCACCACACACATAACAAAAAACATCGGGATGATTTACACAGGTACGTCTGCTTGTGGATGCCATTGTTTCAGTTTAGTGTCTTGATACTACAAAACGACCAAAATTTACACAAAATGATAGCACAACTTTACTTGGGAAAACTCAGTAATATACTAAATCAAGTACAGCCAAGCAGGTATCGGGTCATAGGCAATTACAGGTATAAAAGTAATTAAGAGCGCATTGTATTGAGTAGTTCCTAGTATAGGAACATTGGGTCAGGGACAATTCCAGGTATCCATTTGGCTAATTAGATTCTGAGAAATTTCTATTTTGACGATTAAGTACATATTTATCTCTTTATTTGTTGTCCTTTATCAGAAAAAAATATATCATTTAACCTGTAACGTGTATCTCAAAAAATAGAGCTGATAGAAAAAATCTGATGGCATTTTTGGAATCAGCACATTAAAAACATCTAAAATCAGATGTTAGATTTCTGGCACCAAATTTTTTTTTTCATTTTGTTGGCCTGTGTTATCAATCTTTAAAGGAAAAATAATTTTAATACTTGAATTTGCTGTAAATCTGATGGTCTTTGTATTTTTCTCAAATAACAACAGAACCAATGGCTCGCAATATTTTCTTTTATCTAATCAGGGTGGAACAATCCCGGGGTAATCCTTGTACGTAGTAACGAGCATCGAAATTCATCCGAATGTCTTGCTCGAGCTCGTAGGTCACGCGTTCAACTAGATTAAATAATCTCCACGCTCCCGTTAATTAGAATCCTTAAGTGCTTCTATGGTCGGAAATGCGATAATCTAAATTAAATAATACCTGCTAATCGTCGGCCAGTCAGAAACTGGGCCCTTTACGGTTTCGTCCTTTCCAGATTATAACGCTTTAAATTATAATTGAACTCCTTGGCGTTATGGCATAGAAATCCTGGATGCATCTGATAATGCTTGACCTGTTTCACACATAATAACTACTTAAACTGGATAAACAATTGCTATAAGCAATTTGAACTATAAATTTCATTATGAGATTTTGAAATTTTTATATCGTATAAGCAACAGTGTAGTTTTAAAAAAAATCTTGATATGAATATGTATGTAGGTTTGTTCCCCTCAAACAGTGTTGTGCTGTTGATGATAAAAGCACACAGTTACCAAAGGTGCATACTCAATCATCGCCTATATCGGCGATCTGACGATCAGAATTATCGACTGAACTGATAGTAAAAATCTGAAAAGCTCTACACAGGACGATTGACTCATTTTTTTGGGCTATTCACGCTGCGATGGTAATCAGGTCTGGTCTTTTAATGTGCTTCGAACGAACAATGGACTAGTTTTCATTTTTTTGTTAAGGATTAATTCTAAAAATTTGAGTAAAATGAAACAAAAATGTGGAAGAATCATTGAAATATCTCTAGAAATGAAAAAGTTATGGGACTTTGAAGTTGCGCTTGGAAGAATAATTTCATACTACGTATAAGTGTCGTGACGTCACACACTAGAAGACTGGTATTCGCAGAGTGCTTACGAATTCATTGGTGTACAATCACTTGTGCCGTTCGTGTCGTGTTTTGTTCGTTACACGATGGCTGAAATAACTCACTATATAAACTCTTTTTCACTGAAATAAGTACCTCAGTTGTAATAATAAAACGTAGTCCGAGCACCCAATAACATAATAACATGTATTATACCATTTCAGAACCGCAATAAAATAGACAATTTGTTTATGAAATGTTCACAAAGGTCTCAATACATTTTTTTTCCATAACAACTGAAACATAAAGGAAAAAGTAAGTGAATTTGCAAACATGAGGATTATCCTACTTTTTTTTTCCTAAATTTAGCAAGATGGTAGGAATTTGGTAGTTTATCTCATAGTACAGCTATTTGAGAGTAAAATAAAAAACAATGCCCAAAGAAATAACAAGATTTGTGATCACAGCATTGAAATTAGTGAGTAAAGGTGCACTTTTTAGAAAAAAATTAAATTGTCGGATATCTCAAAAACTATGATATTTTTACTGAACATAACTTTACATTTTCTGGTCGGCCATGACCTTCCCTATTCGCCAGTACAGGATTATCCATTAATTACGCCACACCCTGTAAAATGGGGCACTTTCGATGGTTTTTGATGTTAATTAAATTTTCCGGTATTGCTTCCTGTTGTTGCTGACTGAATTAAATTTCATTTGGTACTTTGAATTTCTACACATGTGATTTTTGTTGATCTAGCTTCAAATGCCACCATTGAATTCTGCCGCCCTAGGCGACCGCCTACCCTGCCTACCACCTAGCGACGGTCCTGATCAGAACTATTCTCTCCATAACGTGATTTACAGCTCGCCTTCCAGTTCCAGAGCTCTGACGAACTCCAATATCTGGGATGGCTTTAAAGAGGCTAATTCTTCACTTCTACAAGTTTCATGTCCAAAGCAGGTTTTGCGTTGGCTAGCGATGGCGAGGCATTCCGTCACCAGGTGATCCGGAGTTTCCTCCTCCTCCCCACAGAATCTACACTCGTCATTTTTTAATAGACATATTCTCATTAGGTGTTTCCTAAGGCGACAATGCCCTGTGAGGAATACAGTGAGGAGGTGTAGCATATTTTCACTAAGATCCAAATACGTATTGGATCTTGTAGAGTCAAAGTTTCGAAGAAACTTTTTGGAGTGATTCAAACCAGGACGATTTCACCAGAGTATTTCTCTTTCGGTTACTTCCTTCTCCTGAAACTCTTTCTTGTAGGTACATTTGTCTACGCCACAGAAAGGTTCCGGGTCGATGAAAGGAGTTGGTGCTTTTTTTGAGTGTGTTGGCCTCTTCATTTCCTCTAATTCTCGAGTGGCATGGAACCCAGATTAAAAAGACCTTGTTATTCTTACCTATTCCATTGAGCACTCCAATACTGTCTTAGAATCGATGATATGTGAGCTCAGTGCATTAATTGCAGCCGGTCTATCAGAATGTATCGCTATATCACATTTCTGATAGTGTCTTGCTAGGTTAATTTCTACACATCCTTCTATTGCAAGTATCTCTGCCTGAAAGACAATTAGACAGCGGCCTATAGCTATATTGAGCATTTGGTACCAGTCCTGAATACTCCAGCACCAGTCCCCGTCGTGTTTTTGGAACCATCTGTGTACCATTTGATGGTATTATTTTTAAGAAATGGGATTGTGGACTCCTTTATTTATTTATGTTTATCGCATATTCTACGTGTATTTAGATAATAGTTATTCATAATACAAGCGCAAAAGGTATTGATATTCTAAGATTTGATATCGATATTCTTCCACGAGTTTAATATTCAAAAAAGAGCCACTAAGTGGAGGCGAGTTTTAAAATGAGCCTTCTGTTATTTTCTCTAATTCAATAAATTTTATTGAAATTAACGGAATATTTCCATAAATATAGTTAAGTGATTTTTGCATTGAAAAATATGGGTTCTCACAACAAGTTTCCGTATCACAAATTTGACAGATAATAGAAAAATCCGTGGCAGGAGAGTTCCAAATACCAACATAATAATGAAATCTAACCATGAAACTGTGCGAATCTGAGATATTCTCGCACGATTTTGTTCTACAAGATGTGACAGAATGAACGGATTAGCCGCAGAATTAGAGAAACATCATTTTGAACTTCGTGTTCAGTTTCATGTCGATAGTGTCATAAGAAAAAATGAAAATACAAGAGAGAAGAGATTGTATTATCTTGAAAATTAATTCAACATAACATTGGACATGGTAGAAAATTGTGAGAGTAAAGTATGTCTTGGTAAAAAATACCAAAAAAGATCATCAAATTTGACTTTTTGAAGTAGCCCGTATTAAAATGAAGTATTTCGAAAAAATGGCACATTATGAATGGTGTGGATTTCAGTGGAAGACTCCCAAAATAGATTATAAATTTAGTATTTAACATATCTCTATATATTTCATTTCATACATACTATGTACTGTCCAAGCTACTAGAGCTTTTTGTATGGTATATCTGTATATCAGTTATATTTTCTAAATATGGGGTGTCTGACCAAATCATTGAATCATTTCCTTTTGAGATCGAGTTTTTTGTCTCACGTTCAAGAGCTCAGATCATTATTATTCTAAATCGATTTGATATTCTGCGTAGAAACTTACATCAAAAGGATTACCATGGAAAAACAGTGTCACCTTTGGCGAACTGTTTTGATCTATTTCTGTGTGCCAGATTCATGGCATTCTTCTAGGCAGTTGGTCCTCTCAAAAATAACCTCGATCCATACAATTTCACAAGCCAAATTTCTTTCGATTAACTTCAACAAGATGAACTTCGGCAGAATTATGACGCTACTGATGCCCTAAGGATATCCTCGAGTAATGAAGGCAAATGTGCCTATAACGTAAAAAATGATGGGAGTGGATAGAGATACTTTATTATTCTTATAATATCAAATTATGACGAACTATCGAATATCTATAATTTTCTCGATTCTTCATATGTTAAACTCCAGACTCTTTCAATATAGGTATTTCCAAAAATACCATCGCTTTATTCTTATCCGTCCTGAGAAGTGACCAAAACAAAATAAACAGAAGCCCCCTATGAAGCGCACATTTAAAATTAGTGTGTCGTACGACAACTTTGGCAAAATGCCTAATTTCTTTATATTTCTGTTACGCTACTAGGGAACGCGTAGGCGACATGACTTTAGTCCACGTCATGTACATAATTTCAAGGTTATTAATGCGAATGTCCTTTATGTAATGCAAATTACTTAATTTCATTTAATTTGTTCTACAATTTACAAATTCTGTTTAAGTTCATTTTTAGGATTGACAAGACTCTAAAACATTGATGTCTCATTTTGAAAAAGAAAACCTTGATAAGAGGTTTATTTAGTTTTTATTTGTATTTCTCTTAAAAACAAACAAAATTGTAAACCAGATGAGAAAACCTAGTTCATAAATCATCCGTACTAAAGAAAAATGGAATTTCCATAGGACATCCCATAGGATGTGTTATAAACAAAATAATGAACACTACAGACAGGAAGCACTTTAACAGTTCTATTTTTCTTTGCGATCAGATATGTTATTACTTCATTTTGCGTTCAAACTGTTTTAATTCTTCTGGCAACTCATTATACAGGGTGGTCCAGATTTCAGTTCGATAACTTTGGCGTCGGATAGAATAACTCTTTTCATAAGAAAATTCCTATAAACATGTAGCCTGACAAGCTTTGTTTTCGAGATACTGGTTGTTACAAGTTTGAAAGAAAAATCAGTTTTTACTTATAACTCTAGTATTATTACATTCATTGTTTTAATTTTTAGTTATTGATGGTAATGTAATGTTCGAATTAGGTTAGTTTTGATGGTGTGGCTGATCTGCAAAGTTTGTGATAGTTGTTTCGTTTTGTATATGTACAGTGCATCCCATTTTGGGTGAGACTGCCAGGTTTCTCGCTTGTTATTTAAGATAGAGCCTTGCGGTTTTCACGTTCCTGTCCTACTTTTTCGTGAAACTCAAGTTGGTCTAATCAGATTCTGTATAACTGTTTCCGTTCAAAAGATACAGGGGGATTTTGGAAATTGATACTTTCCGGACCCCTTCTTTATCTCCGAAATTATTAGAAATAATGCTGAGCTGAAAACTACGCCTGAATCAGAATTCTGCGTAGAATCCAGTGGCGTACTCAATATTTTTTTTCGGGGTATGGTTTTGAAGATTCAACACAAACCTATACTTTTTTTAATGGAACACCCTATATATCATTACTTCGTTGAATTCGTTATTTTTTTCCCTTCAAAATGATATATGACACTATGTAGGTAGGATGCTCAGAAATGTTAAAAAAACACTAAAACGTCAAATAATGATGATTTTTTTGTAAATGGGCCATGAATTTTCTATGTTTCAATAAGAGGATTATTACTTTCGATTTTTAAAAGTAGTAGGTCATTGATGACACAAACATCCTTGTTGTTATTATGGCTACTATGCATTTGGGAGCATTGTTTTATCAAGTAGGCATTGGAGGGAAAAAACCAAGCTGATCTAGCTGTCATCGCTATAAATTATTGTTATCATTATTGATTCTTCTTTTCTATGGGAAATCCATTGCCCATTAACAAAAAATCATCATTATTTGATGTTTTAGTGTTTTTTTAAAATTTCTGAACATCCTACCTACATAGTGTCATATATCATTTTGAAGGGAAAAAAATAACGAATTCAACGAAGTAATGATACACATAGTGTTCCATTTAAAAAAACATAAGTTTGTGTTGAATCTTCTAAACCATACCCCGAAAAAAAATAATGAGTACGCCACTGGATTCTACGCAGAATTCTGATTCAGAAGTAGTTTTTACCTCAGCATTATTTCTAATAACTTCGGAGATAAAGAAGGGGTCCGAAAAGTATCAATTTCCAAAATCACCCTGTATCTTTTGAACGGAAACAGTTATGCACAATCTGATTAGACCAACTTGAGTTTCACGAAAAAGTAGGACAGGAACGTGAAAACCGCAAGGCTCTATCTTAAATAACAAGCGAGAAACCTGGCTGTCTCACCCAAAATGGGATGCACTGTACTTATATGTATGCATTTTTTTCTTTCATATATTTAATATTTAATTGACAGTCCAAGTAAATTTTTGATGGAAAAATAAATGACTGTGACTATGTCTACTGCCAAATGTATCCAGTGGCGTAGATATAGGGGTGCGATAATCCTTTTCCTATTGAAAATCTACACCACTATCTTTTGTTTCATTTCTTAAATCAACAGAGCTTCGTTTGAAAAAAGTCTCTTGAATTTTGTTTCATAGAATATACCATTTTCCTGAAGGACCAAGCAGTAGCCTAATGGAAAAATTATCATCGGTTCATTTTTCTGAATTTTTCGTATTTTGTAGAATATGACGTCCTGAACTAGGAAGTCATGGGTTCAACTTAATCCTATGACTAGTGGTCGAGATACAGGGTGTCGAAGTTGGAAAATGGCATTTCTTTAAAGTAACATTCCTCTAGGATTATATCTTGAACGAAACACTTTTGCGAGACAAATATTGCTTTTCCATAAGGTAATGAGTTTGTTTTTTATAAAAATTATTGTTAGATACAGAGTGAATCAAACATTATTCGGAATGAATTCGTTTAATTTATAATGTACCCTACTACCCTGTAATCAAAAAAGTCGTCCGTGGAATTTTCCAAATTTTTATCATTACTTTCAGTTCACTATTATAATGTTAAACAGTATTGACTCTGTATTGACCAGCTTTGCAGATACACAGGGTAATATATTAACGAGGAGTGACCGTTATCAAAAAAGTTTGTCAAAAAGTCAAAAATGAAAATTTGATGCAGACTAACGTTAACAAACGCGTTGGCGTTCACTCATTATTATTGTTGTGCAATGAAAGACATTGTTTAGGGTGTTCGAAATTCGATGCTCACTGAGATTATCTGGAGAACTATAAGACTCAGAGAAAAGATTTAAAGACCCCCGATCTCCTTTTTCGAAATAATAAGAAAATCGATCATAGATATCTTGATACGTTTTTGAGTTACAGAGTGTTTCTGAAAAATGACTGATTCAAATAGTTCAGCAGAAATATTAGAATATTATGTGAATGATTAAAGAAGTAGCTATATTATGTTTCTCTCAGACTGAAAATTCAAATTCAATTGTCATCTTTAACGAATCATTAAACATTGTTGGTCCAAATTTTTTTGTTTTTTGCCGTAGAACACGAATCTGCAATAAAAATATGGATTCCCATTTGCAATTCCATAGCTGACCCCTATCCCCTCACAGGGTGAATTAAATGAAAGAGGTTTTAGCATAAGTGGACTTCCCCTTTCAAAACCATAAAGCTTCTATCACAAACATTTTTCCATGGTAAGCTTCCTTTTTGAGATTTTTTATTGATTTAATTAAACATATTTACCCAGTATAAATAGAGCAAGATTGTTTACTGTTTCTAGCAAGTGTAACTTGATGAACAGAGTGCAGATGATGAAGACTGGTTGCAATTAAATCACAAGTAATTTCCATTTATAAGTCTGAACTCCGTCTAATAATTAAGATGTGTTAAATGGAAAGATCCATGGCATTATTGTTAATATTCAATGTTCTAAATATTTCATCAGAGAACGAGAACGGAATTCCTAGTTTCAATTTTAATTCTAAATTATATTTTTTTTACATAATTCAATTTTTAAAAATATCCCACTGCTAATAGTTCCAATGAATTTTTTAAAGCTTTTAATAATAATAAGAAACCCGAAGGATGTTTTTTCTTTTTTATCCTAGTTGAGATATTCAATGAGATGAAGGAAGTTATAAACTCTTATGTAGTATTAGCACTATTAGCAACAAAATCCTGTATATAAACCTTATCATGACATCATTGAAGGTTCAAGTTCCAAGAATATCTTAAAAGAAAAGAAAAAAACAACTCTTCCAACTCTACTGATATTTCATTTGCATGCATCGTTAAAGGGCTGACAGAGTTCGAGAGATTTTCTTGTCCATTATATGTCACGAATGCTCGAGCAGCCTTATATTCGTAATGTACATCGTTGGCAGATTTAAAAGTTTGTACAAAGTTATCACGTGAAAGTTTGTTATTCAGGCATTCATGTGTTAACTTCATTCGGATAAAAGCACCGCCTGGACCCCTCTCAGATACAGAACATATTCAACTTCGTGAACATTCAAGAGCTCTCGGAAAACTTTTCGAACACAAACGCTACATTTCGATATGACTTTTGACTATTTGAATTTGCTAAAAAGTGCTTAGCAGCCAATATTATTATAGAATGAAATTTTCAACACCCGAATTTCATATGTCATCAGTATTTATAATCTAGTATTTAAGTATTACTATATTATTCATAGGTATGGTTTGAAAAGAGTTCATGGATAATGCAATCCAATTTTAATATAAGGGGTTGTCCATTAATCACGTGAGTCTTGAAAGGGGGGGGAGGGGTTTGATAAAAATCACGAAAATATCACAAGGGGGAGGGGGGGTGTAGTAAGATATCACGTGTATTTTTTTTTTCGTCAAACGCGCGATTTTTAAACAAATATTAAGCGGCACGGCGCGGCGTGTAGTGACCTTGACTACATTAAATATATTCATGTACTAGTACAATACATGTTTTTCCTATGAATACACTTTTCGTTTATTATTATTGTTATGGCAATCAAAAAAAACTTGCAACCTGGTGTAGACATTTTTATTATGGTCCTTAATTTCAGAAGAAAGATTATAGTTTATACCTGTATTTAAATTGAGTTAATATTCAGAAAATTTTAAGATTCGTTGTAGGTACTAAAAATACACGTGATGTTGAGAAGGGGGAGGGGGGGTGGTCTTAAACCTCACTACGTATCACCAATGGGGGAGGGCGGTTTAAAAAATGCTAAAAAAAGATCACGTGATTAATGGACAATCCCTAAGTGATAATTCGTGACGCTGTCTCCAATTTTCGAATTTTTGGCAGGAAACGTTCACAAATGATAAGAATCAATGCACTGATGACGAATCCTTTCTCAAATCAAATTTTCTCCGTCTGTAAACACGGTAACACTCAAATAGAACAACCTACAAACATTGGGCAGCAGATAGAAAAATGTTAAGGGAATAACGTAGAATTCTTTAAAAACAATAGTTTTTACTATATTTTTTGACGAGGTATTCTTAGCAAATATTTTTAGCGCATCCTTTGAAATCTGTATATAGGCATGATAGTTCTAGCATATCATATTACATAATTTATAAGGAATTACATTAAATATAGGATGCACAATTTGCGAATACCAATTGGACGTTTCTGGAAAATTGAGATCTATTGCATTCTAGAGGTGGGGTCATTTTAACGTTAAGAATCCCATTTTTATTATTTTATATCATTCAAATAATTACTCAAATTTTGAATACTGTCCGATGTATAAGTGCGTTTTTTTAATATGTAATCGTTGAATTCCAGCGAGTTCAATCAGACATTTTATTGGACCGGAAACCTATTCGGATTCAATTGTAAGTTACTTTATAGATATTATGGCTCTTTCGGATGTACAGGGTGTTCCAAATTCGATGCTCACTGAAAGAATCTATATGACTTAGAGGAAAAATCTTCGAGGACCCTCAATCTAATTTTTCGAAATAATAAGATATCAGAAAGCAGACCATAGATATTTTCATTTTTTCTGGAGTTACAGAGCGTTTCTGAAAAATTTCATTGCTTTCTGTTCACCTTTTTTTCATTCTAAAACTCTCAGTACCTACTAGTGCTGTAACACGCTGCGTAAAATATTAATTAGAAGTAGGCATGATCAAACTATGAATTCTTTTGAAATTAGAAATTAAATATAAAAAAAACCAACTCGGAAAATGTAAATTGTGAATGTTTTGCTTCATAGCAAAAATAAGTGTTAACACTTAATATCAGAAAATAAAATCTATTTATTTCAGTTCATAACCATAACATGGTATCGGAAGAGTATCAAAAGAAATTTTTAAAATATAGTTCTTCATTTTCAACAGAAGATAACTAGAGGACTATTCACAAATGTCAGTTATTACCAATGACAACATGGAAGTTTTCTAAACGTAATACGTTTTGAGCGTCCTGTAGTTCAACCACTTGAACGCGAAATTTTGGATACACTAGCTCAGAATTCGATAACAAGTACCAGAAGAATAGAAAACGCTTTGAATATTTTGCATATTAAGGTCTTTCGAACGTTAAAATCAGAAACATTTTCATTATCAAAACCATTTTCATTGCCAAGAAATGCAAAAATTGGAATCAGGAGCTGGAGACCGTAGGAGAAGTTTCTGTCGTTGAGTACTCTATAATAGAAGAATGATTAGTCATTTTCTGTTTACTGATGAGTCAATATTCACGGAAGATGCTGGGAATAATTCACATGTGAAACATTCCAAAAATTCATAATATAAATTCTCCGTAAATGTTCGATGTGTTGTATATTATGAATAATAAACTATATTTGAAGGAAGGTTAACAGTAGGAATCTATTTGAATTGTCTATCTACATTAGATCCATGGGTAGATGAATTAAATATAAGAGGAATTCATTTTCAATATGATGGTGTACATCGATTCGTAGAAGTTTCCCAATACCTGAACGACAAGGTCGCCAGACCTAACTACTCTCGATTATTTTCTATGAGGGTTCTTTGAGAGATGATATAATTATATGCCATTGAAAATACTTAATGGAAGTAGTTGTAACAAATAATAGAAGAAGCTTGCCCAGATGTAAGAGACAATCTCGATATGATTAGAAGAATGACAAATAATATCTTGTTGAGAGCTAGGAAATATGTAGAAATCGAATGACATCATTTTTAAAACTTCTTCTGATATCCCTCTTCCTACGTCATGGATTGAAATAAATAAGTTTAAATTTGCTCATAAAATTAATTGTTGCTACTTATTTTTGTTGTGAAGCAAATTTCGTTTTAAATTATATTTCTGATTTCAAAAGAAGTAAAAATTGAATTCATAAGACTGAATTATGTACTATGATTACTGATTCCCAAGCTATCGATATCACAAAATGAGGTCAACACTCATAAATTATCCTGTATCTCCGAACCTATAACACAACAAACTACTTTTCTAAAAGGCAAGGATGATCTGCATTAACTATTACTTAGACTAAGTTCAACCACTTATGTAACACCCTGTAAATGAGAGCCTAAATAGAATGGTCATTTTTTCATATTTTAAATTGATAGAAAACTTGTATTATCAAGAAACAGTGTGACATTGAAAGTGAGTTCATTGCTTGAACGATGAAGTCCCTAATTCACGTAATCAGCTGAGATCTGTTGCATGTCATAACTTTCAAGTGTATTCGATTGAAATAGCAATTGGTAGCGTATTTATATCTGGTGTGACAAAACAGGAGCATGGGATCACTTCAAAGCGATGCGGAATTCTAATGCACCAATTTTTTTAAACCGATTGCCAGATCACGTGTGTACTCCAATTTGTTTGTAGCGATTTATTTCGTTAGGTTAATCTCGGATTTTATTTGAACTAGCATACCAGAGGTTTACTATCGACATTGGATGGATGTATAGTGCCAATTCCTGTTGAGTTTTGATTGAGTTATGAGCATAATTTTAATTGTTGTGTAAATTTTCTACTCAATAGATTTGATACTAATGCATGAATGAAGGAATACCTATATTCTGAAGAATATATTTCGAATACAAAAGGATTACGTAAGAATGTGTTAAATATCGCCGTGCGATGAAAATATATTTTCCAACTGAGGGTTCATAAGAGCATGATATCTTTCCACGCTAAAATTTTTTCAGTTACTTGTTATTTTAATTCTAAACAACTTTTATTTTTGAACTATTATCTCACTACAGCCTATCTGTCCTATTGTTCGATCCTAATAATTTATTATTTCTACCCGAACTTATTGACAATTGTATCTTACCTCCCAGATTCTAGAACTGCTAGATTAAAGTTAAGCAAACCTTTATGGATTGATACCTTCCTTCAATCTTATGAAAGCGACAAGGAAATTTGGAATGGAGATCTTGTAATGTCTTCAATGAAAGTCTTATCGTTGATCCTTCAGAAAAAGTTCGAGGTTTCAATCTTCCTAGGAAAATTTGGTGTATTTTGAATCGACTTAGGACTGAACATGCTCTTCAAATGGCATTCTATTGATAGCCCAGTATGTGAGTGTGGTGTAGAAGAAACCAATGACCACTTGGTGAATACTTGTCCAATTTATAAATTTCATGGTGTTTTCCAAGCTATCCATTCAGTTTCAGATTCTTTTTCAGAATGGGTCGCTTACTTCAAATCAATGAAATGGAGACTAATATTTAGTACTTCTTTCTGGTTCTTTTTTTGTTTTGTAAACGTATACACAAACCAGTCACTACATCTATACGGGGAGACAGAGTTTTTGCTGAGGTTTTTATCTGTTCTCTTGTATCATACGTTGTGATGTATGATGCCCCGTTTACATTTCCTCTGCTAATACTGAGATTACATCTACACATGCTTTGTTGTTTGAATTTGATAATTTTTGTATCTCAAAAGAATATATATCGATTGATACTTCAATAACATTATTATTTCTCACTTAATAGGTATCCTACCTTCCCTTAACCATAGTTAGTGTTCTTCCAATCTTTCTTAATATCATGCCGAAATCATGGGAGCTAGCTTTTTGAACCTTAAATTTTAAAATAATATTTACGTTATTGTATTGAACTCAATGTCGCTTCTTTCAGATAATTTGCGATGTGAGTAAATTTCGTATCACATCATTAATGCTACAAGTTTAATTTACTGTGTTAAATTTTGATCATTCTATATTTTCGACCTGTTATATACTAGCAAAGAACATTATCAATGATAACGGCATGATCGTTGCATAAAATTATAAGCGCACAAGTGTTTTAGATGGACTAGGAAATTTTCCTAATGAATTTCTGGTTACTTGAAAAACTCTTGAATTTCAGCATATTATGGCCTCTTCAAGTGAGTTTGAATATTTATATACTTTATCCAAATAAAAAAAAAATCTGGTAGGTACACAACGAACTGAAACCGAGTAAATTTTATTTTTTTATTTTATTAATCTATCGCAAGGGTATATGCGAATCATTAGAATGATAATAAAGAAGTGACAGCTATAGCCAATGAAAGTAACCAATTCGGCATGCGGTGGATCGAGAACTATATTAGCCAATAGAAACAAACAAATCTACACATTTTGGTGCCATATACGATCCGCTATAATACTAGGGTTTACTTAAAAGTACTGTTAGGCAATGAATACCATTGCTCTTAATGAATAGCTGGAAACTTGGGCAGCCCTTGTATAATAACAACATTCTGGCTTCCTGACTTTGGATATACTATAGTATCTCTGTGAATCTCTGAATAATTCATTTAATCATATTGCATAGATTGAATTTCCTCAGTAAAATGTCTTCGATAATGTGTTGCCTAAAAGATTTTTTCCCGGAAAAAACTCCTTGATTCAAAAGGAAGCTTCAAATAATAATAAATGAATTTCCATTTTCACATTATCCATCATTGAAAATTCTATTTTCGAATAATTAAAACAAAGACGGTAGGTTAATCAGAAAGTTAATGCAAAACAAAATAAAACCAATATCGAATAATCATTGAACATTGGAGTGGACTCATTATAAAATAGACAAGGAATGAAAATGTATCGAAAAAACATGTAATGACCTAAAAAGAATTGAACAATAAATGCAAACCGAAATGAAAACGGAAAGCATAATATCCCTCCTTTCTTTTGAATACTTTCTAGTTCTTTTAATTAAATGTGCTATAGCTTTCTTTATTATTTCTCTATTATTACCGTAAATCCTCACATTTTTCAAATTTCAAATTGTCAAAAGTTTTCAAGTAGGAAATAATCTAAGCATATGAGATAATGGGGATCTTGTAGGCCAGCTAACAACACAACCACACGTTAATTATCAATTGGCATTTGCATTCAAAAGAATTTCGGATGCTGTCTATTTGCATACAAAAAATTACATTGATGCCTAACAGACATTTGCCTGGCCTCTTCTTCTTCTTGGCAGTGTTGTGTTCATAATTCAAGTTCTCATTTTTCTCTTGTATTGATGTTAGATTTGAGGATTTTTTCAATTTTTTTCAATGAAGAAAATAATTCAGAGTTTAGATTACTTATCTGAAGATGACTTTATATTCAAAACCATTACCTCAATTGAAAATTAAGTGTGGGGAGTATTTTGATATTTTCAATTAACAAGGATTTTCCAATTAAGAAAATCATACTAGGATTGTCACATAAAGAAATTTTTCTGTAGAAAAATATCTTGCACCTTCATTATTTCTGTCATTCGCATCATAAGAATTGATTCTTCAAACGACACAAATTTCCATATTCAGTTCTAGTAATGAATTCTAACGAGGATAGACAGGATCAAAATCTATATTTCTCAAAACATGCAAACCTAATACAAAGAAGAGTCACGACGAATGAGATCCTTGAACTATGGACTAAGTCGTGAAAATTCAGAGCATAATCAATTTGCATGTATGTTGGATAACCTGCAGATAGCTTTTCCCACTTTCATTGATGACAAGGATAGAAACAATGAACTTCCGATTGCAGAGAAACTATTTTTCAACTTTCGAAGGAAACTCCAACAGCTATAGAAGATCACAGGAAGTCGTAAATGAGTTGGAGAATATTTTCGACTCGCACATTGAGTTGGATCATCGTAGGAAGCTTTCAGGGAAAACAATATGATGTTATTTTTATATGGAAAGGAGAAACTCTTTGTGGATTTATTATGGGAATTGAAAGTAACTAAATTTACTTTTTGCGGAACGGAAGCATCAATTTGATATAGGATAAATGAATGACTATAGCTCATGTCAATATGATAAGATTCATTTCCAGAATTATTTCAAATTTTTTTCTTACGATTGTCCTACAGGTACCACTGATTTTCATTGATGTTCCCAGATGATCAAAAGTTAAATGTTGAATCATTCTCTAATTTTTTTCACGTTACTAGCTTTCACCTACTGCAATACATTGCTTGGATAATACTCATTTTTCCTTCGATGAAAATCCATAAAAAGTTCCATACTGAACCCCATAATCGAATATTGTCTATGCTCTTGTGATATTATAACTGAATATATCGGAAACAGTGAACAATTGATACAGAATGAACATAAAATATTCTTAGAAACTTGTGAAGTGCGGTAATTAAATTAAATTAAAATAGGAGAGTTTGCTTTTGCTATATGACACACCATGTATAAAGAGTATTAATTAAAAACGAAGCTGAAAAACGAATCGCTCTCATACATTAATTATCGATAAACACATCACTGTATTATAAAAACGTTGATTAAAATTTCGAATGACAATTCTTGATGAAAGTAAATTTTGACCCAATGGATCTTCTATATAATAAAAATTTGTATAGAAAATTAATGAATATCTTAATGATAGATGAGAGTTGATAATATCCAGATGTTTGGAATGTACCTGATTTTGATTTTCAAATGAGATTTGACGCTTTTCATTTTTTTCCCTAGTCCACCTTCATAAGGTGTATATGGTGAAAAGAATTTCCGTTTTGAACCCAAATCAGATGTTGAGTCGAAAATAGTCTTTTGTGCTCTGCACAAAAAAATCGCCGAGTTCGCGCAATTCTTTGTTAGCGCCAACAAAAGTGTTACCGTTAACGAAGTAAATAATAGAAGGAATACCTCTCGCTGATGTCAATCTTCATGAACATGCTGAAAAACTCATTTTTGTTGAATGAGTTATACATTCAATGGGATCAGACCTAACACAAAAATTGATGAATGAAGGCTCCTAGAAACCAACGCGGCAAATGCGAATATTCGTACCGCATCTGAGTCTGAATCCTACTTATTTATTATATGTAGATTGATAATCGACAGTACCGATTATCGATTGGTAGTTTCCTTATTATCGAATAATCGATAATTATCGAACCATCGATCTATAGGGTGTACCGAGCTTTCTTCCAAAGTTGATAAAATTAAGAAAATTTCATTGCATCACTTCTAATTTGATTTTTTTTATTATTTATTATTATTTTTCAATGTACTATCACCTCCAAAAAGCTACATTTGTGGTCTGCGTAAAATAATATAATAATTATATTTATTCCGCAATAATTATAATATTCAAATGCAAATTAAACAAAACTGTTATATAATTATATACTAGGTAGTCCAACGAAAACTCAACACCTCAATTTTCCGACTTAAGAATGAAAATGTGGATAAACGCTTGGAACCGTCAATCTCTGATTTTTTCATCTCCTTAACTGCAACTCCCTAACGAGGGTGAGCACAAGGCCGGCCATCCACGTACAGTTGAAACTGTCAGTTTCGACTGAACAGTTAAAACTGTCAGTCGAAACTCTACGTGAGTGGGTATTTCAGTCTCAGTTCAACTCGAATTTTTCAACTGAACAGTTCAACTGAGAGAAATGGAATTGTTCATATTTTTAACTGAAAGGTTTAACTGAACTGACAGTGTGTGGGGGTTCAACTGTGGAGTTCTCAGTTGATTTCGTGTCGAGCAAGGGTGCGCATCACAATGTCGCGTAAACATAACCAGGTTATAGTCGATTTTATCGAGCTATATAGGTCGGAACCTTGTTTATGGCAAGTGACATCGGCTGATTATCACGATCGCGCCAAAAAAAATGCGGCATACAGCAGACCGGCGAAAAAGTTGGAAGAAATGGAACCTGGTACGACCAAGAAATCGGTGCTGTCAAAAATAAACAGATTGAGATCTGCTTACCGCAAAGAAAAAAAAAAGTTGAGGCTTCGAAAAAATCTGGAGCATCTGTGGACAGCATTTACAAGCCGGTACTTTGATACTATGACCTGTTTGATTTTCTGAATGACCAAGACACCCCGAGAGTAGCAGCTAATCTTTCATGTGGAGATATTGCAGTTATGACTGTATCTTTTTTCACAATTAAAGGAGAAACCAACAATAGTAATTTTTGGTACACTGTTTCAGTCATGCGCAAATAATTGAGAAAATTTAATGGTTCTTCTCCTAATTCTCTCAATAAATTTATGTGTGAAGATAAATTTCTTTTTTGTAGCCACTGCTTGCACCACTGTTTATGCTTTCTCTTCTTTATTCTTGGTAAAATTGCAAAAATTAAACCGAGGACCGCCAGATCGTCGGACCTTCTCGAATCCATCATGGAACAAACTGAAGCTTTGAACTGCACATGTGTGCACATCTCAGTTCACAGTTGAAACTGACAGTTATAACTGTTCAGTCGAAACTGACAGTTTCAACTGTACGTGGATGGCCGGCCCAATAATGATAATGAAATAACAGCGAAAATAGTGAAAGAGGCAATGTGGAATTTATCTCGAGAATATTATTCGTATCCGACACATTTCAAAGGTATTTAGTAGTATAGTATATCGAAAGTCACTTGGAGGAAGCCAGAATATTCCGATTATACATGCGTTGTTCAAGTTTTCAGAAATTCCTTTGGGGCTAATGAATTTATTGCCCAACAATACTTTTAAATGAACCCCGGTATTTAGCAGATCGCGGTATCCACTTCAAAGGACATCTATGGTCAAGCGTTTTTATGGACTAGTTCAAGTGACTTTGGATATACTATAAGAACTCTTCCACTATTTTATATTTCATTTCGTTATCGATGGAAATTTTGAAGTGAAATTTCAGGATCAAATGATACTCGATAAGATCTTCACAATGAGGTATCGCCACACCACTCATACCTATTCCAAATCAAGGGGTTGTACACAACCCCTTCAGCAGGTTGTAGTTACGGAGATGTAGAGAGCAGAAAAGTAGTTTACCCTCGAATCAGAAATTGACTGGTCCAATCGATTTTCCACAGTTTCATTTCAAAGCTGGAAAATCGAGGTGTTAAGTTTTCGTTGGACCACACTATATAAAGAATATATTAAGACTAGAACAGAAAAAAAAATAGTTCAAACCTAAGGGAACTACCTTTTTAAGAAACCTCGAAATTCAGAAGTTAATCGTATATTTCAACTTCATCAGTGAAATTTATAGAATTATTGCTGAACGAGCATGAAAGAGCTTCAACTCGATGTCATTCTGGATTTTTACGGTTATGACTTAAAATCGGAAGGGTTCTAGTTTTTATGATTGCATTTTATGGTAAGTTGCAACTGTTGCACTGAACAGAAATTGCGAACCGAAATTTCAATAAGTGCCAATAATAATGTTTCCACTTATAATTATCTCTCTATAAATAGAAAATGGCGGGATTTTAATCACTGAGTGCACCTGACGGTTCATCTAGGACAAAGCTTATTATAGAACATCTTGAAATAACTAAAATACTCAAAGCGATGCGTAGAACAACGAAACCCAAGGTGTCTTTTTATGCGTTGTTGATTCGGGCAACGTTTCAAATGTTCACGAACGACCTAACAAAACAGATATCAGTAGTCGTTATGTCGAAGTATAGTTTTCATTTTATTTCCAACACTGAAAGCTCGTTCGGTAATTACAATTACACTGGCGTTTTCCCAGATTTCAAATTGTAAACCTATCAAATTGGAATTTTAACAATCTGATCCGGGAACAACATATTTGTTTTTTAACTCGGTCTGTCCAAATTGGTATAACAGTTTTTCTGGGGTATTCTGAATTTAATCAGCTGATAACATTTGTGCGGAATGCTTTCAGTTAGCGATCTCTAATTTCATTGCACCCTTTTCTTTTCACTCCATTTATGCATTCATTTTCTGAAAATGAGAATTTGCTGAAAATTCCACATTTTATTTTTTTACTCATACTCATGGTATATATGTAGTTACATTATTTAATTGTGCATAAATGATTCTTATCACTTCTGCACAAAGGAGAAACTAAAAAGATTAATTCTCCCGATTTTTCAATTAATCGTGAATTGAAGAATCTCAATTTGGAAATACACAATCAATAATATTATACATACAGTTTCCGATCTTTCTCCCTAAAATAATTTCAGATTTTTACAACTTTCGGTTATACCGGAAACAGACCACTTCTTTCATAACGGCTCTGCCGTTTGTATTTAATAAATAAATAGATATTTCAAATGGCACGCCCATTATATTATTTCATCATTAGATAGCTCATTCAATGAAAAAATTAGCAATAAGCCATAATTTGGGTAGAAACCGAACCCTCGGCCGAACCCTTCATGAGGTAATGGATTTCTTCTGAAAAAAAGGGTGACGACGAGTTCTTTCCGAAAAAACCTTTTTAATTTAAGATCCTGTCGATACGTAATATTATACAGGGTGTCCCGGGAAGAATGCGACAAACGAATACCATAAATTAAGGTCATCATGGAGGACCCGTATCAAGAAGTTTCAATCGCCTGAGTGCCTTCGTTGGGGATATACAGGGTGATGTTCATCTTATGAGTGAAATTTCACTGTTGAATAACTCTTTAACTAATAGACCGAATAATTTCAAATTTTGAAGTTTGGTTACCCTTTCCTATCGCCTTCCTTCAATATTTCTGAATTCGAGTAAATCAGATCTGAACTAAGAAAATTTCAGACTTTTCCTATTTTCGTGAATATTGGATCACTCTGTATGTGAACATCATGATTTTTTTTCCGTTTTCGGAACCACAAAGAATCAATTCATTATAAAAATTCTAAATTTCGGTTTGGCACGGTCATACAGGGTGATCAATAAACATTCCCTTATGAGTGAAATTTTTTTAATTCAATAACTCTTCAAGAAATCCCACCGAATAATTTCAATTTTTGAAGTTTTGTCGCCATTTACTATCGCCTTCCTTCAATATTTCTGAAATCGAGTAAATCAGATCCTGACTAGGAAAATTTAAGACCTTTTCTATTTTCTTGAATATTGAATCACCCTGTATGTTGATATCATGATTTTTTGTCGTTTTCGTACTCACAAAGAATTAATTCATAATAAAAATTTCTAATCTCTGCTTGCCACCGTCATACAGTGTGACCAATAAACATTCCCTCATGAAAGAAGTACAACCGATTAAGATAGCGAAATCTGTGAAACAACTATATCATATCAACGTGCTCAAAAATGCATTGAAATGGAGGAATATCATTTTGAACAATATCTGCTGAACTGAAAATATTTTATTTTTGATTAATTGTTTCAACATCAAATATTTTCAATATATATGCTGCTTTTGTTCTATTCTTCATCAAGCTTGTTGATTGAAAGTTTTCCTAAACAATTTGAGGAAAATTTAGGTAAGACATTCGTGAAGGGTGAAACAACTTCAATTTTCGAGATAATTCTACCGATAAATTCAAGATATCTTGAACTATGAAATTTCTTTCATGAAGAAATGTTTATTGATCACCCTGAATAATGGCGCCAAGCAGAGATTAGAAATTTTTATTATGAATTAATTCTTTGTGATTACGAAAACGAAAAAAAATCATGATATCAACATACAGGGTGATTCAATATTCAAGAAAATAGAAAAGGTCTTAAATTTTCCTAGTCAGGATCTGATTTACTCGATTTCAGAAATATTGAAGGAAGGCGATAGTAAAGGGCGACAAAACTTCAAAAATTGAAATTATTCGGTGGGATTTCTTGAAGAGTTATTGAAGGTTCCGAAAACGGAAAAAAATCATAATGTTCACGTACAGGGTGATCCACTATTCACGAAAATAGGAAAAGTCTGAAATTTTCCTAGTCCGGATCTGATATACTCGAATTCAGAAATATTGAAGAAAGGCGATAGGAAAGGGTGACCAAACTTCAAAATTTGAAATTATTCGGTTGATTAGTTAAAGAGTTATTCAACAGTGAAATTTCACTCATAAGATGAACATCACCCTGTATATCCCAAACGAAAGCACTCAGGTGATTGAAACCTCTTGATACGGGTCCTCCTTGATGACTTTTATTCATGGTATTCGTTTGTCGCATTCTTCCCGGGACACCCTGTATAAGACTGCTTGCAGTTTGGACCAGAAATTTAGAGGGCGTTTATGAGAAGATCATGAATTTGAACAATTCAAATGCAACATAAATCAAGTCAAGACAATTCTACTTATGATATAAAAAGAGGGGTGTTTACTTAAGTTAACCCTATACCTCTAATGGAAACTTATCGAGTAAGAATTTGAAATAAGAAAAACCCGCAATTTCTAAATGAGCCGAAGTTGTCTATGACTTCTGGGAAACACAAGAATAAACTAAAATTCGCTTTCTTGATGACTAAATTTGATATTTCATGAACTGTAATTGATTGTTCGTTATTTCTATGTTTTCTTGATTTCGCAAACTTCCACTCAGTTAGAAATTGCGGTTTTTCTTTATTTTAAGTTCTTCCTCGATACCTAACTCTTTTCATTTTTTTCATTTTAGGTATAAGGTTTGCTCAAGTAAACCCCCTCTTCTTATACAGGGTCTTTCACGAGGAACCTCACCCATATTTATACGGGAAACTACTGAACGTATTTCCATGAAATTCAGCACTTATAAGTATTTCACGATGCTGATGAAATCTAAAATATTTTCAAGGCATGAGCACCTCCGGTTTTTCCGGAAATGACGTCAACTTCCGTTTTTCAAATTAGAACACCATTTTTTTATTGCAGAAATAGATTCCTTGGAAAATTTCAAGTTATTTTGATGTAACATTTTTCAGTTTTGGTTGGAAAATTCTCTCTGAGCGGGAAAATTCGAAAAAATAATCTAAAATAGAGCTCCGCTGAAACAAGAATAACTTCGAGGTTTTTGGATGGAAAATTTTCATTTTTGGGATTTTTCAAGATGTAAAATTGATGTATCCACTTTAAAAATCGAAATCGCGATTCATGATACAGGGGGTGAAAAAATCGCTTTCAAAGTTAGGGATGACAAAATCGTGAAAAATCAATTTTTTCAAATTAGAATCCAATTTTTTCAAGGCAGATATTGAATTTACGTTAAAGAATAATGCGAGTGTATGCATCACACCCTTGCCCTAAAATGGATATTTTCTGAGTTATTCACAAAAAACTGTTTTTCGTCTTGAATTTTGGGCTATTTCTTTTCCCTTCACGCCAAAAAGATGAAATTTTCAGGAACTGTTATTTGAACCCTGCTGTAGATTTTTCACCCCTTCTTGAAACCGACTTCAAGTTACTAGTAGGAGAACCATGGCAAACTCTCGCAGTTATAACTAGAGAAGATGCTCAAAGTTTTGACCGTTAATTTCTAGACATTTATTTATACGTCTCAGGAATGCTTCGTGCGTTGCTCTTCTTATTTCATCGGGAGGAAGAGATCTGCAAAAGTGTTTAAAAACCAAATTGAGTTTCAAAACTATGAATCTAAAAATCTAAACAAACCTGAACGCATTTCTGACTCGTTCTATGCAGTCCTCTTTATCAGTCAGGGGAGTTGAGTAGACAATATTTTTTATCCTACCCCAAACATAATAGTCTAAAGGAGTTAAATCGGGAGAACGTGGTGGCCAAAGATGTGGACCATTGTTCGCCAACCATCGATCTTCAAATAGCCTGTAGAGGATATTTGACACATTGAGTGAATTGTGTGGAGGCGCGCCATCTTATTGATACCATAAGTCATTATGGTTCTGTACTAGCGGCTCAATTATTTGAGTCAATATGTCAGAATATCTATCTCCTAAGGGAGAACATTCTTTAAATAATGCAAACATGTGTAGTGTTCTATCTTACCAGTTAAAGTCCCATCATAAATGTGAACATCGAGAATTGCATTATTTTTGATGGCGCAAAAAACATTGAAACTCCAGGTCTCTTGAAAGTTCCATTGTCTAAGGTGGTGGTTGTTCTCTTCATCCCAATAATGACTGTTATGCCCATTGAAAGAACCATTCTTTGTGAATTTAGATTCATCTGTCCAAATTATACAGTCCAAAAAAATTTTATTCTCTTGAAATCGAATCATCATAGCTTCGCAAAACTCTGTTCTGCTGACGAAATCAGTTTCCTTCAAATGCTGTACCCTATTGAATTTATATGGGTGCATTTTATGTTTTTTTATATTCTCAAACACTCAATTGAGATAATCCCAGATCAATCTCGGCAACTGTAATCTCGTTGTTCTCATCTTCTACTACACTTTTTTCTCTGTGTATAGTTTTCTTAACGAAAGATCCGACATTTCTCAAGTTTGTCATGGTTCTGTTAATGGTATCTCTCGTTGGTCTGGGTCGGTCAGGAAACCTCTCAATGAACAGTCGAATCGTTTTATCTACAACTTTATTACATTCTCCATGAAGTAGAATGAGATTTAAATAATCTTCATTGGTAAAATTAGGCATAGTGATCGATTTTATAACTTAATACGAATTATCACCAAATTAATAGTAAACACAAAATGCTACTGAATAAAGAGGAATTTGGCAGATGTAATTAATGATATCTATCATTAAAAAAAAAAGAATGTAAAACATGGTTAGTTTTTGCATATGGTTCATAAGGAATAATTTATTTATCACTGGAGAGAAAACCGATGGCCGATTAGTTGAAATAAAGAGGTTTCCGATACAAATTCGAATCAAAATTCGCCATCTATTTAGGAACAACCTGTAACTTTTTTCTCTTGCATATTAGGGTAGTAAAATCTAAAACATGGTTTAAGTAACAGTTCCTGAAAATTTCATCTTTTTGGCGTGAAGGGAAAAGAAATAGCTGAAAATTCAAGACGAAAAAGAGTTTTTTGTGAATAACTCAGAAAATATCCACTTTAGGGCAAGGGTGTGATGCATACACTCACATTATTTTTTAACGTAGATTCAATATCTGCCATAAAAAAATGGGGTTCTAATTTGAAAAAATTGATTTTTCACGATTTTGTCATCCCTAACTTTGAAAGCGATTTTTTCACCCCCTGTATCATGAATCGCGATTTCGATTTTTAAAGTGGATACATCAATCTTACATCTTGAAAAATCCCAAAAATGAAAATTTTCCATCCAAAAACCTCGAAATTATTCTTGTTTCAGCGGAGCTCTATTTTCGATTTTTTTTTCGAATTTTCCCGCTCAGAGAGAATTTTCCAACCAAAACTGAAAAATGTTACATCAAAATAACTTGAAATTTCCTAAGGAATCTATTTCTGCAATAAAAAAATGGTGTTCTAATTTGAAAAACGGAAGTTGACGTCATTTCCGGAAAAACCGGAGGTGCTCATGCCTTGAAAATATTTTAGATTTCATCAGCATCGTGAAATACTTATAAGTGCTGAATTTCATGAAAATACGTTCAGTAGTTTCCCGTATAAATATGGGTGAGGTTTCTCGTGAAAGACCCTGTATAGAATGAAAAATATAAGTTCTAATTCGGAAATCTTGAGTTTTGATAAATGTGAGTTGGCACAATAAATTCTCTTGTCAAAAAAAAAAAAAAAATTAAATTTCGGCAGTGGCCTTATTCTATGATATACCTACAAGTACAAAATTATACAAGTTATCATAAAATCACTACCAGTCATCATTAAATGATATCTCTGACTCATTTCAGGATTTGTGAATTGCATAAACCCGATTTCGTGGAATATTGAACTTGCAATTAAATTTATTTGAAGAAGATTCAATTGATATTTTTTCCTTATTAATTGAAAAAGATTTGTATTCAATTCCTATAGTCGTAAATTCCAATAAAATACCTTAAAAGCAATATCAGCTTATAACAGTTGGTTTAGATCATTAGTTCCCAACCATTTATGGCCCGTTGTTTTGATAAATTTATTAATAATATTATGATATAATTTTTTCGAGAATTGTTTTTATTTTATTTTCGAGTGAAATAATTTTATCTGACAGAAATATCAACTCATTTTTTCATGAATATGAAAAGAAAAGTTTACCTTGTGTAACCAAATTCTATTGTTCTTAATTATGTTCAAAATGAATGAAATAATGTTTCATTTCATATTTACCTTATATTTCAAATTGAAATGAATATTTTCGGGCTATATTAGGCCAATTGAAAGGTCCCCGGTCTGATGCACTGATGGCGGTGCTAGTATTAAATCCATATGATTTTTAGTTAGTACCAACCTTCAAACGATACGTGTCAAAATTTGACAGCAGTCCGACCAATAGTTTGTGAGATATTGCGTTGTGAGTGTAGCTACTTTTATTATTTGAAAAAAGATGAAAAAAAAAGAATTTCGTGTGCTGATGAAATATTGCTTATTGAAGGGAAAAAATACAGTTGAAGCAAAATCTTGGCTTATTGAAGAATTTCCGTGGTCTGCACCAGGAAAATCACCCATCATTGATTGGTATGCTAAGTTTAAACTTGGTGAAATGAGCACCGAAGACAGTGAACGCAGTGGACGCCCAAAAGAGGCTGTCACCGACGAATCAAAAAAAGTTCACAAAATAATTTTGAATGACCATAAGTGAAGTTGATCGAGATAGCAATTGTGAAGATATCATCTGAACGTGTACATCAAATCATTCACGAATATTTGTACATGAGAAAGCTGTGTGTGCAAAATGGGTGCCGCGCGAGTTCACATCGATCAAAATCAACATCGAGTTAATGATTCTGAGCAGTGTTTAAAGCTGTTTAAGTGCAATAAACCTGAATTTTTGCGTCGATATGTGACAATGAAGAAATGTTGCTCCATCATTTCACTCTGGAGTCCAATCGACAGTCAGCTGAGTGGTCTTCACACGATGGTTATGTGTGCAATGCACGGTTATGGCATCAATTTTCTGAGATGCGCAAGGTATAATATTCATTGATTACTTTTAAAAGGACCAGACCATCAACAGCGTTTATTATATAGTGTTATTTTTAAAAAACGGCCCCATCTGAGGAAAAAAGGTGCTGTCTCATCAAGACAATGCGCCGTGTCACAAATCAATGAAAATAATGGCAAAATTGTATCGAAAAGTTGGAAGATCGCTATAATCGCTGTATCGCCCTCGAAGGCAACTATGTTGAATAATAAAATCGAATTTTGCCAAAAAAATGTGTTTTACCATGGTGGATCGGGGACTTTTCAATTGGGTTAGTACAACAGATTAGAATTGATTTTTGATATAGCTCAGAAGCTTGCAATTAAAGAGGTATTTTAGTATTACATCATTTTGGGTTAAAATGTAGGAAGAAAGTTAAAAATTGGAAAATTTTGTTTTAAAGCATATCAATATCAAATAAACAAAAATCCATTTAAAAAAATATCAAGAATGATAAAGGCAGATGAAGTTTTGGTTTTTCTATATAGGTAGGCAGATCGCCACTTTCAGTGCTGTGCAGCCCTTTTTTAGAGATTAAATAAGCTACTTTACTAAATCCAAGCTCAACCGTTAACTACAAGGAACTGAAAATGATTTTTAAAACCAGAATTGTTGGTATCCATGTTTGATTTTAAGTTTTAGCTCTTTGTTAAGCTTTTATTCTATCAATATAATAATGAATAAAATATCTAAATATGTTAGAGCTCCAGCATTCTCTTCTTTCTTCATACTATGTATGGTACGACATAGTATTGAGGCTTGTACCCGGTCCTACCTCTACCCCTTATCCAGAAATTGAATTTTTACTCGACCTCATATTTTTGTTGTTTTTGGTTATATTTATATTATTAAACATTCTTTCCATAATTATTCCCTTTGTAATCTACATATTTTCCCCTCTCATATTTGAAATGATCTTTCATCGTTGAATTGATGGATTTCGTGATTTCCTATGGACAAAATTCATATTTCCTGAAGAGTCTATTGATGATATATTTCCTATTCATCAATATCATTCGCCGTGGCCACATAAACGATTCTTCTTTATGTTCCCGCTTTTATGTGGCGCATACAGTGGAAAGTCATCGTGTGAATGAATTGCACATCGAAAGAATTTCCATATGGAAATAACGAGAGCAATCGACATATTTATTATTATGCCAGCAGTTATATTCAGCCGCCGATAGCTAATTCGGAACAATTTGCGAAAAAGGGAAATAATAGGAACATTTATTTGTTTCTGGCCATTTCCAGATGACTAATTGGCTTACTGGGCTTTGTTAAATACATAAAACACAATCTGTAATTTCGGAAGACCCTTTGTTCCCTACAAAGCCTTTTCGGTGTTAATCTATAAATTATTCCTTTCAATTTAAAATTGAGTAGAGAGTATACAACTAATTCTGTACCGCAATCCGAAATTTATTGCTATCCGTTGAAATGCCGCTGAATACATTGGGAAAACGAGCCTGCTGCTTCACAGCTAGGCTTCTTATTAGGTCAAAATGAAACTCGATCAGGAATTCTCTCATATCTACTATATGTATTGGAAAATGCCAAAAATTGGCAATGAATTACAAAATTTACATTTTTCATCGACATTTATTTTATTACTTTCCTTTTATTGCTTGTCAAAAATAATTCACTACCATCAACGAATGAATTATTCCAATTATTAAATTTTAATTTCATTTGAGGAATCAAATTCAGTAACCTCTGTGAATGTGAATTCAGTCTTTCGACTCCATATAGGTGTATCGGATTCGAAATTTGTGATTTCAATCGAGATAAAACTCGGCAAGTGCTTCATTATTAGTATAATAATAAAGTAGCTATTCGATAATACTTTTTGAGATTTGGGATAGATATACAGGATGATTCACTGTAGACTTTTATGGAAAACTAATCATAATTTTGAGCTGAAAATTTGCATATTGGGGTTTGAGACAATGATCTTTCTCCCAGAATTTTTTTATTATTTCAGTCGATTCTACGTACAAAAATAGTGGGGGTTACTTAAACAAACCCTATACCTAAAATGAATATTTTAAGAGTTATCGAGGAAGAACTTCAAATGAGGAAAATTTATAAATGTATGGAGTAGTCTGTGACTTCCTGAAAACACAGAAAGAAACTATTATAAAATTCGATGTTGCGATAACTAAATTTGACATTTCAAGAATTGTAATGAATTGTAAAAAAACAAACGAAATTCAGTGATATTGTTCAAATTGTGGTCCGTTAACCATTTGGCACTAACAGATACGAATGTAAATAAAGGACTTAGATAGTGATCTGCTCTACTTCATTGCGAATTATTTGCCGTAACCCCTTCAAAATTATTTGACCTATTGAAATAAATCTTTGATTTTAAAAGACCCCAGGAAAAACTTTAAGGGTGTCAACTCTGGAAACTCTATGGCCACTCAATAAGTCTTCGACGTCATATCCACCTTGCAGGAAATGTGGCGTCAAGATATTGACGGACAGAAGTGAAAAGGAGCCCCATCTTTTTAATACCGAATATCCTGATGGGGTATATTTGTCAGTGACAAATAGTTAACGGTGAACTATTTGAACATTTGCGCTAAATTTCGTTTATTTTTTGGGCCAAATAGATATTTTCTCCATAAAAATTATTCTCAGTGTGAACACTAAATATCTCTTCTCGAAAAGATTGTAATCTACGCTAGCAATTTTTTTACACTATCAATTGCACCAATTTACAACATCAAAGTGCACCACCTAATAAATCCACCAAAAAAATTGGGATATCTATTTAAAAAAATATGATCTCACTCAGTGAAAATGAACTTTTATGCCATAAGGTGGTTATTTAAAAACTTATCGGTCCCTAAGAGAATTAAGTTTCTGTTTGTTCAAATGGTCTCCATTAAATTTTGTCCAAATGAATAAAATAAGTATTAAGATAATTTCTTCGATTCCGCTTATCTGTTATTGATATTATCAGTAGGTATTGAGTAGAGTAGTTTATACCTTTGAAATTATATGCGTGAAAGGTATACAGAGAGCCCGGGTACAAAACATGACATACGAATCAATTAGAAAATAATTCATTTTAGACGCATCATGTCTAGACAAAAAATGAAGACTAATCACTAGGCTGTCCGATAGGCAAAAAAAAATTAGGGCACGCATTTTTAAAAAATGGAAGCATCGACATTTTTCAAATGTCATTTAAAAAAAATGTTTCGGTTCACCTATAGAGTGATCCGTTAATATGCAGAAGACTTGAAAACTTTTCGGGAACTCAATAAAAAAAAAACGTACAATTATCTCGAACGGTTTTCAAGATATTAAGTTTAAACAATTCCATGAAATTTTCCCAAAAAAGTGACCTACGTCAAGAAGTGACTCAGATAAATGATGACTAGTAGAGTATTCCTGAATCAGAATTTCATGTAGATGAGTATTATATTATAAATGGGCATACCTATTTGAAAACAAAAGATGGTTTCGTGTTTTACCACTTTCGGACCAGCCTGTAGACTCAAAAATAAATTAAGCTTATGCGCTGAGTGCTGTCAATTCCGTCAAAATTCAAATCATTCTCCTTCACCAAAATTCACAGGAATTATCGACCAAACGAGCACTATCGACCAACCCTGTATAACCATTAATATAATTTATTCATTCGTTGTACAAGCTTATACCCAAAATTGGGTTGTAAGAAGTGAATAAACTAATAAAATTTGAACAAAATCGATCTGCAGATTTTCCCAGAAATTTATGCCAATTTTCATGAATCACCCTGTATCTCCGAAACTTACCGTCTTCGGATACATCACAAGCTTCTTTTCTGAAAGGTTTGGATGACCTGCAATCACCACTAGGCTATGGTCACTCACTCTTGTTACACCTTGTATAAATTACAGAAAATTTATATCACTACATTGCTGAACTTTTTTCCAGAAACTTTCTGGAGGTATGAAGTGTTTTCCTATCTCTTTACTATAATTAATAAATACCTCTCTTTACTGAATGAAAAATTTCAAATAATCAAAATTTTTAGTTCCTGAGAAGATAATATGGGGTCTATTGGGTAAATCAGCAGAACTTCCATGCGACGTAACACCACCTACACCTTCAGACAGTGTGAAAATGGTTTTTTGGTATAAAGATAACATTGGGATGCCTTGGTATAGGTGAGTGGACTTGATTAGTATATTGACATTCCAAAATTTGTTTTCAATGATGCATTTCTGGTTAAAAAACTGTAGATATTCTCGATAAATAACTCAGTTTTCTTCATATATTTTTTGAAACTATTATAGCATCGATTTCTAAGATATCCTGTACATACATAGACTTATAATTTTAACCTTATTGGAAAATTTCGACCATTCCATAAAATTTCGAGGAGAATATCCAAAAAAGTAAGTAAAGTATTGACATGAAGGGTGTCCCGGGAAGAATGCGACAAACAGATACCATCAAATAAGGTCATCATGGAGGACTCGTATCAAGATATTTCAATCGCCTGAATGAATTCGTTCGGGATATACAGGGCAATAATAATATTCATCTTTTGAGTGAAATTTCGCAGTTCAATAACTCTTCAACTAATCGACCGAATAATTTCAAATTTTGAAATTCGGTCACCCTTCAGTATTTCTGAAATCAAATAAATCAGACCCGGGCTAGTAAAATTTTAGACTTTTTCCATTTTCGTGAATATTGGATCACCCTGTACGTGAACATTAGGTTTTTTTCCGTTTTCATAACCACAAAGAATTAATTCACAATAATAATTCAAAATCTCTGCTCGGCATCGTCATACAGGTTGATCAATAAACATTCCCTCCTGAGTAGAAGTTTTTTGAATAGTTCAATAACTCTTCAACTAATATACCGATCTATATCACCCTTTACTATCGCCTTCCTTCAATATTTCTGAAATCGAATATATCATAACAGGATTAGGAACATTTTTGACTTTTCGATTCTATATTAGTTGAAGAGTTATTAAACTATTGAAATAATTGAACTTATTTATTATGAATTAGTTCTTTATGATTACGAAAACGAAAAAAAACGAATGATCACGTTCAAGGTGATCCAATATTCACTGAAATAAAAAAAGGTTAAAATTGTACTAGTCCAGATCTGATTTATTCGATTTCAAAAATATCGAAGGAAGGCGTTAGAGAAGGGTGACAAAATTTCAAAATTTGAAATTGTGAAATGTCACTCATCAGATGAACATCACCCTGTACATCCCAAACGAAGGCACTCAGGCGATTGAAATCTCTTGATACGAGTCCTACTCGATGACCTTCATTCATGGTATGCGTTTGTTGCATTCTTCCCAGGACACCCTGTATAATAAATGGCATTAAAAGTTACTATTGAGTCTAATGACAATCTGATTTGTATTTCCCATTGTCCATTTGCAATATAAAGAGTAAAAAGAGTTCAGGGGCAGTGTTCATACAAATTCGAATGATTGAAAATTATTTCTATCCCGTTTTTTATTGAATGGCTGGGTATTGATTCCTATAATAAAATAAATATTCTTTCAATGGCGAAATCAGTTTTGACGTAATTCAATTTTGGACAAATCGAACCCGTATACATTATTAATTTTTCATCGTCATAGAATGCATTGATCATTTATTGCTTTGGCTGATTCCAATTTTATTGTCTATATAATCAAAGCCATGCTCATTTTATGATTAATTCACAAAGGCAATCCTCATTACTATAGAATGATTATGATGAAACATCACATCTCACTCTGGGCTGCTCCCATTGTGAATTGGAACGATAAATTTCATGATATAGGTTGATGAGAGTAATTTTATTGTCGTATTCGAAAACAAATCGAAAAAAAGCTGTTCGTTCATTTGGGGCAACGAACTGTTATTTTTATATTTCAAGAATATATTCAAAAATTATTATGAATAATATTCTCTGCATATTTACCCAATTTCTTGATTTATCTTGATAATGAAAAATAATGTCGTGAAACTCTGATTCTATCAAATAAGAGAGAATCCTTGAAATATAGAAGACAACCATTGATGATATTAAATTCGAACTTCTTCGAAAAAAGAACTTCGTTGACAACAATTAATTTCTCATTATCTTCTTCACATCAAAGTATCTGAAAAGACTTGTCACATTGTTTGAAACATTTAAATCACCTACAGAAGACAAACCTTGTTAATTTGATATTTACGTGTACGTCAAGTGACTTTGGAAAAAATATACCTTATAAGAATGACCTCTGCATTTCGGTGAGTTTCAATTCTGTTACCTAAATCAATGAATACCCAATGACATTTCATTTTTTAAATTTTGATTACTGGGTTGTCTGAATATTCAGGTTTGACAAGATTTATTGATTATCAAAATCGCTTGCGGAAGTTCGAGAAATAGCTTGTTCTCCTTCATTCGAATATCATATAAAATTTAAGGGATGTTGATATGCAGTTTGTTTTTTTTGGGTCGAATCTTATTAATCAATTTTTCCTAGGCCAGACTTGAAAAAAAAATCAGTTACAATGTATGTATGCAGTAGTTGTTGCTGAGAATTAACCCACCAAATATCATGAAAATGTATAGGGTTCTTCGAAAGTTATGGGTAATTAAGGAAATTAACAAAATCAATAAAAAACTCTGTATCTCGATTATAAAGAGAGAGATACACCCTCCAAAAAAAAAATATATATATACATTTATATACTGCTCCACAAGAGTTAAACATATCGTATTTAATCGTTTCGAAAAGTATGTAATCTTCGGGAAAATCGCTGTAAAATAATTTAAAACTCAATAACAACTTGAATCGATCCAATACAAATCAGTAAGAGACATTTCATCAATCTGGTCGCCTTTTTTCTGAAGTTTGGTTCTTTGCATATGCTTCATGAATGTTCTTATTCTGAAATGGAGTCAGTTTATCAAGACGTAAATTAACAAACGCTGAGGCAAATAGGGCTATCGGAATGCTACAGGCTGGCCTAACTCTGGTTGTTGTAGAGAAAAGATTCCAAGTCTGCCAAAGTGTGATATCTCGACTTTGGAATAGGTTCAGGGAAACAGGTTTCATGTTGGAAAGACCAAGGCTTGGTGGGCGACGAAAAACAACACCTGCTCAGGATCGTTTCATCACCGTTCCGGCGAGAAGAAACCCTACATCTACGCGTAGAATGCTACGGAATACTCTTCAAAATGCAGATGGGGTCCAAGTTTCTATGGAAACCATCAGACAATGTTTGAGAGAGGTGAATCTAGGTTCTAGTCGTCCATTAAGAGGAGTTCTATTAACACGTGACCATAAGCGTCAAAGACTGGAATGGGCAAGGCAACATATCAATTGGAACGATCATCGGCGTAGTGTCCTTTTCACTGATGAATCCAGATATGGACGATTTTCAGATTCTCGAAGAATAAGGGTATGGACCTCAGAGGAAAGAAAAGATAGAGGTGCCTTATAGCATTTGTTGACATCGCTATAACATTTTTGTTTACAAACACTTATAATGAATTGCGTTGCCATTCTGAGGAAGAACTAATCTTTTCTCCGTTCTGTGGCATAGATGTTTTGCGAATATTCTGAGGATTTGGCAACACGGTTCTGTTGTTGTTATTGCACGTGTCAACTAGAGGTGCGTTAAGGGTTAACTGTTCATTTTAATTTCACGTTTGTAATCGGCGTTATTTCATACAAGTTTGTGAATTTTAAGTTACACATTGTTAATTTTAATCATGGTAAATACTCGAAAAACATGTATAGTGTGTAAAACATCGAAAATGAAAACCTAACCTATCATAGGTAAGTTCACGTTTTGAGTCCATAGGCGTAGAATATATCTCGTCTATGGCGTAGTGTTTGTGAGATATCGAAAACTTAATTCAATGCTAACATTTGTAGGTTTCCTTCAAATAGAGAATTCAGCAAAATATGGTGCCACGTATTAATATTGCAAATGAACAATTTGCCGAAATATGCATATGTTTGTTCCAAACATTTCAGCACCGAAAACTTAATAAGAGGCAGTAAGAGAACCATTGACTACGCCACTGAAATGTTTACCGCCCCTCTAGTTGTCAATTTTGCAGGTTTGTTATTGTCCTATCTCACTTTATCATCATACTGTTGCAATCGATTACAATACAACTCTATTTACTTCTAAGGCACCTCTATCTTTTCTTTCCTCTGAGGTATGGACAATCCCACGCATAACACGTAATTGTCACTATGTCCTAGAAGTCCATCCATTCCGAGGGGGTAGTGTTATGGTATGGGCCGGGGATATGTTTCAACGGGCGCACAGATCTACACATTTGTCCTAGGAAGATGACCGCCTTACACTATAGGGAGCTTATTATTGTAACGTGATCAACATCTGTGGAGATATAAGGGATCAAATAAAATGGATTATTATCATGTCATTGAAAATGTTGTGCCAAATTTTAACGCTGTTATTGGTGAAACTTTTCAATTTCTAGACGATAACGCTAGACCCCACCGTGCAGCCATAGTTGAGAATGCGCGCGAGGAGCTTGGTATTCCACATTTACCAATACCTCCGCACTCACCAGATTCGAATTGATAGAACATGCATGGGATATGCTCCAAAGAAGATTAGATAATCATCAACCTACCCCAGAATCCTTAAATGATCTGAAAGAGCTTCTGCCCCGTTTATGGAACCAAATTCCTCAAGAAATGTTCAACCTCGTGTGTAGTAAGCAATGAAGATGTCAAGCTGTTATTGATGCCCGTGAAGGCCATACATTGTATTGATTTCTCTGAGAATCAAACTTCGTTATTTTACTCGATTTTTCTTAACCACCCTGTATACGCTGCAGACCTACAGGCAAAAATTAATTTTATATCCTGCAACTTGAAATCATATTAATATGAATTTTCATCACAAAAATCTCATTTAAACTTTATTTTTTTGCAATTTGAGCAAATATCCCTAACTCATGTGCAGCAGTTCATTTTATGTTTTTCATGAAGATCAGAGAGTTCTCGAACACGCAATTTCGATTCATAGTTCAGAACTTCTATTCGAAAAAGATTTTGAAATACGCACCCTTTTCTAATTATATCTATCCACCATTCAGTGAACATCCCCTCCAAATGAATAACTCTGCAAACATTCACTCAGAAGTACCTCGATTTGAAATAACCTGAATTCTGTATGGACCATTTTCAATTGTGTTTGAAAATTCGAGACGTAAAGCTCGGTTCAGGAATGTTAATTCAGTCCCAACCACATCAGAACATCGGATTGACAGTCGGTCTGCCACTTAAACTTACACAATATAAATTGTATTAGGCAATGAATGTATTCGTAATTGAAATGCAAATAATTGTAGTTGGCGTCATGCAGCTTTAACTGACGCAGTGTAATGATAGACTTCTAGTGATGTTAACATACTAACTTCTGTTGAGTAGTTTTGGAATTGTTAAAATGGATTCGCTCAAATTAGAAACTCCGAATGGACACATTTTTCAACTCAACAATTAAAAACTTCAACTTCGAAATATTTGAAACAAACAATGATGCAGTGGTTTCAATTACACTTTTTGAATGGTTACCAAAGCGAAAGCAGTTTGAATAAATGAAAATAGAATCGATATGGTAAAAGAGGATAATGCAATCAGTTAAAAATGTCTCTGCTATGATGCTCTTTACCATATTTTTCCTGATTTCATAACCTCCAAAAGAAAGGTCCTTCGAAGATAATGTTGAGATCCTCAACGATACCAATCGTTTTTCATTCGAAATCAAATACAAAAAAGAAAATAAATATAATGTCTTGAGTTTGCTCATAATTGATTCACATAACACATTTCAATTGAACTATTCATTTCTGTTAGGTGAACGCATTATAGGATATTCTATCTTGGATTCGCTACCTACGCCGGAAGTAGCTTGAAAGATTCAGAAGTTTTATGCAGATTAAATTCAAGATGGGGGAATAGAATTCATTCGCTAAACAGTAATTTATTCTCTTTGCATTTAATTCAGTCTGGATTTACAGAAACATTTCAGAAAAATGTACAAAGCTGAGGGTTGCATAATTTATTCTTTATTAACTATTTCAGCTTCTGTGTTCTCCAAGATTCGAACTCGAAACTTAGAGTTCCCGAAAATTTATATGTGAACAATAAATTGTTTTAGTTTAATCGAATTGTACTGGAAGGGAACAGTAGGTAAATGATATTCTATTCTACTATTCTTAATGTGGATGGTACTAATATGTAGAGAAAAATATTCATAATTTTCAATTCAAAATATTTCGTTGTATAGAGTTCTGTGGAGAGCACCTTTTGGTTTGGTGTAAAACTGGATAATGTTTAAATTCACTTGATTTTGATTAATTAAACTAACCTTAAAAAGTTATGTTCAATAGTACTTGTTATAAACCGTGTGACTAGGGCCTATGAGAGTCAACTATAAAAAACAAATTTATGAGATGTATCAGCTTCCGAAACAGAGAGAGAAACGAAATTTGTCATGTAATCCAATGTGAGCCAGTTACAGACATTTTTATATTACATTTTATCTGAACATATTAAAAAAAACAAATAAATATTATCCTAGTGATTCCAAGTATTCAAAAAGTGGTAAAGCTGGCAACTTTGGTATAGTTGCTCTGCTGTAATGGTGTATCAATGACTCCATTATGTTGATATTATTTTGGTTATTGAAGAATTTTTTGCTTTTTTTGCATTCTTTTCAGTATTGGTTCTATTCTTGTTGTCTGATAAAAAAGCTGATTGGATGGGTTGTATAGTGGTTTGTTGGAATGTCTTAGTTTTGTAATCTTATGTAAGCAAGTTTTTTCTTCTACTGCAATTGTATTCAGAGCTGTTTTTGTTGAATTTGAGGATATTATATGTCCATAGTCCAATAAGGGTCTGTATATCATTTTGTATATCGAACTAGCTATTTTATTATTGATTCCCATGTTTTATAGGTAAGAGATCTAAAATGCCCAGCTTGTGTTATAGCTTTTTTCGCTTGGAGTTTTAAGTGTACTATGAAGTTCAACTTATTATCAATCTTTATGCCTAGGTATTTGAAATCTGCTGGAGTAATTGTGCCACTTCCAAGTTTTTTATTGCGAGAATTGGCATTAATTATATGGTTAAAAATGACAAGTTTTGATTTTGTTGGGTTGGGTTGTATTCTCCAAAGTCTCATACATACCACTGTTACTTCTGCCAACTTCTGTAGTTCTTTCATACATTCTTTCAGTGTTTTATGGTTGGATAGAACAAATTGAAGAGTAGAGGAGTGAGTGGTGAGCCTTGTGATATTCCTTGTGCTGTTCCTCAAAAATGCGAATGAAACGATGTTTGTTGGTTGAGAAATAACTTTCAATACTCGAAGCACACAAGATTAATAAAAAAATAATTCTTAAGATAGAATTTCTGACTTAAAAAAAAAATTTCAAATGCCATTGCCACGATGTGGGGCAAGTGAGTCCCTCTAATCTTCATTCATCGAGGCGCTATATCAATACACATTATTCATTCTTCGTAAAAATTGTCTGAATTTGTTTTGTTATATTGTGTTTTTTTCTTCTTCTGATATTGTTGGAAATATCGGGAAAATGTTTTTTTGTGCTCAGGGTTTATTTTCTTTCACTCTTTCAGTAAAGAAGCGATTCAGAGAACTTGGTCCATCCTTCTCAAAGTCCTTATGAATGTTTTGGCTTTCGCTGTTTCTGCTCTTTCTTTGAGATGGTTAATATAGGATGAATTTGTGATTATTTTAGAACTCGAAACTCACTTGCCCCAATGTGGCATAAAAAGTGGAAGTAATGTTTTGTAAAGTACGCTTCTGTTTGGTAACGTTCTAAATATCAAGCCTAATAACATGAGTTTGATTTTATATAATGTCTTCCATGGAACATTCAGAATTTCCATATAGAAGATGAAAAATTCTTGTTTAATCCACCTGAAACCAAACCCCAACTATTTTTCAGTTTTCTACCTATCCAAGAGTCCTTTTTTGAAACACCCTGCATATTAATTTTTCGATGAAGGTACTCCACTTTCTGGGAATTTTAACGAAGCATAATAGAACTAGCTATATTGATGGTCAGAATTGCACGCGACAAATCACCACTAGGTCGCAGAAGTTTAGGACGCCCTCGAAAGCGATGGAGCGACAATTTGTCAGTGTAGGCAGAGATTCGACGAAAAGAAACAGGCGAATCGCCTAAAATTAAGAATGAAGAAGAAGAAGAAGATATTGATGTAGCAGCTCTCCTTCCGATGCTCGAACCTCACGTTTAACAAGCCAATTGAAAAGTCCCCGGTCTACCATAGAAAAACACATTTTTCTACATTCATGCTAAAAGCAAAACTTTATTGAACTATAATATATTTAGTGGAAAAAGAAGTTCTTTATTATACTAGTGCAATAAAGTTTTTATTGCACTCATCTGTCATTCTACTTCAACGTGCTGATGGAAATCGTCGACAGTAGCGCAGGGATACGTAGAGGAATCACATGCATACAAACTCAGTGTTGCAAAACAAATATTTCAGCCTGAAGGAAATAACGATGTACAGTTACCAAGTACTAGTACGTTTACAGCAGTAACAAATCAAGAAGTGGATTTAAAAAGTACTTCACTACGAAATATTCATATTGAAAATTGCACCAATTGTTCATTCTTTTTCAACATTGAGGGTAAAAATAAAGTTTGAGTTAAATTGTTCGTAACGTATTAGTTCCTGTTTCAATGCAAATCGATATTAATAATAAAGTATTCAAGTTGCGCTTTTCATTTTCCTACACCTAGTGCCGCACCTCAATAAATCATTTTTTGCTTCTTGCATGAACGTAGAAAAAATGTTGTATGCAACTCGTGCGAAAATTGTTTATTGCACTCGACGTGTTGTCCAACTCGGCCCAACGGCCTCGTCGGACAATTTCACGTCGAGTGCAATAAACATTCACTTTTTGCACTTGTTGCATAAATAACTATTTTTGGAAAAATTCGATTTTATTATTCCACATAGTTGCTTCCGAGGGCGATACAGAGATTATAGCGATCTTCCAACTTTTCGATACCATTTTTGTTGAACGATTTGTCTTTCGCTTCAAAATAGGCCTCAGTTCCAGCGATTACTTCTTCATTGGCGCTAAATTTCTTTCCAGCGAGGATTCTTTTGAGGTCTGAGAACAGGAAAAAGTCGCTGGGAGCCAGATCTGACGAATACGGTGGATGCAGAAGTAATTCGAAGCCCAATCCATACAATTTTGTCATTGGTTTCATTGATTTGTGTTACGGCGCATTGTTTTAATGAAACAGCATTTTTTTTCTTCAAATGGGGCCGTTTTTTGAATATTTCATCCTTTAAATGATCCAATAACGCTATATAATAATCGCTGTTGATGGTCTGGCCCTTTTGAAGGTAATCAATGAATATAACTTGCGCATCCCAGAATACTGATGCCATAAAGTTGCCAGCTGACTGTTGTGTTTTTCCTCGCTTTGCATTCGGTGTGGCCACTCAGTGCACTGTCGATTGGACTCCGGAGTGAAATAATGGAGCCATGTTTCATCCATTGTTACATATCGACGCAAACATTAAGGTTTATTGTACTTAAACAGCTTCAAACACTCAGAACCATTAACACCTTGTTGCTTTTGATCGATTGTGAGCTCGCGCGGCACACATTTTGCACACAGCTTTCCTATGTACAAATATTCGTGAAATATATGATATACACGTTCAGATGATATATTCAAAATGTCTGCTATCTCGATCAACTTTACGATCATTCAAAATTATTTTGTGAACCTTTTTGATTTTTTCGTCGGTGACAGCCTTCGCCGTCTTCGGTGCCCATTTCACCACGTTTAAACTCAGCATACCAATCAATGATGGTTGATTTTCTTGGTGAATACCCTAGAAACTCTTCATCAAGCCAAGGTTTTGCTTCAATTGTATTTTTTCCCTTCAAAAAGCAATATTTTATCAGCACAAGAAATTTCTCTTCCATATTTTTTCAAATAACAACAGTAGCTACACTCACATCCCAATATCTCACAAACTAAAAATCATATGGATTTAATACTAGCACCGCCATCTGTGCATCAGACCGGGGACGTTTCAATTGGCCTAATAGTATTTTATTTCTACTTTTGTGTTTCTTACTTTATTCGCTTCAATCAAGTATATCTGAACTTTTCATGGTGTGAAGAAAATACCTACGGAATATACTCATGAATAAATTTCAACTCTTCCTCACCTTGCTCAATTGCTGGTGCGATATAAACGACATAAACTCAATCGAATCGAAAGGTTCCATCAAAATATTGTCGTTTTGCCATTTCCGTGTTGTCGCCCCGTAATAGAATTCGCCACACAGTATCAAACCTCTTGGAGCCACTCACAGTAATCCGCTATCACTACATCGGATAAAATCGAATCTCGAATTCTCGTTATATACCTGTATTCTCGCCTGCTAAGGAATAGAATATATTTGAATAAGGTCCCCTATCGTAAACATTCAAAGATGGATTTCAATTTGACACCTGATTCGAATCCAAAGGCGAATACTCGAATGTTCATATTCCATTTTTATTTTCGAGCATTTGATCATTGATCATGGTGAATATTTTTTGACCTTCGAATTTTCAATGAACTTTTTCACAACAATATTCTTTTTAGACGATCAAGTAGTGTAGAATTATATCGAAAATTGCTGCTTTTTTTTAGCCTTCATAAACGTTTAGGGTGATCCAATATTCAAGGAAATAAAAAAAATCCAAAATTTCACTAGTCCGGATCTGATTTATTCGATTTCAGAAATATAAAAGGAAGTGAGGGAAAACTTCAAAATTTGAAATGATTCAGTCGATTAGTTAAGGGGATATTGAACTGTAAAATTTAACTCATGAGATGAACATTATCCTACATTATCCCAAACCAAGGCACTCAGGCGATTGAAAAATTGATACGAGTACTCCATGATGACCTTCATTCATGGTATATAGATATAAGATTTCTCACCTTATTTCATTTTTCGTCAATTTTTCTATGTTGATCAAGTTTGATTATACTTTCAGATTATTTTCATCAGAAAAGGACATACCTAATATGTATGAAAATAGCAGAACTATGCTGTATTAAATTTTGAAACAGGTTGATTATGATTTGAAATTTGGTATATAAAGAAAAAAAAAGTCAATTTCTAATATCAATTCGCCTACCTCTTTCAAATCGCATAATATTTATGTATCAAAAAATTATTTCAAAAACTTCCCAGATTCATTCTAAATTTCCTAAACAAGTTTCCGTTAGAATGTAATGCAAGCTCTAATTTTGTTATTTTCCGCCTGAAATTTACTATAAATATTCTCTCTGCTTCAATATGCACGTGTAGTTGTGCAACATCTAATTCAGCATAGTTTTAATTTTTCATATATCGGGTGTCCCAAGGTGAGTGGCCTATTAGATTATTATGGAAACTATTGATGGTAAAGATTTCAAATTTGGCCATGTTAGGTACATTTTTAAAATAATTTCACATTTCCAGTGTTGCCGGATGTACCACAATTTGGCAACAACTTTGTTATTTTGAATAGGACATCCGGTATTTCTATTTTTTTTATGATACTCCATAAAATATTAAATCTATTCACTTTACTTTTCCATCCCTATCTTTAACGGTTTTTGAGTTATTAATTATTTTTCGAAATTTTAGATCAAATTGGCGTATTACGAAAATGACTCTAGTTCGGTCAATATTTGAGATTTAAGTCAGAAATTTTGCAAGTCGTTAGATATTGATCTGATCTGTGTCACTGCTCTTGAATTATGGTTGTCAATAATACAGGACGGACCAAAAAAATTCATCATTTGCCAAGTTACAAAATTGTGAAAAAGTCTATTTTTTCAAATTAGACAGCTAGTATATTTTTCAATTTTTGGAATCAATACAACACACTCTACAATTTTTCTATTCACGTCCCTATACCTATCTCAACTGGATTCCGAGTTATATGCGTTTATTAGATTTCACATTGATTCAATAAGTGTTAATATCTTTTGTATTGTTATGTTCTCTATGTGGTTCATAGATCGATATATCAATGAATCAGTTCAATCCATAAATGTCAAAATAAACAATAATTGCCTAACAGGTGTTTTGTTCCGAGGTTTTTCTATAAATAATGGCTCAAGAAAGATATACACATATAACGCATATACCTCGGAATCCAGTTGAGATAGGTATAGGGACGTGAATAGAAAAATTGTAGAGTGTGTTGTACTGATTCCAAAAATTGAAAAATATACTAGGTGTCTGATTTGAAAAAATAGACTTTTTTACAATTTTGTAACTTGGCAAATGATGATTTTTTTGGTCCGTCCTGTATTATTGACAACCATAATTCAAGAGCAGTGACACAGATCAGATCAATATCTAACGACTTGCAAAATTTCTGACTTAAATCTCAAATATTGAACGAACTAGAGTCATTTTCGTAATACGCCAATTTGATCAAAAATTTCGAAAAATAATTAATAACTCAAAAACCGTTGAAGATAGGGATGGACAAGTAAGAGTGAATAGATTCAATATTTTATGGAGTATCATAAAAAAAATAGAAATACCGGATGTCCCATTCAAAATAACAAAGTTGTTGCCAAATTGTGGTACATCCGGCAACACTGGAAATGTGAAATTATTTTAAAAATGTACCTTACATGGCCAAATATCTATCCACAAAATTTGAAATCTTTACCATCAATAGTTTCCATAATAATCTAATAGGCCACTCACCTTGGGACACCCGATATATACCCTTTTTTGAAGGAAATTGCTGGAAAAAAAGCTGAAATTTTAATCAAATATGCTCAACGAAAAAAAATTGACGGGAAATGAAGTAGGGAGAGAATTATCGAAAAAATTAAAGGAACTCAAATATCTCGAAAATATTGTGGTAATTAGTTACACTTACCTATTTACATATCGAAAATATTTATAAGTGACCGAAAGATGTAGATGTGACAAAATGGTGAAGGCGCGGCAACACAAAACTTATGCTTTTGATTTCTGGATCTACTGTTGAAATCTTTGTACAAGTCAAAGACTCACCTTGTATATATATATATACTTATATTATTTATAGTTATTTCTAATACAAGTGCAGAAGGCACTAAAATACTGATATACCTTCACCATAGTTTCCGATTCGGTTCGGCTGAAAAGATACAGGCTGTTGAAAATCCATGAAGAATTATGTTTCAGTTATAACTCTGAAATGGTTTTTTTGAAGAAAATGATTTTTTCATTGATATTTTGAATTTTCTCCCAACCCAAAATTCCATCTAAATCTTCCAGTTTCTTCATTATGACCTTTACATCCCATGAAATTACCAAAATTTAAGAGAACCCAAGTCTTAAAAAAAAATCGGACGCTCATTGAAGAATATTTTACCATTTTGAAGATTGAAAGCATACCTCATATTTTCTCGTTTAATACGGATAAAAAAAAATTATCCGTGGAATTCAAAAAATTCGAATTTCAATTCTGTTGGAGATAATCAACAGAAATGAATATTTGCTATGGTGTCACGAATCAAATTTCAAAAATGAATCACTAGCCAACTTATTTAAAAAATGAAGTTATTGGAAAAAGCTCACCTTAACTGCCACATTTGATCAGAAATTACTGAGCTTTGGCACAACTCTGATCATATGAAGATACACCATTAAAGATAGCATTCTGTTTTGAAGAATTCACATCATTCTCGAAACTCATTACTAAAAAAGTTTTCACAAGATAATGTTGTTATAAATACACGAAACAAGATCTGAAAATCTCACTAAAGACTGCTGCTACCAAACATTACTGTAATCTTTTTCAAATCATTCAAGCTTACATTGAAGCCTTACACTAGTTATTGAAATACATTTTTATGTATTAAAACTACTCATTTCTGTTCGATAATTGCATCATAGAGCATATGATTGACATACTCACAAGAGGGGCATACTAGTATGTAATGTGAAAATAAATGCAGTGAGTTGAAAGAAGCAGAATATTCAATTGAGGATTTTTAGATCGAATACTACTAGTTTATTTTCAATGCCAAAATCAAGAAGTATAATTGAATTGGTTGACTATAACATAATTAATGTAATTGAGAAGTAGCTGTGAAATCAGGGCCGTCGCTAGCCAAACTGCTGCCCTAGGCCGACCTAACAGAAGCTTACTCTGCACAATGCTAAGAATTAATATTGGATAATCAGAGTCCTACCACCCAGGCAAAAATAATACTATTACTATATAATTGTACTAAGCAAAAGAGCAAAGGGGGGGGTGAGTTTGGGGGTGGATGTTGGTTTGTGAATTTGTTTTCAAAGATTCAGTGTGGAAGTGTAAAAAACTCCACACTTTTTCATAAAAAGTATTTTAGGAAGGAAAAAAACACTAGTTAATTTGAGATAAAAATTTTGAATATTATAAAATAATGGAATGTGGTATGAAATAATGAAACTCCTTATATTTCTTAGGAAGAATCAGTTGGAAGTGATGAAATGGAATTGTTTTCTTATATTTTGCATTCTATTCTGAGGAATTTCTTATTTATTTATTTATTCATTTATTCCTGTCCCTTGTACAGCTGAAAGCTGGTATCATTCTCCTTTTGAATTTACATGATATCTCTCATAAACAACAATATTTCTTAAATATAATTCATATCAGTCTTGTAAAAAAAATCCCCAAGTGGCGATAAAATTCGGCAATGTGGAAGCGAACGCCGACAAGCCTGATGAGTGCACGTGTTTTTTTTTGTAAGCGTCAATAAGTAGTAAACAGCACTATGAGAAGATCACGCTACATCTGGATATTTATGAGTGTAATGTATTATGCGGCACCTTTGATGGTTTTTGATGTTAATTGAATGTGTCCGTATTCCTTCCTGTTGTTGCTGACTGAATTTAATCTCATTCGGTCTTTTGAATGATAATTTTTGATTCTCCTTGATTGCATATGATGGCCGAAGAAGGGATAGACGACGTCGGGGGGAAAGAAGTGAACCTCAGTTTGATGTTGAGCGTCATTTACACCGCACAGTAGGTGTTATGGTATAGGGTGCTATTGCACATGCAAGAAGGTCACTTTTAGTCTTTATTCGAGGTAACATGACAGCGCTGCGTTACCTTCAAGAATTAGTGGAGCCATATGTTCTCCCTTACCTTAACCGGCTCGAGAATCCAATATTTCAGCAATCCCAGATCTCATGTTGCCAGAGTTAGTTTAAACTTTTTCAAAGCGACTTATGTGAATCTTTTGCCATGGTCGCCCAGATTCCCAGATATTTCGCCGATAGAGCATTTTTGGGACATCATGGGTGGAAGACTTGGAAATTTACCCCAGCTCCCACGGACTTTGCGACTCTGAGACATGAAGTACAGGTAGCTTGGGACAGTATCCGTCAAGTATCAATGCCGAGACGTGTTGGGGAGTGTATAGATTATCGCGGTGTACGAACACATTAATAACGAATTTATTAAAAAAAATTCTCTTCGTTTGTTTCTCCAAATTTCAATCATTTACTCCTTGCTGTACAGGGTGGGCAAATTTCGATGTTTTAGCACTACAACTTTTGAACCAGAGGAGATAGACAAAATCTGATACCCACTTCTCGATCTCTTTTTCTGAGAAACTAACAAGGGTAGTATTCATTTTTGGCCATCTTCTTTTGTTTTCGAGTTATAAGCCAAAATTGGAAAAATGGCGATATCGAAAAACATTTATATCTCCGCTAATACTGAGGACAGAGCTCTGAAATTAAAACATTATACAGGCACTCTTTTACGTAGAATCCAGTGGCGTACTCGTATTTTCAAAAGGGTTTTTAATTACGAAGCTATGACCCAAAGTTATGTTTTTTCAAATGGGAACACTAGATTTTTGTGCCATTTTCTGAAAGCTTAATTTTTCCTGATTTCAAAAATATATAACATTGTATGATTTGTATCAAAATAAATAACAGAAAATGGTCAAAAACCTTTTTTTACTTAAGAATCTCAATATTTCTATGGTTTCAACTGTTGATGAGCCTTTCTATAACAAGAGCAGTGTCCTTCCGTCAATCTGATTATATCTATGCTTTTCACTTATTTCTACAAAATTCGAATCTATATTTATTTTATACAAATAGTTTCGAAAAGATGAACGAACTTGGAAAAAGTTTCCTAGGTAGCTTGAAAACAGTTTCAAATATTCATCTATTGAAATATCGGGAAGAGGTGTCGACTGTGCATTGTGCAATTGTTATCATTATTAGGTTAAATATTATTTCTTGTTTGTCCCTTCGTAATTAAAATGTTGAGTTCAATCATATATGCATTGTTTCATATGCTGTTTAAAATGGATTGGTACTTGTGCGTATTGATTCTGGAGACCTATGTAAATAATCTCCTGATACATGCATCTCAATACAACTTTTTCGATTGAAAAATTCGATCTTGTAGTTTCTTCGTTATTTCCAAATCAATTTTTAGATAAAAAATTTATAGAACATATCTATATTCGAATTTTGTAGAAATAAGTGAAAAGCATAGAAATAATCAGATTGACGGAAGGACACTGCTCTTGTTATAGAAAGCTCAATTTTTCTGTGTTCATCAACAGTTGAAACCATAGAAATATTGAGACTCTTAAGTAAAAAAAGGTTTTTGACCATTTTCTGTTATTTATTTTGATACGAATCATACAATGTTATATATTTTTGAAATCAGGAAAAATTAAGCTTTCAGAAAATGGCACAAAAATCTAGTGTTCCCATTTGAAAAAACATAATTTTGGGTCATAGCTTCGTAATTAAAAACCCTTTTGAAAATACGAGCACGCCACTGGATTCTACGTAAAAAAGTGCCTGTATAATGTTTTAATTTCAGAGCTCTATCCTCAGTATTAGCGGAGATATAAATGTTTTTCGATATCGCCATTTTTCCAATTTTCGCTTATAACTCGAAAACAAAAGAAGGTGGCCAAAAATGAATACTACCCTTGTTAGTTTCTCAGAAAAAGAGATCGAGAAGTGGGTATCAGATTTTGTCTATCTCCTCTGGTTCAAAAGTTGTAGTGCTAAAACATCGAAATTTGCCCACCCTGTACAGTGCATCTCATTTTGGGTGAGACAGCCAGGTTTCACGCTTGTTGTTCAAGATAGAGCCTTGCAGTTTTCACTTTCCTGTCCTACTTTTTCATGAAACTCAAGTAGATCTAATCAGATTTTGCACAACTGTTTCCGTTCAAGAGATGCAGGGCGATTTTGGAAATTGATACTTTTCGGACCCCTCCTTTATCTCCGAAGGTATTAGAAATAATGCTGAGGTAAAAACTACGTCTGAATTAGAATTCTGCGTGGAATCCAGTGGCGTACTCAATTTTTTTTTCGGGGTATGGTTTTGAAGATTCAACACAAACCTTTATTTTTTTTTAATATCATTACTTCGTTGAATTAGTAGTTTTTTCCCCTTCAAAATGATGTATGATACTATGTAGGAAGGATGTTCAGAAATGTTAAAAAAACACTAAAACATCCAATAATGATGATTTTTTATTAATGGGCAATGGATTTCCTATATAAAAAAAGAATCAATAGTAATAACAATAATTCATAGCGATGACAGCTAGATCAGATTGGTTTTTTTCTCTCCAATGCCTACTTGATAAAACAATGCTCCCAAATGCATAGTAGCCATAATAACAACAACGATGTTTGTATCATCAATGACCTACTACTTTTAAAAATCAAAAGTAATAATCCTCTTATTGAAACTTAGGAAATTCATGGCCCATTTACAAAAAATCATCATTATTTGATGTTTTAGTGTTTTTTTAACATTTCTGAACATCCTTCCTACATAGTATCATACATCATTTTGAAGGGAAAAAAATAAAGAATTCAACGAAGTTATGATATACAGGGTGTTCCATTAAAAAAGAATATAGGTTTGTGTTGAATCTTCAAAACCATACCCCGAAAAAAAAATTAGTACGCCACCAGACTCTACGCAGAATTCTGATTCAGACGTAGTTTTTACCTCCGCATTATTCTAATACCTTCGGAGATAAAGGAGGGGTCCGAAAAGTATCAATTTCCAAAATCGCCCTGTATCTCTTGAACAGAAACTTGAATCTGATTAGACACTTGAGTTTCACGAAAAAGTGTGAAAACCGCAAGGCTCTATCTTAAATAACAAGCGACAAACCTGGCTGTCTCACCCAAAATGGGATGCACTGTACATAATTATGTTTGAAGTAATCATATCTCATTTAAATTAATTTGAAGATTAATTGAAAAGAGTATTTTTTCCTCCACAATTTCGTGACAACAATTGCTATATATAATTGAAAAGGAAAAAGTGTTCCTTGTGACAACAATAATCTACAAATTTATATGTACGAAAGACTCCCCATGTATATATAAAAAAAAACTGTTCTTAACATCATTTTTACCGTGTGTTGATCAAAAATATCTTCATTTCAGCTTAGACGCACGAAGTGGGCTTTCGCATGCATCTCATTTGACTATTAGTGGCGATCTGGGAAACCGCCTCTACTTTATTATGGATGGGGAACCTTCCCAGGCGAGACTGAAAATTGAAAATATATCCATTCACGACCAAGGAATATACAGGTGTCGAGTGGATTTCGTCAATTCTCCCACTAGAAATTTTCAAGTCAACTTGAGTTTGATAGGTAAGTTATATTATTTTTCTTTTAAAAAGACTCGTTGGCAACGATATATGATATGAGTTTATCATTGAATGAAACTATTCATCGAATAAGCACTACACAGGCGCGGAAAAATTTTAAATATTTTTACTTTATGTGAAGAACAATGAAAATAAGAATGCTACAAGGAGAGAATATGTGGAGTCGCATCCAAATCATCCAATTCCAATTTTTAGTGAAAAACGTATGTCATATCGTTGCCAACGAGATAACTCAAAAAAGGGCATTTTGAGTTATCGCAGCCTACCACTTAAAAACTGATTACTGAGTATGACAGGTGGTTCTTAAAATTTAAAACTCTGTGGTACTTAGAATTAAACATATGTTGCTAGTCAAATATACAGGGTGTTTCATTTGAAAAAATGAAGGTGCAATCAATATGTTGTCCACTCGGTATACAGAGTGTACACTTTTAAAACGGCCTTACTTCTAGGGGAGATTATACAAGTGATTTGCAACAAAAAATGTCATATAACACGTGGTCGAAATGTTGGCGGTTATTCTCCAATTCAACATTTTTTGATTTCACGGAATTTATTACTTTTTTCCATAAAACCAATTATATCTTATTCATTTCTGTGTCCTCATAATGGGAATTATCTCAATATCCAATTGAAACAAGCTCTGAAATAGGCAAAGGAAAGTTTGAGTATTTTCGTCTTTTTCATTGTCATCACATTAGCCATGATATTACAGCCGAAGGAAAGTAGCTAGCACAAAACTTGATATGTCATTCGAAAGCCTGCAAAATAGAGAAGTTTCTACTGCAAAGAAAACATATTCTCATTTATAGTTTTTCATTCATAAAAGGATTGGAAAGATACGACTTATTTCGCTCTCTTCAGAATATTTGTATTCACCACTTCACCATACCCGTCAGTAAAACTCTTTTGCCACTCATGACTGCTCATATTAAGGCAATTTTAATGATCTTTCTGAATATATGCTCAAATTCGATGAGGACGCAGAAATGAATAAGATATAATTGGTTTTATGGAAAAAAGTGATAAATGCCGTGAAATTAAAAAATGTTAAATTGAAGAATAACCACCAACATTTCGACCATGTGTTGTATGACATTTATTGTTGCAAATCACCTATATAATCTCCCCTTGAAGTTGGGCCGTTTTGAAAGAGTACACCCTGTATATTTGGTTTTGTGAAATCATTTTAAAAAACACTAGTCGATTTCGTGAAACTTTTGTAGAAAATATTTTTTTGTACCTCTTTTAGTAACAAAGTTAAAGGAGGGGTCAAATTATGGTGAAAAACCCAGTACATATGTGCGTCGAGTGTATTGTATCCGTTTTGCTTAGTGCGAAAGAAAACATAAAACAAAAACAATCAGTCAGGAGTTTTAGTGGTCGAGAAAAAATATGGATCTTCAAATGGACCAACAGAATTCGTGTTTCAACCAATTCGGATGTGAAATTTCCCGCTGAATCTGAATTCTCTATAAAAAAGATGGATTTGCATTTGAATATTTCAAAGTTGGGCCTCATATCTCGTATAAGACTCTTCTCAGTCTAAAACCTGTTGGGACCATTCGATTCCTCAAGCGAAATCACTAAAGACCCCAGTATCAGAATTCCGATTTTCCACCTGTGCGCGAAATAAATTCACAATTTCCAGACTTTTGAACCACCCCGTATAAGATTCCATGAACTGAAGCTTTATTATGGAGATTGATTCATCTGTCCAATATTCTATCCAAATTATCTATGGACTAGTACTGATTAGGATAGTCCTTTTGAGCTTTCAGATGTATGAATCTATCAACATTAATTATGGGATTATCCCGTAAATGAACTAATTTCCGGGTTAATGATACCTAATGGTGGATGTAATGGGTAGAACAAAAACCATCCCCCAGAGAAATTAGAATAAGATTACGCTAATGATGTTTCAGGTTTAGAGCTTGATTCAACCGGAAATCATTGGGGACTTCGTCAATAATTCAAGTTCGGAAATTTGTACTTACCTACATATATTCCCTGAAATTTCGTGACCCATTGATATAAACCCATTACAGTGGCTATGAAAAAAAATAAAGTTTCTTTTTCATTATTTCAGTACTTATTCATAAAATAATTTTTTTAGTTGGTCTTAAATTATCACACTGTATGGCTGTGTGTGTATGACTGTATGATCAGTTCTTACATATATTATTTTCGGCTTTCACATTGTGAATTTATATCTTATTGTAGTTGAAACAATAACGGCTCTAAGTCAAATTGAGACCTCGACGAGATTAGCTTTGTTCTTACAGAAAATAAATAAAATAAATGAATTGAGACTGATGTCTCGGTATATTCATTAGGGGTTAACTGAAATTTGCCAAACTTATTAAATAAACCTCATTTACAGGGCTCTGAAATAAACATAATTGACAGTTAAATGGTGTTAAAATTTCAATCAATTATCGTGTATTCTTTCCTTCTTTTACAACTGAAAGATACACAGCCAAGAGTATTAACGTAGAAAAATAATTTAAAAACTTAACAAACGAAAAAACAGGCAGATGTATGTATAAAAATGAATGAATATAAGAAAAAATATAGAGATGAATGAATGAAAAAATATTAAGAAAATAAAACAGAAGAAGAATAATGGAATAAGGGAAATGCTCTTCTATTTTTCCTTTTTCAATTACTCAAATTAACACCAAGTTGGCCGTCAATTCACCTTATATTCTTAAATGAGCATCCTCAATAGCTCAACTCAAAATATGTGTGTCAGATGATATTACAATAATTACCTACTATACTTTGGAATTATTGAAATCCAGTAGTAATAGTCTTAGTTGAAATTATCAATTTTTTTTCTTCTTTTTATATTTAGGTTCCGTTTTGACAGAAACATTTCCTGCAAATCCCATATTTTTAAATTATTTTATGTAATTAACATCCATACTGAATAAAACTGAAAATTTTTCTTTCGATGCGTGTTCTGCTAAAGCAGCGCTAGTTTATATTCTCTTACTGCCGGTTTTTGAGAGACTGATCAAATCTTTGTTCAACTTATACTACAACATACATTTTAACAGCGATGTAAAATGCATTTGGGTTTCTGTAATTCATTCCTATGTGCAATCCAGGATAAAATATGGGATTGTATTTTAGGCCAGGTAGTTCAGGCAGATAGAATCCTAGAATACGAGGCGGTTTGATAAGTCAGTGACTTTTTGAATTTCCCGCGCAGTTACTTTTAATGCAACGGTGGGGCCATTACATATTAGGCCTGTCCGTTTTCCGATCTCCAACCCTAAAACAGCCTTGGCCGAACATTGCCGGAACTAAAATCACAACTTTAATTTTGAAGACGTCAAAATACTAAATAGGGAGCCATACTTGAGCAATCGGCTAATTTTTGAAATGTTACAAATAAGTATCCATGACTTAGTAAATTCTAGAGCTGACATCCAACAACTTAGCCGATTTTATTATTCCTTATTGAAAACGAAGAACCAACTACGAAATGAATAAAAATAAAATGAAGATTTCTAGCCCCTATCAACTTCATTACTCAGTCTTCAATGCATTAAATACATACGTCTAAGTTTTTTACCCTAATTTGTTTCGAGTCCGTTGTTCCTATGATTTCACCTTCGTCTGTCGGCGTAATGTCTATGCATCGGTCGCATTGTTTGTCCCCGCTTTTCAATTCATTATGATTTCTTTTTACGTGAAATATTGGAGAATTGATTCAAATTTTTATTAGATGATTCTGGGAAGATACCTTCGTCTAGCTTGTAAGTACGTTGTTTATACCCATATGTATGTATATGACTTTTCATTTTAAACCAAAAAATCTTTTGAATTGTATAATGTTTCATTGTATATCTAAATTATGCCAGACCATCTTTCCTGTGATATTTTAGGTCAATAACTTTTAGTGATGCTCATATTTCTTTTATTTTTGTAAACACCTTCATCAGTGTTACAAATATGATGTTTTCCGTAAATTTTGTGGAGCCCTGAGGATGGAAATAAATTTTCTAGAAACTTCGGCGAACTAACAGAGTATCATTTTCCTGTTTCTCTGATCCTACACCACCAATCTATCGGGAAGTAAAATTTTTGGATCACCACTTTAGATCTGGTAAAAATTTTTTTTACAGAGTTCCGTTGTGGTCGTACCAGCACTAGTGACGCCGAAAGTTCAGGTCGCCCAAAAGAAATCGTCAGAAATCGTCGATAAAATCCATGAAAAGATATTGGACGATCGGAAAATGAAAGTGCGTGAATTGGCTGATGCTGTATGTATCTCAACTGGACGGGTACATTATATTTCACACTAATATTTGGACATAAAAAAACTCATCGCGAGATGGGTGCAGCGATTGCTCACACTCGACCATAAGCGTAATCTTGTGACCACTTCAAAAGAGTGCTTAGCGATGTTCAGCCGTAATCTGAAGGAGTTTTTGCGCCGTTTTGTTACTGTGGACGAATGGATCCATTCCAACACTCCAGAGACCAAGGAACAATCGAAACAGTGGGTTGCAGGGGGTGAACGTGGACCAAAGAAGGCAAAACAGACTCTGTCAGCCAACAAGGTTATGGTCACAGTTTTTTTGGGATGCACGCGATGTCATTCACATTGATTACCTCAAGAAAGGTAAAACGATCAACGGCGAATATTATTCAGAGCTTTTGAACTTATTCGACGTTAATTTGAAGCAAACATAGCCGTATTTGGCGAAGAACAGAGTGCTGTTTCATCAAGACAATGCACGTATGCACACTTGTCTAATCTCGATGACCAAAATCCACGAATTGCGCTACGAACTGCTACCTCATTCAGCTTGTTCTCCAGATTTATTTGCGACTATTTTTTGTTTTCAAACATCAAGAAATGGCTAGGCGGTAAGAGATTTGAGTCGAATTTGGAGATTATTCGGAGGGAATAAAAAAATTAGAAAAATGCTGGACTAAATGTATCGAGCTCAAAGGTGATTATGTAGAAAAATAAAATGTTTTCTCGCCGAAAAAAATTTGTTTTATACAAAAAATCACTGACTTATCAAACCGCCCTCGTATAACATCTTAATATTGTATAGGTAACTTAAACGTATATAAATGTGTAATGTATAAAATTAATAATCCATCTGAATTTGACAACTTGAAAATTGAAATATGCCCATAATACAAGGAGCAAATTCTATTTGAGTGTTGTGAAACCAAATTTTAACTATTCACAAAAAAATAATACTTCTATATTTGTAATATCTGATATGTTTTCAAAACTAGATCTATAAATATTCAAAAAAAGTCACTAAAGATATTTAAGGCAAATATGTAATTATCCAATCGATTAGATTTTGAATGAAAAAGATTTCAGTTAGCTTAAATGAAAATGTAAATTATTATTTCATATTTAATGGTATTATTCTGACACAATCTACACTCTACAAAAGAAATTTTGAACTGAAGCGTTTATTTTCCGTTTAGTTCTAAAAATAACACATGACTATCGAGTTCTAATGTAGTTATAATTCATAGATTCTCATCAATTTAATTTTTACATAATCCTATAATTGGCCTCGATGAGGTCACTGAGAGTTTGTAGGATGATAGCGTTTTCTGGAGCGATTCAAACTAAATTCATTTGCAGAAAGTAAAACAAATACGACGTATATTGCGGTTCAGCACTGGCATTTAGTCTATATAAATAAAGTTTCGATTCAAATATGTGCAATACAAAGTCCCTACGGATAGGATTTGGAACACTATTTTACCAGGCAATGTACTTGATTGGTATACGCTAAAAACTTTTTTGAATAATTATTTGCATTGATGAAGTACTATTGCTGCTTTATCTATACTGAATTAAATTAACATTTTATCTGATATTTCAGTTATACCATCAGAATTTTCGAGAAGGCAACTTTTCATCTTTTCAGTGAAAAAATATTAGATGGTTCAATTTATTCCATTCGGAGCAAAGAATTAATATTTGAAGGAACTCAATGTTGAATATATGCCAATTCTACCGAGACTGGTAAATTTAGATATCTAATACTCGGAATCTTTTAAATATTTGAGATAATTATCTTCAGAAAAAAGTCTGAGGTAGATATTTACTAGAGCATAATAGTAACTCAAACATGGATCACATACTGATATCACTCAAGACTGGTCTTTTCTAGGAATTCGTGAAAAACAAACGAGGAGGCTCTATCCTTTTATTTTGCATTTATTTCGAGAGAACAGCGTACCATCATTTTGTCCCAATGCCTGTTATTTTCAATTTGAACTTCAACTAATTTTATCTGAATGGGTTTCACATTGATGAAAAATTTGAAGTAATATTCATTTTCCTAAAGTAAAGTAAAGTGGTACTTTCCGCAAGAGTTAGGAATAATGTATTTTCTACAAGGGCTTGAAATATATTGAATAGCGAAAGATTTGATGAATTATTCCTGTACACATGAATAACAGATGTACTTAATTCTGCATATCGTTACCATAGTTATCTCATCCTTGGCGTTGATTGGGCGTTGGGTGTATAATAGTCCAGTCAATTTAGACATTCGAAGGTCCATAAATTGAAAAGGCTGAAAATGAATAAAATTGTTCAAAACATAATTAGAAACAATACATGAAAGTTCCCCATCATTCCCGTGTAAGTAATAGTATATTATTCAACGAACGGTAATGTAGGTCATAACTCACGCAGATGAAGTTTGCAGCACGAGCCGCAGGCGAGTGCTGTAATTCATGAAGTGAGTTATGACCATTACCGCAAGTTGAATACTATACTTTATCTACGACTATATCAATAAATACTAAGAAAAAAATACAGACTTAGAATATAGACAGAAGGAACGGGAAATAAACATATGTGCTCGATCCCGAGTACAAGAGAGATGGAAACTTAGTGTCACCAATCACAATCGAACTACCTTTCGACTAGCTTCGGCTAGTTCGAATCCAGTACTCAGCCCAGACATAAAACTATATTGAAAAACCTTAATAGTTGCCTATAAAAATGCATTAAAATATACCAAAAAACATTCCCCGTAAACGATGAATGATCTTACTGCTATACCAATCTTGAAAAGTTTTTCAAACTCCTTTATATTTTTTTCGGGCAAGTAATTCTGTATGTTAACATTAGCTGTTTGTCTTTTGGAAATGTATACCTATATAATATTTCATCTTCACTATCTGAATTAATAGTTTTCAGCAAAACATTCACAATAATTAGATATCAACTTAATTTGAAAACGTCGAAATTATTAAAGTGACATTCCCTCGGACATTCTTCCCCTCAGTAACAATAATAGAATGTTCCCTTTCGGCCAATGGAATGGAAGCATAGAAGCACAGATCCATATTTTCCAATTTATTTTAGTGAGTTATAGTAGTGAGTTATTATAACTCAAGGTGTTTGTTAATAGATACTATTAATTGCTCAAAAGCAGTTGAATAATGAATATATAATTCAATAGGAGTAGATAAAATATTGTATTCAAGGTCAAAGGTCAAAAAGTTAGTTTTTCGCGATTTTCAGCAAAACGGTAAGTTTAATCATAAAAGTACCTCAGACGAAAATTGTGGACTATAAATTTATCTATGAAAAATGTATCAATAGTTTTTTCCTACGAGCCACCGTTTCAAAAAGTTATAAAAGTTGTTATCGTCATAATATGTACACGTTTCCACCCCACCTATAAGGTAAGTGTACTTAGCGCGTTCTTTTTAATGTGGTTTCCCCATTAGGCCTGCTCCATGGATCAGTTGTGATCCTATTTAATGTGCAACTATTGCAAACTATTGGAAATTTTGAAGATTGGGAAAGACCTGTTTAGATAATCATCGATACGCGTGTTAAAAATACTAAAAATAAAAACAAGTTCAATTAGCTTGTCTTTCTCCAACCTCAGTTGCTGCTCATCAACATCTTTTTCGGGTTTACCAAGTTCAAGTGTGGCTAGGTTAGGTTAGGTAGGTTAGACCCTACAGAATGGCGTTGGAAGTTGGTCAACAATTTATTAGAGCCAGTTCAAACTTTGCTCCCACCTGCCCGGAAAAACTGCTGAACACAATTTTTTGCAATTGCAAAAAGGGATGCAGTGCTAAATATAGTTGCAAAAAAGTTGGACTGTTTTGTTCTCTAGCATGCACAAGTTGTCAAGGCCGTTGATCAGTTGATCAGGCGAATAAACTTCATCACTTTTTTTAAATTTATACCGCTTTTATCCTTTCCAATCTTTAAAATTTCCAATAGTTTCACATCAAGTAGGATCTCAACTGGAGTAAGCCTAATGGGGAAACCACATTAAAAAAACGCGCTAAGTACACTACCTCATAGGTGGGGTGGAAACGTGTAGATGTTATGACGATAACAACTTTCATAACTTTTTGAATCGGTGGCTCGTAGGAAAAAACTATTGATATATTTTTTATAGGTCATTTTATAGTCTCCAATTTTGGTCTGAGGTGTTATGATTAAACTCGCCGTTTTGCTGAAAATCGCGAAAATCTCATTTTTTTTACTCTTGACCTTGAATAAATTTTTTCCTTACACGGGAATGATGGGGAACTTTCATGTATTGTTAATAATTATGTTTTGAAAAATTTTACTCATTTTCAGCTTGTTGGGAATTTATGTACCTTCACTCTCATATTTTGGTTTAAATTGACCGGACTACTATCAGTATTAAGGGATATGCAACAAAATATTGAGGATGGAAACAAATCAACGTTCTAGTGATTCTCATTCAAATTAAGTTTTTGAATACGGCGAAGACGTGAATTTGCTCATCTTGCAAAAGTTTAACCAGGATGCAGGAATAAAGAAAAGCAATGATACAGAATGATATGTTTTCATAATGACTGTTAGGTACATGAAATTCAACAATGTCCGGATGTGAACTCGTCAACATTGCAATTTCTGCTTGATCTCTGGAAATACCCTAGAGACTGTTTCCCCATTCTACGACTCCTTTACTTCCATGAAATGACCATAAGATGATTATATAACGCCGGCTCGTATTTGTCTTTCAGGCAACCAACACACACACACAGAGTTATTTCACTTTGAAATTAGAAGGCTAAAATGATTGTTGACTTTTCCTTTGTGGTTCTATTTCAGAGCAACCATCCTCCCTACGAGTTTTCGACGCAGAAGGCAGAGAAATTACATCGAATTCCAGTGCCGGGCCTTTCTTGGAGGAGCACGATCTATTCCTGTCCTGCCAGGTGAATGGGGGTGAGTAAAATAAAGTTGAAGGGGGTGTGTTAATTTTCCGCAACTGTTGCTTCCGAAAGGGTGAATAGTTGAACGTTTATGTCATTAAGGAGGCCGCGTTAACTTTCTTCGTTATTATCTACGCAATAGCGAGATAATTCGGGAAACTTTCTGCCAAGGGGTCACGCGAGTCTGGGAAATGACTGATGGGAACACATATGTTGAGGCAACTCACTGAACTGAAAGGTTTTCTAACTTTCAGTATGAAGGTGTATTAGGATTCACTTTCAGAGGATTTCCATAAATATAGGATCTGCAATCCAACCTTGCCTAGAGTTATAATTTTTTGCTTCTCTACTTTTCACAAAGTACAAGGTGGGCAAATTTCGATGTTTTAGCACTACAACTTTTAAACCAGAGGAGATAGACCAAATCTGATACCCCATTCTCGGTCTCCTTTTCTCAGAAACTAACAAGGGTAGTATTCGTTTTTGGCCACCTTCTTTTGTTTTCGAGTTATAAGCGAAAATTGGAAAAATGGCGATATCGAAAAACATTTATATCTCCGCTAATACTGATGATAGAGCTCTGAAATTTAAATATTATACAGGCACTTTTTTACGTAGAATCCAGTGGCATGCTCGTATTTTCAAAAGGATTTTTAATTATGAAGCTATGACCCAAAGCTATGTTTTTTCAAATGGGAACACTAGATTTCTGTGCCATTTTTTGAAAGCTTAATTTTTCCTGATTTCAAAAATATATAACATCGTATGGTTTGTATTGAAATAAATAACAGAAAATGGTTAAAAACCTTTTTTTACCTAAGAGTCTCAATATTTCTATGGTTTCAACTGTTAATGAGCACAGAAAAATTGAGCTTTCTATAACAAGAGCAGTGTCCTTCCGTCAATCTGATTATTTCTATGCTTTCTACTAATTTCTACAAAATTCGAATCTAGTTTTTTTTTTCAAAATAGTTTCGAAAATATAAATGAACTCGGAAAAAAATTTCTAGGTAGCTTGAATACAGTTCCAAATATTCATCTATTGAATTCGGTGCGAAATATCGAGAAGAGGTGTCGACTGTGCATTGTGCAATTGTTGTCATTATTAGGTTAAATATTATTTCTTGTTTGTTCCCTTCTCAATTAAATTGTTGAGTTCAATCATATATGCGTTGTTTCAGATGCTATTCAAAATGGATTGGTACTTGTGCGTAATCATTCAGAAGACCTATGTGAATAATCTTCTGATATATCCACCTCAATACAACTCTTTCGATTGAAGCATTCGATCTTCTGGATCTTTTCGTTATTCCAAATCAATTTTTAAATAAACAATTTATTAAACATATCTAGATTCGAATTTTGTAGAAATTAGTAAAAAGCATAGAAAAAAGCAGATTGACGGCAGGACACTGCTCTTGTTATAGAAAGCTCAATTTTTCTGTGCTTATCAACAGTTGAAACCATAGAAATATTTGGACTCTTAGGTGAAAAAAGGTTTTTGACCATTTTCTAATATTTATAATGATACGAATCATACGATGTTATATATTTTTGAAATCAGAAAAAATTAAGCTTTCAAAAAAAGGCACAGAAATCAAGTGTTTCCGTTTGAAAAAACATAACTTTGGGTCATAGCTTCGTAATTAAAAACCCTTTTGAAAATACGAGCATGCCACTGGATTCTACGTAGAAAAGTGCCTGTATAATGTTTAAATTTCAGAACTCTATCATCAGTATTAGCGGAGATATAAATGTTTTTCGATATCGCCATTTTTCCATTTTTCGTTTATAACACGAAAACAAAAGAAGATGGCCAAAAATGAATACTACCCTTGTTAGTTTCTCAGAAAAAGAGACCGAGAATGGGGTATCAGATTTTGTCTATCTTCTCTGGTTTAAAAGTTGTAGTGCTAAAACATCGAAATTTGCCCACCCTGTACATACACATGTAATACTAGATAGTCAAGCGAATTCATCGTTATTATTATGCTTACATAATTACTTCTAATTTTTGACTTGTTAATCGACACAAATATTGCTAGATGCTCCGGGAACATTCATTAAGATCAGTAGCAAAGAACATATCATAATAGAATGTCGTCCAAACCAAGAACTGTTTTGAACATAAAAGTCATCCTTTGGGGCGAGAATGTTGTATGTTTTTTATACAATGTGAATTTACTTATTGCTTCAATTTTGAATGCAATAAAAATGAAATCATTCAAATAGGTACTTAGGTTTGAAGCGATCAATTTATAATTCAAATGAAAAAGAAAAATTAATTTCTTTTCCTGTAAATCCCAAAAAAACTCATTATTCATTCATTTCTACTAATTCAAGTCCATAAAAGGAAAATGTTGCCTTGTCTTCACCGTTATGGGAATAGAGATGTCGTTAGAACTATTTAGAGGGACACTACAGGAATATCGAAAACCGTTAGAGATACAGGATGGCTTAAATTATAAAAAAGTTGGGTTATTTCGGGATTAGTGTGTTGGTGTTAGCAGATCCAAAATATCTCCGATGGTTCTCGAGATATCTCGAAAAAATTAAAAATCGAGATTTTTTTTTTCTCTATAACTCATTTGTTTCTGGAGATAACTTCACGAAATTCGGTTGGTAGCCATTATCCAATATAGAGATTCTAATTTTTCTTCTTCTTCTTCTAATGGTGTCGTCAGATTTTTTCTGTTTGTCATTATTTCATAGACGCGATAGTTATCTTTTGTTCTTATGGACGCCTTATTGATTCTCCTTAAGAGGTGATAAAGCAAAAAAATTATGAATTCAACAATGTATCACACTCTACAAAAATATCGAGTCTAGCTACTTCACAAATTTGAACTTCCTTTTAATTTTTTTGTTTGGATAGTATTCTACATAATTTAAAAAATTCAAGTGATGGTTTCACATACCAAAACTGTCAACTAAGTTATTTTATAATTCTGATATTTATGGAAATGCACTGACAGAACTCTTCAAATTGAATGGTCACGAAAATACATGCTTATATCAACGTAATAAATGATTTAGTAAAAGGCTGGAGCCAGAATTGTCAAATAACGTAGTTGACAGTTTTACGCTATGTGGAGTGTTGCTATCAGCATGATTATGTAATTAATAGGACGTCACTTACCTAACAGGATTAAATTTTTACGAAAATTAAGTGATGGTTTCACATAACAACTGAACAAAGTAACAACTTATTTGACAATTCTGGCACCAGCCTACTACTTAAACAAAACTAAATTTCAAATTTGCGTAGCTGGACTCGATATTTTTGTAGATTGTGACACATTGTTGAATTTGAATTTTGAATTTCTTCATCACCTCATAAGGAGAACCCATATGGTGTCCATAAGAAAAAAAATTACAATCTCGTCTCTGAAACAATGGATAACAGAAAAAATCTGACGACATCATTAGGATTAAATAATGGCTTCAAACCGAATTTCGTGAAGTTATCTCCAGAAACGAATGAGTTATACAGAAAAAAAGAAAATCACGATTTTTAGTTTCTCCAGATTAGGGCTGGGAATCATGAATGAATGATTTGAATATTCGAATAATCATTGAATGATTATTCGAATAATTGCATTTTGCATTATTCGAATAATCATGAATATTCACTGAATAGTTGAATAATCAATGACTACTTTTCTATTCATGAATAATCAGTGAATAGTCGAGTATTCACTGAATAGTTGAATAATCAATGACTACTTTTCTATTCATGAATAATCAGTGAATAGTTGAGTTTTCTCTGATTATTCAGTGAATAGTTTTCTATTCAGTGAGTAGTTGGATATTTATGAAGTTACGAATGAAAGTTTGAATGATCACTTGACTCACTATTCAGGAATGATTAAAACAAGGTTTTGTGATTCACTACGGACAAATCGTTTTATTAATATTAAAATTACTGGAATTACATGATATTGAAATTCATAGATACAATTGAATTAAAATTATTCATTTAATAGTAATAGAAAAAGGTATTCAGCCAAAGAAAAATCAATAAAATTTGGATTTCATCAATGAAAAAATATAGAAATGGAATATAAGATTCTAACATGCCTTTTGCAAAATTCAATGACATTTCACTGAGCTTGACTTTTATTTTTTACGTTACTGTGGAAATGATCGCAATACGCTCTATTAGTGATGACGTCACACACTGCCATTTTAGTTCTCCTGTCAGTGTTCGGAATCCAAACGAACAAATTGTCATTCAAATTAGTACGTTGTCGTTGGCTCATTTTGATAAATGAGATTATTTAACGAACGATTATACTATTAATTGATAGACAGAAGGAACGAAATTAATGCTGTAAGTTCGAACTTGAGGTTCAACAAATAAACACGGCTTTTTACAAAATCTGGGGAATGATACAGGATTCAAAGTTACTCTATTAACCTCGTTCCTTCAATTAATACTGAAATCGTTCCTCAAATACTCTTATTTATGAAAATAAGCCAATTCCTTCAACGAGACCATACTAATTTGAATGATAATTTATTTGTTTGGATTCCGAACACTGACAGGAGAACCAAAAATGGTGGTGTGTGACGTCACACTAATATGGCGAGAGGCAAAACACCAAAACGATTATACCACGTCGCAAAGGGTATAGTCACTCATCAAAACGCTCGGATTTTATTGGTTCATTAAAACATGAGTTTAATCATTGAATAATCACTGAATATTCATTGAATAATCACTGAATAATCATTGAATAATCACTGAATAATTATTGAATAATCATTGAATAATCACTGAATAATCATTGAATAATCACTGAATAATCAACGAATAGTTGAATATTCATGACTACTCATGAATAATCAAGCATGAATATTTGTTTGAATGAATTATTCGAATAATCGAATAAATTTATGGATGAATATTCGAATACAAAAAGGCGAAAAAGTCCCAGCCCTATTCCAGATAGCTCGAGAACCATCGGAGATATTTTGGATCTGTTAACAACAACACACTGATCCCTAAACGCAATTTTTTTGTAATTCAATCCAACATGTATCTCTAACGGTTTTCGATATCCCTGTAGTGCCCTCTAAATAGTTCTAACTCTGTATATCTGGATAATCAAGGATGTTTTACCGAATGACAGTCACTTTTCACAATGGAAATACCCCTACCAGACACACCCAAATTTCACAATTTTAAGGTTGGATTCACATCTTAAAGCCTGAAATTCTCAGATGTTGCTTGTTCTCTATTAGAATATTCAAGAACCATTCGAAATATAAAAATATTTTCAGGTAAACCTCGACCAACTGTAACGTGGTGGCATGGAAATTCTCTTCTCGATGGGGTGGTGGATACAAGTTCCAATTCTTTCACTACCGTTAATCAGTTGTTTATATCACACGTGTCACGTTATCTTAAAGGAGCCCGATTTGAATGTAGAGCGACCTCTTCAGACACTGCTGGACACATTACTAGAAACATTCCATTAATTGTATATTGTGAGTATTTTTTCCATTTTTAATTGAAATTATATAGATGATTAGGCAGGGTAAGTCTTTGACTGGTACATAGATTTCAACAATAGATTCTTTAGGTCAAAATAAACACTTTTTTCTTTTTCCATCTTTTCCGATCCAGACAAGATGGAAAGATTTAGCCATTTTGAATTTTCATAATGTGATATGCCACCCCTGGAACCCTGGACACTGAAGTTCTTCCAAGCGTAAGATATATCTTCTTGACCTTGGAAATCTGTAAAGTGGAAAAGTGTTTCTTTCTGAGGTCATATCAAACGAACCACCCGGTATATTTTCTTCATATTTGGCAAATATGTTCCTAATTGAGAGTCCAAACGTATCATGCAATAACCGCCTTGAAAAATCCAGGTCCGGGTTAACAATAAATTATGAATCGTTTGAATCCTCGTAACAACACCCTGTACATCGGAATTTTGAAAATCTGTTCTGATATTCGGAAACACCACTAAAAACTAAACTGAGACGTGTACTTCAAATTTTCGCGCAGACAGTTTTACTGCACAAATTTTCAACGTAAAAGTGAAGTTTTTAAGAACTTGGATACCTGGAAGTGGTTTGAAGTGACTTTTAACAATGAATTATCAAAAATATTGAATCTATAATTATTTCAAGATTACTTTGTAATTCATTTTCACATTGGTTTTTATAGCTGTATACAGCTATAATAGTATATTATTCAACGAGCGGTAATGTGGGTCATAACTCACGCAGATGATGTTTGCAGCACGAGCCGCAGGCGAGTGCTGTAATTCATCAAGTGAGTTATGACCATTACCGCAAGTTGAATACTATACTTTATCTACGACTATATCAATAAATACTAAGAAAAAAATACAGACTTAGAATAAAGACAGAAGGAACAGGAAATAAACATAATGTGCTCGATCCCGTACAAGAGAGATGGAAACTTAGTGCTACCAATCACAATCGAACTAGCTTCGGCTAGCTCTAATCCAGTACAGAGTACAGACATAGAAATTTATTGAAAAACCTTAATAATTGCCTATAAAAATGCATTAAAATATACCAAAAAATGTTCCCTGTAAATGATTACTTAATGATCTTACTGCTACACCAATCTTGAAAATTTTTTCAAACTTCTTTATATTTTTTCGGGCAATTAATTCTGTATGGTAACATTAGCTGTTTGTCTTTTGGAAATGTATACCTTTATAATATTTCATCTTCACTATCTGAATTAATCGTTTTCAGCAAAACATTCACAATAATTAGATATCAACTTAATTTGAAAACGTCAAAAGTGACATTCCCTCGGACATTCCTCCCCTCAATAACAATAATGGAATGTTCCCTTTCGGCCAATCGAATAGAAGCAGAGAAGTATAGAATCACAGATCCATGTTTTCCGATTTATAATAGTGAGTTATAGTAGTGAGTTATTATAAATCACGCTGTTTGTTAATAGATACTATTAATTGCTCAAAAGCAGTTGAATAATGAGTTTATAATTCAATAGGAGTAGATAAAAAGGAAAACCAATGTAGAAATGAGTTACAAAGTAATCTTGAAATGATTATGGATTCAATATTTTTGATAATTCATTGTTAAAAGTCACTTCAAACCACTTCCAGGTATCCAAGTTCTTAAAAACTTCACTTTTACGTTGAAAATTTGTGCAGTAAAACTGTCCGCGCGAAAATTTGAAGTACACGTCTCAGTTTAGTTTTTAGTGGTGTTTCCGAATATCAGAACAGATTTTCAAAATTCCGATGTACAGGGTGTTGTTACGAGGATTCAAACGATTCATAATTTATTGTTAACCCGAACCTGGATTTTCAAGGCGGTTATTGCATGATACGTTTGGACTCTCAATTAGGAACATATTTGCCAAATATGAAGAAAATATACCGGGTGGTTCGTTTGATATGACCTCAGAAAGAAACGGGTAAAATTCATAAAACACCCTGTATCTCGGCTACGAAGACAGTAAGACCCAATAAATGGGATATCTCCAGAACCGCCTTGGTGCCACCTATGCACCTGTGAAGTATTTCCGTTTCAAGATTAAACACCCCGTTTAATTCAAAATTGCATTTTTTAATGGGTCTTCAACCGCCTGTATCTTTTCAACCGAGCCGAATTCTAAAAATGCTAAAGAAAAAACCAGTTTTGTTCGACCTTCAGTTGAAATATATGTACAATTTATAAATTCGCTATGTATATGGGTGGAACACTGCAAAATCAGTTGTATTATTTGGTGAAAAATTTCGTAACTGTTTCCATATTCAAGATACCGGATGCTGAAAGCAAGTTTACCATTTTACGATTATACCGAAATTTAAAGCAACATGATGTTTGAATAGTTATTTTCCTAACAAGTGTGGAAAGTGATATTTTCCGCAAGAGACTGCAGTTCGAGTGCGGAAATGGCACTTTCCACATGAGGAACAATATTTTTCCTACTAGCCTAAATGAAACACTTTTATGGAAAATTTTCGTCTTGATATCGACTGACGTTTTAAGAAGTTATATTTTTGTGCACTCAGCCGCATAGAGAAACGTTTGAATTTTATGTTTGACACATAGAGACATGTCAAAATTTTAGGATTGATGCGACTCTTTTATATTTGCGTGCGGAAAAAACCTTTGCTATTCACTTTCCGCATGCATATGCGTGCAGAAAGTGAATAACATGGCTTTTTTCCGCAAGAATTTGAAAAAGTACTACTTTGCAATTGCAAACGTCAATGCGTGTGGAAAGTAATACCTTCGAAACGTTAATAGGAAAAAAAAATTAAATGTCATGGGTAGGAATTAATTGCATCAATTGTTCCAGCGTTATGTTGATAGTCTATTATCTATATCTTGTAACTCATTATTGGAGTAAGGTCAAAGGGCGTAATCGACACGCTGAAATGATTGCATATGGCTAATTTGTACGGGTGGATATCGAGGTGAATATACAGTTCCAAGCGCAAAACACAGTTTACCTAACGATTATTGATACCAAATTAAGCATTATGTGGCTAGATCGATGGTTGTTGAAGAGGAGGGCTGACAAGATTGACTTTTTCCAAAGTTCAACAAATCATAAAGCCTCTGTTTTTGTCTAGTTTTCTCTCCATCGAATTCCAACTAAAGATGATATTTCTCGAAGGAACAACTTTATTTTTGTAATTGGCCTAGCGACATAATTCATATAGATATGCCGTTACAGACTTATTATTATTAAGTTTTATAGAGTTTTGAATGAATAAAAAAATGAACCCTTTGTTGTTTTGAATTGAACATACTGACAAAATTAGATAAAAACGGACAAAATATCAACGAAGTTTGTAGTTCATTTTTTTTTTAACCCATGATATATTGTCGTTTTGGTACTTTGTAGTGTTGGTACTATCGGTGACGCTTGAGGTGGATGGATTATGTATGTTTCTCATTTTTCAATTATTTTTTATGGTGTTATTTTGTAAGTTCAAAATACGGTTTCAGATATTCAGATGATGAGTGACCTGTTATTTTAGTATTTTTTTTGAAAGTTTGTCCCAAATGTGCCAAGATACTCACAGCGCAGGAACGCTTTGAACAATTTGTTATTTTTCGTTCTTTCGTATCTATTCCGATACTTGTACAGGGTGGGCAAATTTCGATGTTTTAGCACTACAACTTTTGAACCAGAGAAGATAAACAAAATCTGATACCCACTTCTCGATCTCTTTTTCTGAGAAACTAACAAGGGTAGTATTCATTTTTGGCCACCTTCTTTTGTTTTCGAGTTATAAGCGAAAATTGGAAAAATGGCGATATCGAAAAACATTTATATCTCCGCTAATACTGATGATAGAGCTCTGAAATTAAAACATTATACAGGCACTTTTTTACGTAGAATCCAGTGGCGTGCTCGTATTTTCAAAAGGGTTTTCAATTACGAAGCTATGACCCAAAGTTATGTTTGTTTAAATGAGAACACTAGATTTTTGTGCCATTTTCTGAAAGCTTAATTTTTCCTGATTTCAAAAATATATAACATCGTATGATTCGTATCAAAATGAATAACAGAAAATGGTCAAAAACCTTTTTTTCCTTAAGAGTCTCAATATTTCTATGGTTTCAACTGTTGATGAGCCTTCCTATAACAAGAGCAGTGTCCTTCCGTCAATCTGATTATTTCTATGCTTTTCACTTATTTCTACAAAATTCGAATCTATATTTATTTTATACAAATAGTTTCGAAAAGATAAACGAACTTGGAAAAAGGTTCCTAGGTAGCTTGAACAGAGTTTCAAATATTCATCTATTGAAATATCGAGAAGAGGTGTCGACTGTGCATTGTGCAATTGTTGTCATTATTAGGTGAAATATTATTTCTTGTTTGTCCCTTCGTAATTAAAATGTTGAGTTCAATCAGATATGCATTGTTTCATATGCTGTTTAAAATGGATTGGTACTTGTGCGTATTGATTCTGGAGACCTATGTAAATAATCTCCTGATACATGCATCTCATTACAACTCTTTAGATTGAAAAATTCGATCTTGTGGTTTCTCCGTTATTTCCAAATCAATTTTTAGATAAAAAATTTATAAAACATATCTAGATTCGAATTTTGTAGAAATAAGTGAAAAGCATAGAAATAATCAGATTGACGGAAGGACACTGCTCTTGTTATAGAAAGCTCAATTTTTCTGTGTTCATCAACAGTTGAAACCATAGAAATATTGAGACTCTTAGGTGAAAAGAGGTTTTTGGCCATTTTCTATTATTTATATTGATCCGAATCATACGATGTTATATATTTTTGAAATCAGAAAAAATTAAGCTTTCAGAAAATGGCACAAAAATCTAGTGTTCCCATTTAAAACAACATAACTTTGGGTCATAGCTTCGTAATTAAAAACCCTTTTGAAAATACGAGCACGCCACAGGATTCTACGTAAAAAAGTGCCTGTATAATGTTTTAATTTCAGAGCTCTATCATGAGTATTAGCGGAGATATAACTGTTTTTCGATTTCGCCATTTTTCCAATTTTCGCTTATAACTCGAAAACAAAAGAAGGTGGCCAAAAACGAAAACTACCCTTTTTAGTTTCTCAGAAAAAGAGATCGAGAAGTGGGTATCAGATTTCGTCTATCTCCTCTGGTTCAAAAGTTGTAGTGCTAAAACATCGAAATTTGCCCACCCTGTACATGCGTACATGTCCATTCACTCAACTGATTTACCATTTTCCTGTTTTCTGCCAATTAATATTAGGTGTTGAAAAGAGACGATTAGTTGTGATACTTGAGTTCTTTCGCTCAAAATTTTTTTCAAAAGACAGAGTGTTAACCATTTAGAGTTTTCGTTATTTCTTTCCTGTTAAGAGCGACTGAGCTTTCTTCTTTCTGTTGGAAATTGCTTTCTTTTACCTGCATGAGCCTTTCTTGCATTTCGAAAATATCTTTTCAAATGGATTATTTTCTCTGTTGAATTTTTCATGAAACTTTTTCTGTAAGATGCCAGCAGAAATATACGTTTATACAGTACTTTCTTTGTATTCGTTGTCGTTTGCAAGTTTCATGTTGAATGCCCAACCTTTCATTATATTGCTAGTCCTTCATTCGAACTATCAACATAAAGTTCGTAATTCCAATGTTCACAAAACACCGTAAACTGTCTCCAAAATTATGTGTTTTGTGATATTTTCTGCTGTCGAATTTTCAATTTCTTGATCTATTTCATCACTGGGAATGTAACCAATGCACTTCATTCAATTCAATGACATAATTATGGAAATGATCACAATATCACACTATATATGGCCCAATATATATGGCAGGAGGCGAAACACCAAAACGATTATACCACGTCGTCAAGGGTAGGTTCACTTATCAATACGCCGTTACTATGAGAAATTCATGGGGCAGTTTTTTCTGGAAAGAAAACATGTTCACAATCATTCATTTTTCAAAATGAACAATAAACTTATTGGAAAAATATGATTGATATTGTTCACCTAAGAATAGTTATGTTTATCTGCTAACCGAGAGCGCAGTAAGAAATTTTTTGAGATATATGATCAAATTTGACAAGGCTAGATGGATAACTGGAGTGTGATTGATTTTATAAAAAAAATTGAGATATTTTATAAAAACACAAAAAAATGAATTGAAAAATTACCGTCAATATTTCGACCATTTCTTATATGACATTTTTTCTTGAAAATCACATGTACCGGGTTTTTCACCATAATTTGACCCCCCCTTCAACTTTGTTACTGAAAGAGGTACAAAAAAATGTTTTCTACAAAAGTTTCACGAAATCAACTAGTGTTTTTTAAAATGATTTCACAAAATGAAATATTTACAGAGTGAGCAACATATTGATTGCAACTTAATTTTTTCAGATGGAACACCCTGTGTATTTTTCTGTATTTGACTAGCTCCTTTTCCCCTGATTTCGAATATATAATATATGTTTGGTCTAACTCTTTTATTGTGAGAACCACAGAGTTTCAAATTTTATGAACCACCTGGCAAGCTTATACTAAGCAGTTTTCAAATGGAAGGCTGCGATAATACAAAATGCCTTTTTTGAGTTATCTCGTAAGCAACGATATATAACATTCGTTTGTCATATTCATATTCATCGAATATTCACTACAGAGAAGCGGAAAAATTTGAAATATTTATGTGAAGAACCATAAAAATAAGAAAGCTACAAGGAGAGAATATATGGAGTTGCATCCAAATCATCCAATTCCAATTTATAGTGAAAAACGTATGTCATATCGTTGCTTACGAGATAACTCAAAAAAAGGCATTTTGAATTATCGCAGCCTTCCACTTGAAAATTGATTATTCAGCTTGCCAGGTGGTTCTTAAAATTTGAAACTCTGTGGTTCTCACAATAAAAGAGTTAGACCAAACATATGTTATATTTTCGAAATCAGGGGAAAAGGAGCTAGTCAAATATAGAAAAATATACAGGGTGTTCCATTTGAAAAAATAAAGTTGCAATCAATATGTTGCCCACTCTGTATATATTTCATTTTGAGAAATCATTTAAAGAAACACTAGTTGATTTCGTGAAATTTTCGTAGAAAACATTTTTTTGTACCTCTTTCAGTAACAAAGTTGAAGGGGGGGTCAAATTATGGTGAAAAACCCGGTACAATCTCGTCTTGAAATTCTGGAATTTTTAGTGGAGACACCCTGTATAAACAGGCAAAATTGAGAGTATTGGGTTCCATGAAAAATTTTCAAGAAATGGACATTCGAATGTGCCGTTTTTTAGTGCTAGTCTGGAAATCATATTACATAGCGTTATATGATCTATTTGCATTCTAATATCTCCATATCCCACATTCGTATCCGTCCACTTTTACTGTCCATGTCTTATACCCTTATAACCCGAACATTTTCATTTCAGTGAAGCCCAATAAAGTGAAGATAGTCTCTCCGAATGAGCTGATGTCGAACCGGAAGTCCCAGAACATTAAATGTGAAACTTCCGGCTCATATCCCCCCGCCAAACTAACGTGGCTACTTGACGGAAAGTCCATTAAACAATCCATCGTTACGGTAAGTGCAATTCAACATATCTAGTTAAACTAACAGAAGGAACTTTATCTATTACGAAACACGTAGGTTCGTTATATTGGTTGATATCACTTAGGCCAAATATTTGGCAGAGCTTTAGCCCCTGCAAAACTCTAGATGTTTCGGGGGATTAATGAAAATAAGTTTTATTAAACGGTTTGTTTTCGTTAATTTATACGATCTGGATATTCCAGAAGGTTTCACAGTTGTAGAATTTTCTGAAATTCAGTGACTTCATATCGTACTCATTAACTTCACTGATAATATAATTTGTGAAACTGACTTCGTAGTGTGAAAGAACCATCGTTTTACATCAAATGGAAATCGGCTATTTGTGAATTTGCTCGAATTTTTTATATGTTGTTGAAGTAGAACTCGTGATGATGATCTTATTAATGTCATCAGTTAATGGTTCTAGAATTGACTTTTCTAAAATTATGTAGGATTTCACATATGCCTACTTATGCGTTTCGTCCCTGGCACACACACCGGACTTACCGGGAGCCGCCGGGACTCGAACCCGGCACCTTGTCGCATCTCGGTGAGTGAGTCTACCTCTTAACGTCTAGGCTACCGAATGCTGTGTTTAAATGCTAGGTGGAGCTTTATGAGAAGCCGCCACAATTACAAATGGTCATTATGAAGAAACTTTTTCGAATATAATATAAGCCATATCAAGTATGCATCCATTGCTCATTCAAATGATCAAATTACGCTATAGAGTAAAATGATTTCTGCACTCACTAATGATATAGAAGGTTACTCCAAATATATCCAAAAATTTCTTCAGTTATTTCCAAAAAATTGAGTGTCGAGTATCATTAATTTTCAGATATCTTGTGAAGTATAGATATCAATTGCGATTGATAATGTTAACATCTCCTAAATTAAATTGGTATATCTATTATGTATTTTTTCTTATAACCCTGCATATATCTAGATGTTTGAAATTTTGGAATAGTCGATTACCAACTAGATTGACCACGGTGAAAGATCGATCGGCAGTTATGTATATAAAATACATATATAGGATGTATCCGAAAATGGTGTCCTTTACTGATAATTTACTGGAAGTAATTTTATTTTGGATTTTATTGAAACATTTCCACAAACATGTTGATGGTTGAAAATGATGTCAGCAAGAGTGGTCAAAGAAATGCTCTGTATAAAAAAAAAAAAATGGTCTGTAAAAAAAAATGCTCTGTATAAAAAATTCATTTGTTCATGTTTAGATAATGTGCCTGCTTGCTCAGTTTTCCTTCCCTTTCAAGATGAGATGTTTTTTTCTTTTTATATATCATCTGGATTTGTTTCTCTTTGAGTGTCCTCTTGTTTTTGAGTAAATGAAATTATAATTTCCCACATAAAAAGATATACATATATTTTTTTCTAATGTTTTTTTTGACATTTTGAGGGTTAATGGAACTTTTGTTAGTTTAATTAGAACATAATGTTATACATATTGTAAGAAAGTTCTGTATGTGGGTCAAATAAATATTTTAATTATTATTATATTATTATGTGTTCGACACAAGTTATTTTTAGCACTCTATATAATATAAACGGTTGAATTTGGAGCGGTGATGCAAGAAAGATATTTGATCAACATCACGAGTTTTGGAACATATAAAAAATTCAAACAAATTCACCGAAAGCCAATTTCTCTTTGATGCGGTGCTTGGTCTTTAGATCCAACTGATGTAGTGGCTCATTCAATTCTTGCAGGATATATCGTGGGATGTAAGCTTTCATTTTTTTGATATTTATTCTGATGTTTTGATAGTCTGAACGTGAATATTATCGTTCATTAAGCGAATCCACAGTAGTTATATGATTTATTTTTTAATAAATTTGTTAATAATGTATTTGTTCACCGCGATTATCTATACACTCCCCACCACGTCTCAGCATTGATGCAATAATATGGTCTATTTCTCTCTGAGGGATACTATCTAAGCTACCTATACTTCATGTCTCAGAGCCACCAAAGTCCGTGGGGGCTAGGGTAAATTTCCAAGCCTTCTACCCATGATGTCCCAAACATACTCTATAGGCGAAAGATCGGGGGATCTGGGCGGCCATGGCAAAAGATTCACATTCGAGCATTATCTTGCTAAAATATTGGAGCCAGTGAAGGTGTGGGAGATCATGGCTCCACTATTTCTTGAAGGTAACGCAGCGCTGTCATGTTACCTCGAATAAAGACTACAAGTGACCTACTTGCATGTGCAATAGCACCACATACCATAGCGTCCACTGTCCGGTGTACATGACGCTCAACATCAAACTGGAATTCACGTCTTTCTCCTTGACGTTGTCTAACCCTTCTTTGGGCATCATGTGCACCCAAGGAGATTCATCAGAAAAGACGACCTGATGCCATTCCACATTCCAATGTTGACGTTCTCTGCACCACTGTAATTGTTGCTGGCGATGCTCAACCGTCAGAGGTAACACAATATGGAATCGATAATGGCTGCGTTCAGCAGTTGCAAATCTGATCACTGAGCGCTGACAGATCCTAAAGTGATCAGAGAGCGGTTTTCTGAACGGTTAGAAAATACATAACCTCTAAAACCTCTGTTTTGACAGTGTTAAGTTTAGTGAGCGTAATTCAAAGTAACTCAGAAAAATGGCGTCCGCTCACTAAACATGTTGAGTATGCGCTCACTGATCAGATCCGTTCAGCGAAAATTCTTCAACTGTTTTACAACGGTTGTGTCCCCTGAACGCAGCCAATGCTGCAGTCCAAAAAAACTTATTCGGCGGTTAACCATTCGGAGAGTTAAGGGATGGCCTTGTTCTCCTAACCACTCGTCAGCCAAAGATCGAGTTAAGTCTTAGACGTCGATCTTGAACTTCATTTGTGCCCCTTCGACATCCGGTGCCTTGATGCTTACTCTCCTACTGGATTTCTGTTCGTACGGTTAGCGATTTTTCGAAATGACGCCTTCCGTAGACCAATAATTCGACCTCTTTCAAATTCACTTAGCTGGCGATAAATTCCGCGTACACGTGCTTTAGGGATTTTAGCAACAACTAAACATCTATTTTGGATCTCCTCGAACAGCTGGTTTATTGTAAAATTTAAAAATCTAGCAAAAAACGATTACAATATTTAAGTGACAAAAATTGTTTACATGAATAAACCTTAACGATTTTTCCTTCAAATTCAATTATTCACTCCTTGCTATACTATCTATGTTTTACCAAAAAGAAAAATTGGAATTCAAACAGCTCCTTCTGAGTGTTACAGTTTCTTCGTCAGTTAGTGTATAAAAAGAGTGTGTCCATCATTGAATAAGATCTAATGATGATAAAGAAATAACAAATGTCAAATAGAAATGTCATTTTGAATTGCGAAAAGTGACCAACTCCTCAGCACCAGATCAATTTCCAATCAATGTTTATATTCTTGAGGACAGAGATCCTCAAGTAATCACCAAATGGTGCAACGCGAAATTGAATCTTTTATTCTGAAATGCAGGACTACTTACGAAGGGTCCGCAACAGACTGTCGAAACGTTATTGGCTATTTTATTTCGAATCAAATGAGGGGATTAGTGTTGCGTGCTAGGATATGATAGTGTCGTTTGAAGTTCTTCTCAAGCAATATAAATGACCAGAGATTAGTTTTTTCAGTATTTTGAAATCTATGACAGATTACTCAGATCCCCTCAAATTATTCAGTGATGTTTATTGGGCACAAAGAAAGTGGATATTAATTAGTAATAGAATTGCACAAGTTTGGCCTGAATGTTTGAGATTAACTTGAGTTTGACTTGAATTAAAGTCAAGTAAGTTTGACTTGAAATTAAGTCAAACTCAAGTTCAATTTCTGACAAATGGTTAGAGTCAAATCAAACTAGACAATGGTTACTGGTTCGAATTTCAAAGTGTTTGTCAAACTAATTTAAAAAATAATTTATTTAGTAGATATAGCTTGAATGAGTAAATTATTTATGATAAATATAGTGAGTGGGTACAAAAAATACCTACATTAATATAAAACAAAAAAAATACATAATTTCAAACTTTTTTTATACTACTCCAATTTGTCATCTTGAAATTTTTCGTGAAAAGTTCTTACTTCAGTATTTCTTACAAATCAAGTGAATGCTGTAAACAAGAAATCCGGCACTAGAGCCCCCTGCTAATAAAAATTACAAGTACAATAAAACAAACCACATGTTTTAAGAATAAAGGAGCTGCCGTTGAAAGACTATTTTAAAAATTTTGGATCCAACCACTGTTCCTACCACAGATACTTCTCGATCCAGGTTTTGCTTCCTGCGAAAATTCTACTCCATACAATTTTTTGTGGCACTTCATCGATTGTCGTTAAAGAACTAGTTGCACTATTGGCATTTTATACCGTTGTTCTTTATTTTTACATAATTTGCACCTTTCAATTTTCATTGTTTTGGAATCACCTGCCACAACATCAAAAAATCTGTATATTTATTTTTGATTGATTTTGCTTCGTCTACAGATTTTTTTCTCATAGTTTTTGGAGGGAGGGGGTCTTCAAAATCAGACTAAACTTTTTCTGGTACGTATTCCGAGCTGCATGAGCTACATAAAAAAAGTTCAGGTTCAGACATTTCGAGTTTAGATACAACGCACAACAAACATTTATAAAAAACGAAACAAGCCAAGCGTATCCTTCTAAATATGAACTATAACTAATTTGCGGAGTAGGAGAGTACAGGTTCAGACACGTTGCGGCCGTTGCGCAGTATGATATTCAAACTTCAAACTGTTTGAAGAAGTTTGATTTCAAGCCAAACCTAAAGATACAGAAATCTTTTTTACATAAAAAGTTTGATTTTCAAGTCAAGTTAAGTTCCTGCGTAAAATCAAATTAGTTTGACTTGAATGCATCTTTAATTAGTAGCATAAAAAATTCATTTTTTTCCAAAAGATGGCTTTAGTTAGAAAGATGGGATTTCTTACTACAACATTTTTTGACAATTTGTTATTATTGGACTCAGTTCATTTAGAGCGCGCATCAAAGATGGACAATAGCAAAGAGAAAATGAGCTATATTTTATAGTTATTTATCGATGAAGACGAAAATGCAAGCCGGGAGGCTGAAAATGTGGATGATGTTTATGGTCCTGATACTGCAACAGCCAATTATGCGCAATTTTGGTTTCGTCAATTTCGTTCATGTAATTCTGATAAATTCGGTAAATTTCGATGTCAAAGATGCACCACGCACTGGGAGACCAATTGTCAAAAAAGTCGATAAAATCATGGATATCGTCGAGCCCGACCGTCTTGTAAGCACTGTTTTGATTACCCAAGAGCTAGAAATTGCACAAGAAACCGTTTGGAACCATTTGCATAAGGCTGGTCTCAAGAAAAAGCGGTTAACGCAAAATAACCTCATGAACTAAATTTTGATCTGCGAATCGCTGCTGAATCGCAACAAAATCGACCCATTTGTAAAGCGCTTGGTGACTGGTGATGTAAAGTAAAAAAAAAACTTACGACTACGTCAAGCGAAAACGGCCGTGATCGAAACGCGGTGAGCCGGCGGAAACGGTGGCAAAGCTAGGATTGATGACCAGGAAGGTTTTACTGTGTGATTGGATTGACAGGGAATTATCTACTATGACCTGCTGTCCTATGGCACAATTTGGAATTACACTGTCAAGAATTGAACCGTTTGAAGGAAGAATCGCCCAGAAGAGGTCAGCTTTGACCAAAAGGAGAGGAATCGAGTTCCATCAGGATAACGTCAGGCGGCACACATCGATAGCGACTCGCCAGAAGTTAAGGGATCTTGGTTGGAAGCTTATTATGCATTCACCTTATGGTCCGGACCTGTCACCAACTGATAACCATCTGTTCCTGTGAGGCTTGTCAAAATCTTAATTTTTTGCCAATAGGAACGAGGGCTTCTGTGGACTAGGCATAATGATATAACCATCAAAATGCAATAAGTTAGCAAACAAAACGGTTTTTTGACCTAAATCGGATCATTTTAACCATTGTAATTAAAGCCTTTTATTCATGCAAAAATAATGGATTTCTTTTTATTGCACCTATCATGTAAGTATATTCATGTTATCGACAACTGACTGCTAATCGGTGGATGTGAGTGTCATTTCTAATTCTTTTCGAAAAAAAAAAAATTAATGGAAGCGTAAAGTTTCAGAAACATCTGACCAGAGATTGATTGCGAATCGCGAAGCCGAACCTGATTATAGATGAAAGCAGCTGACGTGACAGTACCGGTATCAGAAAAAACAATTCTCCAAGAATAGCGATTCACTCACCTCCGGAATTCGGAAACATTGTTTCCAATTTTGTCCGATTGTTGATCCTCCTGAATTCCCATCGGGCTCATTTATACCGATGGGAATCTGAACAATGCGCGGCACTCGATAGTTCCTTTAATGGCGGCCGTAAAGGGAGATGCCAGAGGGGGGGGGTTCAAAATCCGCATGTTCCTGTCAATTTCTCTAGTTGTTCGGGGATCCGAAAGATCTCATTCTGACACAGATGTATAAATAGGTTTCGAATATAGGCGGCAGATCGACTACCGCTTTGACATCTACATGGGAAATGCAGATGGGAACGAACGAAAGTAATCATTTGTCAATTAACTGTCTATCGTTTACTCTTTGAATGTTTCCCATTGGCTGTTTTATCTGTCTGTATCCCTAAAGTACGGGTCGGATATACGAGAGCATATTTTCGATCGGTATCATACAAAATGTGCGAGTGGGGTGAGCCTGTTAATTTTGGACATCATTAATTGCCAGATTGAATATGCAAGTTGATTACAAAAATTTCATTCGATGTGTATTACTAATAAAACTAAGAAAATCTTGAGCGATATTATTCATACAAAGCAACCTCTTTTTAATTTATCTAAGACAGTACTGGGCGGATTGAAGATTGAAGCAGGTTTTGTGTTCAGATGCTCAGGATGGTTATTTACAAGTTTTATAACATCGAGGATTAATTTTAATCCTCAATGTTATCGTTTTCAGTGCTGATATCACTACAGGAAATCATTAAGATTTCTTCAAAAAAAACCTCTACAAACTTCTGCATTTCGTTGTTTCAATTTTGCGACACAAAAATTCAATAAAATTAATAAATACCTACTGAAAGAAATTTGATTTTTTCAAAGTTTGGTTACGGAGTTGTCTCAATATTCTGGTTTGACTGGATTGATTGAGTATTGAAATCGCATGCGGAAGAAATACCTTGTTCCTCTCTTTAGATTTTCCTTCTTTATCCGAAAATCCTATCAAATTCAAGAAATTTGGATATATAGGGTGTTTTTTTTCGAGGTATATAACTTTAAGTTGGCATTACTGTTCAAGATGGCGACCGATTTAACAGCTGTCGAGTGATTTATTCTCAGTTTGGTTTGGCAATTCATCAAGAGAAGACTCACGCCTGAACAACGCTTGCAAATAGTGCAATTTCATTTCGAAAATAATGGTTCTGTGCGGAATACGTAACGCGCACTACGTCCATTTTATTTTGTTTAGCGATGAAGCGCACTTCTGGTTGAATGGCTATGTCAACAAACAAAACTGCCGCATTTGGAGTGAAGCTAATCCTCAAGTGTATGTCGAAACACCGTTACATTCAGAAAAACTGACTGTTTGGTGCGCTTTATGGGCTGGTGGAATCATTGGTCCGTACTTCTTCAAAAACGATGATGGCCAGAACGTTACAGTCAATGGTGATCGGTATAGAGCCATGATTACTAACTTTTTCATTCCTGAATTGAACAACCATGATGTCCAGGAGATGTGGTTCCAACAAGACGGCGCAACATGTCACACAGCTCGTGCCACAATCGATTTATTGAAAGACACGTTTAGTGACGTTAATTTCACGTTTTGGACCTGTGAATTGGCCTCCAAAATCTTGTGATTCAACATCGCTAGACTACTTTCTGTGGGGCTATGTAAAGTCATTGATCTATGCGGATAAGCCACAAACCCTTAACCATTTGGAAGACAACATTCACCTTTGTTATTGCCGATATACGGCCATAAATGTGCGCACTACAAGTGCGCTTCGGTACGCTTCGGAGCTCCTCGGTATAGCTATACCGAGGAGCTCCTGACGTTGGCTGGAAAGCACCTATTGTAGATCCATTAGCACAATTCAAACTTGGTCCAATACATCGTTACTGAAATATTAGATTGTTTTTCGATATTTTGCCTGAATTTTCTATATGGTTCTTATTAGGCCATCTATTTTATATTTTGCATGAGGATTGAAATTATTATTTCACATCTATATGCAAAATTTTATAACGAATATAAAGAATTTAAATTGTTAGGAAAACAAACATTCGAACTTGATTTTACCCATTAACGACTTTCGGGAATCGAAATTTGAACCTACCCTGAAAATTTATAACTTCCTTTTTAGTTCGTTCGATTATGCCCAATTTAGTGCTTCTGTTTGGATTCAAAAAAGTGGTCAGAATTCAAACCCCTCCAGAATATTATAATATTAGAACCACAAATCTTCTTGAAGATCTTCAAGATTGAATATACGAACAAATAATTAAAAATATATATTATTTTTAGGAAGAAGAAACAGAATTTTTTACCGCCAGTATTTTGACATTGACTGTGTCAGCAGACGACGATGGCAAGGAGCTAATTTGTCGTGCAGAGAATCCTAGATTTCCTGGAAGCAGAATACAAGACAGCAGGCTAATCAGTGTTGCGTGTGAGTATCTAAGTATTTCATCTTTATTAGGACTCAGGGAAAAAACGGGCTTTCATTTCGGTTGAATGTTTTTTATTTTCGAATAAGGAACCAAGAGTTGTCTCAAACGATTGGATTGCATTCAGTTACAAAAAATTCGAGATCATATCGATTTTTTCCGTATGCCATATAGAGGGTGATTAAAACTTGTGAAACCTGTTTCAACTTCATAACCCTTCTGAAATTATTCTTAATTTAGGAAATCTTCTATGGAAGCTCTTTATGATTTAGAGGACATGTTGTGTCCATAGAACGCCAGCCATGACCTTCTCCTAGACTTTTTTTCGAATTGAAATTTTGCTCAAGATTGTTATCGTTGGAAAAGCAAGTTTGAAATACGGCTATTTTGCTTATATTGAAATTTCTCTCTCTAAAATAAATAATTAGGTTTACTATACCTACCCCCAATTTCCTTGAATAAGTAAAAAATTGAATATAATGATGATAATTTCTTTATACATGTATCTACATAAAGATGATACATAATCAGGCGCGGATCCAGGACCCATTTTTTGGGGGGGAACTTTTAGATACTCAAAATACTGAAAAACTTCCGCCATTTTGGGACGTCTTTTTTATCATAAAAAATATAGGTTCTAATTTGAAAATTTTGAGTATTGATGAATTTGAGTTGTCCCAGTTCATGATATTCTTATAAACACCCTGTAAATTTTTGGTCCAAACCGCAAAATGTCTTATAATAATACGTATTTGCAGAATCGAAAAAGAAAAAAAAAATTCCAAAAAAAGCTTTTTTGCTGGAATATTCCAAAAAATGTGAGTCCTCAACGCTGCCATTTTTTCAAATAGAATTCGAATAACTCATGAACCGTTGATTTTTTACCCAAAGTATGGCACATTGCCGAAATTGTCATCAAAAAAGCTATCTAATGATGCAATAATATACTGGGTGTGCCATTTGAAATAAGGAAGTAGTAGTCTGTTTCCGGTATAACCGGAAGTTGTAGAGATCTGAAAATATTTTAGAGAGGAAGATCATTGTCTCAAACCCCAATATCCAAATTTTCAGCTCAAAATTATGATTAGTTATTCATAAACGTCTAATAGGCCATCCCGGTGAATCACGCTGTATATAAAATCACACGGTTCGTTCAAAAACCTAATCACAAGATTTTAACAATTTCTTATATATATATTAATATATAAACGTTCACAATTTAATAAATTAGAACACTATGAATTAACTACAAGTTAAAAATTAATTTAGGCTGTATATTGTGCTTTCTAGAAGTAGTTCTTTCACACGTTTGAAATAATCGTGTAATTGATTTACTAATAATTTTATATATACAATGACGTTTGGACCTTGCTGTTTCTTCTTCATTTTTATTATTATACGAGTATGACAGAGAAAGCTTATGTTTCTTTCGGGTGTAACTGTGATTGTCTGAATTTCTTGTAATTTTTTTTTGGATTTCGATGAACATGTTTCACACAGGCAAGAATGAACGATAATACCACGGTTAGTATTTTTTCTCGTTTGAAAACAGCTATCAGTGAGTTTCATCTCGTAGCGGGGAATTTCGGTTGGAATAGCTCTCTTTTGTTTCAGGAGAACTTTTTCTATAAAGCCACTCTGATCCCATAGTAAGATCCCGTATAACATCTGCCAGTGAGAAGCTGAATAATAAGCTTGCTTGGCTGTTTCCATATTAGAGATCTGTTTCATTCTTTTTATCAAGAATATCGCTGTCGACACCCTATATTGCACAATTCCTCTATGTGTTTCCTCCAGCCAAGTGTGGAGTGGAGCCAGATATGACTGGGATTCGTCAGTTCGCTTCTTAGTAGTAAAAAACAAATTTTGAGTCTTCTGAATGTTCACCTTACGCTTACGACTATTTGCAGAGAATCATATGTGAGCGTCATTGAAGGTTTGTTTATGAACGTTTATAAAAACATTCCTTACGCTAATTTGGCTTCTTATCAATATTATTAAAAAAATTCTCAATTTCAATTCTCTCACAGGGCGAAGTGATATACTTCGCCCTGTGAAAAACATACGAAAGGACCTAGAAAATTGGAATTTGCAAAGAAGGTTTTGATCTTGAATGCCGCGGTTTAGATCGTAACGTAAGAGAAAGGCCCAACTAGTGCGTTGTGTTTGAAGCTGACACCTCCAAATGCGATTATTGAGCTCAAAATTTCAGGATCGTTTGTCCATCGTAGATCCACGTTTATCCACCCCGAGAAACCAAAATAATCTACCATTCGAAATTGTGAAGTTGGCACCCCCAAATACGAATTTTAAGGTCGAAATTTCAGGATGTCAATCGTAGGCCCTCGCTTGTTTTTTATTTGTCAAGAAACCGTTCAAAAGATATGAAAAAGGAGTTTTTTCTGAGCATTATCTGATTAGAACCCTCAGATTGCGAAAACGTGTTTTAAAAAGCAAAGGCCTTTTTTTCTATCTAATTATATTTAATCATTTATGTATATGCATTTCTTCACCTACAAAACTATATCTAATAATTAGTCTAAAACATTTTTGGAAGAAGTAGGGATCAAAAGGCTTATAACTCGAACACAAAAGAAGGTGGTCAAAAATTAATACTACCCTTGTTAGTTTCTCAAAAAAGAGACGGAGAATGGGGTATCAGATTTTGTCTGTCTCCTCTGGTTTCAAAGTTGTAGTGCTAAAACATCGAAATTTGCCAACCCTGTACAGTGCATCCCATTTTGGGTGAGACTGCCAGGTTTCTCGCTTGTTATTTAAGATAGAGCCTTGCGGTTTTCACGTTCCTGTCCTACTTTTTCGTGAAACTCAAGTTGGTCTAATCAGATTTTGCATAACTGTTTCCGTTCAAGAGATACAGGGCGATTTTGAAAATTGATACTTTTCGGACCCCTCCTTTATCTCCGAAGTTATCAGAAATAATGCTGAGGTAAAAACTACGTCTGAATCAGAATTTTGCGTAGAATCCAGAGGCGTACTCAATATTTTTTTTCGGGGTATAGTTTTGAAGATTCAACACAAACTTATATTTTTTTTAATGGAACACTATGTATATCATTACTTCGTTGAATTTGTTATTTTTTTCCCTTCAAAATGATATATGATACTATGTAGGTAGGATGTTCAGAAATGTTAAAAAAACACTAAAACATCAAATAATGATGATTTTTTGTTAATGGGCAATGGATTTCCCATAGAAAAGAAGAATCAATAATAATAACAATAATTTATAGCGCTGACAGCTAGATCAGATTGGTTTTTTCCCTCCAATGCCTACCTGATAAAACAATGCTCCCAAATGCATAGTAGCCATAATAACAACAAGGATGTTTGTGTCATCAATGACCTACTGCTTTTAAAAATCGAAAGTAATAATCTTCTTATTGAAACATAGAAAATTCATGGCCCATTTACAAAAAAACAATAATTATTTGATGTTTTAGTGCTTTTTAACATTTCTGAACATCCTACCTACATAGTATCATACATCATTTTGAAGGGAAAAAAATAACGAATTCAACGAAGTAATGAGATATAGGGTGTTCCATTAAAAAAAATAGAGGTTTGTGTTGAATCTTCAAAACCATACCCCGATAAAAATTATTGAGTACGCCACTGGATTCTACGCAGAATTCTGATTCAGACGTAGTTTTCAGCTCAGCATTATTTCTAATAATTTCGGAGATAAAGGAGGGGTCCGAAAAGTATCAATTTCCAAAATCACCCTGTATCTTTTGAACGGAAACAGTTATGCAGAATCTGATTAGACCAACTTGAGTTTCACGAAAAAGTAGGACAGGAACGTGAAAACCGCAAGGCTCTATCTTAAATAACAAGCGAGAAACCTGGCTGTCTCACCCAAAATGGGATGCACTGTACATAAAAATAAATAATAAATATTATTGTTCGTCCGTGCATCTTTCGGATGGAATCTCGTTTTAATTATTATATTCAAATTTTTCATCTGGCAAAATGAAAACAAAATCAAATATTGTGAATCTGCATAATATCGTGGCTAATCGATCATGATTCCACCATTTGAAATATCAGACTAAAATTCTCCACTGAAATGAAAAATACCTATTGCTTAAAAACAATCAAAAAATGAAGAATAAGGATTTCTGAATGATTTACACTTAATGAGAAAGTTAAATTAATAATCAAATCATTTGTTATTATTTCTATTTACAAATTACTGCATCATTCTAAGTACCTACAATATTTTTTATGATAAAATGAATAAAATATGTCAACATGTTCATGACGATGACCGGATTCTTAAAAATAAAGTGTCGAGGATAATTTATATACCGTAAAAAAATATCAATCATCATATCTGAATGGACCAACAGGGGTTTTCGATTGAAAATCAATTATTTTTTTCGTTTTGCGAATGGGGCCTAGACGAACGAAATATTTCAAGTCCCTTTTGAGGGGTGACAAATAGAATTATTGGGTGGAAAAAAGAGGACTAACGTTAGACAAACGATCATGAAATTTCGAGCTCAAAATTCGCATTTGGGGGTGCCAACTTCACATTTCGCGTAATTTCGAATGGTCGATATTTTCGGTTTCTGGGGGTGGACAAATGAAAATATTGGGTGGACGAACGTGGACCTACGATGGACAAACGATCCTGAAATTTTGAGCACAAAATTCCCATTTCGGAATAGTTATTTATTATACAAATGCAGAAGGCATTGATATTCTTCCACGAGTTCAAAATTCAAAAACGAGCCACGAAGTGGCGAGTTTTTGAATGAACGAGTGGTAGAATGAGCCTTCTGTACGAGTATTATACATTATTTTCTCTAATTCATTGCATTTTTATTGAAATTAATGAAATATTTCCATAAATATCATTTAGTGATTTTCGCATTGAAAAATATTGGTTGGCAGAACTGATTTCTTCAAGGCAAATTGATGAATTGACAGATAAAGCCGTGGCGGAAAGTTCGGAGTACCAACATATAATAATAAAATATAACCATGAAAACAGTGCCTTTCTGATATATTCTCGCACGATTTTGTTCTACAAGATGTGGAAGAATGAACGGAATAACCACAGAATTAGAGAAAGCAATTTCACACACGTAATTTCCAATGGTCGACTCTTTTGGCTTCTGTGAGTGGACAAATAAAATTATTGGGTAGACAAACGTGTACCTACGATGGACAAACGATCCTGAAATTTTGACCTCAAAATTCGAATATGGAAGTGCCAACTTCACACTTTCCGAAATTTCAAATGATCGATATTTTGGTTTCTGTGGGTGGACAAAAGTAGACTTATGTTGGGCAAACGACCTATGCCATTTTAAATACTTCTTTGCAATTTGGGGGTGCAGCTTAGAAAATGAACGGAAAAGATATTTTTCTTATTATATCTCTCGAACGGTGTCTGGACAAATGAAAGAAAAAGGGTGGACAAACGTGGACCTACGATGGACAAACGATGCTGAAATTTTGATCCCAAAATTCGCATTTGTGGTGCCAGCTTTACACAGCTCGTTGCATTGCGTCGTCTCGCAGAGTCTACGCTGCTTCGTTTTACATATTATGTATTTTTTATGATATGCCGCAGCAACAAATGAAACTAAAATAATATGGAAAATAATTCAGGATAACTCAAAACAAAAAGAAAACCAATATGAAACAGAAATAAATCCAGCAAGATTGAATGAATATCTGCTCAAAAAGGGAAGTGAAATAGAACAAAACTGCCCACCAGTAAAAGTGAATTCACTGAACCTGCATAAAAAAGCAAAGAGATTCGTTGGAAATTCTTTATTTTTGAGAGAAACAACTGAAGCAGATATACTGAATATTGCAAAAGGGCTCAAGGCAAAAGACTGCAGAGATATTTATGATATGTCCCCAAACATCATAAAACAGGCCATTCCAAGCATCGCTGAACTCCTAGCGTGGATCATTACGGAGTGCTGCTGTGAAGGCTATTTTCCAGAACAGTTGGAAATGGCCAAAATAATACCTATATTCAAAAATGGAGATAAGGCCGAACCTTCAAATTATAGGCCAATTTCAATTCTGCCAAGCCTCTCCAAGGTGTTCGAAATGGCTATCAGAGATAAATTACTTGATTTTTTTCATAAATTTCATATTGTGTGTGACGAACAGCACGGGTCTCAACAAAATAAATCCACAGATACAGCAATATCATCTGTACTAGCTCTCGACTCAAGAAGAAAATGTAAGCTAATAGCCTGTGACCTAAGTAAGGCATTTGACTCCCTTAACCACAAAATTTTAATGGAGAAGCTATATAGATATGGAATCAGAGGAGAGGTACTCAAGCTAATTGAGAACTACTTGAGTAATAGATTTCAGAAGGTTTCCGTTCAGGGAAAATGCTCAGAATGGGGGAGTGTTGAGAGTGGTGTCCCTCAGGGATCAATTCTGGGGCCGTTGCTGTTTCAGATTTATATTAATGACTTACCACCAAATGTAGATTCACACAGCACGGTTCTTTTTGTTGATGACACCTCTTTCCTCATAATTGCAACTACCGAGGAGGAGCTTCAGGAAAAATCGCAGAGAGTCCTAAAACAAGCTGAGTTGTGGTTCCATGCAAACAAGTTCAAAACGAATAAAGAAAAGACTCAAAGCATTGTATTCGATGCCTGACCCAGAGAGGACACTACCTTGAAATTCTTGGGTTTATATCTGGAACCAAACTTGAAGTTTTGGCAGCATACAGAAAAGCATTCTTAAAAGGAAGTTGTCCATAGCTACTTACACAATTAGAAGATCAAGACAGGTAGCAGGTGAGCAAGCTGCTAAACATACTTACTTTGGATATTTTCACAGCCTTATCAGTTATGGACTGCTATTTTGGGGTAGTGGACCTGAAAAAAACCATATGTTTGTCAAACAAAAGAATGCAATTCGAATTATATGTGGACTAAAGAGAGCTGAAAGCTGTAGAACCTACTTCCAGCAGGAGCGCATACTTACACTTACCTGTCTATACATACTCACCTGTATATTATACATTCACAACAACAAAGACACATTGACCCGAGATGGAGAATACCATAATTATACTACGAGAAATGCAGGGAAATTTTCAACTCCATATCACAGGCTGTTAGCAACTCAGCTGAGCATAAATCATGAAGCCATCCAAATCCATAACAAAGTTCCTGAATGTCTCAAAATTATGAATAAAAAAAAGCTTAAAAATGAAATGAAAAAAAAATCATATGAAAAAGCATACTACACTATGGATGAATTTTGATCAAGCCATTTTTAATAGTTTGTCCTTCAATGTGATGTTTGTGATATACTTAAATGATAACTTATTAAACTATATTTTTGTACATTTATATTTTAACTTATTGATCTCTATCTTTCGGGATGTTTAGCATATTATACTTGTATTTTACTTTGACGCCACATGTAAAATGTTGATGGGTTAAAATTATTCACTTTGTATCAATATGTCTGAGAATAAAGATTATTATTATTATTATTAATTCGTTGCGTATAACACATTATACTCTATGCTATATAAACTACTACACCAAACAACAGATTCGTTAAAGTATTCATTCACAAATTAAGTTGAAAATACAAAAACTCATGTGAGGATAAAGATTGAGGCGAAATTTCTTCTTCTCTCATATACAACGTGAAAGAATGAAAGTTGGGAACGAGCTACTAACAAGATGATTGCGGAGAAAATAATCAAAGGAGTCCAATAAGAGTGGGCGGTAAAGGTTTTCTATTAGAAGGTTTAGGGCATTTACATCAAAAATAACGTCGGCGGACGTCTTCAACAGAGCTAACTTCAGCTTTCCGCGATGGTACGCGCGGAGAATCCGAGATTTCTCGTCCTTTTGATACGGACCGGGCAAATTGGCCTATTCGTATTCGCCGCGCCTCGCCCGTAAAGTTTTGTATCTTCTTATCGCCATCGAGATGATATGTAATCGCGTTAAAGGTGGGTTACAATTCTCTAACTTCCGCTTTATTTGATTAATTCGAACAATCTGGAACTTGTGCCGCAATTACTCCATTACCCGTTTTTCGGTGATGCTGAGTGTTTTGGCGGTTGCTCCCCCGGTTGTGTCATAACTTCAACTACCGATGCTTTGTCATATCTTCAACCGAGTTTGTGTGGGAATTTTCTCGTCATTATTATTGGTAACTTCGTGAAAAATATACACTAGGGGAATAAATTAAAGGATCAAAATAAAATTCGAAATTTTGAGCGGTTTTTCAAATGGCTGTATTTTCGATAACAATGGTCGTACCTCAATTCGAAAAAAAGGCCGATTGTTAATCGTTATTTCTAATGAAAATCCATTTTTCTGATGCTGAATTTGGGTGTTCATATATTTGCATGAAACTGTTTTTCTTTTCATATAACTATATTTGGGTTGGAAAATTTGTTAGTACTGGTATTTTTCTTTCTTGTATAATTTTGTAGAAAGGATCTTTGATATAATGATTGATCCGTTGACATTGAAAAAATAAATTAATTTCTTCCAACAAATCGAAATTCTTTCAATCCCTGATCAATTATACAATTAAATTTTACGAATAATTTCAAGATTCAGTTCGACCGGCTGTATTTTTTATTTATTATCGAGGAGTATAACTGAAGAATCATAAAAAAGATTTTGCCTTTTAATGAACTCAACCGAGATCACTGAACTTACCTGAAAATTTAATATCTTCAACAATATCGTTATAGAGGTGTTATCTAAGAACAGAATTGGATCTGGCCTCCATATTTTCTTCAATTTGCCCAACCTGACTCAAAATTTGAAAATTAGATATATTCAGACTAGAATCGTGCAAAATATTCGGGAAAAAAATTCTAATGTGAAAATAATTTGAATCATTGAGTTTTCTTAAATATTTATACTAACTGACGAAGGAACTGCAACACCCAGAAGAAGCAGATTAACTTAAAATTTTTTTTGGTTAAACATAACAAGGAGTAAATTATTGAATTTAGAGAAAAAAATCGTGAAGGTTTTCTCATGTAAACAATTTTTGTTACTTAAATAGTGTAGTCGTTTTTTGCAAGTTTTTCAAATTTTACAACAAACCAGCTGTTCGAGGAGATCCAAAGTCGATGTTTAGTTGTTGTTAAAATACCTAGAGTACGTTTACGCGAAATTTATCGCCAGCTAAGTGAATTTGAAGGAGGACGAATTATTGGTCTACCCGAGGCGGGATTGTCATTTCGAGAAATCGCTAAACGTACGAACAGAAATCCAACTACTGTTATGAGATGTTATGTCGAGCATGGTTCGATAATGCCCCAAAACGAAAAAAAGTAGGCACCGGATGTCGAAGGAGCACAAATGAAGTTCAAGATAAACGTCTAAGACTTATGGCCATTAGAAACCGATTTGCGACAACTTGATCTTTGGCTGATGAGTGTTTAGGAGAACAAGGCCATCCTGTAACTGTCCGAATGGATCACCGTCGGATAAGGTCTTTTGGACTGCAGCATCATTGACCCCATCTTGGGTTACCTCTGACGGTTGAGTATCGCCGGCAACAATTACAGTGGTGCAGAGAACGGCAACATTGGAATGTGGAATGGCAGCAGATCGTATTTTCTGATGAAATACGATTCTCCTTGGGTGAAAATGATGGTCAAAGAAGGGTTAGATGACGTCGGGGAGAAAGACGTGAACCTCAGTTTGATGTTGAGCGTCATGTACACTGGATAGTAGGCGTTATGGTATGGGGTGCTGTTGCACATGCAAGTAGGTCACTTTTAGTCCTTTGTTGAGGTAACATGGCTCGAGAATCCAATATTTCAGCAAGATCATGTCCGACCCCATGTTGGCAGAGTTAGTTTTAACTTTTTCGAAGCGACCCATGTGAATATTTTGCCATAGCCGCCCAGATTCCCCGATCTTTCGCCCATAGAGTATGTTTGGAACATAATGGGTAAATTGGAAATTTACCCCAGCCCTCATGGACTTTGGCGGCTCTGAGACATGAAGTACAGGTAGCTTGAAATAATATTTTTCAAGAAGAAATAGACCATCTTATTACATCAATGCAGAGATGTGTTGGGGAGTGTATAGATAATTGCGGTGGACAAACACATTACTAACAAATTCATCAAAAAATTGTGAACACTTCTTTTTTTTCAAATTTCAATAATTAACTCCTTGCTATAAAAATTAAAAATTAAAATTTACACAGCTCCTTCTGGGTGTTGCAGTTTCTTTGTCAGTTATTATATAAGAAAACAGAGATAAATTCGATATTCTTCAAACGAAATGAATAGAAATGTCCAGTCAATTCAATTAAGGAGCGAAATATGCACCCGCCGAAGAATTATGCAAACTTCAGCTCCAAAGAATTCCAGGATTTAATAAAACTGATGACAATCCCTAGAAAAGAAGGTTCTCAGCGGGGTCACCCCGGACGGGTCGTTGCGGTTTTCTTGGATACGCTGACAAATGGGCGGGAGTCCGTGTGTTTGGATGTCGCTGGCCACAGCTAACTAGATTACCTCCACTATCCGTTACGGGTGGCTTTTAGTTCCGATTTCTCGCATGAAGACTTTATTAAATAAATTACCCGAATGTTTCCCAAGCAGCCACCAGTCTGGCGACCCGCGGACTCCTTTTTTCCTGAGGTCTTTAATCAACACCAGAGTAGTTTTCAACTATTAGATTAGGGCAGAGTCAAGGCGAGGATCCCTTTATTCATCTTTGGACACGAGGGAGATAAAAGAGGGACTGGATGGAAGCTTTGTGTTTGAAATTCTTTGATTTCGGCTTGTTTATGATGCCAATATGGAATTGGGGAAAGCTTTTGTTCGAAAGAAGAGTGACAATTTCGGTCAAAAAAAAAAAAATGGAACAGTTGTTGTTGCCTAATGTGAAATTCTCTTATAATCAACTGGTCATCTATCTATATAATGTGGAACAATTATCTTCAGTTATTTCTTCCATTCCTCGTCTTTTTTTTACGATTATTCCACTCTTCGTCACTGCATTCATATGTGGCTTAATTAATTTGTAATTTGGATTGTTCGACATACCTCAAATATTCAAATTGAATCTGCCTATTTTCAGCGTTAAATTAAAGCCATAAATATTGTAGATAGACTTTTGGGAATAGGGAGTTTTTCAATACAATTTTTTTTTCAGATTTCTCAAATATTAATAATTTTCCATATTTCGGCAAAAATCCAAATACCTTTTTTTCATCTTCATTTCTTTATGACTTTTTAAACTTTCTTGATGTTACTAAACGCTCAAAATGTATTTCTCTAGACATCATTACGAATAGAATCAGCTAGCATACATATTTTTAGGAACAGTATCGTTTGTAATTGTAATAATGATTTCATTACAAGTTTATTCTCTACCCCTGTTCCTCGTTGCAATATTGACATGAACTAGTAATGTCCACAATTTTAGCCAACCAGAGAAACCCTACCCTCGTAAATCATTAGAGTGTCATTCATTTCGAGCCATAAAATACAGTTCAAGATTCCATTGGCGTTTATGCTGCAAAAAGACGTAAACCTTTGGGAGGCGTTCCAAAAAGCATAATTCTATTTGAAAATCATCAATAACTATAGCAAATCAAGCAATTTTAAGAAAATGTTTGCACCGATTTAAAACTCATAATATCACTGAACATTTAACGATTTAACGAGTTACCTGAAATGGGAAGTCTCTCTAAAGCTGAATAGTCATTTGAAAAATGTGTTCAATTTCAAAGTTCAATTTGCGGAATACTATCGATTTTTTTTTAAAAATCGAGACGATACGTTCAAGTTTACTATCACGTCATTGTTCACTCAAAAAATGAAATGAATCCGACCTGTATTTTGGAATTCACAAATACAGTTGATTAGCACTGAAATAGCAGTGGTATGAATAAGGTATTGAACACCCTTAAATATACCTATCAGTTAATTAATTTTTTTATGTAAAGATGAATAAATATTTTATTATATACAGCGTGTCAAAAAGGTTAAAACAACAAGCCCATAATTCATGTACGAATAATTATTATAGAGAATTCGCACACCCGTAGATTTATATCCTCAAACCCTTTGCATAGATATTGAAACAGAAAGCTAATTGGATCACCTTGTTTTTCATTGATGAATTAGAAAAAAATTAACAAATTGTTATTGCAGAGTACTGCAATCAGGTTGGAATTCTTGTACAAAGAATTATTAAGAAAAATCCACTCGATTATTGGTTTCTTTGTTCAAAATTAATTGAAGTTGGAGGTTTATATCTCCCTACCCCCACAATTTTTTTTATGGAAAAATATTGATCGTGGTATGTATACCTATATCGTATTATCACTATACTTTTGGATATACAGTTGAACATAGAATATTTATAAAAAAATTCTCATTATCATCTCAATACTAAAGAAAGAAAGATGATTCTATGACCAATTTAAATATATGAACAAAAATAAAATTGATTAGGAGTATAAACCTCCAACCAGGGCCATGTTAGGGGTGAAACAGAGTAGTGACTGTTTCAGGCGCATCTATTGGAGGGGCGGTGATTCGATCCAGTTTGCTAGTCGCCTTTTCATATTTTTCATTGTTGATTCTTAGGAACAACATAAGGTTTTTCCGCTTAGCTGCGTTTATCATGATTCCCTACAATAAAAATCTAGAAACTGCCTTAATTAAGCCACCCATATATTACACAACACATGGCAGCTCAACCAATATAAACAGAATTCCCTATTGCCTTCATTGAAAGAAAAACAAAATCATTATGTATTTCACAAATACGAAAAACAATACTTACTATCTTCGCTTTCGAATATTTGGAAACTGATCTTTACCTACACATTCAACATATGGACAATTCTTACGATTTTGTATTCGAATACAGTAACTGTTGAATGGCAAATATTTTCAGAGGAACACGTGTTTGAATCCCAATTAGTTTTCGAATAATAATAATAATAATAATAATAATAATAATAAAGTTTATTCGAGAACTTCAACAAATAAACATAGTTCATCACAGAGGTAATATATATATAATTAGTTTTCGAAGTACTACTATAACATTTCATGGGCATGCAATGTTATAGTAGTACTTCTACTTTCTATGTTTCTTGCAATGTCATAATTGTGATGCAAAATCAGATATAGTCATGTTGTTATTGATGCTGTTTTAGCAGCAGTGCCGAAATATCTGGCTTTACTCATGTTTGGAAATAAAAATCTACAGATAGGAGGTTTTTTCTCAATAACAGTAAAATAATCATAGCGTACGTTTTGACCGTCCATAAACACGATTACATTTTGAAAATAAAAACCTACAGAGTCGATTTTGTATGCCGGTGTTAAGTTGTTGATAGGTAAAATCCGTTACTATAGCTGTTCGAAACTTTTGTTTTAGGGATAATTTCCAAACGACGTAGTTCGGAGTGTTTAAACCGCTTTTCACTAATACCGTCTTATCTCCCAGTCTTCCAGTTTTTCTGTAACTTTTATAGACTTCAAAATTGTTTAGTTTGAATGATTCATAGATATTTTCCACCTTGAATTGAAATATTGATCTGTGGTTTCTCCGAAAACAATTTAGGAACCTCTCAGTGCGTTCCAGAACGTTTCTCTAAGGCTATTCCGAGATATGTTCATTTTCTTCGAAATGAAACTATCAGTTTCATTTCACTCTATGATGATATATTATGTTGAAGAAACAATATTGTGGTGTTGTCGCATTTGTGGAAATAAGAGTGTCCTTATTCACGAGTAAATTTTCGGTTTCTCTTTTATCAGATTTTTCTTTCTAGTTCTGGATTTTTCCATTTTTGCCAATTACTTGTTCTTTCCTTCTATACCAATTTGGTCCAAACATGCCACGGGGTTTATATTTACACTTCAATATGATTTGGCCGAGGACATTTGGATTCTGTTTGTACAGGGTGGGCAAATAAGCGAGGTAAGCGGCTATATCTCAGGATCCACTAATCGTAGAGACTTGCAGTAAAAAAATTTACCAATAAAGTGTACAAGAGAACACACTGAAATTTTTTTTGAAGTTCATACCTCATGAATTTTACTCGAAAGTGTTTCATATAAAGTTGAAGAAAAATTATCATCACTGTAATCCTTGGAACATTCTCTATCTTTTTGAATTGTCACTTTCGATTTTACGACATCAAATAAGGGTAGGTGAAAGGGAGAAATTTGACTGATTGAAACGCCTGTAACTTCTGTTTGGCTCAACATTTTTGAGCAAATTAGATTTCGTCTGAAAGATAATATCTTGTTGATTGAGGACAAAATATAGTCATGATAAATTTGTTTTTGCTGCTTTCGATAGGGGGCGCTAAGGCAGAAGTTCATAGTTTTGATCATTTTACTGCAAAATTTCAAATGTAATGATAGGATTTTCCGAATTGTGTTTTAAGTTCTAACAGAAACAGAAATTCCATCAAATTTGCATGAGAACACCTGAAGGTCGCAAAGCGATAATTTCATGCGTTCTGAAGTTATGGCCGAAAGAAGTAATTCTTCAACTGATGCACTGCGAAAAACCGAATTGTGTCTTTAAGTTCTAACAGAATCAGAAAACCCATCAAATTTGTATGAAAAAACCAAAAGGTCGCGAAGCGATAGCTTCAGGCGTTCTGGAGTTATGGCCGAAAGAAGACACAATTTAGTTTTTCAGTATATCAGTTGAAGAATATCTTTTTTTGTCCATAACTCCAGAACGCCTGAAGCTATCGCTTTGCGACCTATTGGTTTTTTCATACAAATTTGATGGGTTTTCTGATTCTGTTAGAACTTAAAACACAATTCGGTTTTTCGCAGTGCATCAGTTGAAGAATATCTTCTTTCGATCATAACTTCAGAACGCATGAAATTATCGCTTTACGACCTTCAGGTGTTTTCATGCAAATTTGATGGAATTTCTGTTTCTGTTGAGAAAATCCTATCATTACATTTGAAATTTCGCAGTAAAATAATCAAAACTATGAACTTCTGACTTAGCGCCCCCTATCGAAAGCAACAAAAACAAATTTATCATGACTATATTTTGTCCTCAATCAACAAGATATTATCTTTCAGACGAAATCTAATTTACTCTAAAATGTTGAGCCAAACTGAAGTTACAGGCATTTCAAACAGTCAGATTTCTCCCTTTCACCTACCCTTATTTGATGTCGTAAAATCGAAAGTGACAATTCAAAAAGATAGAAAATTTTCCAAGGATTACAGTGATGATATTTTTTCTTCAACTTTATATGAAACACTTTCGAGTAAAATTCATTTTTCTACTCGACTGTAGCTATTACGCCCCCTAGTGGTAGAGGTATGAACTTCAAAATAATTTCCAGTGTGTTCTCTTGTACACTTTATTGGTAAAATTTTTTACCGCAAGTCTCTACGATTAGTGGATCCTGAGATATAGCCACTTACCTCGCTTATTTGCCCACCCTGTACATTATGAAGACAAGTATTCCCACTGATTCTCGAAGTACCGAAGTATTTGAGGTCTCTTTATTCATTTTGATTCACTTTTTTGGTGATCTCAGTTTCTCTCGATAAGTCCACCTTCGATAAGTACTACCTTCAATTCTTAAGAGCATAATTATATTTTTTTTTAATTCGAAATCTTGATCAGTTTTCTGTAGCCCTCAGAGTTTGGCTTTATTCAAACTCCCTGCTTTATGGCTTTCACTTATTTTGATTAATTTTTTTCTCTTTTCATCATGTGCTTCACTTTTCCCCACCCTGTTTGTCCCTCTAGAATACTCTAGAACGTAACAGTTATCTCACACCGCACATAAAAAGTCTTTTCACATCGGCTTTTTCGATGTCAATTGTTGAACGCTATATAATATGTTCCTATGATCAAATAGCTTCTCCATAAGATGGGAGGATTTGATATCGATTCGACTTTCCCGGAGAAGGTGCAACGTTTATGATTTCAGTCAGATTGCCCCAAAGGCCTGCGTTGTCATTTCCGCTTTCATTGAGTTCCATTTCTCGCAAATAAATAAGCGTTCATTATGCTACCGGTTACTGACTAGCTCTTTTCAATTTATCATCTTACCTCGAGGATGGTCGGTTCTCGTTGCTTTGAGCTATGGTTGTAATGGAGTGGATTATCGCCTTTGTGAACAATTCTTCTTAGGAACAATGCTGATATTTGAAGACAGACTAGGTAACCAATTAACTCCTGAATTTGAAGATAAAATCATCTAACATGAATATTCAAGTGATTATTATTATTACGAAGTAAAGGACCCCGCACGTTTAGTATGGGAAATGACTTTCCGTGAATTTGGCTGAATTTTTGATATGTTGAAGTTCTTGATGAACTGATCAGAAAAGTCCTTACATATTCATTCGTATGTGTGAAGTTCAAAAAGTTCATAGAAAAAAAAAATTATTTTCAAGAATTCGTGGGTTCATATCGGAAGTTCCATTCATAGTTAGCTTCCAACACTTGGACTTCTATATTCTACCCGTATAGTACTATCTTGCATCAAAACTGCAGATATTTTCACGGATTCGTTTGTCTGTGAGATGCTATCATCAATTTCGAGACATTCTGAGGAAAATGTCTTGGCATCCCATTGTCAGATTATCGAGATTTGTGAGAAACAAATCACATATCATATGTAAATGACATCAATAGTGATCACAATTGTTATCCCTGAGGATATATGATTATGATTTTCCCATTTTCCCCCATTACAGCTCGCGATGCCTGGTTATGAACATTTCGGCTAACATATTTGATATTATTGGACATCAGATATATGAGGATTCAGTTATTATGGTCTCTCTTAAAAAAATCTCACAATATGTCGTTTCTCGGTCATGTGAATTATTCTGGCGTCATTTTGTGGCATGAAAAGATGTATGGAAGATCTTGGATTTTGTATCTCATTTCATAGCCAATGTGGAGCAGTGTATAAAAAATTATCGATGGCGGTGCCTAATATAACCAAGGAAGATCATTTCTCAGTCGGGTTCTGGCCGCCGAACATCCAAATTCCATCAAAACCAGAAATGAGAGCTTCCCGATTGAAAACCCCGAAAATTGCAAAAAATCCATGTTCAAAGCTCCATATCTCGAAAACTGTCCATTTTTGAGCTTTGTGACTAAGGACTTTTCTGATCAGTTCATGAAGAACAACAACATATCAAATTCAGCCAAATTCACGAAAAGCCATTTCCCATACTAAACGTGCGGGGTCCTCTCGAGCTAGTCGGTAAGTTTATCACGTGAATATTAGATTATTAGTTTTTTCGATGTTCTGCTTGAATTTTCTAGAGTTCTAATGACGCGGACAACATAAAATTTTGCATCTAGTTTGAAATTTTCCTTTTACACTCACAAGCAAAATTTGAATCCGATCGGATGTATTGTCACGTTAATTTTGTCTTGTTAAATTTCTGATATTGCTTTTGAATTTTCTTCGATTCTGGTAACGTGATTAACATAAAATTTCGATTGGAGTTTTGAAGTTACTTTAGCATTGAATTGTCGAGTATATTTCCCGAACGCTGTTGTTCTGCCGCAGCGACAGTGTGCGGTGTCACCTAAGCCCTCCAAGATGCATCACAGACTTTTCCAAAATCAAAGAGTAAAAGATATTCTGGGAAATAATTTCTTATACTTCTACGAAATGTCATCATCAATCATTCGGTAGATACTCGAGAACGGCCTACTCCGATATTTTCAAACAAAATTTATAATATGGAATAAGACTGTTCTGCACAATTTTGAATTTCTTGTAAGTTTTGTGAATGTTTTTCTAAAGAGAAAAATAATGGTTGAGTTATGCACCATTCCTAAGAACTAAGGACTAAGACTAACATTAAGGACTAAGAATTGAATGCTAACAAATCAATAATGAAGGCATTTTTGCATTTTACCTAAGGATTAAGAACTAACAATATGACTAGAAAGTTGGCCAACTTTTAATTAAGAAATCCTAAGCCCCCAGTTAAACTAATGAAGTGCGCATGCACCGCATAGAATTTCAATATTAACGAGTGACAGTTTCCACCGTTTTATGTTCCGTAATTAGTGTTTACTGATGAAAAGTATTCACTGTATCTGAAAAAAAATTTGTCAAACATCAAAGTATAGCACAAATAGAAAGTAGTACGGGCACCTATGCTTTCCATCACTAAGAACTAACAAGAGAATGCATAAACGCCACTGAATTCTTAGGTAGAGTTCTTAGTTTATAGTTCTTAGGAATGGTGCATAAACCAACCATAAAAAATGGAATCAACTCGTAATAATTTCATTCAAAAATTATTCTCTACACGCATTACAGCTTACGAGAGATATAATTTTAGAATTATTTCAGAGAACCTTTTCATGATATGTATATAGTTCACAGGATTATACAAGGTGTTTCAAGTTATAATGCCTGTAGGATGTTTGAAATGTGAAAATTCGGAATATGATATTGTTCGTAATATTTCAGCTGAAATATTAAAATATTCAAAACTCCTGTTCCGGAAAACTTAAAAAAACCGCAAAAAAAACAGACAATTTCCAACGGTAGTCACGATTATACAGGGTATTTCATTGTTAAATGTACATACGTTAACCTGAGGTAGAGCTACTCTAAAAGAGTCCGAAAAACCCATATATGATAGGTCTAATCTTCCTCATAGCCGAGATATAGGGTGGTTTATAAATTCACCAATATTTTCAATTCCTTATAACTTTTGAACGACCCATTATATTTGATTGATATTTGGAAGGAAGAATTTACTCCATTAGGTTCTTCGATTTATTTTTGAACTGATTTAAAGAATCAAGTCCGATTTAGACAAATATGAGACTTTTCACAAGCTTCAACAGATTAAACACCCTGTATAGTGGAATATTGGAATTTAATGCTAATATTCGTGAAGAGCAGAAATTTTTCAATGGGGATCAGTAGGTTTTAATGTCCCGCACGTCATTCAACTCATAGAAAATTTCGGACAAAAATTCAGTTCAATAGTGAAATTTCACTAACTTTTCAGAAGAGTCGTACATTGAGACTAAATTGGGAAATTTTCTTGTTTCATTGATTGAATATTTGTATTTCTTGATATTCTGACAAATTTTCACAAGTATTTTCCAGAAACGCATGGCTTGTGTGGTGACAAGTTGGCAACAATGAATAAATTACTAAACACAAATAATTGAACAGAGAAAACATTTTAAAAGAATCACAGATGTTGTTCGAAGGTCAATTGTTTTGCTCGATACACATTCTTGTCCTTTTTGAATTATGTCGAATATCTTTCACTTCATATTCCAAATGAATAGACTAAGGATTTCACATATCCCCAAAGAAAAAATCGACAGGATCGAAATCTGGTGATCTAGCAGGCCATGTATGGGGTCCACCTTTGCCTATCCACATATTTGGATAGGTTCCGGAGAATTACCATCATGCTGAAAACACATCCCTGCGATGTCCATATCTTTGAGTAATGCAGGTAGTTGACTTTGAAGGAAATCTAAATAATGATCACCCGTAACCCATCTTAGTAAGATGTGTGCTTCAATCAACTCCACACCATACGTACTTTGAACATTTGTGTTGGTATTTGGTGTACCTAATTTCATGAGGATTTTCTTCAGCTCTCATATCCGAATTCTTCAGATTGAAGACGCCATGCCTCGTGAAAATGGCTCTTCATCAGTAACTAGAATTATATTCATTATTCAATTCAATCTCAAAGTATGATTTTTTTGAGAAGTTAGTGAAATTCCACTCTTGAACTAAATTTTTGTCCGAACACTTCGATGAGTAGAATGACGTGTGGGAAATTAAAATCTACTGATTCCCATTGAAAAATCTCTGCTATTTCCGAATATTTCCATTAAGTTCCAATATTCTGCTATAAAGGAGGTTGAATCTCAGCTTGTGAAGAGTCCCATATTTTTCTTATACGGACCTGATTTTTTCAATTAGTTTAATAATTAATCGGAGGGCCTAATGGACTGAATTGTTCGTTTCAAATATCAATCAAATATACTTGGGGAATGTTAGGCCTATTATATATAGGTTTTTTGGACTCGTCTAGGGCAGCTCTACCTCAGGTTAACTTATGTACATTTACCAATGAAACACACTGTATGAATTATTTTAACTGTAAATGCCCCATGCTTAAGTTCGATTCACTTTTTCGAAGTATGTAGAAAAATCGTGCATATCTTGACTTTGAGAAAAAATCACAGGAATTTTGAAAAAACACGAAATGCACAACTTCTAAATGTGCATGCTCTCGAAGTAGATAACTCCATAAAAGAAGACTTAATTTCTGCAATTTTAATTAATTCTGATATCTATGATAATAGAATACAGGTATGAAACCCACTCTAGAAAGAGATTGGATGAAATTGTCCCTTCGTATAACACGAATTTAAATAATCTAGAATAACCCTTGAAATATTGAATTTGGGTGCATGATCAACTTTGAACACTACCCTCATTTTCTCCGTAGAATCCAACGTAATCATGATCTTAAAAATTTAGGGTTCTAGTTTGAAAATCGAAAGTTATGATTGATCATAACAAAAAAAAAATTGAAGTTTGTACAATTTTTGGCACAATATTTGAACATCCTGTTTCGACATTTCTACATCATTCGACTTCTAAAAACGAGATCGAGTTGTCGCATAGAATATTCAGAGTAAAAATAATTAACATAATAATGACTATGGAAATTTTCCCTTTTTTTCGTTGTTTTTTTTTTTCATTTGGAAAACTGTGAGACATTGAACATTTTAGTTAATAAATAGGTTAAAAAATGAAGATTCTGAAATATTTTAGCTGAATAAGGATTCAGGGACAATATATTCCAAATTTTCTGATTGCAAATGGACCCCGTTCTCCAGAAACGTTCAATAGGCAGTGGAATTTGGAACACCCTGTATCCAAGTTCTTATAATTCAGAAAGATAATAGTGAAATCACCTGAATTCTTTCAAAATAATGGAAGATCTGCCATATCGGAAGTGAAGCCAATCATTTTCATCGTGTGAGAGAGTATAAAAAGATTTTTAATAGTGAAGCGGTGAAGGTGAAACAATTGAATGATTACAAGGAGTAACCCAATGGATATTGAAATTTCTCCACATGTAAATTTCATAAATATAATAATTCATCACTTTTTACTGTATTATTGGAAATGAAGTATATTTTTCTATTTACATTTCAATTGAAACGATATACATATTTGTATTTGATTTTATTGGGTATTTCTTAAAAAAATTACTCATTTTGGACACCGAAGTGTTCAAGTGTATTCTGTATATTTTTTTCATTCTATTCATGTCGGATCAAGTTCTCACAAAAGGCTTGCAAAACATTAAGGTGCCTTTGTTTTTTAATTACTCTTCATCAACCACAGTATAATATGTTGACTTTTGAATACAAATATGCTTTTCCCAATGGGGAAATGGGTTCCAGCTACCGTGGCTTGAATTATAATGAACGGAGGATCCATATTTCAGAAAATTCCATGTGAAACATCATATTCGAATATATATTTTCCTTTTCAATCCTGTCGGACGACATTTATACAAAAGTATGAAATAGTAGCCTGAGATTTTTTTATGAATTTTATAGAAAACTACTCATGTGTAAAGATCAAATACGTAGAGATGAGAGAGAGAGATGAAATTTAATTTAAAAGTTATTACTAATATGAGATTAGCTTTTTCTTAAGTTGACATTGAAAAGTTGGATTTACCTAATATTTCGAGGTTATGACAGGAAGGAACAATTTTTGAGTGTTCTTCTTTTTTTTGGATTGTTTTGTTTCCATTTTTTCGGTTTTGATAATATGCAAAATTCTACAAGAACGAAATTTCATTGAGAGTCGAGTTCATGGATGGAGCCCAAAACATCAAAAAAATATGTAAAACTCTTTGAATTCACATTTCGTATGGCTTCTTCTTCAAGAGCTGTCTTCGTTCCGAAATTTGGCTATCATCAAAGCTATGCCTATTCTTGATACTATAGATCTAAACAATTGGCAGTTGTTGCAATTGTACCATTCTCTCAAGTTCTTCAAACACGAGTTTCTTCTCCTTCCTATTGATCTCTTGCCCATTATCTTTCCCTGGACAATAAGCTGCAGCAACTGGTATCTATCTCCCCTCATAATATGTCCCAGGTATTGCAGTTTGCGCTTTTTAAAAGTACCAATTCTTTCTGTTTCTGTATTCTCCGCAAGATCTCCACATTCGTCACTCTCTCCGTCCACGATACTCTCAGTATCCTACGGTACATCCACATCTTCTTCCATCCTTCTGATATCAATCTTCTTCAATATCCACGCTTCCATTCCGTAGAAAATAATTGACAATTCGTATGGCAGGTTATGTATTTTTAGTTTTATATCTATAAGATAGATAGATTTATAAAAAAATTTCTTCTAGTGTCAATTTGAGAATTCAGAGTATCAATAATACCAAATAAAGCGATAAATGACAATTGGCTGAAATCTTTTTTAGAAAAATTGGTAATTTCATGATAATGAAAACATTTTGAAATTCAAATTCATCATTGAAATATGAATGAAGAATCTTTCTATTTTCATACATTTTGATTAATCTAAAGATGTAACAAACTACAGGGAGTTACATTCAAACCCATTGCTGCTAGACAATAAGTATTTTTGATAATATTGTTAATTTAACTAATGAAGAATGTTACGCGTTACTTCATGAGCACACACAAAACTATTGTATTTTTGTCCACCTTGTACCATTTGGAATCAACATGTGATACATTTTTGGAATCAGCTCAGCGAGTGATCGGAAAATTGAGACGAAATGGGGGTGTTCCATTTATAAAAAATGACGGTGACGTCATTACTCGAAAGTAATTCACCCTGAATATTAGATTATTATTTTAAAATACGTTAGAGTAAAATAAAAAATCGACGTGTTTCAGGATTATTTCTTAAATTGGTCTGTTTAGCTAAAAATGAATTTGTTCTATACTTTAGGGACACATAGTGTATACACGCAATTTTCCCCACTGAGAGATGGTCTATAACTCGGACAAAGTAGTGAGGACAAACTAGTTGAATTATAAAATATTAATGTTGGTTGAAATATGTGACCGTTCACGAGCTGAGATGAAAATCATAAGGATAATCAATAAGGAATTGGAGCTAATTCTCAGTTCTTATCAATTTTCATTAATTTGCATTTGAGTAAAATGGTCGGTCATTGAACTTCTTCGAATGATCTTGAAAAAACATAAATATATCCTCGTATCATCTTTGATGAGATACATCTGTTCCGAAATTTGGATACCCATCAGCGATACCCTTTTCGTGAGATGCAGAGGAAGAGCAACATAATAGACCAGCTCCGATCGGTAGTAAATATTCACTTGCTTTCCGGCTGCTTCATTAATCTTCAAATGAATGTCGGATGCTGCATTACAGCGGAACCATCGTGATGAACAGATAAATTCATTAATTATCCTCGTTCTCTGAGAAAAATTCCCCTTTATCTCGGAGTAGTTAAATCCGAAGAAAGATATTCAACTAATTAAAAGTTAGCCAGTCAAATTATCCCATCCGTAACTCGTGAAACGAAGTTGAGAATGGAGTTTCATGTAACATAATAAAAAACTTCGTGGTTAATGAGAACTATGTAGCATTTTATGCCAAAAAATGAGGTCCGAATTTAAGCTCCCAAATCGAGATTTTTACATTTTTCCATTTAGTTAACAGTTCGTGTAATCTTTATTGAAGCAGTTCTCAAAAATTTAGATAAATATTTTAAAGGAAATATCTGGGTGTAGATGTATAGGCTGTTCCAAATTCCATGATAAGTGAAAAAATATTAACAATAAGACTTAGAGAAAAAATTTTCATCAGATCATGAATATGTTGACTTGTTCTCGTTTCAAATATTTTTCTATATCTCGGTTTCTTTTTTTGTTGGAGATATTCGATAAATTCCACAACGTTTTTTCAGTCATAATTATCGTTTATATGGAAATCAATTATCGGTTTGGAGATATAGAGTAGATTTATTTGGTGTTTTTCAAATGGGCCCCCCTTTATTTTCCAAAGATTAGTCGAAAAACTTTCAGTTATCGTTCTTCGAAGATCTTCTTCGAACTTTTCGATACCATTTTTGTAGTACGAATTTTTTTTCGCTTCAAGGTAGGCCTCAGTTTCGGCTATAACTTCTTCATTGGCGCTAAATTTCTTTCCAGCGAGCATTCTCCTGAAGTCTGAGAACAGGAAAAAGTCGCTGGGGCCAGATATGGCGAATACGGTGGATGCAGAAGCAATTCGAAGCCCAATTCATGCAATTTTGCCATTGTTTTCATTGATTTGTGACACTGCGCATTGTCTTGATGAAACAGCACTTTTTTGTTGTTCAAATGGGGCCGTTTTTTAACGATTTCGTCTTTTAAACAATCCAATAACGCTATATAATAATCGCTGTTGATGGTCTGGCCCTTTTGAAGGTTATCAATGAATATTATACCTTGCGCATCCCAGAATACTGATGCCATAACCTTTGCCAGCTGACTGTTCTGTTTTTCCTCGATTTGGATTCGGTTCATCGTGTGCAGTCCACTCAGTTGACTGTCGATTGGACTCCGGAATGAAATGAGGAGCCATGTTTCATCCATTGTCACATATCGACGCAAAAATTCAGGTTTATTGCACTTAAATATCTTCAAACACTGCTCAGAATCATTAACGCGTTGTTGCTTTTTATCGATTGTGAGCTATCGCGGCATCCATTTTGCACAAATATTGGTGAATGATATGATGTACACGTTCAGATGATATCTTCACAATGTCTGCTATCTCGATCAACTTCACTTTACGGTAATTCAAAAATGTTTTTTGATTTTTTCGTCGGTAACAATTTCTTTTGGGCGTCCACTGCGTTCGCCGTTTCCGGTTTTCATTTCACCACGTTTAAACTCAGCATACCAATCAATGATGGTTGATTTTCCTGTTGCAGACCCCGGAAACTTCATCAAGCCAAGATTTTGCTTCAACTGTATTTTTCCCTTCAAAAAGCAATATTTTATCAGCACACGAAATTCTTTTTTTCCATCTTTTTTCAAATAACAAAAGTAGCAACACTCAAAACGCAATATCTCACATACTAATGGTCTTACTGCTGTCAAATTTTGACACGTATCGTTTGAAGGTTGGTACCAACTAAAAATCATATGAATTTTATACTTGTACCGCCATCTGTGCATCAGACCGGGGACTTCTCAATTGGCCTAATATCTGCGCTTTTCTCTATTTCTTCATTGAGAGATATTACACTAAAAATTTTTATGATGAAGAGGTAACTTAATTTCTCTGCAGTCGAAGAATCGAGAATCCATCGAACTAACTGCTACAGTTTCTTTCAAAACATGCAACTTCTGGTAAGATTCCACATGAATGTCTTGTCTCGACGCGGTAGAACTCCGAATATATGAATAAGATTGCGGATGTATTTGGGCGAGTGGAAATGTTCAGCGTCCCACCATTTAACAGCCATGTGCTTCGCATTCGAGTACACTCTACTCAATTATTCTAACTTGGTGAAACTTGTGCAAAAGGAACTCAGAGATACGGTCGTGTGTTTGCTATGCTACGTTTCGGTTGTTCTGTGCACTCCTCGGTAAGACGGGCGCCTTGATATTTATGCAACTAATTGTTCTTGCATATTACGAACGTTTCAGAATGTATTTTGGGTAATTAATCGTGACAGAAAATGGAAATATGTATGGAACGGGATACGCTTCCATTATCAGAATGTTTGGACAGTGGCTAGAGCGAATATCTAATCGAAGTTAAACTTGGTAATCAATTCCAGATTTATGTCGAACTATTGAGGCAAGTTCTCTCGAAAAGTATATAGTTGAAGAGACAAATTCGATAGGAATATTAACCTGAAATCACTTGCTTAAATTATTTTTGAATATGCATGCAATTATCTTGGTATTGAGCAATTCTGATTCGAAGATTTCGTCAATAGTCCTGAGTCACTTATGGACAACTCGGCAAGACATGTATTTAAGTAGGTACCAGCAGTTCATGCATTATTGAATTCAAACTTCGTCTTCATAGAGCGCTGAGGTATTTCACGAAACAGAATGTGAAAATGTATACGAAAGGCTTTCTGAAATAGTTTTTAACCTTTCCCTCGAATATTTTCTGCACCCCATGGCGTAAAATAATAAATTTGGAGCTATTTGTCGGTGTAATGCCACTGACCACGAAGGTCGCAAATCTTCTATAATCTCGATATAAAATCCAACCATGAATACTTTCTGCAATAAACCGAAGATTGTTGAGATCAAAATAAATAATTTTTTCCTTTTCCATTTTTTCCGATTCGATTTTTTTTCTCAGTATAGCGGCCATTCTGAAGTTGACTGGATTTTGATGGATATTTATCTTCGGAAAAGATTCATCACATCACTAAAAGACTTTATTTCGAAAGTCATTTCCTTCCATTCCATTTCCATTTGAAAATTACATTTTTTTATGGATTTTCAACAGCCTGTATTTTTTAACTGAGCCGAATCGTAAAAAATGGTAAGAAAAGAAGGGTTTTTCTTGGGACCTCAGGAATCTTCGGTTGAAAAATATGTCCAAGTCAAAGACTCCCCCTGTATACTCAGTAAACATCCTAGGTTCGTCTGTAAATCATTTCAGAGAACAATCATCCTTTCAATTCACATACTGATTGCAATTGTGTTCGTAAAATTTCAAGCATTTGGATAAATAAAACAATAATAATCTCACAGCTTCGCGTGTATAATCTTTTTTGTGAGAACTCTGAAATTTCCAAGTTATGTTTATGTTTTTGGAAAGAACTACTAAATATTTTCGTGGATACAATTTTGAAGGGGTTGAGATTTTGAAAGTACCTACCTATATTAGATTCACCATTCCAAACTTTGTGTAAGAAAAATACATAAACATGAACTTAAACATAAACATAAACATAAACATAAACAGAAACATCAACAGAAACATCAACATAAACATAAACATAAACATCAACATAAACATGAACATGAACATGAACATGAACATGAACATGAACATGAACATCAACATAAACATAAACATAAACATTAACATTAACATTAACATTAACATTATCATTAACATTAACATCAACATCAACATCAACATCTACATCAACATTAACATTAACATAAATATAAGCATAAACCCTAATATAAATGACATAACTTCATTGTTGGTTAACTTTTATTGATTGATTTTTTGAATTGAACCTATCGTTTAAAAGCATATTTGATTATTCATTCATTGGTGGTAAATAATGAGTAGAAAATGGATTGTTATTGTTTTTTACGACATCTGTATGCCGTTTATTTCGTCTAAGTGATATTCATCTAAAAACATTCAATTGAAAATTCGAATAGTTGAAAGTTACATTCATTAGAAGAACAGTTCTAATCCTTGTTCAGGTGTAGAATGCGTAGAGCGAATAAATGAGCTGAACGCTCGATACAAGGAAGCACTTGTGGATTGTTGGGGTTCATTCAATCACCTTGTTAACCAGCAAAAACATCTCCGTCTGAAGGTTCTACTCAAATTCGTATAACTGAACTAATTAAGTTTTTACGATATTGTTTCAGATCCCCCTAAAGTAAGGGTACAATTGGATTCCGAGCTATCTCTGCCTGCTAAAGAGGGATCGGAGGTCAGGCTAAAATGCGAAGGACAAGCAAATCCTAGTGCGAATAATTATAGGTGGTATCACAACGTGAGTATTCATTTCAAAATAATATATTACTCCGAATGAATTCGCTATTGTATTGTATATGCAATTTTTTTGGTTTGCTGAAAAAGTGTGGAATAGTTTAACACTAATAACCCGGAATAAACCAAAAATTCTTCATGAACAATAAAATGATTTCCACCGTTTAGTAAAAAAAGGGTAGGTCACTAAAGTGAAGTTTGGATAATGTGAACTCTCATTCATTCATTTGTGCCTTTTGAGGCTATACAATATAGAAGTGTATATATACCTTTCGTGAGAGCCTTTCAAAGGCTTCATTGAAAAAATATTCGTGTGAACAATAAGTTAATATTATTGAATGATTTTTGAGAGCTGGTGGCACGGATGAAGTGATTGGGATATTCTTTGTGGTTTATTTTGGTCAACAAGTTCCTTCTGGTTGAACTGTTCTGAATATACTGCCCCACAAAAGTTAAGGAACTTCAAAGAGTTTGAGACTGTTTCAAAAGTTTCCATTTTTTTTTTAGCAATCTTTCAAATATGATGAATCAGAATGTTTACTTACTTATTTGAATCATTTTTTTGTCTATTCCTTTATGTGTTCCACAGTTTCAGTTGAAAATTTATTTCCAGTAGTATTTTTAGTATTTGTAGTACATAATCAGTTCCGAGATCAGTTCACACAAAAAATTGAAAGAATTAAGTTCAGTGAAGAGTATGGTCTTCTCGAACATCAACCACAGCTTGACAACGCCTTTGTATCGTTTCGATAAGATTGTTGAAGTAGTCATGGTCAATTCAATAATAATAATAGAGTTCCGGTAAAAGTCGCTTGAGTTCTTCAAGCATATGAAGAGGTGGTTGGTGAGAATCTAAAGCTCTGAATTCGGAATACCAGGGATTTCCACAGATGCATGTTAGTATCAAGCACCAACAATTCTGAACGTCCATTCAAACACATGGCTCCCCAAACAGTAACTGTACCACCTCTGTACGGATGAACTTTCGAAAACGAGCGACGAAGGAGAGAGTTTTCGAACGCAAGAGTGTTGGAATTGCATTTTGCAACGAGTATTAGACAATATTTTCTCTATTTCAGTCAAGTTTTGTGAAATATTGTCGAAATTCAATGAAAAATTCAGATTATATATACTAGTGACTTTTGTATTGTATCTTGGCAGTTGGTGTGATTGTCACAAAAATTGACAGATTACGGAATTTGAATATGAATCGGACGTTTCGAATTTTGAAATAATTTACAATTACGCATAAAATTTTTGAATTATGTCTGACGAAATGGATTTAACACCACCAGGAGTAAGAGAAATTGCTAATAATGTACAAATAATTTCACTATATCCAAATTATATCATAGTGACACTTGATTTCTGTTGAATTTTGATAGAATCGAAATTCGGTGTAGACAACCACAAAACGAAAAATATAACTGAAAACGATGCTGTAATGAATTCATTACAGCAATGTTTTTAGTACTGTAATGAACTCATTACGATACTGAAATAGAGGAAAACCATTATTGCATGATTCGACAAGTACTCAAATGCTCACTAGGTGTAGACACACTGAGAAACCGATCTTGTGCATGACTGGTAGATATTGGGCGGCCAGGTCTTTTGGTCACGTTTTCAGTTTCTCTATATCGATGGAAGAGTTGGAAAACTACGCCTTCATAAACTTGATTTTTCTTATTATGTCCTGCCTCGATCATACCAATAGCTTTCGGCTTCATCCGCTCTGTTAACGTCTAGACAATACTGCAAAACAAATTTTCAGATTTTGAATCAAAGTTTATTGTAGCAACATAAAACAGTAACTGATCCAAAATTCTCAGACACGCAAACGAGAAGAACATATAAGAAAGTAAACATTTCATTCTTTGTAAATGAACATTTGGTAGATGAAACTTTTGAAACGGACATAAAATTTTCGAACTTTCTTAACTTTTGTGGAGCAATATATTTTTGATAGTTTCATAATGGAAATTAATTCAAATTCTAACAGTTTAACTCCAATAATGTTGAGAATTGTATTATAGTTGATCATTTCAAATTTGATACAGTGAGCGAAAGGTTTTGAAAATTATAAAATCCACCCTACAGTTTTTTGTTCTCCATATTATTTGTCTTATAAAAGATATTTTCAAATTTTGCTGATCGGAATCTTTTTTTCAAAAGCAATAGAAAAAAGCGCTAGTAATTATTTCACCTGCTCCAAAGGACCCCAATAATTTACGACCCATAAGTTTCCTCTCTATGAGGTGTTTCTGAATAAATGGAAGGGGTGATTTTGTGACGAAAATGTGTGTATTTGGTATAAAATTTTTTGAAAAAATAACCTCATTCAGATACACCCTGTTACCTGTATATAACCTCAAATTTTGGAAGAGATTATAAAAAGATTCCAATCAGTTCTCTCAAGGCATTAATTAGCCACTGCGCAAACATTTTTAGATATTCTGAAAGTTGAAATATTTGAAATAAAGTCATTGATTTTATCATCAATTGTCATCTTGTCATGAATTTTATCCGAAGGAATGGACATAAGATCAAACTTGAATTGGTCATAATTCATATTCTTGAAATATCTAGAGGTCCTGACGACTGGACAAGTCTTCCTAACCCTCACATTAATGATACAATGGTTGAGATCGTGATCACTCACCTGCGGCATCACCTCAGAATCCTCGGCCAAACCCGAATCAGATGTCAGGATATAGTCTTGTGAAATAGAGGAGAACAGGGTTGTTCTAGTAGGTTCTTTAATTATTTGTTTAGGGTCAAGGGCCTCCAACACCTACATCAATGTTTTCAGTGCAACACCGGCCTTATCGAGATAATTCATGTTGGAATATCCTATACAGAAGACAATCAATAGTTCATTTATTATTATTTCTGTGACAATCGTTTCGAAACTTCCTAGAAACAATCCATAATAGATGAAGACGGTCTATTGACGACAGAAATAGCCATTTTTACCCCTGATTATATTCAAAATGAACCAAAATTACTCACGCCTAATGTCATATTTTATTATTTTAGTTACCATTGAATTGAACTCTTTATATGAACGCCGACTCTTCTGCCACGATTATAACGTTATCAACAAAAATACAGGGTTAGTCAAAACTGTGTACCGAGCTTTCTGGAAACGAGAGAACATTGAAAAATAAACTTGGCCGAAAATGCATTTTGGGGGAAATATATCCTTCCAAAATTGATTAAATTAATAAAAAATATTCCGCATATATTCTGAACGATGAATGCCACCAGATTGCAATTTCGTGCATAAATGTATGTTGTTGAAATATATTCCTTTATTACATTTCTGATATTGGTAAAAACGGTGTTTTAGAAGGTGCGTTATGATTTTTTTTTGAATAATTTCTATGGTCATCGATGAATCTCGGGAATGATGAATCTGCTAACATCATGTGAATACAAAAACTCAAATATCTCGAAAACGGTTAAATTTTTTGTATTTGGATAAGAGTACCCCCTTCCTGAAATTCCTTCGCTCCATCGAATATTTCTTTTTTCACCAAAACGAATACAACGAAAGAAGTTGTCCCAAAAAAATCATGACTCACCCTCTAAAAACCCCCTTTATAAGAATATCAGAAATGCAAATGGGTAATAAGAAAATGTATGTTCACAACATACAATTAAGCACTGAATTTCTGCTGGCATTTACCTACCGTTTAGAAGTTATGCAGAGAAATTTTTTTAATTAAAAAAAAAAAAAAACTGTAACAGTATACATCGCCTTTAATATCCAGAAAAGGTCCAGTGCTTCTTTTTTATACCACCTCAGATCGAATTCGGTATAGTATATCCAAAGTCACTTGGAGGAAGCCTGAATATTTCAATTATACAAGGGTTGTCCAAGTTTTCAGAAATTCCTTTGGAATTTATGAAAATATTGCTATCAATACTCTCAAATAAACCCAGGTATTTAGCAAATCGTCTTGGAAACAAGAATATTCCAATTAGATTGATCCTATTGGCTGAATATTTCCCCTCGTATTCGTCTTTCCACTTTAAGAGCGTTTTGGTTACACTCATTAGCTGTATCGTGTATCTATCACTTCTTGATTACTTTCTAATAATTTGCTTAGACCAGTGTGGTCCATAGGGGTATTATTGAAATCCATTTTTACGTAGTTTTAGTTCGTTGAGTGACTGTTGCTTTTAATGATTTCGACTATGATGTTCGGCACAATTCAATGGCTTATGTAAAAAAAGATGAATATTTCGCAATCAAATCTATTCCTCCATTTACTTTCAAAGTCAGAATTGATATATGACGGGTTCTGAAGAAAATGATTTCGCATCCTAAATATCTTCATTCCACTGAAGGAAGAATTTATTAAAATGAGATTAACCAACAAAATGTTCATTACATTTTCTGATTTTAGCAATGTTATTACTGGTTTGAGAAATCATGTAGAATAGGCATATTATGATGTTGAGGCTCTTAGTACGTCAAATTAGCATCTACGTAGCCAGATCGAAAAATCAATGAAGTATTTCATAGAAAATAGAAATATTTCACTATTTCCTGCCATCAGTCAGGACAGTTTTGATAATAGGTCACATATATCTTTGAATATTTATTCTGATTCTGAAAACGAAAAATTTAAGAGTTATCGAGGAAAAACTTGAACTGAGGAAATACTACAATTTCTAACTGAGTGGAGTAGTCTATGACTTCCGGAAAACATAGAAACTATTACATTTCATGTAATGTCATTAATTATTCGTAATTTAAAATTTTATTGGTTTATGGATTTTCAACCATCTTAACGAATAATTTATTACAATTCATGCAATTTCGACTATTTAGTTTCTTTTTATGTTTTCTGGAAGTCATAGACTACTCCATTCGATGAGAAATTGCAGTTTTCCTTCATTTAAGTTTTTCCTCGATAACTTTTCAAGTATAGGATTTGCTTGAGACCCCTCTATTTTTATACCTAGGTAAAATTGACTGAATGAATGAAAAATTTAGGTTTTTTCCAAAAAACTTTTTGAGTGACTTGATGTCACTCAAGGATCTCAAGGTCATGCACCTATTCTACCTTAGTTTGTCTTATCTTCAGAGAGAACCTTTCCGAATTCATCTCAAAAATTTTCGTGCTATTATAATTCTATGCAACGATCAGTTCATAATCAAATTGTAACACCGTAGAATGACATAGTATCATTTTTGATGTAACAGCAAAATCTACTCACGTCACAAATTTTCTGAAAGAATCGACATCTGAGTCCCATACATACGCAAAAATATTATTTTCAACTCAAGGGTTTGAAAAGTGTGCGTCTATGGTTTATGACTGTTTTGCAATTATCTCTGGCCAAGCGTTTTTATAGACTAGTTCAAGTGACTTTGGATATACTATACAAAAGAACACTTTCTCCACAACGTTAATTTTAAACATTTTTATTTTCAGAACCCCTGTATTATATTTTGTGATATTTTGCAGTGTATAAATTGAAGCAATCATTCAATGATATTCACGAAAAAAAACTGATTCGAAAGTATTCAATTGTACCTATGGCATGAGAGAAAATATTTAAAGTGAAAAATCATCATTTTCATGAAACATCAAATATCTCGAAAACTGTGAGACTTTCATCTCGATTTTCTCAGGTAAAGCACATTCTGATCTACGTTCCATTTTCGTTTGACGTGGTCTTTTTGGAACACCCCTATAAATAATAATAATAGTGAAGTTTAAATAACGAAATACAAAATTAAAAATCATTTTTACCAGGACCTAACCAACTTTCACGAAAAATCATGAAGAATGATTAGAAACTTATATCATTATGTATGTCTAGGGTTTTATCACATTTTGAAGACATTAAATGCGAACGGTTAATAAAACTTGTTCTTTGGGGCAATTCCTTGGAAATCTTCTCTGATTTTTTAGTTGTCACGAAGAAGAGTAAGAAAATAAGAAGCCTTGAATAATGTATCGAAGAAATCGGAACTTAATGAAAACTGGCAGTTGAAACATTTCGACCAATCGAATAAATACTCATGTCATTAAACGTTAAGTACATTGAAATCGAAAGAAATCATGAGAATTTTTGGATGAAAACAAATTTTTCATTTGGAATATTTCATCGAATAAATGTTCCGAATGAAAAAACCGAATTATGTAAAATACCCTTAGTGAGTTGATGTTAGCTTGAACTTCTTCAAAGAAGATTTAGTGAGCAAAGTAAAGTGCTGAAAGTTTAGGACATTCATCCATTAACAATCTTCACGAAGAAGTGCAATTCTTTATTTTTCACGTCCTAGTTGGAACATTCATCTTTCAATAAGCCATACAAAAGGTCCTTCACTTCTTAATGTTGAAATCCAAAACCTTCAGTAAGAACGCTGAGGACTTATCTTTTGGTCCATTTCTTTAGACAGTCCACTTGCCGCCTTAAAAACATGTTAAATCCTGGAACTTGTTCTTAACGAACGCATTAAAAGTCTATCATTCAAGCAAACTAAACAGGCGAAAGAGATAATGTAACTAGGGACAGGGATGGTTTCCACGAATTTCGTTCGATCGAACCCCTGAATTCCTCTGTGTTTTCTTCAAGGAAATTATGGGATACTGTCCAATCTATAAATGTTGATATTTGGCGAAACTTATTTAGGAGTGATGAAGAGAAGAAACATTTTTTCCTTTCTTGACGTGAAGTCAGAAGGTTTTGGACACTTTTATAGTATATCCAAAGTCACTTGGAGGAAGATGAATATTTCGATTATACAAGGTTTGTCACAAGTTTCTAGAAATTCCTTCAGGGCCAGTGATTTTATTGCCTAACAATACTTTCAAATAAACCCCAGTATTTAGCGGAAGGTACACAACTGTGGAAAAACTTCTTTCCGAAAGCGTACACACACAAACTATGAAAATATAATGTCCGGATATTGCACATATCCTCAGTGTAAAGTAGACTAATGTGATATCTCTTTTGTTTCTTGAATATAATCTTTAGTATACAGTTTTACGCAACAATTAGTCTCTGCAATGAGTTCCTGTACATTCCGCCCCATATAAAGATACCATATCGAAAAAGTGATTCGGCTAGAGACTTGTAAACAAGTATCAGCATCTTTCGTGAAAGAAATTCTCTTAGCTGGTAAAATTTGTTAAGGAGCTTCCTCACCTTTTTCGACAGATAATCTCCATGATTGCTCTTTTTAAAATTTTTATCAACAATTATACCCAAGTACTTGACTTCATTAGTCTCCTTAATATCATTTTGCATACCGGGGACCTTTATACTAGAAAAATCTGGTCATTTGGTTTCTGTTAAGCTGAAGGCTAGATAATTCGTCTTCTCAATATTTACTGAAAGTTGGTTCTCACTTAGCCATTTTGCAACTCTTTGAAGACCGAGTTGAACAGCCGTTCTGTCCTCCGCCCACGAGTTCTCATGAAATATCACAACTGTATCATTCGCATAGGATACAGTCTTCACATCAGTTACCAAGGACAATAGAGAATTCATATAAACCAGAAACAGCACAGGTCCAAGAACAGTACCTTGGGGCACACCCATTTTTACAATCCCAGGTTGACTTAGTGTATCATTAACCTTCACACACTGTTCACGATTCGATAGGAAACTCCTAAAAACATTCAAAACTACGCCACGTATACCATAACATTCCAGAATGTGTAGCAGCCTCTCGTGACTGACACTATCGAATGCTTTTGCTAAGTCCAGAAAAACCGCTATACATTTTTTATTCTAGTCAAGACCCTCTTTAATGTACTCAACTACTGAGCACAAAGCATCGAATGAGCGGTCATTTGAACAAACCATTTCTCGACACCATGTTCTACTGAAAAATTTGTTCAATAATTAATTAGGTAATCAATGAATATGACGATTGCTCAATAACTGCCAATTAGTCGAAAAAATAATCAGTCTATCACTGATGTTTTGTTCTCTCAAAATGATCAAGATCAATGACACAATGTCATTGTTTTGAGGCGCAATAATTGAAATATTAGATATAACCCGAAGCCTAGTCCGCCTCTGCTCTCAAGGATACATAACTTTCCACGCTAGTAGACAAGACGGGCTTTAACGCTTTTTCTTTTTTGGGAGCCGCTACACACAGGGGAAATTTGTAATTTCATCCATACATTTCGCTTCTCTATTTGTTACTTGTACCAGACCGATAAGCGTATAACAGTTTCCATCGAGAAGAGGTCTTGTATTCAACTCTTTGAAATCATCTCAGATTAATGCGCCAAAGAAAATAGATTACCTTTTCAGATAATGCGGTCCTCCTACTTGAAATTAAGTAGATATCTTTCGAGGATATTATGCTCTTTGACTTCAAAGCAAAGGAACTCAAGTTGCATTTTGGGCATATTTTGTCTTCTCAAATATAAATAATGTTGATCTTTCGTCTGCTAGTTAAGAGATGTGAGATCTATTTTCAGGAACTCTTGAAGGCTCATTCATTCATGCGCCTGTGTTTTAGAGACTCTCAGGTCTTCTTCTTGTATCAGGACTGGAATTCTATTCTTTACACCTCTTCTTTCATTTATCCGACTTCGTACTGTTGTCTAACTTACTGCTTGTCCCTTTTTTTCATTTAGTTCTTTGAAAGAGATATTTCCTCTTATATGTCATTCTTATTTTGATTTGTGTCTTTCTTTATTCCTTATTCTCTCTCTATTGTCTTTATTACCTTCTTTATTTGTTAACTCCAAAGTTTCAATTTCAATTCTTCTTTGATTTGTTGTTGGTTGCATACCATGGGGCGCCTACCGCTGTTCTGATTACTGTATTTAGTGTACTTCGCAACTGATCTTTATTATTTTCTATTTCTACATACGTAATGCTCGGCATTAGTACTATTTTTATAATCTTCATCTTGTTTTCTAAAGAAAGTTTACTTTTTGGATTGAGCAGCGGGTACAGTCTCCCGTGCAACTACCTTACCTTATTTCTGTTTTCTTCTGTTTGTTGAGTTCATTTTTTACTCCCAGATATTTTCATTTCTCTTTTCATTCTATCGTCTGATTTTCTATTTTGACGTTTCCTGCTTTCTCTTTCTTAACTGTTGTTCCTCCGAAGTAGTTTGCAATTATTTTTGATGTATTCACTTTGAATCTTCATTTCTTGAAGGATTCTATCAGGTTATCATGTAGACTCACTTAACTTTTATAATTTGAAGTAATCATTTATTGATTAAGAGTCATTACCAAACCAAAAGATAAATTTTAAAATTGTTTATCAATTGTAAATTTCGATTTGTATATGAATTTCATAAGAATAACAAGAAAGAAATCTATGACTACCTAAAGTAATTGCTTTCTCTGCGAATCCTTACAAGATAAACAGTTAGGTACGTTTGGTTAATTTGAATGTTCCTTCATTAAATTTTTTGTGAAGAAGGTATACAAGTGATGAGTTTGTAAATTCAGTAATTTTGTTGAACTATTATTAAATACAAAAATGCAGAAACGTTCTTCTGTCTTTATGTTAATTTGATTTGTAAACCGTTTACTCAATTTGTACAGTTTTAATTATTCTGAAATTTTCTTTTGGTTAATTATTAATTTTGTCATTTTTAGAATTGAAATTGAATTCCAAAACAAAAATAAACCAAATATATCATAAAGATATATTATTGTGGAGGAATAGACACAAAAATGTCAATTTTTCATATTTATAATAAAAGAATTAGTTACTGAAATGCAAATTACTGAACTATTTTTTCAAAATTGGTCCGATATCGAAAGTAATATCTATGAATAGGATCATGTGCAATATTTGCTCATCTCAACAAAATTCATTGAGGAAATAGTGGTCTCATCCGCAATAAAGGGAAAACTCGAAGATATTTTGTCCTTCAACATATCCTTAAACAATCTTAAGATTTATTCAGAAGTGATATAGATTCATTTCGAAAATCGTTATCTAATATGGGGAAATTTTTATGGCCGTACGCCACTGTTTATCTGAATAGATTTACGCCCATAAAGTGGGAATTTAAAAGCCCCAAACTATATTTCCACACTCTTAATTCAATTCCGTTGCGGCTGCTTATTCGGAATCGAGTTCGTTGGAATATTATTATTTATTTATAATTCGAGTGTATAACCGACAAAAGCGCTAACACTTTACACAAACTGCGCAATTTTAATCTTGTTAGAGCCATAAAATCCCCATAAAGTAAGATTATTCCAAGTCTTCTCGCGGAGCGCTAGGGCCAAGATCCATATTTATGAGGGGGAAAAGTACAAGAGTACAATGAAAATATTACATCAAAAATAGAAAGGGAAGTATGCGAGCCTAATTTACATATTTTCTTCAATTTTTATTTATATTGGAAACTCCGACTTCGCAGAGCTCCGCATACATAAAAGTACTCAACCTGCCTTGGTGGGACTGAAAATACAATGGACTGAATAACAATTGCACATTTTGCTTCGCACGCTGTTTTCAATTAGGGCTTTGTTTATGGAAATAACGTAGACAGTTGCTGTAATTCCGACCCTAAGTAATTGATATTCCCTATCGGAAAAACCACTCAATAATGCATCCGCGGTGTATCGAGGCCTTCATGAAAAATCTACGCGATGGAATAGGTTCGAGTTTGAATATCGCATAGGTCCAATCGTTGCTCGTTTTAGAAAAATCATTGCATTTCCATGATTTCACTGCGTTAAGTGGCATTCAAATTTTTTTATCGCATCAATCTATCCGCCGGAACGCTTTTTGAATTATTGCTGTTTATTGATCGCCAGCGAAGTTAATTTTTCAGTTGAAGAGAAACGGAGGTTGCTCTTTGGTTCATTATCATCAATAGATAGACGATGAATACTTGAAATTTTCACACATTCCATTTCGGAATAATTAGAGGAATATTTTATATGATATTACAAGGCTGAAGAACCCTTCGTCGATGACCATTGGCTCTTCAATAAATGACAGTTATCTATCTATTGTAATGAAATTTAATAACATGTTCTGAAATTTCCTTTTTTTCCTACAACTGCTATGAAAAGTAGAGTACTCTCCATAGCTTACTCAACTTCAAAACTATGAATTGCTCATACTGTGAGAAATATTAGGCCACACGGCTTGGTAGACCAATGAAATTGGGATTTTGAGAAGTCGTTTCTACAGAAGTGCAAGAAATTAAAAGATACTGTCAACGAAGGCCATTTTTAATTGAATTGGGTTCATTACTTGAATTATTTAAACTTGTGCAGTTGTAGGAAATAGTATACAGGGTGATTACGGAGGAGAACGTCAGATTTTAGGAGAAGTTCACACTAGTTAAGGCAGTTCCGAAACAATGTTTGGTTTATGGTTGGGGGCCTTCATTGAGGGTCTACAGGGTGATTTGTCCGATTCAACTGATTTGTGTTTTATTCATAACTTTGGTATGGCTTGATCAATATTAATGAAATTTTCAATGTAGAACATTATGATTGTCTACTTTCAATAATTCTAACACTTTTTCAAAAATACAGGGTGAGAACTATGATAAGTTCAGATTGAATTTGCAGTTTGAAAAAACACCCTGTACATTGCGTTTTCAAAAATTCGCTACCTGCTCAGGATTCTACCATAAGTTAACATTACTGGAGCGTTTTTATTTTTTTTGGCACAAGTCCAGTTATTCTAGAAAATCTTTTTAAAGATGAACGTTATTTCGCTCCAAGGCAGTGAGAATATTCTGAACTAGGTAGTATTGCTGTATCGTTTAATGATACAAAGCTTTTCTGAATGTATGAAAAAGAGTTTTTATCAAATCGAAAATTTTCCATGAAACTTAAATCTCAATTAAAATCAAGTTAGTTAAGACCTATAGTTATCATCACACAGAACCCCAGAATGAGAATATTGAATAAATGCTCTGTTGCAAGAAGTGTATTTCAACATGGCACAAATATTTACTTATGCGGAACAGGCAGATATGATTCTTGTTTATGGTTTTTGTAACGGAGAGGTAAATGAAGCCAAAATGGAATACCAAAGACGATTTCCAAACCGACGTCAACCAAATAAAGGTACTTTTGGACAAGTATACAATTATTCTGAAGAACATGGGCAATATCCTATTGATAGAGCACATTGATAGTACTCGTCAAATTTCAAACTTGGAGGTAGAATGGTTGGGAATATTTGGATATTTGTGGCGAAAAGGTAATAATTGATATAGGCATAAATGAGTGAATTCGTAGTAAATTTGATTTTGCAGTTTGTCTTCCAGTATATTCGAGAATGTTAAAATAGAAGCACACTTATGGTGTGGATTCATACAATTTTTATCATGCATGCTGATTTGCTCGATCAAATCATTTCTGTGTTCAATTTAAGTTCATTTTTAACACTTCTATAGATTTCAAACTACAATCAACGAGTTGATCGGATAATCGAAATTTTATAGAACCCGTCGGTAATGTCACAAGTATTTCCTACTGCAATCAATCACGCAAAATAAAATAGTACAACTTTTTCATAGATAACTGGATTTATTGCTAGTTGAATTCAGGAAGAGGTGATGATATGTTCAGTCAATGTTCTTGTTCTGGTGTATAGATTTCAATCTCAGTAATGAAGCAGCCAACTTTTTGGTCTCCACTATATAATATATTCTGAATTTGCCACAATCCATCGGAAAACCACGCAGATAAATCTATCATATCAGTCTTTTCTGAAGCATATCTTGAAGTAAAATTGCCCTGTAAAAAATCAATTCTACTATTAGGGGAAATGCGGACAAAATGACATACTTTTTTGTTTTTCAATCATATATTTTTAGTTATTGCAATAATACTCCCATTTTGGTGCTAAATACTAACTTTGGTTAATTGTTTTTGAGTATTATAAGCTGAAAATTGAATTAAACTACAAAAATAAAAGATATAAGAAATTATTTTGACATCTAACAAAATCCATTTCGTCCGTATACTGAGGACAAAATGACATACTAGTAATAGACATAATGACAAACATAATATTTGAATGCAAAGTTCAAAAATATGAAGGTTTTGGTTCTCGAGACAGTAGCATACGATGTATAGGCCCATTGAAAACACTGCATACAACGCAGCCACTGCTCACCCGGTATGAAAGGAAAAATAAACGTCATTTCAATAAATGCAGGGGCAGTCATCGACATCTTCATTTTTATTGTTAATTTGAAAGGGTTCAGTGTCAAATTCTTCATCGTCAACGACTTTTTTATTTTGCAACGGTCTTGTTTTTTTTACCACAGGGTTTTTTATCATTGAATGATGTTGCAATAATTTCTTGTTTCTTCTTCTTGGGTGGAAGGGTTGCAGCAGATTTAGACTTGGTTTTGTCAAAATAAGGCGTTAACGTGCATTTGCGAGCTTCTGGCTTTCTTATGCCTTGTCACTGAAGCTAGGTTGACATGGCTAGTGGATCACAGCTGTGGTTCAAGAATACATGGAAAACGACCCGTCTCAACGGATGAGTCGTGCAGATATTCACGAAATGAACGATTTATCCTAGTTGACACGGGTAGTGAAGCACATGCGAGGTTAGTTATGTGTGGAGATCGACTCGTGTCAACGCAGGAGTTGTGAAACTATTCTCGAAACGGACGGTTTCGAAGGCGGCACGAACGTAAAATGGGATATCAAACATGTTAGATATTTAACGTGTTTCGTGGTCTTTCAGCGACCATAGTGGAAGAAGACAAGGGTTATTGGGTTTAAACGGATGAAATAAATTTTTAGTACTTGTACTAAATATCACAAAATTCAAGCCAGGCCAGCACATATGTCATACATTTTTTGAGTTTCATAGGAATACTCAAAAATTAAAAAAAAACTCATCCCAGTACATCTGTATTTCGATTTTGTGCTGCACTTATGGGAAGTTGTGCCCCTGACATTCCCGTAAAAAAAAATTGAAGAAAGTTAGTCGTGCACTTTAATTTTTCTTCGGCCAAAATTGCTTCAGATACATTTGCTACATTTGTGCAGTTGCCTTGTTCTGGTCAGATTATCAGAAATAACTCTCTACTTTTTCTTCAAAGGATGGAAATCAGTAAATTGTTTGAAAATCTGACAGACATTAGTCAGCTGAAATATAAAGCCCAACTATACAGGGTGAGTCTTTGCTTGTACATGTCCGATTCCATTCCATTTGCGAGATATAACTAAAAATTACAGGTTTTTTTATGGATTTCCAACAGCCTACATCTTTTCAACCGAGCCGATTCGGAAAAAATGGTAAAGGAAAAAGTATTTCCTTTGACGTCAGGAATTGCGTATTGCAAATTTCGAATTTGAGTCTACTGATAAGTTTATCGCACAATGAAATTCCGCTTATTAGGCAATGATCAATTGATCACCTTGTATGACAGTACCAATAATGATTTTTGAATTTTCTCTATGAATCAATTATTTGTGGTTACGAATTCGAGATAAAATCATAGAACACATACAGGGTGATCCAATATTTCCGAAAATAGAAAAAGTCCGGATCTGATTTTTTCGCGATTTCAGAAATAATGAAGGAAGGCGATAGTAGATTGACTACACTTCAAAATTTGAAATTATTCGGTCCATTAGTTAAAGAGTTATTGAAGTATGAAATTTCACTTATAAGGTTAACATCACACTGTATATAGCAAATGGCGATCTTGATACGAGTCCTTCATGATGATCTCATTTATGCATCCATTTGTCGCATTTTTCCCGGGATACCCTGCATATAGCCTAACTATACATATAAAAATATTCACAGACAAAAACTTTTGTGAAAATATTAACGGCAAGAGAAAACGAAAAAGCGAGATTACTTGGATAAAAAAAAGTCCTATGACAATAGAGCCACAAACGTTTTGCGATTGATCAACAAAAATCACATGTTTAGAAATTTTGGAATGAGATTTAATTCGGTCATAAACAACAGTTAATTCCCATCAAAAAAGAGCCGCATCATAGTCATAAATATCTAGATTGACGCAGAAAGACATGTGCAGTCATCAGGGCTGGTCGGCATCCCTTTGTGCCGACGAAGAAACAACATAAATTTGCCAAATATGTTCTGGAGTTACGAATACATATACGTCATTTCGTTCCCGTGAAAAAGGAGTGAAATCATCGAACGCAATGCACTACCCATGTCAACCTAGCTTGAGGAAGTGGTGAAAGAATTTCATTAGGAAAGGATATCGTAATTGTTCAGAGAACGAGCGCTTCAAATGATCTTAATAGTCATAAAAAATTACACATTTTTTTATCTGTGTATTGAAAACAGATGAGGGTAATCCTGCCGAATAGGTATATGACCTTGAGACTCTCGATTCTGTTATGTCAAAATGCCAGCTAAGTTGCCAGATTGTAAAAAGCGTTTAGTGTCATAGAAATAAAGTTTAATTGGGGATTTCTACCTACTTCATTGTTTATTAAAACAATACAAATTAAATAATATATTTTATTCAGAAACAGCATATAGTTTGGATACAACGTTTTTTTCTGGGGAACAAATGATGGATTGTGAAGAGGTACCAGACATTCCAATAAATATCATTTCCATAAATAATTACACTTTGGTTTTTCAACAAAACGATTTATTTACTTCTGCTTTTTCCTGCATGGAGGAGATAACAAGACATGGGCGTTTGTGCGATGTCGTCTTGAAGGTTCGGTATTGGAATAATAATCTCGAATTATCTCTACTTAAAAATTTTTTAAGTGGAGGGAAAATCTTTTAGTGCCCATCGAATTGTCCTTACATCAACAATTCCATATTTTCATGCTATGTGTACATATGATTGAATCACTTCCACAAGTAAATCAGTTCACTACACGCACTTTACTACAATAAAATGTAATTTCTGATTGTATCAGTAACACTCAAATTCAAACTAAGATTGAAACTTCAAGATAATATATAGGTTACGACTGATGGCGGGAAATACCTGATTAATTCTTCATCTGGCAACGTAGCTGCCCATTTGACGTACAAAATCAGACGTCTTTCGAGGGTCCCAAGGTCATATACCTATTCGGCAGGATTACCCAGATGAGTTAAGTGTAAGGTTGTATAAAAAGTAAGTTTTTGAGTATGGATGAAGTATTGAGCATGTAGATTTATCTCAGAAACGGATCGAAAGATATTTATAGATTTTGGGGTGTGAGTAATTTGTGACCTGGCCGATATTATGGTGGTATTCTTGTCAGATCTTCACTTTTTTAAATCCTTAGGAAAAAATGAATATTTTTCATATGATGTTCCCCAAACTTGTATGCCATAATCTCGGAGTTAGAGCAACATTTAAAATTTCTTCGCTGTTGCGCATTCGCCGTATTGTAAGTACGGGAAGCCAGTTAGGAATGTGCTGGCAGACAAATCAACAGATTTCGTGTTGATAATGAGATGAAATAATATTTACTGAACCATTTAGACAAAAGCACAGTGTATTGGACAAGTCATAAACATCAACAAATTAAATGGAGATAAATAAAGAGAGTAATCCACTTAATACAATTATCTTCTAGAGAAACTAGAAAACTTCAGAGTTTTCATCAAATCAGGTAGATTATTGAACAATATAACACTTTGATATTTTTCAGATGTTTCAAATTTAGCAGTTCTATGCTTCGATATCAAATTACCATATAAATCTTACAAACCTTATAAAATCTTACCGAGTCTTCTTCTCTTAGGTCTGGAGGAATTCTTCCTTGCGTTGCGTTGTTCAATGACAAATGCGAAATATAATGTAAATGTAACTACAACTCCGAAATCGCAGTACCTACTATTATGTGAGGAACATCAATTGGAAAATATCCAGCTAGCCCAGTCATATTAGGTAAAAAAAGGGGTCAACCTCGGAATGAAAGATAATAAGCTGCAAATTGGTATGAACCTTTGTTTTGTCATTCTAAATGTTGTCTCAAAAGTCACAATCGTTATCGTGTCCGCGTCTCAAGATATTCAAGGTCAAAGGTCACAAAAATCGGTTTTTCGCGAATATCTGGCTTCCTATCGGTTAAATGAGATTTGCATTTATTATAAAAGTTGTAGGCTATAAAATTCCCTACAACTTTTGTTTGAACTTTTTTTCATACGACCAACCGTTTTGAAGGTAGAGCGCGAAGAGTGCACATCGTACAGTCATATACGGCCTAATGAAGAAAATACATATAGCCCAGTCATATTAGGGCTTTCACCTCGGAATGAAAGATAATAAGCTGCAAATTGGTATGAACCTTTGTTTTGTCATTCTAAATGTTGTCTCAAAAGTCAAAATCGTTATCGTGTCCGCGTCTCAAGATATTCAAGGTCAAAGGTCACAAAAATCGGTTTTTCGCGAGTATCTGGCTTCCTATCGGTTAAATGAGATTTGCATTTATTATAAAAGTTGTAGGCTATGAAATTCCCTACAACTTTTGTTTAAACTTTTTTTTCATACGACCAACCGTTTTGAAGGTAGAGCGCGAAGAGTGCACATCGTACAGTCATATACGGCCTAATGAAGAAAATACATATAGCCCAGTCATATTAGGGCTTTCACCTCGGAATGAAAGATAATAAGCTGCAAATTGGTATGAACCTTTGTTTTGTCATTCTAAATGTTGTCTCAAAAGTCAAAATCGTTATCGTGTCCGCGTCTCAAGATATTCAAGGTCAAAGGTCACAAAAATCGGTTTTTCGCGAATATCTGGCTTCCTATCGGTTAAATGAGATTCGCATTTATTATAAAAGTTGTAGGCTATGAAATTCCCTACAACTTTTGTTTAAACTTTTTTTTCATACGACCAACCGTTTTGAAGGTAGAGCGCGAAGAGTGCACATCGTACAGTCATATACGGCCTAATGAAGAAAATACATATGATCCCGATATTCTGGAAGGTTTGGAGATGAACATGACAGATAATGAGGATGATGACAATGAATCGAACATTTTTGAGCGACAAGAAGAAGAAGACGACGAAGAAGAAGAAGATAATTAGCTTCCATTTCCAATTTCATTACAATTAAAATCAACAAAGATACTTTTGATATTTGAACTCACATTTTGATAAATGTATATTATGCCGTATTTAATAATAAATAAAAATATGTGTAAAATATATACTCTTACTATCATTTTAACTTAAAATAAAACTAAAATATATAATCCAGAATTAATAATATTTTATACTTAAATAGTTAAATATGAATAATTATATATAAATAATCAAGTTACTTACTTTAATTAAATATAAATAATTAATAGTTAGTACATAAATAATAGGCATTGTTTAATAATTATAATTTCCAAGTAAATAATTGACTTTATAACGTACTGATAACCATAACTCACGCTTGACCTTGCATTAGGCCGTATATGACTGTACGATGTGCACTCTTCGCGCTCTACCTTCAAAACGGTTGGTCGTATAAAAAAAAAGTTCAAACAAAAGTTGTAGGGAATTTTATAGCCTACAACTTTTATGATAAATGCAAATCTCATTTAACCGATAGGAAGCCAGATATTCGCGAAAAACCGATTTTTGTGACCTTTGACCTTGAATATCTTGAGACGCGGACACGATAACGATTGTGACTTTTGAGACAACATTTAGAATGACAAAACAAAGGTTCATACCAATTTGCAGCTTATTATCTTTCATTCCGAGGTGAAAGCCCTAATATGACTGGGCTAAGCATGTTCTGCGGATTTCAAAAGGCCAAAATATATATAGCTTGATTCATTTGGAGTAACAAAGTTCATTATCATTCCGGAAAGAGGAAATATCTAACAACTAAAAACTGAAAAACCCACTCTGTATAATGATTCAACCTTCAATGGAAAAACTTCACATAATATTATTTATGACATTTCGAAGTGTAAAAAGGATCAGATGAGAAATATCCATATGAATTTCATATCAAATAACGTGTTCAGTCTGGATCGAGATATTGAAGGTTACGCTACATTTGTTGTTTGAAACATAGATAAAAACGAGTTTCGTGTATTGATCGCTGTTTTTTATGAGAAAAAATACGATTCAAGCAAACAATGGCTTTATAAGTTTTATTTAGACTCTAACAACAACGGTTAAGGTGGTATATACTCGCTTCAAACGTGGTCGAAGAACCACCGACGATACTGAAGTTGTTCGAATTCTGCAAATATCCTAAAAGCCCACGTGGTTATGAGCGATCGTAAATTGAAGTTGCGTGAGTTGAAGATATCAGAACGCAATCTCTAACCTATTTTGTTCGAAATTGGTGTCAAAAGCTAAAACGCATCGTCGATTTAAAATGCTGTTTGGAGCTGTTTCAGCGAAATAAACGGGATTTCTTGCGACAATATGCGAAAGTTGACGTATCATGGATTCATCACTACACTCCTGAGTCAAAGAGAGCGTCAGCTGTGAGTGAAAGCCGTCCAAAGCGAATAAAATTCCAAACATCAGATGGCAAGGTTATGGTAGGTAAGCATATTTTGGGACGTGCTTGGTATATTTATCACAGACTGACTATCTTTAAAGATATTGAACAGTGAATCAACGAAAACCATGGTCAAATTGATAAATTGCACTTCCAACTTATTCATCATATCCGGCCTTCGGTGATTTCTTACTTTTGCAGACCTCAAAAGGATAGTCCATGGAAAAAAATTTGGATCGAATGAAAAAAATTATATCTAATGTTGAAGCATATTTCGACAGCAAAGACGAATCTTTTTACAGAAAAGTTGGAAGAGCGTTGGAGAATTTAGGTATCACTCTTAAAGATGACTATGAAGATCAATGAAGTCGCTTTTAAAAAGAAATGTTTTTAATAATAATAATAATAATAATAATAATAATAAAATCGATCGAAGGAACTGCTGATAATAGATTCCATCATATGCAACCAAGCCTTCAAAAAACACAGAAATCTTTTTATGACATATTTTGACTATAAGAAGGCCTTCGACTCTATTCCACATGGGTGGCTGACAAAAATTTTGGAAATATACAAGATCGATCCAATTACAATAAACTTTCTGAAGTATGCAATGTGCAACTGGAGAACGAATATCGAACTCTCTACAGCGAACATAATTACTAAAGATATTCCAATAAAAAGGGGAATTTTCCAAGGAGATTCGTTGAGTCCCTTATGGTTCTGCTTGGCGCTGAACCCCCTTTCTAAACAACTGAATGCTACTGAAAAAGGTTTCAATGTGAAAGGAAACAGAAATAATATTGCACTCAATCATTTGCTATACATGGATGACCTCAAACTTATAACAGGCAACAAAAACCACTTGCAAATTATGGTCAAACTGGTGGAAAATTTTTCGGAAGACGTGGGGATGAAATTCGGATTGGACAAGTGTCGTACTATTAGCGTAGTGCGTGGAAAAATCCAAGATGAACCGATAGCTCTCTCCAATGGACAGGAGATAGAAGCAATGAAATCGGACGATCTTTATAAATACCTAGGAATGAAACAAAACCGACGAATAAACCATCAAAGAATGAAGGAAGACTTAACAACTGAGTTCATTAGGAGAATCAACAAAATTGTGAAAACAAACCTCAACAGCAAGAACATGACGAGAGCTATCAATACATATGCATGTTCAATTCTTACATACTCTTTCGGTATCATTCCATGGACCAAAACAGATATGGAAAACCTGCAACGCAAAATGAGAACCTTGATGACGAAAGCACACAAGCACCATCCGAAAAGTAGCATTGAGAGGACGACACTGCCGAGGAATAAAGGAGGCAGAGGTCTGCTAGACATCATGGAACTTGCCCATGGTCAAATTGAATGCCTACGAACATACTTCAAAGACAAATCAGGCACGTCAGAGATCTACAAAGTACTGTGTGAAGCAGACGAATCAACACCTTTACAACTGCATAAGGAGCAATTGTCATACAACCACCAGACAATCCAAGAAAAACTGCAAAGATGGAGAGAAAAGCCCCTACATGGACGACATTTCAACGAGGTGAACCAGGATCATGTCGACATTGAAGCGTCGAACTATTGGCTCACATCAGGTGCGATGTATCCAGAAACGGAAGGATTTCTTTTAGCCATCCAAGATCAAGTGATCTCAACAAAAAATTACTGCAAACATATCATAAAGGATCGAACTATTACTGACGATCGATGCCGTTATGGTTGTCCAACGAACGAGACAATCCAACATATCACGGGAGGATGTCAAATGTTTGCAGGAAATGAATATAAAGAGAGACACGATGCAGTAGGAAAGATACTACACCAAGAAATGGCAACTAAATTAACACTAATTAATTCTGAAAAAGTGCCATACTACAAGTACCGACCGGAAACCATCCTGGAAAACGAACGCTATAAACTGTACTGGGATCGTACAGTTTTGACTGATAAAACAGTCCCACACAACAGGCCAGATATATTGCTAGTTGATAAACAACAAAAGGCAGCAATACTCATCGACGTAGCAATACCTAATAACAACAACATGCGTCAAAAAGAGGTCGAAAAAATTTCAAAATATAGGGACCTCGAATTTCAGATAAAGCGCCAGTGGGGAATGATATCAACGAGAACTATTCCAATTATCATCTCAACAACAGGAATAGTACCCAAAAATCTCAAGAGAAATATCAAGCAACTAGGACTTAGTGAGTATATATGTAATATAATGCAAAAAGCTGTTCTTTTAGGTACTGCAAGGACGGTGAGAAAATTCCTAGGAAGCGAAGGACAGGTCCAAGGATCGCGTGTAAGAGGACCAGAAGTTCGACGAGAACCAGGGGGACCACAAGGACCGGACACGACCGAGCTCAGCCCTTCTGATATTTTAAATATCTGGGATTGAGTGAATGTTCCTCTTAGCGAGGAGTGAGAAGCCGACGGCGAGGATAAATCCTACGCGTATAGGCAAAAGTCGATAATAATAATATTTATTCATGCTATTACATTTCACAATGTTTACATACGTCAAATACAAAAAGAAAATATATACTCATGAAAAATCCTGAAAATTATTCAAATAGTATTCATTCAATGAGAAAAAACATTTATTCAACAAGTATTTTTTCAAACAAAGTTTGAATTGTTTAGTAGGCATCGCCCTCACAGTGGGTGGCAGGCTGTTGAAGAGCTTAGGCCCATAGTAAGTTACACCGCACTTTACCTTATTGATTCTGTGGAAATCAGGATAAATTAGATCTCTTTTTCGTGTGTTATATTCATGAATATCCTGGTGTGTTCTATATTCCTCCTCATGCGACTTTACAAACAACAAACACTGAAAAATGAACAGACACGGGACAGTAAGTATTTGTTTATCCTGAAAGACATGTTTGCATTCATCTCTGTAATTAAGTCTACCCAAAACTCTGATAGCCTTTCTTTGCAATCCAAAGAGTCGTTTCACACCAGCATCATGACCCCAGCACAAAATACCATATGTTATCCTAGATTCTATGAATCCACGATACACAGACAATAACACAGAATCCGACACAACATCAGTTAATGACCGCAATGCAAAAACACCTGACGTAATTGAACTACAGACTTTATCGATGTGAGCATTCCAAGACAAATTACCCTCCATATGTACACCTAAAAATTTGATTGGTTCAAGTGAATTCATCCCTCCTAGATCTCTCATTGAAAAATACATATACTCTGTCTTCGTTTCATTCAAGCTGAGCTGGTTGCTATTGAACCATTCTGAAACAACAGAGGACAACTCTCCCAAAATGTGAACTATAAGCTCCCTAGACTGAGCCTTTTTGAGCACAGTTGTGTCATCAGCAAAAAGAACAAAGTCCGCATCAGGGTCGCAGCTCACAAGATCGTTGACGTAGATGAGGAAGAGAAGCGGTCCGAGAACCGATCCCTGTGGCACACCGCAATCAACACTTGACAAGTCAGACAGATCTCCCCCGACATCAACACACTGCACCCTATCAGACAAATAGGAGCCCAAAAGTTCAATTGCACCCTGATCGAACTGATACCTCTTTAATTTATAAAGAAGATGCTCTCTAGACACGCAATCAAAAGCCTTGCTCAAGTCACAGAAAAGTCCACCCACGTATAAACCATCACTATATCCTTCATTAATAATTTTCATAAGCTCTGTGATGGCAGCTGTTGTAGAGAGGCCGCTTCTGAATCCGAATTGGGAGCTATTAAAGAGGCAGTTGCTCTCAAAATAGGAGGTTAACTGTAGCTGCATAACCCTTTCCAAGACCTTTGAGAACAATGGTATAATCGATATTGGTCTATAGTTGTTGACCAATTGCACTGAACCTTTTTTATGAACAGGAACAACTCTTGCTACCTTAAGTATTTTCGGGAAGATGTTATCTTTTAAGCATAGATTCATCAATTTGGTGAGTGGACCAATTAATTCATTTACTAGACTCTTGAGTATTTTGATATTGAATCCATAATAGTCTCGACTACTCTTATTATTTAGTTTCATAATGATATCTCTAACCGAAGCCTCAGATACAAGAGAGAACTTAAATCGAATATCATGTAATCTGGACCCTATCGAACTACAGTAGTTATTCATAAATTCCGCCGATGTCCTTCTAGATGGTGGTATATTCATGATGATCTCTTTGGGTGAATCAACGAAAAATTGGTTGAATCTATTAGCAGTGATATTATTTTTACTTGTTATTTTTTTCTTCAACAGATTGGTACTACTTTTGATAACGTTCCATACAGATCTTGGATTATAATTGTGTTTCCGGATATAGTTGTCATTATATTGCTTTTTTGCAATCTTAATTTCACGTCGATATAATTTTTGATAGTCACTTACTATTTTCTTCGCATTGGGTGTCTTATAAACTTCAACAAGATCTCTATAAAAAATTAATCTCTCGCGCATATTTTTCAGATCATTACTGAACCAAGAAATAGGCAAGGAGTTAACAGAATGCTTATATGTTTTTGGGGGAAATGATAAATCCACACAATTCTTTATAAATGTCACAAACATATCAAACTTGCTCTCTGTACCAATATTAGTATCCCATATAAAATCCCAACAAATATCCCTAACCAGATATTTGAGAGTATCCATTCCCACCCTAGTAAGTGGTCTACACACAGTCACTTCACCAACTCCTCGTGTTCCTACATCACAAACAAATTCAGTCTCTATGCCCAAATGATCAGAGAAACCCAGATCAATCACGCAACCCCTACAATCATCAACATTTGTGAAAATGTTATCCAAACATGCACTTCCTCTAGTAGCAGACGACACAATACCATGGAGACCATATGAAGAGAAAAGATCCACGATCGCAGACTTATTAGTGCTATCTCTGAGAAAATTAATGTTAAAATCCCCCAGGACGAAAACACGAAAGTCACAACAATTTATTAATTCTAGAATACTTGCAATTACATCCAGAAAAACATTGAAGTTACCCAGTGGAGATCGATAAACAGCTATAATCAAGGTCTTCAATTGAGTGGACTGGATTGCACAAACCTCACTTTCCACTTCAACTGATTTTAAGTTTATATCATTTCTGGGTACAAATTTATCAATATGAAAATTTCTAAGAGCGGCCGCCACACCACCATGACCACGATGCCTACGGGAATAGGAAGAAAGAACTGTAAAATCATGCAACTTTACTTGCTCCAGCTCCCTCACACACATCCAATGTTCACTGAACAAAACAATATCGTGATCTAAACATAAAGCCTCTATTTGTTCAATCTTATTACGAAGACATTGGACATTTATATGAAGAAGCCTCAGCCTTAGACTACGCTGTCCCTTCTCCCCCCCTTCTGAAAAAAATTCTGAAAATTAAAAGCTCTTATAATTGCACCACTAGGCCAAAAATCTTTATTATTTAACAATTTATAAGTATCGTCATTAGGAGTGCCTATACTGAACGCAGAATTGGATCCTACAGTGTTCAATTTCTTAACTATAATATTTTCTGATGTCTTTAAATTACTCATATACTTTTTAACTGCTTCCTCTGAAATATCACCTGCAATTCTTCCAAGATATATCCACCGCTTTTTTGGTGCACCCTTAATGTTATCTTGTTCAGGGGCATTGATTCCAGTACACACTGTTGCTGTTTTGCCTTTTCGTTTCCCAGGTACTACTTTCCATTCATTTGTCTTTTTGTCAGAATATGGCTGTTCAGCATGGCTATGGTCAACCTCATTGATTACAGTTTTGACATTTGAACTATCTTGACCCTTATTAGTTTTATTCATAGTTGCTCCCACATTTTTAGAACTTCTGGTATTCCTCACATAGCCACCTTCGTTACCTATCTTCGAGTTTAACACAGATGCTTCGCTAATTAATTGCAGATTAGATGCGTTCTTGGACCCAGATGTAGAACTGATAGGTTGTTTTTCCGTATTATAAGTTGTTGCAGTCGGAAAACAAATCTGTTTTTGTTGTGTCGGTATTTCATTTTTATTTATTATCAATTTCTGCAAATTAATTGTATAATCCAAATCATTTATGGACTTTTGCATTAATTCTTTTTCACGGTTTAAACATATTATCTCCTTTTTAAGTATTTCATTATCATCATGTGGAATTACAGACGATTTATCCAATGTTTTCAGTTTTTCACAACATGAATCGCAAAACCATTTTACATTTTTATTTTCCGAGAAAATTCTCAACCATGCATCCTTTAGAGATGCACACACTACATGTAGTTTCATCGCACATAATGAACACTTTACTAATTTGGTATTAACCACAAAATTATCAGAGCACTTCTTACATACATCCGCACTCTCCAACATCTTGATTTTAGACTAGTTAAGTCTGGATTTATTGAGTGAAGTGTTATTAAATATCTATAGAAAGTTTTCCCTTACCGGTTCGATGGGGCATTTTGATATCGGCGGATTAAAAGTTTGCAGATACGCTGTCCATGCTGTATCTTCCATTTCAATTATTTCGCAGATATCAGTAATTGTAGCCTTTTCTAGATATAACTCGCAAATTGAACTTTTCGTATAGTTACATCTTGAAATTTGTGCCGTCATCTGCAAAGAATCTAATCATTTCCTAAAAAAATATATGCAAACGATACAAACCTTCAAATCATTAAGTGGTTCTTCAACTTCATAAACAATTTCGGTGATTACTTTTTGCCCAAAATTGAAAATTTTTGTGTGGAAGCTCTTGATGGTCACCACAAGAGGTTTTGTTTCGTCTGGGCAGTTTGTGGAAGACAATGTGTGAAAATGTCTATGATGCTGTAAAATGAAAACATGCATTCGATTGTAACTCTCTTAGAAATTCTGATATCAGAAGAAACAATCTATATGAAACTATAAAAGTTAGAGAAGATATATTTGATATCTAATGAGTATGAGTGCAACTTTCTGAACAGATTTTTATAGAAAATTAACGAATAATTGAGTAGCATTATATATTAGCATTGAAAAAGTAACTGAAGTGATAAAAAAAATTCGAATCAATTCGCAAATGCAATTTTCAACCTAAGTAACATATTCTTACGAATTGCCTGAAAATGGCGTCGATTTTAACGTTTATGTTTGTCATTATCAAAAACCAGTGAAATATCAAATGAATGCAATTAAGGAGTAGTTTTGTTCATTTAAACACTTTCAATGAGGTTGACAATTTTGTATGGAGATAGATTTCAAAAAATAAATTTTTAAATTAAGTGAAAAAACGATTTTGGAGGATCCACTTCCAAATAGCCCAAAATCCAGGAATTTTTCTTTACAAAAAAAAAACCAATTGTAATTGACCAAATTACAATATTGGAGCAGAACTTGTCTTTCATATATTTTGAAAAATATAAATAATTTTAATATTCACCTATCTTCACTTGAAAAAATTTTTACTGTTTCACATATACATTGCTTTAATATTCTGAATATTGGTTTTATTCATAATGTCATGAACAATGGTGAAAACAAAAAAAATTAGGAAAGCACTGACATGGAATTAAAGTGCCAATTGCGCCTGCGGAGACCACAGACTGTAATTGGTGTATGTGTCCTCCAAATGATCAACAGGCGCATGAAAGATGAGCTCTCAAACGCTTCTGATTTCACATCAGTGCTTCTCATTTTAAATAATGCAAAAATCGCATAATTGAAAAATCTGAACTCTGTTGTCATTGAAATACATATTAAGTTCTTTTCGATATTTTATAAAATTTCCGATTCTGATAAAGCTATCAATGAGTAATTTTTTCAGGAATTTGTTTCCAGAGTTTTACGTACTGAATGAGTTTTAAATGAACCTATTGAACGAAATACAATTTCAGTGACATAGAGAATAACCTAAAAATACACTGAATAATCCGCCTAAGATTTATTTACAATCTCAACTTACAAAACCATCAGTGACCAAGAAAATAATCATGAAAACAAAACTGAATGTGAGAAAATTTTTCACGTTCATATTGTGAACAACAATATTCGTTATCTCGAAAATTATTTGAAATAATTCGAATCGAACCTCAATTACACAATACGAAATATAGTGCCGAAACGAAATGATATCAGAATTCAATTTATTTTGTGGAAGGTAATGATCATATCACCATTAGTAGCAGATACGGCATCAAATTATACCCTCTCATTACATCCGTTCCGAATGACAATGGTGTGACTCAAATTGATTTTATCATAGATTTATTTCATTTGTATTGACTAAAGCATTCATGCAACACATTAATTCAATATGATGGAAGAATTGCTAAATAATCAAGGGGTAAACAAAATTCGAAATATATATATTTCAAATAAATTAACACCGACTTCTTTCATTAAGGTTTTTTAAATCAATCATTCCACAACAATTATCTCTCGAACTCCCTTTATTCATTAATAAAAAATATTGTATATTTTTATTGCATATAATATTTTACGATAAATATTTGCAATTCAGACAGAAACGTCTTTGGTCTATTGTTTTTGAAAATAAACCTTTGAATTGGTTCGACAAAAAAATTAATATTCCCTCGCAGAAGTTTTCACTGTTTTAAATTCCAAAATTTGAAAAGAGTGTTATTCATTGAACGTTGAAGTTTTTTAATTTTTTAGAGTTATTTATCGCTTTTACATATGAGTTATATGACTAGGTGAAAATAGTATTTACTCACCTATTTTGCTCATAGAATGTTTGATTTTATTATTCGTTTATTAATTAGCCATTTTCATTTGGATATTAAAGGCGAAAGAATATAATGACTGCCTTCTTGAATAGAACACTATTTGTTTCTCTGCTCTGAAACGGGATTCAGTTAGTATCGTTGACTGCAAATGGGTGATATAAGTAACTTAGTTTCTTTTTGATCAGTTATTTTTGCCATCAACTTAATTAAAGGTATTGTAGGGTGTTTCGTGAGATTGCAACTTAAAAATTTTTTTTGTCTTAGTGGTGTCGACTGCATGGTCAATTTGCCGCTTTTCTTCTTCCATTTAGTCTCTCAATGGTTCATGTATGTCTTACATCCGGTGATACATATCAATCATCTTGAGGTATCTTATCGTTGCGTCGGTGTCTTTCAGTGCGTCTTTAATGTTATCAGGGATTTTTTTTGTTGTTCTCGTATAGCTTTGAAGTGTTAGCATGTAAACAAGTGTTCGGTTGACAGGGTGGTGCTGCAGTGTTCGCAGTTCGGTGGTGTCGATCTGTTGAATGGATGTGAATGTGTTACATGTGTGTGACCTAGTCTATTGTGTCTTCTCGGGTAAGACCATTTTTCTATTGTGGGTTGGATCTCGTGAAGTTGTCCACCATATGAATCTCAGTGTTCTTGCCAAGCGGCGTATATTGTGCTCGTGATTGCAGTTTTGGCGTCTGTGTAGGTTATCGTGGTACCCTCGACTACCTGTTTCGATGTAGTTTTTTTGGCAGCGTTATCTGCCAGCTCGTTTCTAGGTTCCCTACGTGGGCAAGAATCCAAAAAAATATTATCTTTGGCCTGTGTTCTCAATCTCCGTTGACACGTCAAGCGCCCTACTGATTCTCTCATTGCTATGAGTTCTGAAGCATTTGTAGGGCACTCATCGAATCTGTGTAGATCAGGTTTCGTTTACTCGTTGTCAAAAGGCAGTAAAAAGTTGCTTGCCAGATGGCATAAGTTTCTGATGAGTAAACACTGCATAGTGCGTCAAGCGTCCAAGAATGTGCTGTATCACCGATGACAATGGAGGCACCTACACCCTCGTTCGTCTCAGAGTCATCAGTGTAGATTATGAGGTTATTATCTATCTATTATCGGGTCTATTATTTATTAAACATTTTCCCGCAGAGTTTTGCTAGGGTACATAAGGGGGATATTCCCATTGCGGGATATTTACACATGAAGTCTAGAGACAGAGCTAAGGCAAAGTTTAGAAAGTCGAAACGGGAATCAGACTGGGTAAGGTATAAGGAACTGCGCAACTTGACTACTCTAAAAATTCGTAAAGCTAAAAGTGAATATTTTTCTACTATTTTTCGAACTCAGAATGGAAGAGATTTATGGGAGCAACTCAGATGTATGAATGTGGGTAGAAAGCCTAGTACGGATATTCCGTGTAGTCTCTCTGATCCTGATAAATTAAATAACTTTTTTGTTCATTCCATACCAGATAATCTAAATAATTCATCGGATAGATTTCTCAGGTACTACTCTTCTGACACTTTCTGCGAAATTGAGGAGAAAACATCTTTTTCATTGGTCGACGTGGCATTAATTGATAAATATTTGCATGATATCAGGTCGAATGCTTCGGGTTCGGATAATTTGAGCATTTCATTGCTAAAGTTGTGTTGTCCTTTCATTCTGAAGTATCTTGTAAATATAATGAATAGCTGCATCTTAAGTAGATATTATCCTTTGACTTGGAAAAATTCTATAGTTTTACCAATACCTAAGAGGCGTAATGTTGAACATTTTGGTGATCTATGACCAATTAGCATTTTGCCTGCTGCCTCTAAAATATTCGAGAAGGTTTTGTATTACCAGATTATTGAACATCTAAATGAGTTTGAAGTACTTCCGGAATGTCAGTCAGGTGTTCGTAGTGGATTCAGTTGCATGACTGCTCTCCTCAAAATAAGTGATGATATTATAAAGAATTCTGATAATGGACTTGTAACAGCGTTAGTCTTGTTAGATTATTCTAAGGCATTTGATATGATCTCTCATAAGTTATTACTTGCCGTGTTGTCTTTCGTAGGATTCTCTGATGCAGTAGCATTGTTTCGGAGTTACCTTTCTTTCAGAAGTCAGCGTGTCAAAATCAATGGTTCTCTGTCTGATCCTTTGCCTATATCCATAGGGGTGCCACAGGGGTCCCTCCTGGGTCCTCTGCTTTTCATCATCTATACTCACATGTTTTGGAGGTTCCTTCAATTCTGTAATGCCCATTTTTATGCTGATGACACTCAGTTCTATCTCAGTTTTGATGCTGGTGATGTTGACGAAGGGGTCAGGAAGTTGAATCATGACCTTGCGGCCATCCAGGAGATATCTGAGCAACACAACCTTTTGATTAACCCCAGTAAATCTTGTGCAATACTTTTCGGCAATGAGTCTGTATGTGATAGGTTAAGTGAGAATATCCATTTTTTCATTGGTGGTGATGAGATTCCTATTGTAAAGAGTGTTCGTAACCTGGGTTTGATAATGGACAATTCTTCTCGTTACAGGTTACATATCGCAGGATGTATTAGGCGCTCGCTGTATGCCTTGAGGCTTATCTATCCTCACCGCTCTATTTTGCCTGTTGAGGTAAAGAGGACAGTTAGTGATTCCTTGGTATTGTCCAACTTCAATTATTGCTCACAGGTTTTTTTCCTATTTGGATCAAGTGACCTTGAATTCTATCCAGAGAATTCAAAATTCTTGCTTGAGATTCATATATGGAATTCGAAAGTTTGATCATATAAGTCATAAATTGGTGGATGTCAGGTGGTTGAACATATTTCTGGTGGGAGCTTTAGTCTGTTACCACCGTATTCTATTGTCTAAAAAACCTTCGTATCTGTATCGAAAGATAACATTCAGGTCTGATGTACATAATCTTAACACACGTAGTAGAGGACTTATATCTCCTCCTCCTCATAGGCTGTCACTATTTGAAAGATCTTTTAGTTTTTCCATTTATAGATTTTATAACAGATATATTTGTAATTCATTTGTAGATTTGTCTGTGTCATCTTTCAGAGCTAAAGTCAGGGATGTAGTTCATAGGGATCAGTAAGGGCTCAGTAATCAGTAATTATCTCACTCTTTTTTTTTTTTTTGACACATATGACTCACTTATAATTAAATTTTGAAATCAGAAAGTTATTGAAATTTTTTCTTCGTGTTACGTTATTTTATTTTTTTTCTTTTTCAATCATTATTGTCTCGAGATGTATAAAGTTTTTTTTCATATATTTTTCGTCAGGGTTTGAGTGGAAGAGCAGGGGTGTATGGCTTCATCACCATCTGAACTCCGCCGTGTGATTGATTTTTTCTGATGTTTTTTTTTGGAATTGTAATATTTTTTATTCTATTCAATAAAGGCATTATTATTATTATTATTATTATTATTCTTATTGCTTCAAGCAAGTATAGCCCAAGCGCTGCTATTGGAGTTGTATGTATAGCTCTCATAACTCCAATACTGGTCAGCCTTTGCAATTTATGGTGCCACTTGCGTGTGGTGACTTCTTCGGTTTTTGTCCACCATGCTGAAGACGGATAGGTCACAATGGAGCGCACTTCTGCTATGTATAACCAGAGTAGCAGCAGTAGCTCTCGCAAGAGTCTTGTCGATATGTTTTCTCATGCTGAGTTTGAGTAACACCCTGACTGGAAAAGTTCAGAGTCTGGTCATTTTGAACCGGTGCTCTGATGTTGAGATTCCTTCTCTGGTCAATGGAATTAGTGTTGTTTTTGAAGGATTGACAGTTAGTCCTTCTTCCTCGCACTACTTCTCGATGAAACAGAGGGCTTACTGAATTCGGTCACTTAGTGAACCCTCATGCTTACCTCTAACAGACACTACTATGTCGTCAGTGTACGCTTGAGTGTTGAAACCACTTGCCATAAATCTCCAGGAGACCATTTATGACCAAGCTCTACAGCAGAGGTGATAGTACCCCCCTTGAGGACATCCCCTGAACGTCAGCACAAACACTTACGTTCCCCGCAGACAGTTCATGACGGTTCGTCCCCTCAGCAAAGCCGATATCCACTTGACACTGCTCTAATTAGCATTGTATTTAGTGTACGTGAGGAAACGTTTATTCAAATTAGTGCCATTCGCTCCAATACAATAATACAAAAGCGATTGGTACATTTGAAAAGACTTGCGTTCCAACGAATGCACTCACTTATGAAGGCAAGTCTGTTCGTAAAATCTCATTTGTGTTATTATATGGAAGCGAATGGCGCCCAATTTGAATGAATTTTCCTCACATCAACTAAATACAAGGCGAGTAGCAAACAGATATTTCGTTTTTTTTTGCTAAACTACTGAAAATATCGACTAAGCCATTTCTTCAAAGGGAATTTCAGCCTTTTAACATGAGGTATCGTTCGACCCCTGTTTCCTATTCAAATTCCTGGTGTTTTAGTGCCCCCTCATAGGCAAGCATTCACTCTACAGTAAAATCTCTTTCCCTACGAGCATTAATGAACGTATTCATTAAGATTCCGAAATTATTATATTATGAGAAATATTAGGTTGGCTTTTTTTCATTGGGGCACTCTGTATATTGAATCGAAAAAAGTGACAGATTTATTATTATTTATTTCGCAATATTTGGTAACCTCTTAAAATTATGTAAATCTTTAAATCTTTAGATTTTTCATATTATTTCCAACTAATTATTGCTCATTGAAATTGTTTCAATTAGATTCCGATTCGATTGAACTTTGTTTCTTTCATCTGAAAACATAGAAAAGAGACATTATTTTCGGAGCTCACGATAGACATCCGCAGATTAGAGAAAAATGTTTTTGTGTTGACGTTATTTCTTTTGGAAAATTGAGCCTGCTCTCTTCAGAATGCCCTTTAAGAAAACCACAGAAAACGAATTCCTTCTTCATAATTAACTTTTTCATGGTGAGTCCTGGATTAATTCACCCTATTTGGAGCTCGACTAAATAATTCAGAGCAGACGAAAAGTTCTAGTATAAATTAAAATAATTAACTTAAGTGCATTTTGCGTTACCGTTCTTTATCGAGAATAAGAATCCATCTTTCCAGTCAAATTTTTTATGACCACCTATTGTATTCCCCTTGTGAATGAGCGGAATTAAAAGAAATGTAACAGGAGTCCTGCTGGAAATGACTCAACCGCCCTTCGTTCCAGTTTATGCTCAATTTCTCTGCTGGCACTTCTATTCCCTTAACTGTTTTTAATTTATGACTCCAGTTGCGATTACTGTTCTGTAGGTATCCTGGACTTATTGCAACTAGGTCTAAGAGTGCAATGGTTCAAGGTAAGTCTTTATTTCCAATAACGAACCATCTTTCATAGGCGTACAACTGTTTCCTCTTTTTATTCTAGTTATTTTATTTTACTTCTTCATAAGAGAGGAAGTGCTGGTTGGCCAGGCCGTGTGCCATTAATCGACACAAGTGATAGTCCGAGGGAGCAACGTCTGGGGAATATGACAGTGGGGTAGGACTTCCCATTTCAACGTTTCCAACTCTGTCTTGACACCTTTCGCAATATGGGGTCTAGCATTGTCATGCTGTAAATTTAGAATCCAGTCACAATGCGATGCATAAATCCCATCCGTCTTTGCCTTGTAAGCAGCTGTTCACAAACAAACAAACGCCGTTCAATATCTCTCGGCTTCAACTCGTACGCCACTCAATTTCGTTGTTTCTGAATCATTTCCATGACTTTCAGGTGATTTGTTGCGTTACTTCCAATGATCCTCCCAATTTTTGTTGTACGATTCTTTATCAAGTAATGCCTCCTATGGACTAGTTTAGTGATGTTGATAATACTATATTTGACATGGTAGAATTAAAATATAGAGTGAAACTGATAAATCAGTGAAAAAATTTTGAAAATCCATCAATATATGACTGAGAAATAGATTATTTAAATTTGCGTATTTTAGCGCGGAACGTCTTTGGTCTGTGACGTCACGGCACTTGCCTGTGATCGCTACACCATAAATTACTTTTAAATACTTAGCCGCGCCAAGGCTCTCGCGCCGTTTAGTAGTTGTACAGTGTAGTTTTATGTCACCATAATGGAAGAAGGCCTCGTGAAAGGACAAAGTGACAATTTGCCTAAAATAGATATATTCGCAGTCATGGAGTTTTTTTCTTCAAATCCATCTTATGTCAGAGCTGAAATAAAAGGAGTTAAACTTTTCAAGTAAGTACCTACTTTTGAGTTTGCTTCATCATGGTTCAACTTATAACGATGATTTATTTAAAAAAGTTTCATAAACAGTTTGTAGTTGAGTACTGGTTGTTGAAGTCTATCAATGGCAAAACATATTTATGTGAGGAGTAAAAAGTAAAAAGAGAAAAAAGTAATTTATATGTATGTATATAGTAAGTTATTTCAGCCATCGTGTAACGAACAAAACACGACACGAACGGCACAAGTGATTGTACACCAATGAATTCGTAAGTACTCTGCGAATACCAGTCGTCTAGTGTGTGACGTCCACTTACACGTACTATGAAATTATTCTTCCAAGCGCAACTTCAAAGTCCCATAAATTTTTCATTTCTAGAGATATTTCAATGATTCTTCCACATTTTTGTTTCACTTTACTTAAATTTTTAGAATTAATCCTCAACGAAAAAATGAAAACTAGTCCATTCTGCATCTTCGAAAACGTTTTCTCTCCCACCGCCATGCTGATGTTCGACGTCAAAATAACCGTTCTTGAGCGTTGAAACCACTCTGGGCACGTTCTTTCACTAATGGCGGTTGTCTTTCTGGCTGGTAATTTTAACATCCATTCTATGACTGTAAATGAGGTACGTTATTTTACTGATCTCTTGGAATCATTTGGATTATTTCCAAGAAATTCTACTCCTACTAGAGTGACTGCCACATGTGTCAGTATATTGGATCAAGTGTACTCAAACTTTGATGAATCTGAAGGTATTGTTGACGTTAATACTGAATCAGATCATCACAACTTTTTACTGAAATTAAATCTTCTTCCTCAAACGTTTGTCAACAACCATATAAATGTTAGGGTTATAAGTGAAAATAACATTAATGACTTAATATCTCATTTATCTGAAGAAACTTGGAATGACGTTTATAAAGCCTCTGATACAAATACCAAATTTAAAATTCATGATATTCTGACATATTAGTTGCCATATTAAATCTAAAAAGTAACAATAAACAACAAAAAGTGGGTTAACAATGAAGTTGAAAATTCATCTAGTAATCTGAAGGATTTATTTATTTTAAAATGTAAATATCCGCAACTCGAAGCAACGTATCTGAAAGCAAAGTCATATCACATAAAAGGCTCGTTGAAAGTACGAAAAGTAGTTACTATTATGGTAAAATTAATAATTCGTCCAATAAAAATAGAACCATTTTGGGTGTCATGAGTGAGCTCAGGGGAATGCAAAATACACAGAAAGCGATCACCTCACATATTGATAATGCACCAGTAAAAAATCCACTATTGATTGCTAATAAATTTAATGAATACTTCATAAATGCCCCTAATGAAGCAATTGAATCGATATCAAAACCAAACTACACATTAAAGTACCCTTCAAATAATTTTGTTTCTAAGAGCATATTTCTTTCATATATCACAACAGAAGATGTTCTCGAAATAATCAAGAATAAAATTAAGAATAAACCTTTATGTGGTTCTGAAAACATATCCGGTATTGTCATTAAAAAAATTGCGAATTTTATAATTGAACCACTTGCTCATATAATCAACACTTCTTTTGAAGAGGGGGTTTTCCCTCATAAACTGAAGGTTTCTGTTGTCTCTCCTATTTTAAAGGGGGGGTGCTGCAGAAATGATGACGAATTACCGCCCAATATCTGTATCACCAGTTTTGTCGAAAATATTTGAATATGCCATGCTGGGGCAAATGTTAAAATTTTTGGAAGTCCATAAAGTAATTACTGATCGTCAACATGGTTTCCGGGCAACATTTTCAACTTCAACGGCCTTGGAATCGTTCTATAGTGTTCTGAATTTGGTCAACCAGGGCGGAGGCCCGATTGGGATATTTTGTGACCTCAGTCGGGCTTTTGACTGTGTTCAGCATGATATTTTGAGAGACAAGCTTTGTGAATATGGTATTAGGGAAAAAGCGTACGAATGGATATCCATGTACCTAGATAATAGGTTACAATCCGTTAAAGTGGTTGATAAAGGAGACACATACATGTCTGATCTTATGGTGAATGCACAGGGAGTTCCACAGGGGTCCATACTTGGACCTCTGTTGTTTATCCTGTATATCAATGAGTTACCTTCTGTTATACCAGAGTCATTTACCACTCTTTATGCAGATGATTCAACATTTCTGTTTAGTGATGAAGACCCAAACATTTTAAAGGCCAAAATTATGAATGTTTTATTGAAATTCTCTGCCTGATCTAGTGATCAATCTTTGCTCTTCAATACAACTAAAACGAATTTCATTGCATTTCATCCTCGCCAAAAGACTTTTTCCCCTGACTTTGATATATTGGTTAAAAACTCAAACATAAGAAAAACTGAAAATGTGAAATTTCTGGGAGTGTTTTTTGATTCGGATTTGTCCTTCAAAACTCACTGTCTAAGTTTATCAAAGTTGTTGAATTCGAAAAGTTTTCAAATTAGAAATTTAAGGAAAACACTCAATGTAGATCACATTCGTTTACTGTATTTCAGTGAAATACAATCTAGGATTGGTTATGGGATTCGTATTCGGGGGAGTTCTCCTCATGTTAAAAGTGTGTTTTTGTCACAGAAAAGAATTGTAAGGTGTATTTCAAATGTCTCATTTTTAGGCTCCTGTCGACCTGTTTTTGTCAACCTGAGAATTTTAACTGTGTATGGCATTTGTGTATTGGATTTGATCACATCGGTGCATATCAATAAGAACAGCTATTTAAAGAATAGTGATATTCATGCTCATGACACAAGAAATAAATCAAACTACTCTATACCTTACCAGCGAATAGAAATATGTAAGAAATCACATTTAGTAATGGGAATTAAACTTTATAATAGGCTTCCCCAATGTTTTAAAGATATTACCTTAGTGCATAAATTTAAAAAAGAAATAAAGAACTATCTTGTTGAAATGTGTCCCTATTTTGTTGAGGAATATTTTGAGAAAACTCCTTGAACTATATCTAGACTGCAACATTCACTAGGCTTGATTTTAAATATCGACGCACCTGTGTGTTTCTAGTGATTTTTAGTGTTTTCTATATGTTTATTTATTGCGTTACTGTATTTGTGCATTAAAATTATTGCTTAGTTCTTGTATTTTGAGGTAAATTCTGGTTTCAGTTTTCAATTAAAATTTTTAATTTGTTCTTATTCTGACTTGTCTTATGTCATTTGATATTATGAGACAAATAAATTCTATCTATCTATCTATTTGAGAGCATTCGCAGATTTCTTCATATTAAATCAGAAAATTTAAAACTCCAGCAAATGACGGGAATTTGGCTTATAAGCAGACATGTCGATTAATATTTCGATAGCGTTCTTCATGTTGCAATATAAAAATTTTGGATCTGAAAATAGGTGGTTTAGGTACCTGATATGAGAATTCGAGCCATATTAAATTCATGCTAATATTCCGTCGGGTATCACGTGTAAATGTACAACTTTTTTTGATACTTCCATTTTGATACCCTGCATGTACTATGAGACTGTTTCTGGATATAACATCATAATAATATAGCTTTCGAAAAAAATTATTCAATCATTGAAATTTTTCACTTCGAAATGATCGGAATTCAGTAGGTAACCTATAATATCTTAATGGTATCTTTCACGTTTTCAGTCAAGAAGAAACAGTCATGTTTGATAGTCAAATATTAAGAAAAAGTTCCATGAAATATTGACTCGGATGAACCACAATAACAACATTTGATGCTCTTCTCGAAAAACAAAATTTTGAACCCATTGAAGACAAAAAAAAAATTTCAAATTCTTCGAGTCATGTTGAATTACTTTTATTACTTTTACTTATTTATTCTGTGACAAACAATATCGAAAATGAAATCCAGATATTTCACACAAAAGGAGAAATAATTTTCAAATTTAATATGTATATCAAGAAATTGACAACATTGTGTTCTTTTTCCTTCTCAATATAATATATATCTTTATGATATATTCGTTTTTTTTGTCTTGGAAATTCAAATTCGAAAAATGACAAAATTAATAATTGACCAAAAGAAAATTTCAAAATAACTAAAACTGCACATATTTGTCTAAATTTAAAGTATGATACCTGTTTGAGTTATTCCTTTTTGAATATTAACAGACTTCGAAATTCTAAATATTCCAAACATCTAACCAAAATATTTGCCTCTATATTTTGATTCCATCGGTTTATTATTTGAATTTCGAAACTGTCCACACGCGAGCTTATCCTGATCCAATAATTAATTGGATCTTTCGGGAATATCATGGAAGTCAGTAATAATAAATCGAATGATTCACTTTCATGACACGAACGAAAATTTCTCTGGCTGTGTTTGTGTGTCAATACGACAAATTTATTCATGAAATCCATCAAGATAACAAACATTGTGTTTGTTCATCTTTGAACTGGTACCATCCGTTATAACGATTTATATCGCAATTCTATCATTATTCTACTTTTTGAAACTGGTATTGGAATCGGAAAGTATTGTTGATATGAATATAATTTTTGTGGATATGTTCGTTGATTCTAGAGCGAGATTATCTTAGTAGAAAATAATCACTGAAGTGAGTTAGGAGGCTAGTTATTTTAGTGGGTCTAGCCTCTGGGTTCGGTGAATTTTTAAAAGGCTCTTAGATTTATGGACGTCTCAAACCTAATAAAGTTCTTTCAATCTTACTTGGACGACTCTACAAAAACCCTTATCCATTTTTCATTCGACGTCATACCTCAACCATTGGCGAACGCTTTTTAAGCCTTAGAGATTAAAAATTTTGATGCGATTGTATTAAATTCTGATGTCGATTCTTTCAATTTGTGATGTGTAAAAATTTGATTATTTTATATTATCGACTTGTAATATACTAACAAGAAATGTTATCTATGATGATGACATAATCGTTGCATGAAATTATAAGCGCACAAAAGTGTTTTGGATCAACTTGGAAATGTTCTGTCTGAAATTGAGAGAAATTATTGATAACAATAATTGATGAAATTGATCAGAAAATGTAGTTCAAATTTTATTGGTTAACTCACTTAGTACTTTTCGTATTTCACCAAATATCTTTTTTTCTGTGGTCTGATGATCCTTAGGATGCGAAATCATTTTCTTCAGAACTTGACAGATCATTACTGACTTAGAATAGTTATTTATAATACAAGTGCAGAAGGCATTGGTATTCTTCCACGAGTTCAAAATTCAAAAACGAGCCACGAAGTGGCGAGTTTTGGAATGAACGAGTGGTAGAATGAGCCTTCTGTACGAGTATTATACATTATTTTCTCTAATTCATTGCATTTTCATTGAAATTAATGAAATATTTCCATAAATATAATTAAGTGATTTTTGCATTGAAAAATGTTGGTTGGCAGAACTGATTTCTTTAATGCAAATTGATGAATTGACAGATGAAGCCGTGGCGGAAAGTTCGGAGTACCAACATAGAATAATAAAATATAACCATGAAAACTGTGCGTTTCTGATATATTCTCGCACGATTTTGTTCTACAAGATGTGGAAGAATGAACGGAATAACCACAGAATTAGAGAAAGTAACATTCGATCCCAAAACATTCATCTCCAGTTTTTTAACATATGTCACAAAAATTTGTCGAACATCATCGCCGAAATCATCAATAACTTCTTTCAGAAGAATACTTCGTCGGTGTTTGATTGAATTTTCTGTAGCGGCTTTTAATGATTCCTCAAACCAATACTGATGATGATTATGAGCACAACTCCCACCAATAAGAGCCATCAAATTGACGCGGAATACCACATGTACTATTTGGGGCAATGAAAGTGACCAAATCGAAACATACTTTTTCATAGGACGATCAACTAGGAAAATGGGATAGATTCAAAAGCACTAGTGAGACAATGAATTTCCTGCTGACCCTACATCTTATTGAATTTCTGGTAACTTGAAAACTCTTGACTATTAGGAATATTCTGGCCTATTCAAGTGAGTTTGAATATACATTATTCGAATAAAAAAAATCAGTTACACAATGAACTGAAACCAAGTAAATATGTTCACTTCATTAATACACCGCACTTATGCACTATGCGAATCATTAGAAAGATAAAAAAGAAGTGACAGCTGCAGCCAATGAAAGTAACTAAATTGGGGGTGGAACGTGGACTATATTAGCCAATAGAAACAATCATACTGACACATTCTGGAATGTTTCCAGAGACGATCTGCTATAATTCCAGGTTTATTTTTGAGGTACTGTTTTGATACTAAATATCTTGGCTCCTAATGAATTGCTGGAAATTTGGGCAACCCTTGTATAATCAAAATCTTCTGACTTCCTCCAAGTGACTTTGCATATTCTTCACCCTTGTTTGAATTATGTTACAAAATGCAAAAAATACATAAAAAATAATGCATTACGACATATGGCTGGAGTTCCTATGAGAACATCATGTAGAGGACTTTTCAAAAAATTCGGTGTTTTGCCAGTGGTATCTCAGTTCATCTTGGAAATTGTAACATATATAAAAACTAATGATGGTTCATTTCTGCGTATGAATTACAATCATACTTACTCAACAACAAACTCTTCGCTACTAATCATACCACGTCACACTCTGGTGGGATATGAGAGGTCTCCCAGATATATGGGAATTAAGTTGTTCAATTCCCTTCCAAAGAACTATAGGGATATTGAAAGTGTACAAAGTTTCAGAAGGGCAGTTAATGATTTCTTAATGTCTCAATGTTTCTATACCCTAACTGAATATTATGATTGTTGTAAGCATATCAGGTTAGGAAGTTGATATATTTAATATGTTTTAAATAATGGCTAGTATGTGAAATTTTTCATTTTATTGTTGTTTTATTGACTTATCCAATACGTATTTGTAATATGTCGCTATGGATGAATAAATTATTAGGTTCATATTTAGATCGCAAAAGACGGTAGGTCTTCTAAAGAAAAATTAACTACCTCTGGTGTTCAATGCTTGATTAGTGAAGTAGTAGATGGAAATGTTTATCGGGACGTGCCTCATCTCAGCCTCCACATTTGCGGTATAAATTGATATTTCAAGCTGATAACATCATCAAAACAATGGAGAAAGAAGAATGTTGGAGAAAATACCCAATATTCTGTGATTTAATGATTTAGTGGATTTGGTGAACGAAACATCTAGGATTTAGTTAAGGAAATATCTTGAAAAATATTCCTAATAAAAAGTTGATAATTTTGAGAGGGAAGTCCACTGATGCTACCCTCTACCATTTCCTCCACTCCTGCGGGGAAGGGGGTCAACTAAAGAATTTTAAATGGGAATCCGTGTTTTTTATTTAAGATTCATATTCTATGACAAGAAATACAAATTTTTCACGATTCGTCAGAAATGGCTCTGTTATAGAATTTGAATTTTCCGTCTGAACGAGCTCAATGTATTCGTTCCATTAATCATTCATATGAAATTCTGACGTTTCAGCGAATAAATATATAGACGGCTTGACAGAGATTTCTTCAATATTCCAAATGAAAGGGATCCATTTCAATTTCTGTCTTTTCTCTCAATCGATAGGAATATCTTTTTAAATTAGTTATTGGGAAATATTTCGAACCTAAAATAAAAAGAATAAATAAATTCGCTATTTCCAAATGACCATGTTATGAAAACAAATAGTTCAGCAGGAAACGTCAGAATTCCAGCTGATTGAAGAAACGGATACGTAAATACGTTAAGATCGTTCGGACGCAAAATTTAGATTCGATTGCAGAGCTATCTGTGACGACACGAGAAAAATTGGTTGTAGAAATCTTTTGTATTTTTGCCGTAGATAACGAATCTGCAATGAGAAACAACAATTTCCATTCTAAATTCCATGGTAGACCCCCATTTCACAATAACTTCTCTCTCAAAATCATCAACTTTCAATTCGAAATATTTTTCCTTAAGACGTTTCCATTTCGAGACTTTTGACAGATTCTATTTGAAAAATTCACCAGGTGTATATAATTTGGATTCTTTGCGAATTTTCATGTTGTAAGAACCACCAGGAACACAAAAAAATGAAACCCATATTCCATATACAACAGATACGATCGATTTGAGAATTTGCGTCAATATGAATCGAAGAATAGTCTCAAGCCACGTGCAAACTTTTGTGTTTATAGCTCAGAGTAATAAACATAGATACAGGGAGTATATGTCATTTTCAGTAAGCAAATTTTGTCCCCAACATAAACTATCAAATTTGACATGAAGCGCGCGAAAATGAAAACATTCCAGTATTTCACTCAATCCGCGAGTTTCTCCACAAAGAACGCACTTCCTATGTCTCATAGTGAATCAACGTTTCATATTAACTCAAAATACATTGAAATGAATACCTACCTAAATATATCAGAAATTCAGAAAACAAACTTCAAGCGTGTCAAAGGACGTGAAACAACTGATGACACTAGGAGAGCAAAAGTTGCCACAAGTTGGATTTCAGCAGGTAGATACAGAAAATAATGAATATTCTGCTTATAATAAATTCGAAAATTAGGAGAGATATCGGATTCCAAGTATTCAAATTTGCATATATAATCGGGAATCACTCAAATAAATACATTCCATTCAATATAATATACATTCATAATGATATAGTAAAATTGTGTATTTGAAAATATATCAGAACAACAATATCAGACAACGTAATCTGACCGTATTGGGGACATGTAAAAATTGCTTACACTTCCTCTATGGTTTATAGCCTCTTCAGATCTATAGAAAATTCTAGAAGAATATTTAATATCCAAGGGCACAATTGGTGCCTTAATTAACCAGCTCCTTAGTTCATATCAGTGCTTTCATAATTATTATCTGATTTAGCAATAATACAAGTTTTTGTTATTAACCTTAACAATGGACGAGTTATCGAAACAGAAAGAGGTACAGTTCCGGATAGGTATGGTAGTATTTCTTTAACGATTTGGATTGTATGTGGTGGACATCTGAGATGTATTCTTTCAATCACATCCCGGATTGAAAATTTTCCTTATTTCGTATGGTTGTTTGAGGCTACTTTTGGGCAACAAAATGAATTTACTAGTCTTGTACGACCGGATTGGGCGACTGTTACGAGCAAGAAAGATTAATAGCCATTAATAACACTCAACTTGTGAAAAGCCCGAAACTTTGCTGAACTCGAAAGTAATTTTGATGGGCACAACAGATGGTGGGTTACCCGCTTTATACGTGTTACACAAAAGGCTACCCCGCTTGTTTGCGGCTATTGCTTCATTCGGCTTATGGTTTGTTTTTCACCGGGATAAATGTCACAATTTGTTCGCATTTAGATTTGTAATCTTTGTTGAAATTCGGACATTCTAGGTAACTGCGGCCATGAGAATGGTTATTCGTCAAAGGAGTCCCCCTACGATTATGCCATTAATGTTAACAAATGTGTCGGGTTTAATCGGACAGAAACGAATTGAATTAATGAGAAAAAGCAGTTCTTTCCGGGTGTTTACCTTTGAGGATCAAATTTTCATGATGTGAAGTCGAAAGAGATTTGATTATTAGGAGGAGAATCACCTTTGAACCTACGTTGATTATGAAAGTATCTGGGCGAAATATATCACAGAAGCGTGTACCTTGAGGTGGTAGTTTAAAAATTTGGGTAATGTTTATATTTTTTTTTGTAAGAAAATTAATATTATTTTTCAGATAACCAGTTCATTGAAGCTTGTTTCGATAGTAAATAATTATTTTTTGTCATTTCGGCTTTATCTACCAGTGATAAATGCTTTAGACAAAAAGCTCTCTCAAACAAGTTGGATAGTGTAAGTTGATCCTTTAGTTACCTAGAAAAATTGGATGAAGAAATAAAAATTGATAAAAGCACTGACTCTGAAGTTCTGGTTATCAATTACTTCAACTGGAAGAGGGATATTATTGATAAGATGCTTCTGAATGTCATGAATATCTCAGTTATTTTATATGTACAAACTAATTTTAAGACTAGTCCTATCTGAATTATCGGAAATTTCAAACCTATTTACATCTCTTCTCATCGAATATTATAATTTTTTTTCGATATTCTGCGTGAATTCACTGTGATCCTGATGATGAGATCACCATGAAATTTTACACGAAGCTTGAAATTGTTAATTCATATTCACATATACACGTGATTTTCCGATTAAGAAGTTAGTGAAATTGAATAGGTATTTTCATTCCGATATCCTTTAAGATATTCGGTGATTCTGATTAATTGACCAATAAGAAAGTTTGCCTGAAAAAAATTTTCAATACCCAGTATTAAGAGTACACTCCACCACGTGACATTTTCGTGATTTGCTGATATTTGCGCAGGGGAGGAGGGACAAGAATGTGCGATGTTTCCAAAATGATTGAATGATTAGTAGAAGTTAGGAATATTGCAACAGTTCCAACTTTCGTGGAGGGGTTGTACTTTACGAGTCTCTTTATACATTTTCACAAAATTATAGTTTATATAAAGTTTTATTTCGAGATTGTTTTGGAAATAGGGATACCAAATAATTTTTTTGCGGAAAACGAAAAGTGCCCAAAATATATTTTTTCGGCAACCGTCCGGGAAGTGCTCACTTCCCGGATGCTTTTTCTCTGAGAAAGTAGCATTTCCCGGCCTAGTCCGGGAAGTACGTACTTCCCGGACTAGGCCGGAAAAGAATCATAGAATCCATAGCAACCGAGATAACGGCTGACAGTTCATATGAAATTAGTTGTCAAAAATTTGCATGTTTTTTTTATCGCAATCGCAATAAAACATGGAAAGCAGCAGCGATAGTGTTATTTCACATGGTTGCCGAAAAAATATTGTACGCATCACCCCCGAAAATGGTTTTTTTGGACTCACAGACTTCCAGGACTCGCTTACGCTCGTCCTGGAATTTTGTCTATTCGTCCAAAAAAACCCTATTTTCCGGACTTGTTACGTAAATTACTATTTTTCACCGCGAATTGAAAATATTGAAATAATTCAATGTAGATTTCTGTTTGAAGAAATTATGTGGAAACCTCATAAAAAACGGTGATTTGTAAGAAGAAATATCTCTCATTTCATTTTGAACTGACTATTTACATTCGAAAGAATTTGAGTTCTATAGTTCCTTTATGAAAAAGAAAAATTATATTTCTTGAAAATTCAATTCATATTCTTTGCCAACGTAATGATTAAATATTTCGAGTATTGATGAATGAAATATACAATACTTTGAATAGAAACATGAAAATAAGTGATCATAGATTTCTGCATGATTCAGTTTTTTGAATTACTTGCAGAATCTGTTGATGAGTCTGTAGTTCTTATTTATTGGTTGCTAGGCCAAAAACGTTCAAAAGTGACGCTATAATAATTCACTATATTGAATTCTACGATGATAAAGAACAAAATGAAAGAGAATTTCAATTTATTCATTAACAGCCGCTTTGAATATAAACGTACAGTTACTACAAAATACCAATTCCACTAATGAACTAATATTAGCGAAATTGTTATTCACTCGTACTGATTTTCCTGTTAATATAAATGTCGTTTTAGACTCAAAACTAATCAGATGGAAATCCAGGAAAAATGGGACAGTGTAAATAAAAACGCTTGAAGCATAACAAACGTCATGGAATACCGATCACAGACATTTTCGTTTGGTGAAATATTCTTACCATTCTTACTTCATTACTCAATTCTCAATTCATCACAGTAAAAGCATATTCATATTAAATTTTAGTTAAACTTTCTTATTACTACCTTAAAAAGCTTGGTGCTAGTATGAAAGTTATAGCCAAGGCCCATAATGAGAAGGTCGTCTGCATAAATTGAAGCTTTAACTGCTGGGTAATTTAATTTGGCTAATAATATCGTGCAAAGCTATGCGAAAAAGTATGGTACCTACTAAATCCGAAAGTTGAGATTTCTACCCGAACAGTACGATTGAGTTGATTATGTTTATTTTATTATCGTCAACCTTTAATTTTTTGAAGATAGTTATTGTTTTATGGCGACATACAGACATATTGTTGAGAATGCTGTTATTGAATCGAAGGACACAGCAATTACTTCCTGATGGTTGTTTGCCAATGGATCAAATATTTCGGTTCAATAACACTAGGTTATCGGTATTTGACCGAAACTCGCTTTGCTATTTCGTGATCAGTTTTTATTATTTTTTTTATTATTACTATAAATACAGAGTTGAGTATAAACTATAAAACTCTTGAAAAATTAGTAAAAACAAAAAAAAGCTTGATTGAGTGAAAACAAATACAAAAATTTATTGAAAACAATATAAGAAACAGTAATCATGATTAAAAAAAATAAGATTCCTCAAGATACGACAAAAAAAAATTAAAAAAAAAGCCACCAACATGACCAGGAGTCACACACTGTCACATCGATATATTGTGGGTGAAACCTGGTAATACAAACAAGTAGCCACTCAAGAGTCTGGTTTCTACTTATCTGAGGATGACAACGTAGTTATTATTATTATTATTATTATAAATTATTATGTTATCGAAGGAATTCTTTTCTTGTATCTAATAGTTAGATCAGATTCCCCAGAAGAACGTCTTGTGTGAAGTTCCCTACGAAGATCGCGTAGGTGTTTAATCTGTAGCGGTGTTTTATCACTATCTATGGAAACCTTTTTATGAATTTCTACTGTAGAGAGAATCCGTTTATGACGTAAAATATTGCTAGGCGCAGCCAAATTCGAAAATTCTATCTTTACTGGTCTGAATGCCCCCTGTCGTACTTGACCAAGTCGTCTTACTGACAAAACATGGCTTGCTGAACCCTCGCTAATCCTTGAGATGATGTCAAGAATTATGGACCGATCTGATGACTCGTTCTCATTTTCAGGAACGTTGCGCATTACCAAATTATTGGCTCTCTTAATCCGATCAAATATCTCATTTGGATCAATGTACGATGTCGATGAAGATTCAATGTTGCAGGTCTGAAATACTTTTGCCAAGTTGGAGGGTTTAACGATATCCTTCAAATTCGATACTTCTTTTCTCAATAAATTTTGATTCTTCTCCAACCCAACAACATCCATAGATACCAACTGATTTCCTAGGTCAGAAACAACTGCCTCTAGAGATGTATGGGATACCTTGAGAACACGCAGCTCCTCACTACATTCCTGCAATGATGATGCATGCTTTTTTAAAATTTTGTCATGAGCCTCCACCTTTCTTAAGCAGCTGGTCAGCCTATCCGAAAAGTCCTTCTGCGTCTTCCTTATTCCTGCAATATCTTCAGCTATTCCATCGAGAATAGATAATCTGGACAATATTAAATCTTACTGGTTAGGCGATCCATCAGATTGACTAATCGAACCATCCGAGTTGCCACGAGGTGGTCGGGGATTATTTCTCTGCTGGCTGGTCATAACTATTTTGACAAAGTAACAGAACAATTCGAGTACTTTAGACTCACAATATGGATGATTAAAGACGAGGGACACACACAGTTTGTTTGCTTCGAGGAATTAGCATAATCATATATTCATTATTCTTTTCATTAATTTTAGAACTATATTAGTTGATGAGATCGGAGTAGAATTTTATGGTTCTATCAAATTATAGCTGGACTTTGAGATGGGTTCTCCAATTTTATACAAAAGTTGTATATTGAGATTGGACGATCTCTAAAGCGGATCGTGGAAGATGCTTGAAAAAATAGTTGGAATTTGGTCTGGCTCTGGGGCGACGTATTAGTTGAAATGCTTGTTTGATTTATCCCATAGTGATAGGATTCAGGTCATTTTCTTTTATATCGATAGTTTCAGTATATTCTATTTAGTGTTTGTACTGGAGAAATTCTGAAATTTGAACAGTCGGAGGAGTTTTGCTCGAAGTAATATGTTAATAGATCACCAGTTTTCATCTTATCAGTTATTGTATCATTTCCATTAACGCCTTCTTTTCCTACTTTCGTTTCTTTTTACGCTTGCATCAATTTTATTTCAGACTCTATTGATGTTGGGATTTGTTGCGAGGTGTGAAATAGAGTGTCACCAGAGCATGGATAATACTATTTTATTATCGATTGATACTTTAATAATCCTCCCTTCCCCTCACCATAGTAACTGTGGTGGTAACTATGGTGAGGGGAAGGAGGGTACTGATTATTAACGTATCAATCGATAATAAATTAATAGGATCACACCACATAACGTTTCAATGAGATTTTCCAACAATTGAGTCTGCAACATCTATGATGCTTTCAGAGGAAAAGTTTGAATGCCCGGTTGATATGTATTTTCGTTCGTTATAGAACTTGTCATTTGCTCTTCAATTAAATTAAAAAGGATGTGTAGTCCGCATTATTGAATTGCCAACTTTCCATTAATTCGATTTTTGTTTTAGATGTTTGGTACGTTATTTTGAAGAGGTAATGACTGAAGTCGTAAACTAGAACTTCTCAATTCTGAATAGGATCCGATAATACTACGTACGTCTGGCTTTATGTTAATTTAGTTCTTCAAATTGTTAATCATTTACTCAATTCGTACATTTTTGCATATCCTTAATTTTTTTTGGGTTGGTTATTAATATTTTGTTTGTTTGGAATTTTCTGTCAAGACATTTGAATCATGAAGGTATATCATATTGGGAAATGGCACAATATTGCCAATTTTTTATAATTATACAATTTTTAGTGTTATGCACAATGAACTGCTGGCGAGAATATTTTCCTAATTGCACCTTTTTTGTTATTCATTTTAGATCTTGAGATATTAGGTTTTAAAATTTCCTAGGAGTATTTGTAGATTATTGTTTCAATTCCATTCAAGTTGATCTGTTTTCATAACACCACTGTGTTTTTTTACTTCTTATTCTTATTCCATTTAGTTTCATTTGACTATGAAAACTTGTCGAAAGTCTCTCATAGTCTGAAGCTGTGCTGTTTAAAAATCGGTTTGGGTAAATAGTTCCATTGGTCCAGGAATATCTTTCAGGTTTGGTGATGCTGGGATGCTCAGGCAGGTACTACTTACGTTTTTTATTATTTGTTTGCTTTTATGTTCTGGTATACAAAATACAGTAAATTTGGTATTTTCATTTTGTTCTTTAGTTGTGGTTTATTTTGATTCAGTTGGCTTCTCGTTCGGATCAATTGATGAGTTTGCTGGTTAGGAATTGGCAAAGTTCTCTTTCTCGTTGCCGCTGAAGTAGGTTGAACAGGTTGGAGTATCAGTAGATATAAGAATATTATCTCTAAGTTGTTCTTCATCTGATAAACGAAGAAGAAAGTTTTGTTTCTGATCAATTTGTGTATGAGTGATGTAGATTTGTTATTTGAAACTCAATATATGCGAATACTCTTTTCACAACTTCCTTCGAAAATTCAAGTTGGATACAGTTTGTGAGCGCTTTTTTCTTTCTTCTTATCTTCTATAATTTGATGTAGATGGTTTTTAAATAATTATTATTTTTACAACTTTTAATGAGATGTTTTGGTGACGTCTGTATAAGATTGTGATTGACGGTTGAAGTCGCGAAGAAGTTGGTTCTCGCGTGTTAGCTTTAGTCACAAATTCATCGTGATATTATTCACGAATGAGATTTTCCGCAGGAGCTCAAAATATAAGATTGAAGTATCTGTTCTATTTTGTTTGTGTGTGATAATTCGAAGTAGGAAATATGTTGATATTTAGATACAATTTTCGATTTACAAGAGTTAGTGAAAGGGGACCCGGATGAAATATTCAAATTTTCGTAATTGTATATTTCGGATTGAAATGAATTTGAGGACATTTTTCTTTTGATTGACTCACCAGAGATCAATAATACACATGGGAGGATTGTTCATGTTCATTTCTATCAATATTTGTAGGATATTGGCTATATTGGACTATTACATGAGAGAATAAACCGGGGTTAGTGTAAATTTAAATTAATAAATGTACGAAATGTTGACAAAGCTCAACTGAGTTTAATTCACCTCTCCTATAATAGTTCAATACAGCCAATATCCTACGAATATACACATGTGTACACACCGACGTATTGACTAGAAATAAACTATGAAAATAGAGAATAATCCTAGAATACTACTTCGTAAATACCATAGGTAGTTGGCTTTTTTATATTCTACACGAAATTCTGAAACTGATAAATAACTTATAATCCGTGAGTGCAACCGGGTAACCACTTGAAAAGTGTTTGCAATATTCAGCCGCATTCCAGAGCCGTTTAGTATTCGTTACAATAAGGATTGTAGATTTCTCTGGTGTCATCCATACAAAAATATTGCAACAATCATCACAATACAATTTTGTGAAACCCGTTTTATTTTATTCAGAATGTTTCAAGTTTGATTAATAATGCCTGTGATCGTTACAACGTTTTGACTCAATTAAGCTTTTCAAGCCTCCCTGTAGCTCATTTAATTTCAAAATCGATCGATTGCATTACTTTTAATTACTTAAGAATGGAATTTCGTTTGATAAACCTCGACCCTACAAATTAGAGAAATTCACTGCGAAGTCTCCCAAAACATTGAAATCAGACCGGCCCAAAAAAAAGTATATTGAAGTTCTTTTCTGTCGTGTACCCGAAGTAACCCCTTGTTAACTTTTGCTCCGAATTAGTCGCCGAGTCAAGTTTGTTAAAGTTAATTAGGTAGTGAAGAAGAAACGCGCTGGAATCGAAGTTCGTTACAAGGTATCCGTGGACAAAATTAGCTCAATTTCTGTCGTTGCTTCCCCAGCCGGGGGACTTGAACTTCGGCTTTGAATCAACCGAAATGGTCAGATAAAATTCAAGTAGTCGCCTTTATGTTCCACAAAACTAACGTTTCTGCTCCACTGATTCAGAAATTGGTGAAATGTGACCTGAAAAATGCATCCAATCGGTTTATGGCCGTGGTCAGGAGAACTAACGAGAAACTGAAGGGGAAATTTCGAGATTTATAGGTTTCGACCAACTCATCCTTATCTCGTTATCCTACCGATTTTCTTCTTATCTTCGACTTCAAGTTTTCTAGCTTAACAATGAAATAGCGTGCTGACTCATTGAATGATGTAACAAGTTAATAACTACAAGCAGTTTTAGCATTTCGTATGAATTTGAATTTTATACATACAGAGTGTTCCACCATTGACTCAACGAAATTCATTTGAATGTGAGTTTGGAATTGAATTCTAGATGAACTGAGGTAAATATTGACTTTTTGATAACTATTGAGATATCTACTAATGAGACAATTCATATTCAAAACGTTTTTATTCGGCTTATTTCAAATGACACGCGCTCCATTTTATTTTTTATCAGGTAGCACGGTTTATTCTTCGAAAAATTCTCTACCAATTGGAGAAATAAAATATAGGGTATACCATCTAGAATAAGTCCGATATTAATAATTAAATGAGTCAATTATGGATCGTCTCATTTCAAACACCTAGAAGGGTTCTCAATTATTATCAAAAAATCAATTTTTAAATCTCATTCAAATGAATTCATTCGAGGTTTTCAGTTTTTTCTGAAGTTACTTCAATTTATGAAGAATCAGAACCTTTCAAAAACGATGAGTACTAAGGCCTTAGCATCTGTAACTTCGAACAGAGCGTTCAAAATGCTCGGATTCATGAAAAGAACGATCAAACATTTCAACAGTTTAAATGTTTCAATAGTATATTCTAACACAAGTTGCAGAATTAGCTCCTATTCCAACATGAATGCGAAACTCGAAAACGAGCGACGAAGGAGCGAGTTTTCGAACTCATGAGTGTTGGAATTGCCTTCTGCAACGAGTATTAGACGATATTTTCTCTATTTCAGTCAACTTTTGTGAAATATTGTAGAAATTCAAAGAAAAATTCAGATTATACATCCTAGTAACTTTTTTATTGTACTTTGGCGGTTAGTGAAAAATTGACAGATTACGGAATATGAATTTGAATCGTACGTTTCGAATTTTCTTCAAACTCAACTGAATTTGAGATCACTGAAAATGAGGCGGGAAAACTTCGACATAATGTTTGTGTACAAAGTATTGAATAATTTTGTCGAAAGTGAATACCTATTGGATATATATATATATATATATATATATATATATAATAGGACTAAACTATAAGCCAACATTGTTGAGATCCAGAGAAACGTTTCACGTAAGATTCAACCCTACCAACTACACTATGAATGGTCCGATCGATAGAGCACTTCGTTCAGCGAATGATTGCGACATGGATCAATTCTCTGCATCAATTTTTTCACTAAAGCGATATTTCGAATCTCAAGGCTTGATCACTAGTTGAAAATTCGGTGACTAGAATTTTGAAAATTCATGTTTATTTTGGATATTATGTTTTTAATAGTATTTTTTATTATAATCTGAAATTGCTTTTCCATATAAATAAATAAATAAACACAGTTGGGTTCATTTTTATTCCATTCAATCTGAAAATTAAATAAAAAATAGGTTGTTGCATATGAAAAACTTATGTTAGGTTCTTCACACTTTTTTGATTCACCTTGTACATTTCCAAAAAAATTGAGAATATAGCTCTATCCTGATTAGGCACTAAAATTTCAATTTTTTTTTTCGACGAGACGTTAATGGTTGAATATCATATAATAAAATTTCTGAATAACCCATATTAAAAATAATCCTTTTCTTTTTTCTTCTTCGCGTAGTATATGTAAAAATCTTCTGAATTAGCACATAGAAAGATATTGGAATGATTATCAAATTATGCACGTAAAAGATTGTGTACGAGTAATAGACCTTTGAAAAATATTTTCGTTGAATTTGTACAAATTTGCAACTAGCAAAGGCCAATGAGCAACGGTCACCGATAACGATCTCACGTTGCCTCGGTGTACGTGTGACTATACGAATGAACGCGAAATACATATTGTCAATAATATTTCTTATTGCTTGTTGCCCGTATCTAGTTGCGCATTGCTTCGATGTGCGACCCCATCTACATAATGTAATCGAAACAGGCGCATTCGCCATTTTGTTATAATTTGATTTCTGTAGATATTAAATTAGACACTTCAATAATAATAATATTAACTTCAAAATGCATTACCTTCGAATATATTATATATGAGGATCAATAAATTTCAATGGAAATGGCAAGATGAATATTGAATCAAACGAATTTTCCCGAATCTCCTATATTCAGAGATCGCGGTAACACGTGTCAGGTAGTTCAGTGGATTCCAATTGATTTTTTAACATATATTTATGTATATCTTGAGAAAGATTGATTTTCAAAATGATTGATTGTTATGATTTACTTTTTATAAATATTACCTAATATTGAAGGAATAATGTAACCTACTATAAATGTAGGCTTGGTTAATCGATCGTCTAGAGGTATGATTCGATTACCTGGCCTTTCGTCTTTTTCTCCGTGACTTTGTTGGATTTGTAATAATTAAACTCTTTTGAATTATTTACATCTATTTACAAAGCCACAATTATACAGTACAAACTCAGTATAGAGAAGATCTTAATTACGTCTTAATTACAAGTTTCTCACTACGGTACTGAATTTCGTCTTTAACTCTAGTTTTAATTACTCGAAACGTCTTGGATTATCACGTCTTCGTCGTACTTCAAGTTTTTGGTCGTCTCGTCTTTAACTTGTTCGCGACTCGTCTTAATCTAGTCCGCGAAACGTCTTTTCGTCTTACGTCTTAAGTTGACCGCCCGAACTTGACTCGTCTTCGACTTAATTAAACTGTGTCTCTGCCGATTGGAACTACATTGTCTCGAATATCGACCTCCCTTCTTTTCGTCTTGGCCACACCCTTAGGGGAAAGTACCATCCCCTATTCCAATAAGAGCTTTGCCGTACCGCCCACAAAGATATTCGCGGATTCCTGGAAATCGAATATTCTAGAAGGACTAGAACCTGATAAACAGATGTAACACATCTGGGAAGACCGTATTGTCTTCGAACCTTATCAACCTCCAAATAAATCTCTTCAAGATTTACAACTCTTGACATATCTTCGACATCTCGAAGAATAACACATCCTTTTTACATTATGTACAATAACAATTCGTTCTCTGTAAATCAATTGAAACTGTCATGCCCTCGACACTAAAAGAAACTAATAGGTCTCCAAGCATCCGGTTGACCATCGCAATTATTTACAGGGAACAATAAGTAACTGGATCCTACATACATAGCAGATTGAAATAGCTTGAGCAGTGGAAGAATTTCCAATCGGCTTTCGGCTTGACCTAACATAACCTAACCTAACCAAACGAATAATACGAACACCATATAATAAAATATGAGAATTACCCATACTAAAAAAGAATTATTTTCTTTTCTTCACGTAGCATAGGAATACATGTTCTGAATTAGATAAAAAAGAAATATGGAATAATTATTAAATTATGCACGTAAAAGATTGTGTCCGAATTAAGGATCTCCGAGGAAAATGTTTATTGGATTTGTTCAAATTTTCTCCAGTTCAACCAATGGAGCTACCTGAAAGAGACAATATTGATCAATTCAAAGTATTGAAGTTCTAGTAAGAAATCAACATAAAGATGCTGTAGTACAATGCCAGAATGAAAACTGCAACACTGCCCTAAGGAATGCGAAACCAGCACATTCGCCATTTTGTAATAATTTGCTTTCTACATATATTGAATTATATCACTTGAGTTGAAATTAGAAAAGAAATAAGTTTTTTGACTCATAATGCACTTTTTATTGAAACTAAAAAATGATTATAGAAAAAATTGAAATAGTTATTCCAGGCTTTAACATTCATGCTGTGGAAGAATATAGTAGTATTATTTTCATCAGCAATTGTAATAATTTTACTTTCCTCTTCAGTATCAAATAAATTAAATTCCAATTGTTTGTGAATTATTTCATTATTACAATAAATTTTTAGTCATTTTCACTTAGCGTTCAGCGAATTTACTACTCTGTATATCTAAGCATCCAGTAAAAATAATCTACCGATCTAGCAACAAACGCGGTAACTAACAAAAATCACCTCACAAGGATTGAGTCTCGCAGAGGACATTTGAATGATGTTGTATTCCACACGGCACACATAATGAAGATTTCCGCTCATTAGTTATTATGTACCATGAACAAACGTCATTATTATTATTATTATTATTATATTGAAATGAATATTTGATAAGTTAAATGTGAATATACATAAAACATACTTCCATTTAGAATATCGATTCTAATTGGAAGTATGCTTTATTTACATTTACTTTCGAGGGTTAACCCTTCATAACCAAGTAATGAACAAATCAATCCAATATTGTTGGATTTATTTATTCATTGTTTCATTCGCCTCACTGTCTATAACCATTTTCGGGATGAACCGTAATATTCTCGACCATAAAGTTTTATATCTAATGCAGTATTTTCAATCTTTTGAAGGATCGATTATCATAGCTATCTGGAGGACAATGAAAAATCTATAGAAATCATGAAAAATTGATGTTGACTTTCAATCCCCGGTTTCCAGAAAATATCCATTAATTCCTTATTTCCTCCTTTGGAAAGCACCCGCACTTAATCTCTTATATAACTCTCCTTTCTTCCTTTCGATCCCTACAATAATTCTCGAGCCTTAATGAGAGCTTCGGAACCGCGAAATAACATTTAAAAAGAATTCAACTGGAACGATGATAGTCCGCACCCTGGAACTTGAAAAATGGTAATATTTACTTCTCTATCAATCTTGGTTTTCAGCGTCGATCTCGATAGTTCGTTCCATTTGAGCAAGAGTATCTTCTGTCGGAAACAGTTCAGATCTCATTGTGTTCTATCAATATGTGTAGACATTTAGGATTTCACAGCAGAAGAATAATCATTCCTTAGTGAGTTCGGGAGGTCAGAAATTATTAAATGTAAACAGACCTCTAACTGAAAATTCATTAGTGTGTCGATCCTTATACAGAGGAAGAAAAATTGGCATCTGATTCAGTAGGTGCCATTCTTTATACAGAGTGTTTCATCAGGAAAGGGACAAACATATACAGGGTGTATCTGAATAACACCGAGAAAATGTAAGGGGTGATTCTGTGATGAAAATTAAGGTGGGTATTTGATATATAAATTTTTCAGAACCTCCCCTCGGAAAAGTTGCACCCTTCCAAAGTTTCGTCTGATTGAACAAATCTAAGGATATTATGGGCTTTTATAATAAAACCGTTTGATATTTTCCGATAATGTGATATAAATGTTAGGTATGGATCGAAGGAAAATCGTGAAAAATTTCCACAATTTCGGATGAATTTTCTTTTCACTGCAGACATTTAAAAAATTTGTTCGATTTATGAGAAAATTCTTTCACAGAAATTCTTGAAAAATTGAGTTCATTCCAGAAATTGAAATTCGAATTGAAGACCGATTGAAAAAATATCGAACGTTGCAGGTTTTCTGACAATTTGAAATTGTTTTTTTTTTCAGAATTCTTCAGCTTTTCTGAATTGAGCACTCAAAAATACTCTGACATAACCAGATATTGTAGCTTTAAAGGTTATACATAGTTATGTATAACCTTTAAATTAGTGTGGTCAGTTGACCACACTCAATTGAATATTGCTCACAAATGCCGTTGCACACCCTGTATCTCGCTTATGCTTCGAGAAATCGAAAACGAGGTATATACCTATGTCATAAGGCAAAAATTATTCCCCTGTGTCTTCTACATGACTATATCCAGTTTATGATGAAACACTCTGTATTCACCCAAAAATTTCATCATGTTCTGATTTCGTTCGATATTCTGATTGAATTTTTGTTGCTCTGATGAGCTATCAACACGAAATTTTCCATACTAGAGATCATTAAAAAAAAATAACTACTGGCTAAAAGTGAATGGTTACTGAGCTATAGCTATTTTTTGATTTTTCAGATAATCTCTGAGTTTTTTTGGAAAAGAATCAATTCTATGAAAACTATCATGATGTGTTAATTCAATTTATGCTTTCTTGAAAGCTGTGAAATGAGGGTTCATTTTATCAAGGACTGAAAGGAATATACCATCTCAGAAATAATTGGTGTTGATTTATACACATTTGGTTACAAAATAATACAATACTATAAGGTATAAGACTCTCAATATTTTAAAATTATAGAAACGCGCTGGTATTTCGCTTCGACGTGAAATCAATTTCCAATTAGTATTTTTGTCTAGGTATCTGATATCTTTTCTTTGCCATATCTCATCTTGATGTTGCATCATAAGTAATCGTAATATCATATCTAGGTGTAACATCTTTGAGAAATCAGGTTATAAAAAGTCCCTCATTTCCAAGGTTTATCAATACATTTTTCAGTTGAGCAGCAAATTATTCTTGTATTCCATATTTTGTAAAGAAATACAATATAATTGCAACAATTTGAAGGACCTATTGCACATTCCTGAAGAACTAAGGCGTTTTTTAGTATCTGATAATTGTATTGATGTATTTTGCATATTTCTCAAATGTATATGGACAAAAATGATTTTTGTGGGTTCTGGTGAACGATCAAAGGGATACAGAATCCAGGTAACAATGTAATTAGTACCAGTCGAGATGTAATTATCATAGAAATATCACTAGATAATCCTGATTCTGTGACTGAAAGAAAAATGGTGAGTTATGTACGGATAATGATATAGAAGAAGCTAGTGATGAAATCAATCATGAAAATGACTATATATCAGATGTCCAAATACCAGTTACCAGAACTAATCAGGAATTGAAAAAATCCAAATGAGAATCAAAGACAAAGACAGTTCAAGATCACATAACGTACATGTATGTTTCAGAAAATTCAGAAGATAAGAGATACATTGAAGATCTAGTTACTGTTGACGAAGACTCATCTAGATGGGACAGAGAGCAGGGAAGGCAGCAATGGAGGAAGAATATAACTCATTCATCAGGAATAATGCCTGGGAAAATGCAGAACTTCCTAAAGGTGCCAGTGTAGTGAACTATAACTGGGTGTTTAAGAAAAAGCTTAATAGTGATGGTTCGTTACGTTATAGAGACTTGTAGCTCTGGGTTTTATTCAGAAGTAAAGTGAACAAAGCAATTTATGTCCTATATAGTAAATAAAATGTTGACAGATATTAGTTACACAAGATCAACAATTGAGCATTGTATTTGCATAAAATCGAAAAATAACTTGCTTATTGTTGTTGCATTGTACATAGATGACTTTTTTTGTTTTAACTAATGTTAATTCTGAATGAATATATCAGATAGGAAATTTAAGTGATAATTTTATGATAAAGAATTAAGGGGAAGCTAACAAGTGTTTAGGGATGAATATCACTAGAAATTACGAAAAAGGTATTATAGCCATTGTATTGCAATAATTCAACATGTCTGATTGTAAACCTGTGAAAACTAAATTGCGATTTGATTCAACAAAAGAGAGTTGTAACGATGAACCATATAAGAAATTTATAGATTTAGGAGTATGAACTTATCCTGATATAGCATACTCTGTTAATTTCTTGAGTCAAATTGTATTGGCCAATATCTACTATTGACCCATGTTAGTGGGTTCGATAACTACACTGACTTGATTTTTTCAAATGTTAACTTTGGATCTGAATCGATGAATAATTTAATTTCTACGAAAAATAAAAGCAACGAATAAATCAGTAGGATTTCATTTTTTGAACTGGCCATAGAGCACCTATTCCTAAAACGATTAAATGATTGGAAATTTCAATGAACAAATAGGTATCTACCTTTTTATACAAGTTTGATCATTCATTCATGACATGGAAAGTTTTAATAAATAGTTACTTTTTGAAGTATTTTATACCTGCATTGAATTGATGGAGAATTGATACCAATTTCGAAAGTAACTGCCATGTTAAAATTCTTCATATATGAATACTCCTTTGAATTTTATTTCTGTCATAACATTTTGACTAGTATTTTAAGTGAAAAATTTGAACTGATTCTTTATATGTATATCCTTGCCATCGATGAATAATTTGATTGTTTCACAAAAAAATATATATATATAAAAATATATATATATAAAAATATTTACTTCAAATATTCATTTGAAGTAAATCTAATCGTCAAACTCGAACTGAAGGAAGACCATTACATTATTTAAATCAATCAAGTACTATTCAAAAGACTAATGATGGAATTTAGAACAATATGTCTTTCTCAAATTTATGGTTATATATGATGCATAAGTCTAAATTGAATTAATTCATATCTAAAGTGAATTTTTCTTTAGAAATATTCAGTATAGCTATAATAAACAAACTGAAAAGAGACAAGACAAGAGACAAAAGAGACTTGCCTTTCAAATACCCATGGCTTATTTAACCTCATAAGCAATTGTAATATCATATATAGGTGGAATCTTTTTGGGAAATCAGGTTATAAGCTTGAGAGTCTCTAATTTCCAAGGTTCATTAATACTAATGTTTCAATTGAGCGCAAATAATATAACAGGGTATATATAGTTGAAATTATTCGTATGAAAGATTTCACAACAATTTGACTTATTCATTATGAATTCAACAGAACTGCACTCAAATTCTTCAAAAACGGATTGGTCACTTATATTTTTGTACTCCTCTGTCGTAAAAGTGTATATTTTAGATATTCAAAAAACACATGGAAATTTTTGAATGTCATCTGACTAACTTGGCTCTTTTTTCCAGTTATAAAGCCAATTGTGAATTATCTATAAGGAGTTTTTCTATCTGTTCAAGTACTGTTTCATAGTAGCACAACTTTTACTCCAATCCAAGACTGAATTGATGAATGAAGCTTCTGTTCTCTTTTGTAGTTCCATCTGCTGTCGCAATAGATTCTCACGAGTGAGAATGTAGTTTTATAGTTTGTGGAAAATAAACTAAAAATTCCTGAAATAAAGTAACATTCATCCACATTGAATCAATAATACAAACCCTTTAAACAAACCTGAACTGAGGAAAATGCATTTGATGATATCAATGTTCATTTCCAAATTTTGACAAATATCTATCGAATTTTTGATTCGCCGAAGACTTTGCATTTTATCTGTCGGCATTTATTTAAATATTGAATAACAATTTTGGAAACTGCAAACTTTCTCAACAACTTTCACACGTATATCGAAATGGAATATTTATTATTTATTATAACATGACACTGGCAGTCGAATTGTCCACAGATACTACAGAAATATGGGACTTGAAATGTCAAAATAATTCGAAACACCCCGTATACTCGAAAACCATGGGGAGAATCGAAGGTTTGGGATTTTTCCCGGGATCTCGAGAAGATTTTGAGGGGGGTCCTATTCTTGTCATTTTTGCTCTAGATTGTCCCGTTTGGGCTGTGATTTTACGTTAAAAATTCGCCGAAATGTCACAAGCATGTTTATATATAATTTTATTCAAAAAATTTTGTTTTAATTTTAATGGAGGCGTAAAACAAGCCTAAACCTGTTCAGAAGCTTTGCTAAAAAGGGATTTCAGTTTTTTTTTTACTTTGGGCCAGCAATGCAGAGATATATTCTAGATTCATAGGGATTTTTCATTCAGAGATAGAAGATTTTATTAAGACATTCATGAATGCATGTTAGAGGACCATATCACCGTTAAACTTCACTAGAATAATTTATAAGCTGAAATAGTATAAAAAGGCTGGATATTTGAAGTAATCAAAAAAACAAGTTTGAAGAAATTCCCACGTCTGAAATAAACTCAATCAATTACGTCAATAGAAAACAACAGAAAGGTTGAATATCAACATTTAGTCTGTTTTTTTATTTACAAATCGTCATTCTGTTGATATCAAACAATTTGTTATGAATATTTCCGAAAATCAGCCTGAGGCCTGATTTGAAACGAGCGCCGAACGTTCCTTGAACCCCTTCAGAGCTGCTCCACCGAGTTGTTTGTTTGGATTTGTTCAGCAGTAATTGAAAGTATTTTCTGGAAAATGCCCTACGGCCCCAATTAGAAGTTACAATTTAGAGAGACCATCTTAATCGAATATTCAAGCTAAATATTTGGCTCTCGATTCAATGTCTATTCAATTCGAAATCGACCGATCGTTGGATAAAGTTTATACGATTATAAACTCTCTTTATATATATGAATGAATAGGACCTGACTTTTGACATGAGATAATCTTTCTGACTCCAGTCATCATACATACCTCATTTATCATTTCGGCAAATGAATTAATCTTTCAGAGAACACAAAGAAGTTAGAACCAGACAAATATTTTTGTCAGCTGGGCAAAAAAGAAAGTCTACCAGAACCAAACATCCATAACAATTTTCGTCAACATCGGATGATAAAACACGATCCGACATATGAAAGTATGAGGAATTTCACGTTGTCATTATTATTTATTTGGAAACAAATCGAAAAAGATCATCTAAGGCTTAAACTGAATGACCATAATGAAATTCATTGAAATCGGATAAGAATTTCAAAAGTTGTGCGGACACACAGACCAACAGACATATTTAATCAGGATGATCTTAAATACATTTTGTGAGTGGAAAGTTTTCAATCGATAATCACAAATATTTTCCATTTCGACTATTCCAAAGATAAGATTACAATACTTCCACTATATTCGGTTGAGTTGGGAGCAAAAATGGCTGTTTAAATTTTTATCATAAACATATATTTTACCCGCGAGTACAAAACTCAATTGAAGGTATAAAAAAATGAGACATGCCTTCAAAAATTTTACGACAAACAAAAATTCTATAAACATGGGCTCGCAAACCTTTGTTTTCGAGTTACAGTGTAAAAGATTGGTTTTGTCAAGTTGTTGCTGATAGTACCTCTGCTTCACAAAATATTTAACTCAATAGATAGATATCCCAATTTAAAGTTTTCATCATGTGATATGGTAATGTTGTATGCAAATCTACAAAATGATATTTTTTCTGGGACAGTGCCCGCTTCTTTTCCCCAGAAGTTTTTTTTGATCGACCGCAGTTAGTTTAGTAGAATGCATAAAAAAAACTTTGATCCAATACTATACCTTTTGGTTTCGTTTTGTTTCATGATTTGTTTCTCATTATATATTCACTTCACAAGATATTGAACTTGTAGTGACTCCGTCTGCTCACAGATGGCGCTATAGCTGTTTGCGCCACATAACTTCGGCTCCGGTGAATTTGAAGAGGTAGGATAATTCTTAAATGTTGAAATATTATCGATAGATTTGAACCCAAACTCTTCAGCAGTTATTCCAGCTAAGACTGGAACGTTCTGGAATTTCCCTTCTTGGATCAATTTTATTGGGTGATCTGTCAAAAATCTTTATTGGCCAAAGTCTGGTTTAACCACAGGCTTCCAGAGAAGAACAGGTTCATAATCATCTGTATCATTTCATGAAAAGTTGAGGTAAAGAATCTCCAATTTCTTTCGCTGGCTTCTCCCTAAGACATTTCACCATATCGGCCGTTGGATCGACTGGACATTTGAGAAGCTTGGCTTGTCTTTTACTAATGTCCAATTGGTGTTTTCCTATGAGGAAGTTACCAAGCGATGAAGAACTGCTTATTATGGTCTTGTGGAAGAGTCCTTTAGACATTGGTGATACTAGATGAAGAGTCACACTCATTCCTCCTGCGCTGTAGCCAAAAATGGTTACTGAGTTTGAGTCTTCACACCAAAAGCTTCGATGTTTTCTCTAACCCATTTCTCGGCCACCACTTGATACTTCAAGCCGATCGCTGGATAGCCTAACCGATGAGTCTACCACCGATCTCGGGAAGGAACACCAAACCCCTGGGAGAAGGCGCACCTCGTAACTTGGCTCGAGAGCGACTTTCCAAAGACTGAAATTTGGCATAGATGTTTCACGTGATATGCCAATTTCTATTGCAAAATTTTTCCTCCTGAACTCATTTTTAGTGGACCAATCGTATTTTGGAAGATGTGAAAAGAAACTTTGATCTAGTAATAAACTTTTTGGTTTCTTCTAGTTTTGTTGTATCGGCTACAAATATTGGGAAGAAATTTCAATCAATTATCTTGAAATCCTCCGGAAAATCCAAATTATCATAAAAATCCAGGATGTCAGCTGTTATAATAAACGAAATAATTATTAATTTCAATGATTATTCCCGTTATCTGTAGCAATGACTCATTAAAATTCGATGAAATCGTACTATCATCATGAAACAAGTAAATAATTATATCTCGAAAACAAGGGATTTGGGACCCCATATTTACAGGAATTTTTTTCCTTAAAATTATCAAAAGAACCCCTTATTCTTGTTCATTTCTTCAACTTAGGAACATCTTGTATATTGTGAACATTAAACTTGAGGTTTGAGCACTTCAATACAATAGAACAATCTCGGAGGAATAATGATTACCTTCTTCGATTAGAAAATACCGCAGATTGAAAATACCATAGTAACAGAAACATAATCGACTAACTCAAAAGTTTCATCAGCAAATGGTTTCATTTGTGTATGCGAAATGAGATGGATGAATTTTTTTTCAAACCTCTAGATATCATGCCTCACTTGAATTGTTGATTATTGAATGTAATTCGACAAAAACCTCCGTATCGAAGGTTCTAACACGCTTCGAGAATATCTCTGAAACGTAGCTCGAAGCAAACCGATTTCTTCCCTTTAATATTCTGCAAGGGCAGATGCCCGGAAAGATTGAAATAAGGGAAAAGCAATTAGGGCTCTAACCCTTCCCAACTCTTCAATCAACATCCTTCAACTTTATTCTTTCATTTCCACCAACAGAAAGTATTTCCGTTTTGAAGCGAAAACACCAGTCCGTCGCAATTGAAAATTGTCTGTCTTTCCAGGGTCACATAGTCCAGTTGAACTCAACTTCCGGCGTATTTCCCATAGACGATGTGCTCATAATGAAGCACGTGGACCGGAAATCCGCCGGACAGTACGCCTGCTCGGCCACCAACAGTGAAGGGGAGACGTACAGCGCCACCTTCGATCTGCAGGTCCAGTGTGAGTTGATTGTCTATTTTATTTGGTTTTTGTTCGTTTAACAAGAAGATTTTGGGTATACCTATCTATGAGTTAGCGTTCAGTTTGTTCAAATCTAAATTCTGAAAGTCAATACCACGACAATTCCAAATATTCACCAAACATTTTTTTTCCTCCGTGTGAATCGGGTATCGACGTAGGATTACTGGCCAAGCAATGCCAAGTCTCAATCTTAGTTGTAAACCCGTTTTTCGGTGAATTTGCCAACAAAAGTCATGGCTTTAGAAAACTGCTACGATGTTTTTATTCACTCATTCACTTACACTAACTAATGAGTCCGATAAACTGCAGGGGGCTCTTCGAAATTTGTAGAAATAAGTAAAAAGCATAGAAATAAACAGATTGATGGAAAGACACTGCTCTTGTTATAGAAAGCTCAATTTTTCGAACTCATCAACAGTGGAAAATGGAAATATTGAGACTCATAGATAAAATAGGGTTTTTGATCATTTTTTATTATTTATATTGATACAAACCATATGATGTTATATATTTTTGAAATCATAAAAAATTAAGCTTTTGAAAAATGGCACAGAAATCTAGTGTTCCCATTTGAAAAAACATAACTTTGGGCCATAGCTTTGTGATTAAAACCCCTGTTAAAAAGACAAGCACGCCACTGGATTCTACGTGAAAAAGTGCCTGTACAATGTTTTAATTTCAGAGCTCTATCATCAGTATTAGCGGAGATATAAAATTTTCTCGATATCGGTATTTTCACAATTTTCGCTTATAGCTCGACAACAAAAGGAGGCCAAAAATGGATACTACTCTTGTTAGTTTCTCAGAAGAAGAGAACCAGAATGCGGTATCAGATTTTGTCTTTCTCTTCTGGTTTAAAAGTTGTAGTGCCAAAATATCGAAATTTGCCCACCCTGTATATGAACAAGTATGACGGTTTGCTATACATATAACCTTTGTTCGACAATACTTTATTTTCCGAGATACAGGGTGTTTGTTTAGAAAACCGGTCAGGGTATTCAATTGATAGGATACCGAATACTTCATTAGGAAATTGGTCTCCTGTCAAATTGGCTGAATTTTTGATATGTTATAGTCCAAGTCAATCTAAACGAAAAGTTCCACAGGCTCAAGTTCTCCTATAGGCTAATTTTGACGCTAGAACCCCTGAAAACTCTTATTTGTTCTCCATTGTTGAAATACAAAACGTTGTCCTGGATAATCATCACTGTTCTGAGTACTCAAGATGTGAACTGTCATTAATATGAGATACTATTAAAAGCTCTGCTCTTTGGTGTAGTTACATTTGGTTTATTATACCGATGTGCCAGCTACCTACAATTCTTTAAGTTCAATTCGAAAATAGTTACAATAAAAAATGTTCATAAATCCTATTCCACCTTACCTTATTCCACATCACTTTCGGAAAAATTTATGGAGTGTTTTTTCCAAAAGAAAGCAAAAGACGTATTCGAAAAATCCATCAAATTGCAGATTTATACCATAAAAATCCCTGACGTTACGACAATAGATAAAAAAAAATCTTTTCAAGAACATTTTATAGACATATTTGTAATATTTCTTATCCTTCCATGAGAAAGAAATCGACAATTTTAATTTCGAAGCATAAATCCCGAAATTATAATGGTAAAAAAATATTCTTCAGCACTGAAAATGTAGAATAAGTCACTATAATAGGAATCCTAAACATTCTTTGATTGCAGATCGCTAAGGCGATTTGTGACTATTTTAGAATAATTGAACTTCAAAAAATTTGAGTAACTGGAATACATTATACAGGGTGTTTCAAATTAAGTCGGCACCATTTGCTAACCCCATTATTATTGATGCTAAGATGTCGGTTAAACAGACAAACTAGTAGCATTTTTAGTGGTCTTCTCGATGCCGAAAACAAACAAAAAATTCACAAAAAAAAATTGTCAAAATATTTCATAAAATGATATTTTTTTCAATGGACCACCCTATATTTTTTCATGCATTTTGATTTGTAATAACATTTTCAACAACAAAGCTCATATCACCTTTCTTCCTAAAGTGGGAAATGAGCGACCATTTTTTGTACCTATACGAATGACAATATTTCGTTAATAATAGCAAAATAAGACAGTAAAAAGAAAAAAGTGCGCAGGGATGTGAACTCGTGAAACACGTGATCATCATGTAGCACCACTCAATAGACACCACTAAGCTATTTGATATTAATAGACAAAACGATAATTTCAATCTTAAAGCCATTCCGATAGCCGCTTTCATTTTGTGAATCAATAGTGTCAATAGAAGGGCTAAAATATGTGTTCAACAAGAAGGCGGTGTTTCTGACCTTTTACTCGATATTTTATAGCCCTTTATCAAATCTGTTTGTTATAGATGTTTCCTATTAATACAACTGTCTTATTTTCACCTTTACGAAAAAAAGGCAAATGAGCTTTTTTGTTGAGAATGTTATTACGAATCGAAATGCATGAAAAAATATAGGGTGTTCCATTGAAAAAAATACCATTTTATGAAATATTATGATAACGCGATTATCAATTTTTGTTTTGTATTTCGCATCGAGAAGACCACTAAAAATGCTACTAGTTTACCTATTTAACCGACATCGTAGCATCAATAATAACGAAGTTAGCAATGGTGCCGACTTAATTTGAAACACCCTGTATAATTGACCAAATGTAACAACTCCAAAGAACAATAGTTTCAATAGTATCTCATAATGAGGACTGTTCAGATACTGAATACTCAGAATAGTGATGATTATCGAGGATAACGTTTTGTATTTTTTAACCATGGAGTACAAATGATAGTTTCCGGGGCCTCTAGCGACAAAACTATCCTATACAAAAACTTTTTCATATGAAATTTTTGTTTGGAATGACTTGGACTATAACATATCAAAAATTCAGCTAATTTGACTGGATGCCACTTTCACTAATAGAGTGTGCGGTGTCCTTTGATGAGTTTCTAGAGATAGTTATTGAGAATTTATTGACATGCAATCAATTGGCGCGCATAAGGGTAGTGATCTTTTGAAGGAAAAATGACTTGCCACTGAGATATTTTAAGGTAAAATTTGTGTTCATGCCTTTTTTCGCTTATTTTTCGTTACTAAATTATCTAGAGATATTAGATAGATTTTAATAATGTAATAACCAAATTTTTTCTGTTATTTAAGGGATGATACTGAATCCGAATATCATTTTGGTGGTACGCTACAGAAAGTTGCATAATTACGATCTGAAGTGAGAAAACAATTCTCAACAAATATCAGCCGAAATTGCAGCGTTTCCCTTAAATATCTGAAATTGTTATTACTAATAATCTCAGAACATTAATAAGAGAAACGGAAATCGCCTTGTTACTGATGCATTTGTTTTGATGCCACCATTCGTCACTCCTTGATGTCTGACGGGACACGAAAGCAGTAGCGTAACATAATTAGATTAATTTCGAAATGATCAATTAATGCTCAAAGATAGTTTACAATGTGATTAAATCATAAAAATTCTTTCGTGGTTCAAAAGGGTAAATTTTTTTCTCAGTTTAATGATTTAGCTATTGTTTTTCCATATCAGCGATAAATTATCCCATAGAAAATTAATACTATTTACTATGATCAACTGAATTGAATTAAATCTTAAAATTTTTGGAAGAAGTGATTGAAAGTATTTATTGATTCATTTATTGACTTATTTAATTCGAACAAGAGATAAGGTAGGGGCCTATACATTTCAGATACATACAACAGTGAGTGTAAATAAATTGCCAGTGTGTAATATTCAGATATGATATCATATTGTTTGCAGCACTACGGGTATAAAGAGATGTTAATGCCCTCGGACGATTCAGAAACCCTTGGGCCAGAGGTCCTCGTATTTGTAAGTGGTCGCCTCTAGGCATAAACATGTGCTTAATGCCCTTGGTCCATATATACATAACTATTTACTGCTGCAACAATATTGATTTTGTTTTAATAATAACCACACTTGGAATTGAATATTATCAATAAGTGTCGATAGGTACCCATCATATTACATGACGAAATGGTGAAACAATTTACTGGGAATTCTCTTTTCATAATTCCTTCCATTCTCTACTGCTTTTTCCTGTAATTCGATGGAAATATTTCCAATTTTCCTAATTACCCCTCAGAGTGAGCGTCTACTCTTTCCTTGTCTCATTCGCAATCAGCGAAGAGTTCTGAAATTTCTGCAGAATCATAAATAAGTGGGATTTATAGCGACATGCACTCCGTGACTTCGCTTCTCTCAGGTCCGCTGCAGATGATGGCATCTTGTCACACACCTTCTTTTCCCCTCATTCATCATCTGTACATTCTAGATAAGTATATGTTGCTGTTAAAATATGATTCTGGCTTCAGAACATTTCTCTTTTTTTTCCTCCGGAAAAACATCTATTTTCTACGCAATCATCTGGGAATAATGGTAAGTGACACGTAAGGCTTTTTACCAGAGATGCTGTCTTTCTTCATCACATCTGTCTCATGATCATCAAGCATTTGAAGTCAAGCAAGATAAGTTAATGTAAAACTTTAATTATGATTGATTGTAAAGGGTGTTTTTTTGAGAGCTATAGAACTTTAAATTACAATAAAACAAAGATGGATTATTCGATTGACATGAATTTCATTTATCCGCAAGATAATTATGTGACATTACATTTTAAATATGATCTTGCATATGACCGCCACGGCTGGCTCGGATGTAGTCCAATCTGGACGTCCAATTTTCGATGACTTTTTCCAACATTTGTGGCCGTATATCGGCAATAACATGGCGAATGTTGTCTTCCAAATTGTCAAGGGTTTGTGGCTTATCCGCATAGACCAATGACTTTACATAGCCCCACAGAAAGTAGTCTAGCGGTGTTAAATCACAAGATCTTGGAGGCCAATTCACCGGTCCAAAACGTGAAATTAGGCGGTCACCAAACGTGTCTTTCAATAAATCGATTGTGGCACGAGCTGTGTGTTATGTTGCGCCGTCTTGTTGGAACCACAGCTCCTGGATATCATGGTTGTTCAATTCAGGAATGAAAAAGTTAGTAATCATGGTTCTATACCGGTCACCATTGACTGTAACGTTTTGTCCATCATCGTTTTTGAAGAAGTACGGACCAATGATTCCACCAGCCCATAAAGCGCACCAAACAGTCAGTTTTTCTGGATGTAACGGTGTTTCGACATACACTTGAGGATTAGCTTCACTCCAAATGCGGCAGTTTTGTTTGTTGACGTAGCCATTCAACCAGAAGTGCGCTTCATCGCTAAATAAAATTCGCTTATGAAAATCGGGAACAACGGCAATCTCATTTTCCACTTTTTGCAAGTGTTGTTCAGGCGTGAATCTATTCACGATGAATTGACAAACCAAACTGAGAATAAATCACTTGACAGCTGTTAAATCGGTCACCATCTTGAACAGTAATGCCAACTTAAAGTTATATACCTCGAAAAAAACACACGTTATTATTAGTTATCAGCATAGAATATTTGCAATTTTTCGGGAAAGAATTCTAGGGAAATCGTTATAATGAAATCCTACTTTTGATGTTATTGTCATCAAAAATTATTAGTTTTCATACATAACAAAGCGACCAAATTCGATAAAATGAAAAAACATTGAAGTTTAATTATTGAAACCAATTCAAAGAAGCAGAACACATGAAAGTCTATTTTGGATGGATTCGATTCTTTCATTGCAATTTGCAAATTTTCAAAAATAAATGTAATGTTTATACGAATCGACCTCTCACAGAAAATTCCGTCCTTGCAACTAGGCATTCTTTCGACAGCCTCTCCTATAAATAATCGTAAAAATGATAAACAATTAAGTACGTTCTCCGAATATCTTTCATATGATAAATCAAATAATTTGACAACTTTGTGTCTAATCCTTCACAATAATATATCTGTCTGATATATTTGTCTTTTTGTTAATTTAGTTGTTCAATTTGTTAACCGTTTACTCAATTTGTACAGTTTTAGTCATTTTGAATTTTCTTTTGGTAGATTATTAAATTTGTCATTTTTAGAATTGGAATATATTCCAAGACAAAAATGAACTGAATATATCATACAGATATATTATTGTGAAGGATCAGACACAAAGTTGTCAAATTAGTTGATTTATATTAAATATCCTTTATCAAGAAGTCTCATTAAACTTTTATAATCTTTCATATGATTATCAAATTATTGTTTCGAGTATGATTTCTGTATTACTAAATTTTGTAATAACTGAGAATGAATATGGACTAAAAAGACACACAAAATTCCAGTGAAATCTAAAAGGATTGTAATATACCTAAATTTACAAAAATTTTGAATATCTCCGAACAATCCTCACGAAATTTTATATGAACAATTTCCACAATTTCATAACTGATTTATAAAAATGAGTTGGTCATATGGGTATCTCTCTCAAATCCTGACAATCAACATTTCTTTTGGTTGTACGGAGTCATTAAACAGACTTGACCACCTATTAACGAACATAGCCGAAAAATATGGGCTCTGAATTTACCCTGAAAAAATTCTCTCATTCTCATCTCAATCGTTTGAAAGATATCGGGTGAGAGGCGGCCAGGCAGAATTCATTTTGACTACTAATTCTTTCTGGGTCAAATTCAATAATTTAACAGATAATCATGATTCAGAATTCGAGTATTGAAGACATTAGAATAAATGAGGTTTCCATGGGACAATAGAACAAAATGGCGAATGCGTCGGTTCAAGATTTTTTCAAACACAAACTCAATAATGGGGTACTCTTTCAATATAACTATATCATCACTGTTTTTGTAGACACTGAATTGTTGGGTAGGTTTTTTGCATATTATTCTTGATTATTCTATTGTTCTGCAACATATGTTGATCGCTTATCAACAAATGTTGCACGTAGCATATAATTGTTATTTCACATTCAAATGTGAATTATAATTTCGAAGGAATGTGAAATTTCGAACCCCTAGTCGCACTCAACCGTGGCATTCGAAATCCTAAATTCGAAAATTTCATGTTTCTAGTTATTATCGTTCAAGAGTTATAGAATTTACGGACGGATGACGGATATGATTGAATTTAACGACTTTGTCATCAGTGGAGTCATGAACTTAACATTGGCATCCCAGAGGAACCTTAGCCACCTTTAAAAATTTCATGCACTCCAAAATACTTTCCACCCCAAACAACCTAGCTCCTGGATTTAGTACTCTATTGAAAAGTATGGTGAGCGATATAAATTCATATCTTGAGTTGTGTAATATATCTTGTTACGAAAAGTCACCTCATTAAGTGACACTTAATATTCAGGGGAGTCTTTTCGGTTCAAAGCTAGAATCAATTCTGGTGATCTTAACAAACTATCACACTATCATATTAAGGACACTGTAAAAACTAATTCTTTTGGTAAGTACCTATTTCTTATGAATCCCTCAAAAAACTTCTCACTAAGTGCTTTTACCCGGAACAAGTGATTCTAAACACAATCAAAAAATTCGTCTTTTATTTTATGAGGTATTTTAATACCAAGTATGTTAGGGACTACACTACTTTCTATATCCTGAAAAGGCAAGCCAAGATATGGTAGACGCCACGATTCGCAATCTCCCCAAATTTTCATTCAAATATCTCAAACTTTCATTCTTTAAAATACAAGATTGATTGGGAATATTTATGTTGTACCTTTTTTTAACCGTCAGTTAATTTGTAAAGTGAATTTTTAACGTTTTTGTAGTGAATTATAACGGTTTCAATGAGTTGCTGAAGCATGTATCGTTCAATTTTTAGTAATGGTTTAGTTTTTATTTGTCACTTTTTAGAAGATGACAGCTCCAAAAGTGACAGCTGCCCAGATAATGGACAACTCAAAACCCTTTGAAAGTATAATTCGAAAGGTATCTCAATATACCACTGTTGGTATATTGGTTGTGGGAAAGATTTTTATTTCCATTCGGTTCAATAGTTTAATTTGATATCATTAGAATATGAAGAATTTTGTGCTATTCGATTAAGTTCAATTTGACTACACTCAAAAGATTACGTTGTAGGTAAAGGAATACAAGGATCAACCTCTTCTGCAAAATCGATTGAAATTTTAGAGTAAGCACCACCATAATAGTAAATGATTCATGGTTTCCGGTATATAATACGGTCCGGCATTTCAAATTTGTCCCATAAATCGCCAAGTTCTGAATATTAGAGTTATTCCTTTGAGAATACAATAATGATCTCTTGTGATAAAAGATTTTATTACCACAGTTCGATTCAGATAGCTTTGTTCATGCTCGAACATTCCGCATTATGAATCCCACATTGCATAGGTATGAATTAATCAGGAAATTCACGATGAATAACAATGGAACCAGTCAAAGAACATTTATTACATGGTGGAAGCGATATGGATTTTCTACAAGCTTAGGTACACCTAGAAAAAATACAATCATTTATATATTTTTTGAATGAATGTTCTATCGACTGAAAATGGGTATGTCGAAATGGTAATCCGTATCTTGACAAAAAACGATCAGATAATATCAAGGAATCACAAGAATTGTTAAATAATCTCTAAGCAAATTGAGTTTTTATTTTGTAGTCATTTTTCGTTCAAGACGTTGTTGGTTAGAGTCACGAAAATGTTTCAATCCTTCTAAATAGATAAACTAACCAAGAACAATTACATCATAATAAATCACTTCTCATATGATAAAAACTGCAAATTCGTTGGACTCCACGAAGCGCATGAATGGACTAGTTCTTTTGAGCTCCTGGGACTACTTCAGAACCTTTTCCGCTTTTTTTCAAATGTTTACTGTCGAAGTTATCAAAGTGTGGATATGGTACAGTTAGTCATACTAGTAATCTCATCCAAGAAATGTTCTCTCCGGAAAGTGTCTTAAGTCGGTCAAATTATTCCAGTATTGACATTTAGCCAAACCTCGGTTGCAAAAGATATATTCCTAATAAAAAAACTGATCAATTACACATTTCGAATGTTAGAAATGAGGTTTCAGTCTTGAATGTTGAAATTTTTCTGCACATCATAAAGCTTATGTTGTACAACATCTGAAAAGAGAGGAAACCGCTAGAGTCCCGCGTAAGAGTGCAAATTACACCAGCTAATGAAAATGAATGAGTTGTAATGAAGACCGATGAGATTCATTTCAAATCTATCATTTCTGTTAATGAAGCCATTACATCAATATCGAGACAATTGACACTGATTTATGTGAGAGACTATAAAATAATAAAAGGTTAATATTTTGGTATTCCGCCCCGTATTCAGAATCTAAAGTCTTTGAATGACGTTCACACTTGTTGGAGCCTGAAAGAGAATATATCTACAGTTCCTTTGGGTATTATCTGTTGATATTCCTTTGATTTGAATTATATTGTTTATTTTGAATCCTCGTTACCTTGGTTTTTAATTGATTCAGACCTGATGCTCTGCATATGTTGCTTGAGATAATCTCAAGCACATTCTAAAGGGAGCCATACCCGATCTGACTTATTGTTTATTTTCACCTGTGTTTTTGATCCTCTGATTTCTTTTTTCCTATTCTCATCCTAGGCCCACCTTGTACGTTTATTCAAGTCTAACTGATCGGCCTCGGCTGAGTAAAGCGTGTATCCTTTTTTTTTTATCCTTTTTTTTATTATTCGGAGTTCGATCATCCTAATGATGTCCAGCCAGCAAAGCAATAATCCCCGTCCACTTCGAAATGAGACAGGTGTAGCGGAGTCCCAAACCACTGGTTCATCTAATCAGTTGGACATGGTTTTGTCCAGATTGTCTATCCTCGACGCTATCGCTAGAGATATTGCTGAAATTGAGCAGGCACAGAAAGAGCTTTCAGATAAACTGAGCAGCTGTGTAAGAAGTGTAGAGGCACATGGCAAAATGTTGAAGCAGCATGCTTCATCATTGCAGCAATTCAGTGGTGAGCTCAGTGTCCTTAAAGCTTCCCATTCAGTTTTGAGGGAGGACGTTTCGGGGTTGAAGAATCAGTTGGGATCGGTTGATGTTGTGGCGTAGGATAAAGCTAGCCTTATATTGAAGAGTGAAGTGTTGACCTTGAAGTACATCGCTGGTTCTTTCATCTCGGCAGCGTTAACTGGAGCCGATGGCTCTTTTTTGTACGTTAATCCAGTCGAGTTACTGGATCGTGTTAAGCCAGCTAACAATTTCATTGTCCGAAATGTTCCTGAATCAGTGGATGTTACAACAGATAAAGCTTTAATTCTTGATATTATTTCGAAGATCAGGGACGGCTCACCCTGCGATGTGATCGCGACCAGAAGACTCGGTAATTTGCGACAGGGGGCGCCCAAAGTGGTTAAGGTAGAGTTTTTCGAACCCGGCGGTACCTGCCAATATCCTACGTCATAGACGGGTCCTTGCTGCATTTGAGAACTATAGGAGGATTTCAATAGATGATGATAAGACGCCACTTCAACTTAAGCAGCTTCAGGATCTTCGCAAGGAGCTTGAAAAAAAACGTTCTTCTGGGGAGACTGACCTGACTATTAAATACAGAAAGGGAATCCCTTCGATAATCTTAATACCGTCCTCAAAAAATTTGAAGTCTAACTTGATTACGTTGCCACTCATTTATACGAATCTTGCTTCTCTGAACTCCAAATTCGATGAGCCATCTGTCCTCGCTTGTGATCGTGTTGGAATAGCCTGTTGAAATCAACTAACGCATGATTTTGTTGGAGTTGCGTCGGTGAACGTATTCAAGAATGGGTTCGACATCTGGTGGACAAGAGCTCTTGAATTAAGTCAAGTATATTTTCAAATATCGGATGTTTCAGTATGTGCTGTTTTTCCTGAATTGTTTTGGTGTTATTCTTTCACATTAGGTTTTATTTTGTTGAGAGTTTTATAGTTTTATACTCAACTCTGTATCCAATGTAATAATAATAATTATTCTAAAGGGAAGTTTTTTACCATTTTACTATTCTGTGATTGAACACTTGGTAATGTTCGAAGTTTAAATGTTCACAAAGGTATATCATTGATTTATTCAAATGAGAATAAAAAGTTGACCATGAAGTGTTGTTCGAAATTAAATAAAAAATGATTGGAGATGAATTATTTATTATCAAAAATGAAATAGAAATTGAGGGAAGAATATCCAATAATTATCGCCGACGAAATTCCAATAATATATTTATTGTATTATAAATATGTACTATCTATTTATTCCACCGAATAGAAAAAAAAAGTTTTTCTAATATAGTAGCTTATTTCCAAGGTTGAAATTGTGTATCTTATGATTGGAATAACTTAATGCTACTGATATCTAGGGGTGGTGTACCTAATTATAAAAATTCAAAATGGCTTTATCTTTTCATCTAGGCTGAATCGGAAAAAATTGTAAAAAAGTTGTTCCTTTTGACGTTAAGAGTCTACTGTTAAAATTCATGTACCAGTCAAAGACTCAACTCGTATAGGATTATTTATCATGATTTCATTCTTTATATGTTTTACATCTATGAGAATGTCATCAATTCTTATTTTAGAATCGAAGAAATAGATGATTCGATGTCTCGATTCTGAAATAATTTATTTTCTTCATTTCAAAATATAACATAATTACACACAAAGAAATAAATAGGAAAAAATAAAAAAAAATAGCTTACTTACCTGAAAGAAATCAAAAACAATGCTATTTCTTCGGGTTCCTCAATTCACACATCTAACAACTGACGAATATAACATGAGGTAGTTTTAGATTAGAATCTTAGACATAGAACATAGAAATGACAAAGTTGTTTCTCCTTAAAATAACAGTTTTATTTTTACATATCTATTTGAGGGTTCCTAATGAATTCAAGAAAAATGCATAAATGATTGTTCAATCAAGTCAAGAAGGAAACAAAATATAAGTTTCTATTCCAAATTAAAATTTTCATAAACCACTTTCAATACTTTCACCACTGAACATTCAACATTATGATCCTATCCCATATCAGTGTGATCTTCCTGACCTATTTCCGTAGTGCCTTCGAATAATTCCGTATAATAAGACCTCCAGTGTGCTCGTAAACATTTCAAGGAATAAGACCCCGGCGGTATTGTCAAAAAGCCGCTACGGCTAGGAACGAGAGAACGGATATAAATTCCACCAAGTCGAACGTTAAATGGCTGGCAATGCCTCACATAGTTGGATTACAATAGTTCGAATCGGATGAAATGCTCGAATAACAATAACTCGAGAACGACTTTAATCATGGAACAGCTGCGGAGACCCGGATGGCATCGATGTAGACATTTCATTATGTCGCAGGACGTCGTCTTTACGAATTTGTTCGGGTAATTTCCAAGAAAATCCGACCCCTGATCTGTCATGGGACTTTAGGGTTATACTATTGACGAGGTCTTAGGAAGCTACAAATGACCAATTGAATACTGATTCGGAGGATATTCGGCATTGTTGACAGGTCGCAGAGTGAAAATAAGTAATGAGTATTCAATTTTATTTTGTCGTATCTAAGGAATGTTCTAACTAGAATAAAAATTGCGTATTGTGCAACAAGTGGGTAAAGTTCAACTTTTTTCACGAGTGTGAAAGTTGAAAAGTAAGTGCCGCAAACACACGAGTATAAAAATGACTCTGTCCACCTGTCGCACACTATATTTTTCCTTCAACTGCTCAAAGACACAGTGCAGAAGACACAAGAAATATCAACTGCGTACGATCGATGAAAGACCTATCAGATTCTATCACACCACAAGATACATAGGGTGGTAGGGCATGCAAATCTTCGAGAACTAAATGAGATTAAAAACATATGTTCCGCTGAAAACAATTGCCATTCAATAGTAGCTAGTTTCGAATGCAGAAATTTTCAATATGCTCAATGTGTTAACAATTACCACATAATTCTAAGCAAATAGAGTGTTAAATGGCTAGCGATGCCTCACATAGTTGGATTACAATAGTTTGAATCGGATGAAATGCTCGAATAACAATAACTCGAGAACGACTTTAATCATGGAACAGCTGCGGAGACCCGGATGGCATCGATGTAGACATTTCATTATGTCGCAGGACGTCGTCTTTACGAATTTGTTCGGGTAATTTCCAAGAAAATCCGACCCCTGATCTGTCATGGGGCTTTAGGGTTATACTATTGACGAGGTCTTAGGAAGCTACAAATGACCAATTGAATACTGATTCGGGGATATTCGGCATTGTTGACAGGTCGCAGAGTGAAAGTAAGTAATAAGTATTCAATTTTATTTTTGTCGTACGGAATGTTCTAACTAGAATAAATATTGCGTATTGTGTAACAAATGGGTGAAGTTCAACTTTTCTCACGAGTGTGAAAGTTGCAAGGCAAGTGCCACAAACACAGTAGTACAAAAATGACTTTGTCCACCTGTTGCACACTATATTTTTCCTTCAACTGCTCAAAGACTGCAGAAGACAAAAGAAATATCAACTGTGTACGATCGATGAAAGATTAACGATCAGATTCTATCACACCACAAAATACATAGGGTGGTAGGGCATGCAAAGCTTCGAAAATCAAATGAGATTAAAAACATATGTTCCGCTGAATACATTTGTCATTTAATAGTAACTAGTTTCGAATACAGAAATTTTCAATATGTTCAATGTGTTAACAACTTCCACATAATTCTAAGCAAATAGAGTGTTAAATGGCTAACAATGCCTTACATAGTTGGATTACAATAGTTTGAATCGGATGAAATGCTCTAATAACAATAACTCGAGAACGACTTTAATCATGGAACAGCTGCGGAGACCCGGATGGCATCGATGTAGACATTTCATTATGTCGCAGGACGTCGTCTTTACGAATTTGTTCGGGTAATTTCCAAGAAAATCCGACCCCTGATCTGTCATGGGGCTTTAGGGTTATACTATTGACGAGGTCTTAGGAAGCTACAAATGACCAATTGAATACTGATTCGGAGGATATTCGGAATTGTTGACAGGTCGCATAGTGAAAATAAGTAATAAGTATTCAATTTTATTTTTGTCGTATCTGAGGAATGTTCTAACTAGAATAAAAATTGCGTATTGTGCAACAAGTGGGTAAAGTTCAACTTTTCTCACGAGTGTGAAAGTTGAAAAGTAAGTGCCGCAAACACACGAGCTCAAAAATGACTTTGTCCACCTGTTGCACACTATATTTTTCCTTCAACTGCTCAAAAACTGCAGAAGACTCAAGAAATATCAACTGCGCACGATCGATGAAAGATTACCTATCAGATTCTATCACACCACAAGATACAGAGGGTGGTAGGGCATGCAAAGCTTCGAGAACTAAATGAGATTAAAAACATGTGTTCCGCTGAAAACATTTAACATTTATCAGTAACTAGTTTCGAATGCAGAAATTTTCAATATGTTCAATGTGTAAACAACTTCCACATAATTCGAAGCAAATAGGTGTGTAGGCAAATGGCTGGCAATGCCACATATAGTTGGATTACAATAGTTTGAATCGGATGAAATGCTCGAATAACAATAACTCGAGAACGACTTTAATCATGGAACAGCTGCGGAGACCCGGATGGCATCGATGTAGACATTTCATTATGTCGCAGGACGTCGTCTTTACGAATTTGTTCGGGTAATTTCCAAGAAAATCCGACCCCTGATCTGTCATGGGGCTTTAGGGTTATACTATTGACGAGGTCTTAGAAAGCTACAAATGACCAATTGAATACTGATTCGGAGGATATTCGGCATTGTTGACATGTCGCAGAGTGAACATAAGTAATAAGTATTCAATTTTATTTTGTCGTATCGAAGGAATGTTCTAACTGGAATAAAAATTGCTTATTGTGCAAAGTTCAACTTTTCTCACGAGTGTGAAAGTTGAAAAGTAAGTGCCGCAAACACATGAGTACAAAAATGACTTTGTCCCCCTGTTGCACACTATATTTTTCCTTCAACTGCTCAAAGACTGCAGAAGACACAAGAAATATCAACTGCGTACGATCGATGAAAGATTACCTATCAGATTCTATCACACCACAAGATACAGAGGGTGGTAGGGCATGCAAAGCTTCGCAAACTAAATGAGATTGAAAACATATGTTCCACTGAAAACATTTGTCATTTAATATTAACTTATTTCGAATACAGTTATTTTCAATATGTTCAATGTGTTAACAACTTCCACATAATTCTAAGCAAATAGAGTGTTAAATGGCTAGCAATGCCTTACATAGTTGGATTATAATAGTTTGAATCGGATGAAATGCTCGAATAACAATAATTCGAGAACGACTTTAATCATGGAACAGCTGCAGAGACCCGGATGGCATCGATGTAGACATTTCATTATGTCGCAGGACGTCGTCTTTACGAATTTGTTCGAGTAATTTCCAAGAAAATCCGACCCCTGATCTGTCATGGGGCTTTAGGGTTATACTATTGACGAGGTCTTAGAAAGCTACAAATGACCAATTGAATACTGATTCGGATGGTATTCGGCATTGTTGACAGGTCGCAGAGTGAAAGTAAGTAATAAGTATTCAATTTTATTTTTGTCGTATCTAAGGAATGTTCCAACTAGAATAAAATTGCGTATTGTGCAACAAGTGGGTGAAGTTCAACTTTTCTCACGAGTGTGAAAGTTGAAAAGTAAGCTATATCTACTATTTTTTCTCATGCCTAGTCGGCTGTAGCATGCAAGGGTTGTTCAACCATTCTCTGCACATCCACTGGTGGTTAAGCTAGGCTTACTGAAGGTTGCAGTTTCAGGAGGAAGCCCCATTAACATGTACAAGTAAAAAATAAGTGCCGCAAACACACGAGCTCAAAAATGACTTTGTTCACCTGTTGCACACTATATTTTTCCTTCAACTGCTCAAAGACTTCAGAAGACACAAGAAATATCAACTGCGTACGATCGATGAAAGATTACCTATCAGATTCTATCACACCACAAGATACAGAGGGTGGTAGGGCATGCAAAGCTTCGCAAACTAAATGAGATTGAAAACATATGTTCCACTGAAAACATTTGTCATTTAATATTAACTTATTTCGAATACAGTTATTTTCAATATGTTCAATGTGTTAACAACTTCCACATAATTCTAAGCAAATAGAGTGTTAAATGGCTAGCAATGCCTTACATAGTTGGATTATAATAGTTTGAATCGGATGAAATGCTCGAATAACAATAATTCGAGAACGACTTTAATCATGGAACAGCTGCGGAGACCCGGATGGCATCGATGTAGACATTTCATTATGTCGCAGGACGTCGTCTTTACGAATTTGTTCGGGTAATTTCCAAGAAAATCCGACCCCTGATCTGTCATGGGGCTTTAGGGTTATACTATTGACGAGGTCTTAGAAAGCTACAAATGACCAATTGAATACTGATTCGGAGGATATTCGGCATTGTTGACATGTCGCAGAGTGAACATAAGTAATAAGTATTCAATTTTATTTTGTCGTATCGAAGGAATGTTCTAACTAGAATAAAAATTGCGTATTGTGCAACAAGTGGGTAAAGTTCAACTTTTTTCACGAGTGTGAAAGTTGAAAAGTAAGTGCCGCAAACACACGAGATAAAAATGACTTTGTTCACCTGTTGCACACTATATTTTTTTTAATAGTAACTAGTTTCGAATACAGAAATTTTCAATATGTTCAATGTGTTGACAACTTCCACATAATTCTAAGCAAATAGAGTGTTTTTGTTTTCGGCATCGAGAAGGCCACTGAAAATGCTACCAGTTTGCTCTTTTAATTGACATCGTATCATCAATTATAGCGGAGTTGGCAATGGCTCCGACTCAAGTTGGAACACCCTGTATATTACCTTTCTATTTCAATACGAGTTTTTTCAAATATCTTCTACAAGATAAGTGAGTAAATTTCAGAGAAAAAACAAATACAGAAAACAAAATTAATCAATTTGAAAATAATTTGTCATTTTTTGAATATTTCTGTCTGGCAAAATTTTTAATAGAAACCCTAAGCGCCAGTATTTTTTGATATTATATCAGCTCCCTTCATGATTGGATTTACACGCTCACAGCAAAAAGAGATAGCGCATACTTAACAAATAATTTACAGGCTGCTGTTGCAAATTCAAAATGCAACTCACAATGAATTGGCTCAAAATTTTACAAAACACGTGCTGGTTTCAAGATGGCATAAACGTGGAACGAGTACCTGAGTAACTAAATAATAAATAAACTGCCTGGTATCAAAATTTGGAATTTTCATGATATCTTCCAGCCTGAACGAAATTCATATTTGAAACATGTTCATGGTTTGTTGAAAAGTCTTTGCTGATTCTTTCTCAACGCAATATCATCAGTTGGAAATGAAATCCTTGAGTTTCATTCACCTGTGTAATATAAATGAAAAATTTTGGTTTTAGTTTTAGTTTAGTTATAAATCTGTTTTCACTAAAATCTTAGGATTTCTTTCTCGATATTCTGTTTGAAAACTATATGTTTTTATATCCTGATATAAGAAAAATATTGCGTGAAGCAAAATTTCAAATAAATTGGATTTGATTTTATTGAAATATTGATTTTTTTCGATATACTTCTTGAATCTTCTTTGGTTCTGGTAACGCATTCATCATGAAATTTTGAATTAATTCTTATTTATTACAACCCATTATATTGATTAATTATCTCAAACATTGACATTAGTATATCAAGTCTTGTTAATATCCTGACTTTACTAATTCGTCTGTCATCTTAGACTATCCTAAATTCTTGAGAGATATTTTCGGAATTCGTAATCAGTACCCTTGATCTAATTTCTACCTGTTTCAGAGTAAATTGAGAACGCCGTTAGAAAACCAATTAAAGGGCATTCCATTCCAATCAAACGTCAATTTGTAGTTCGATTCCTGTTTTCTTTTCAAAAGAACGTTCAATCACAATTTCTAATCGAGGGCAAATTAGAGTTCGGAGTTCCTTCGATAATCTGGAAGATTGTTGGGCGACACAGCTGAGGAAGATATAGGCAGGATGATTGATTCAAATTAACTAATTTTGGTTCATTCAGTTCAATGCCATTCATATTTTTCTTGTTTGATATTTAAACCCATCAGGTAATTTTGTCTTATGTGACAGTTGAACGAGAACTAATACTGAGATTTACCTACACATGCTTTATTGTTTGAAGTAAACAATTTTTGTATTGCTCTATCTCAGAAGAATATAATAAAAGGATCAATAAACACCCTGTATGATAAGGAGTAAAAAAAAACAAATTTGGATAGCTTGAACATTAAGCTATAAAAAAAGTCCATTTTTTTATCATCGATAAAATGAACCGTTTTCGAAAAAAACAAAATAACAAAGGAAAACTGAGGATGATATCCTTGGCCTATGTATATATTTTTTCGAAATTGTGAAACACCTTAAAAAAAACATCTATACATTCCTGCCCTTGAATTTTAATCATGAATATTTTACACGACAATTGCACGATTTGGTATTTCCACATCACAACTTAACAAAATTCGAAAAATCACCAAAATATATGGGAATCAAAATTTATAATGCACTCCCCTTGGATTTCAAGAGAATTGAAAATATACGTAAGTTCCATAGGTCAGTTGAAAATTTTTTATTATCTAAGTGTTTCCACTCTCTTCAGGAATACTTCTCAGATGCTACTTGATAGTATAATCATTTTGGACATATCCTATACCTTTTATACATTTTTTTGTACTCATACTTGTAAATGTGTGGTTTTAAAGGATAAATATATATTATTTTTAATTTTTTCATTCCTTTTAAAAAGAACCGTGAATTCTTATTCCTTTTTCATTTTGTTTTTCGAAAACGGTTCATTTTATCCACAATAAAAAGAAGTACTTTTTTTCTAGCTTAATGTTCAAGCTCCCAATTTTTTTTTTCTACTCCTCATCATATAGGGTGTTGAAAATGTAAGCATTAAAATGTACAACCTAGTCCGTATCTCCGTAGGGAGGGCCGATAGGAAAAAGAAATGATGGGAACTTATCATCTTATTTTTCTATGTTTTATCTGAATCCGAGAGATTTCCTATATTTTTTCGGATAACCTGTTTATATCTAACAAAAATATAAATTTTACACCACACACAGTGGTTTTTTCTTCAGTGCTTGTATGTTTTATTTTCGAATTTTGCGTCGGGAATGGTCTCAAAAAGGTAAGATTCAACTGATAATGAATTCGAGGTGAAATTCGATTCTGTTCGTCCATCCGGCAATCTTTGAACACGAAAACACTTGAGTCTTGAAAATATAAGGCTAACGTTCGTCAAGTTTGTTGAAGCAGCATAATTCGACCTAGGAAAATATGGCCGCTCGAAATTCAGTTTTTTGTAATTTCGAAATTATAGATTCGATAGAGAAAATTTTTATTTGAATGCGTGGAGATCATTTCCAGTTTCGTAAAATATTATTTCATGTCGATCGCATACCAAAACCGGAGATAATTCAAGAAACCTAAAAAATAAAGTTAATACACAATGAAAATAAGTGAAAACGAATATGAATCAGTTGAGATCTTGTTTGTAGAATACATATTTTAGAATTAGTTCAGAGATTTTTATTGATAATTTTATCAAAACCACTGAAAACTGTGGCAGAATCAAAAAAAGTAACACGAAAACATAGAATATTCAAGCAGAACATTGAAAAAACCCAATATTTCAGTTATAACAGATTCCACCGAGTGGTAATTTCACGTAAATTAACAATCTCAAATCTATCACCTAAACTGAACCAGAGAAAATTTAAGCAGAATATTGAAAAAGATTTCTCAATTTTTAGGGTAAAACTTATCCAATTAAGATGAAATTTGGTCTGTATAACTGAAATAATCGTAAGTAATATAATAAGGGCATCTTATTTTCATTTAAGAAGCATGGCAACAAAAATCCCAGTCAAGGACTAATGTTTTTCATTAAAAAAATATTACACTTTGCAATATGTTATTAAATATTTTCCGATCCCCAATTTGAAGCTGATCACATTTTCATACAGAATTCAAGAAGAATATTGGAAATAATAATGTTCAAACGTCCAAAATTCTTGTGTAAATAGCAAATAGCATGCATGTAGGTATGACTCATGTATGCAAAATTTCAAGATGATGAAATGATCAGAACCATAAAAAATTTATGAGCAATATTGAAGAAGAAATGCTAAATACTTCCGTGATTCCATATTCGATACCATACTTAGTATAATTTGAAGAATATTTGATATGATGAACAGTAGTAAGGACCTCTTAAAATATTGCCCTCAAATTTAAATTAGCTCCGTATGTTTTTTATCACTTTGTAGTTGCCATAGTAACGTTTGTATTCCTCTTCAGTTGATCTTTCATTGTGATTTGATAAGAAACAGGTTTTGTCGGATTCGATAACATAAACTGAAACTTTTTTGTTCCTTGAATAACTTTCGTATCACACTTTGTTGCCGACCAAAAAAAAATTAGAATTCATAGTTCTTTTTGATAGAAATAGAAATTTTAATTCCTTTGTTATTTTGTTTTTCGAAAACGGTTCATTTCATCGATGATAAACATTTTTTTAGCTCCATGTTCAAGCTATATAAATTTGTTTTTTTCTACGCTTTATCATACAGGCCGTTGAAAATGTGACCATTAAAATGTATAACCTAGTCCGCCCCTGGTGAACTAAAAGAGCAAATTTGAATTAAGGGCTGTATTTTGATTTAATTTATTTACTACTGTTCATCACATCAAATTTTCTTTAAATTATATCAAGTAGTTTGAATTTTATTTCCAGTGACGTCATTTAGGAGGCCGTATCTCCGTAGGGAGGGCCGCTAGGAAAAAAATTGATGGGAACTTGTCACCTTATTTTTTATATTTTATCTGAATTCGAGAGATTTCTCACATTTTCCTGGACACCCTGTATATATAATGGATTATTCGCAGCTCCTTACCAGAAGCATAGGAAAGAAGTATATCGAAAAACAAAAATCCGATATATCAGTTGCAATTCATCCTATCGACTTGACATTTCACATGTATTTAAAGAATATCAATTGCAAGCTGCTTGCCGAATTTCGTTTTAATAGTTAATAGCTTTTCAACATTCGATCATTCATTTGTGAATTAAGCCGTTAGGGACCATATATGTATATGTTTATGAAAATTGGTGGTCTCCAGGGACGCAATGATTAATATACCTCAAAGCTTTCCTCGTATTTTATTTTTTCTCATTTTACTTGAATATTCTGTAAGTTTACACATGACTCAGCGAAAGGTTAAGGTACCTACACACAGAACTTTCCTTCGTGTCCAACGTAACAATGTTGTCATCTAAACTTATTATTGTAAGCTTGGTTTATCGATCGTCTAGCTAGAGGTATGATTCGATTACCTGGCCTTTCGTCTTCTTCTTCGTTACTTTGTCGAATTTGTAATAATTAGACTCTTTTCAATTATTTACATCTATTTACAAAGCCACACTTATACAGTATAAACTCAGTATTGAGAAGATCCTAATTACGTCTTAATTACAAGTTTCTCACTACGGTACTGAATTTCGTCTTTAAACCGTTTATTGATTACTCGAAACGTCTTCGTTTATCACGTCTTCGTCGTACTTTAAGTTTTCGGTCGTCTCGTCTCTAACTCGTTCGCGACTCGTCTTAATCTAGTCCACGAACCATCTTTTCGTCTTACGTCTTAAATTGACCGACCGAACTTGACTCGTCTTAGACTTGCCTTGAACTTTACTCGTCTTCGACTTAACTTGAACTGACTCTCTGCCGATTGGAACTTATGTCTCGAATATCGACCTCCCTTCTTTCGGCTTGACCACACACTTAGGAAAAGTACCATCTCCTAGTCCAATCAGAAATTTGCCGTACCGCCCACAAAGATCTTCGCGGATTCCTAGAAATCGAATATTCTCGAAGGACTAGAACCTGATACACAGATGTGACACATTTGGTACGACCGTATTGTCTTCGAACTTTCCCAACCCCCCGGTAAATCTCTTCAAGATTTACAACTCCATGACATATCTTCGACACCTCGAAGTATAACACATCCTTTTTACATTATATGTACAATAACAATTCGTTCCCTGTAAATTCATTGAAACTGTCATGCCCTCGATACTTGAAGAAACTAATAGGTCTCCAAGCATCCGGTTGACCATCTCAATTATTTACAGGGAACAATAACTGGATCCTACATTATCAACATGTTTGTATCATTCAATGGTTTTGTCAACCTTCAACGTTGAATTTTATAAAGTTAACCAATGATTTGTGATAAAAAAGGTGCACCATTTCTATTAAACACATCTTCCCTATTTTTTATATCTTAGTATACTCATATAGATAATTCTAATCTATATTTGAAATGATCGATTAAATACATTTCAGATTCCACTGATTTTAATCAACTTGTCGATCTCCGAATTAACTTTTTTTCTGCTCCAGGAAGAATCAATTATTGAAAGGCGCAAGGGGCAAAGCACCTGAAAATGGGATTTCCTGTTCATAACTTCGAGTCTCCTACTTCGCAATGGGTGAAAAATTGAATTTTCTCATTGAGATGGAATTTTATTTAACATAAAAAAAACGTGGCTGTTTGGAAGTATTCTCGCAGACGATCCATAGAGATCCACCGCCAATCTGAGGCTCATTACAAGACGACTGGTTCCTGAACCACCGTCGAAAAATTAACTTTATCTCGAATTGCCTCCGGTTCCGAGGAAATTGGACGTTTTTTCAAGTTGACAGCTGGTCTCCTCAGACATGACGGTGCAATGAATAAATGGAGACATTGGTGACGCTAATTCGGAATGTATCGAGCATTCAATTCTAGACTTTCGTTTCGTTTTGATCCAGAAAAAATCCAGAAAATAATATTCGTAGTACTTTCTCATTGAGCAATTCATTGAATATAATTACTTTCATACCTCAATTACCCTAATAAATAAGTAGCGCTGACAAATATTCAGGAAATACTTACAATTCATGATCATATCAGTTATAATGAAAATCGTTGATTTTACAAATCGTGATTTAATTTGGTGTTATACTCGGTGTTATATGTGATTTTTTCAATTTTCCCGTACGCAACAAAAAAAACTCGGGACTGTGAGAAAAAATGCCATACAATATGAACAATTAACTGTACAACTTAGGTATTACTGAACTCCTCCTTCTCCGGTGGGCAATGATTTGATAATGTCTGAACAATAATTCATTGATTTAAGAAACTACAAGTAGTAAAAATTTAACAAGTCAAACCAATCACACAAATGGATCAATTTTCAAAAAGTATCAAGATACCTGAAAAGATTTTTATAAGTTTTCTCTTCCATTCTCCTTCTCATGTTGAATTCGGGGGATACTTGTTGTTCTGAGCCAAATAAACTGAAGAATGAAAATTATTGAAGCACAGCCCCTGTGACGATTCATTGAAAACCAGTTCGTATGCCCTTTCATTTGGAAATGAAGGCAGAATTGACCATTTCTATCTATGTAATTTCTAGACCAAAATTTGGTCATTAATGCCAACTTCCTCCAAAAAAGTCTTGATATTGGTCCGAAACTTCTTTTTTCTACAAGCGTGCGCTCTCATTCTTTTTTTTTTAATCGTTTCTTGTTTATTATTTTTTCCCAGTTATTTCCTTCCAACCTGCCTTTTTTTGTAGGGATTTCTAGGTTTTGGATAATCTTGTTCAGCATTCTATTACTCTCAAACATGATATGATTTTTGCTCTTAGATTCTTCTAGGAGCTACGTAAGATACGCTATCTCAAAGAGGATTTCAATGTTTTCAATTTGTAGGAAGCTTCTTCTATTATCCAATGTTGACTTTGAAGGCATTCAATCAAAATGTTAACGAATTACATGTTTTGAGATGTCTTTGTTTCTAGATAGAAATCGAAATAATTTCCTTAATTGATACTAATTAGAGATATATACTTATTTTTTTATGACTTCAAGTAGGTATGTTGTTTTGAAAGTGTTCCAAGAGATTCGAACGTTTTATTTTCATCATATAACCAAACCTCCCTTCAATTTTAAGTTTATTGATAGAAATATGGTTTTTATTTTATCCTTTCGATTACAGCCTTTGATATTCAGGCAGTGAAGATTCTTCTAGGATCAATGACAATATGTTCTTATAACGATCAGTTGTCGATATACAGGGTGTCCCGGAAAGAATGCGATAAACGGATAACATGAATGAAGGTCACTTGGAGGACTAGTATCGAAAAGTTTCAATCACGTGAGTGGTTTGGGATATACAGGGTGATATTCATCTCACGAGTGAAATATCACTGTTTAATAACCGTTTAACTAATCGACTGAATAATTTCAAATTTTGAAGTTTTGTCACCCTTTACTAGCACCTTCCTTCAATATTTTCCAAATCGAGTAAATCAGATCTGGATTAGCAAAATTTCGGACTTTTCCTATTTTCGTGAATATTGGATCTCCCTGTACTTTAAAATCATGATTTTTTTTTCGTTTTCGTAACCATAAAGAATTCATAATAAAAATTCTAAATCTCTGTTTGGCACGGTCAAACAGGGTAATCAATAAACATTCCCTTGAGAGTGAATTTTGAAAATATTGAAGGAAGGTGCTGGTGAAGGGTGACAAAACTTCAAAATTCGAAAGTAATCGTTCGATTATTTAAAGAATTATTGAATTGTGAAATTTCACTCATGAGATGAACATCACCCCCAAACTAAGGCACTCAGGTGATTGAAACTTCTTGATTCTAGTCCTCCGTGATGACCTTCATTCATGGTATCCGTTTATCGCATTCTTCCCGGGAACAATATTTATTTTCCCAATAAGTGTGGAAAGTGAGACTTTTCCGTCCTTGACAGCTATGACAATATTTTTTCCTACTAGCGTAAATGAAACACTTTCACGGTGAGTTTTCGTCTTGATACCGACTGACGTTATAAGAAATTATAATTTTGTGCCCTCAGCCGCATAGAGGAACGTTTGAATTTTATGATTGGCGCATAGGGACATGTCAAAATTTTATGATTAATGCGACTCTTAAATATTTGCGTGCGGAAAAACCTTTGATATTCACTTTCCGCATGCACTTTCCGGAAATGGAATAGCATGGCTTTTTTCCGCACGAATTTGGAAAAGTACTACTTTTCAAACGTCAATTCGTGTGGAAAGTACTACTTTCGAAACATTAGTAGGAAAATGTAATTTCCAGTCGACTGTTTTTTCCAGAAATGTAAATTTTCCAGAATATTTTGTTGTAGGTAACAACACTTCTATTGATTTAGGAGATGTGCGAGGTATATGGAAATTGGAAAAGTATATCAATTTTCCAATTTCTATATCTAAACATTTTTCTTGGGTTGTAGAAAATAATTGAGTTCATGAAACCCCAAGAACATCTAATAATTTTTTATAATGCGTTCATATTACAAAAACATACTTAGTCTCTTTCAACTAGGGAAAACGATAAATTATATATTTAAAATATATTATCAGACTTTGTAATTCCACTCAGATAACTCAAACCACGAATACATACAATATTTCGGTTGAAATTTCTCAGAACCTTATATGCATATTGAATGTGTTAGTCTCATCACAAGAGACTCACGGAACGTTGGATGGGCCTCAACAATCTCCGAGGTTCACTTTTTAATTTCCGATATTCTGCCAAGCTTTTTCCTGAATGTTATTACACATGGGAAATATCCACTCGGCAACCTTTTCACTCTGCTTTAATCAAACCTGATAACCTAACATATGCTCCGAAAAGTATTGTTTCTTCTTCGTACACCTCGTATTCCGTAAATTGAAAATTTAATCAAGTTAAAACTTGTATCCGATTGAGAGAGGCCAGGGATTTTCCAGTTCGAAGGTCCTGCGGTGTCAAAAACAAATTGGAAAGTCTGCATTCACCTGAATGATTTGGAGAGTCGAGCAACGGCGCATATCACGGCCAAAGAAAGTGTATTGGATTATTCCATCCTATCTGTACCTTGTTTTATTTAAACGAATAAATTACTCGCCTCAGAACTTCAATTGGAATTGAAAATCTTCTATTAGAGTCTTGAAGAGGTTTGTTCTTTGATTTTTTTGTATATTACATTCCTCATTTCCATAGACACTCAGAGGACCTTAATGTAATTATATCCAAAAATGTCATGGTTCCAAAAAGATATACCTTGAATTAGAGATTACTACTGTTATATATCGAATAAAATATTATGTTTTTATACAGTGATGGAACAAATTCATTTTCTCAGAAGAAAAATATTTGATAACAAAATCCTGAAACAGGTCAATTTTTGTTTCACTTCTACTAAATTTCGATGTATTTTTGAAGGATTTTTGTTGCACGCTGTGCCATCTGCATAAAACTCTAAGATTTTTTGAATAGGGAAAGTGGGTCAGGTGGTCCTTTTTTGGCAAGGTTTTTGTATCTTCTTTACAGGCGTGCAGACATTTTCAAGAAGTTATTTCAAAGAGGTTTTCACTATGTGCATTTTGTCTTGGCTCATTTTCTTTGAGACGATGGTACGTGATGAAATTTGTCACTGAATGAAAGTCGACCATTACAGTTTTGTTCATGCACAACTTTCAACCCCTACGAACCCTTTAATGGAAAAAAACATGGAGTGACATTAGAAATTTATTTCGGCATTGAAAATAAAATTTGTTTTATCTTGAAAATTTCTGCACGCCTGTAAAGAAGATACAAAGACCTTGCCAAAAAAGTATCACATGACCCATTTTCCTTATTCAAAAAATTTAGAGGGTTTAGTGTGATGGCACAGGGTGCAACGAAAATCCTTCAAAAATGCATAAAAATTTGGTGGAAGTGAAACAAAAATTGACCTGTTCCAGGATTTTGTTGCCAAATATTTTTCTTCTGAGAAAATGAATCTGTTCCATAACTTTGACGCGCACTGTAGAGGTGGCCCATGTGTTACCTTCATGAATTTCATGAGAGATTGCCGCCGTATGGCCAGTCAGTTGGAGTTTAACTACAGATGTATGAGCAAATTAATGAATGAAATCAATCAAAATAAATACGTATTATTTATTAAAAATATATAACAACTACTGAAAAATTCTTAATAATATCCGATTCATAAAATTGGACAGAATTCTATAGAAGAATAAAATGATCGGGACTCGAATGGCCCTTACTTGGTTTGTTAGTGGTCAAAATTCAATCATTCGATTTCAAAACTGCAATTCAATGAATATGAAAACTTGCATTCGGATGGAAAATAACAACTACAAACTCTGAGTAATTTTATTTTGATGCTCAGCAGAAACCATAAAAAAATTTTAAAAATATACAATAAGGAGAATTCCGAAAAGTGATTCAATACATTCGTTAGTAGAAAGTAAGTTCATTAGTCTTGTTCATTTTTAGAAAATAACGTTCTCAAAATATCCGCTATGAGGAAACTCAAAATTGATCTCGAACGAACACCAGTTTTGTATATTTTAGGTAAGAAATTCTATCCTGTCTATCTTCTATCAATCGAAGCAAATAGACACAAGGTTACAAGTTAGTTTCACTTGATGAATTTTCTAGCTCTCCTACAGCTTTGGCACTACAGATCATACAAGAATGTTTGGAATCAATAGTCAATTCCACATGCGATTTTTATACTTTCAATTGAAGTTCACAATGAAGGGGGAATCAGATAATATTTGGAGTTTTCTCGATTCAAATATCCATTGCACTGACGAGAATATTATTTACCTAGACGGGTATCGCAAGCCTCAATTTAATGGAAGATACATAGAATTTAATTTTCACCACCCCATGATACACAAAGTCTACATCTTTCGATGCCTGAAGTTCAGAACCTTTCAGAACTCAAACATTTCAGAATAGATTCGTTTGATTGAAGTTAGGTATCCTATATTTCTCATGAATAGGCTATTGGAAGACCCCTTACCGTAATCTACCATTTCTCAATTAAACAATCCTCTTAACAGAACAATAAAATACTTCAAACTTTTATTTGTGAGGGGTTTTTCTGATAGACTTTTCGGAAGAAAAATAAAACATAAAAATATTATATTCAGTAGGAAAACATTTTTTCATTGAAAAGCCTTAAACCTATTTGTAATAAAGTGTTGTGTACCTACATCAATTTATCAAACTGGTCAGAAGTCAAAAATAGACAAACAAGTCGATACTAGAATTGAGGAACATAAAATATCGGTGAAATTCAGAAGTTTGAACCTTGAAACTGTAGTGGCTGAACATTGTCTGAGGATGGGAAATCATTTTTGATTTTAAGGAGGAATCACCACCACGTAGCTTTCCGCGTATCATTCAAACTTTGGTACCCATTCATTTCACCTCTGGTGCTCCTGAAATGACAAAACTTTGTACGGTGTATGAAGTTACGTATTCACTTCATCTTTTCTCTTTTTTCGAAGCGAATAGGTAGTACTGTACGATGTTGGATTATTTTTCCTGAAAAATTATGGTTTTACTTCTTTTGTGATGATTTCTGATTTTTTTCACGAATATTTTGAAAGTATATCAGTGCTTTGTATATTGTCCAAAACATCAATTCTTTTGCGAAAAACGAAAAGTTACCATTTTTTTCCATTCGCAAATTGAAAAAATATTCACTTTCCACAGTGTAGATAATTGTTTAAGGAAATTAAGTAAAAACCCCATAAAAATCGTCGATTCAAGAGAATTCATTGAAGAAATATCTCTAATTTTGTTTTGCACTGAGCGGCCACGTGGTTGTGTTCCCTCTTAGCATGGAGCCATATTGATGTAGCCTTCCCATGATGAAAATGTTATACAACGTTATAATTCAGTTACCACTTATTATGGAATTAAGTGAATTATTATCACTACACTGGAATGGTATATAGATTAAGCACAGGGGCTAAAAAGATCATTTGCTACGCCGATTATGCGGTGATCTTGGCTGAATGCGAGGATGACCTACAGAGGCTGTTATATTCATTCTTCATAGAAGCATGCAAATTCAACATGCAAATATCGATCACAAATACAAAATAAATGGTCACAAGCAAAGAACCAGAATAATGCAAACTTGTCATTGCAGACCAACCTATAGAACAAGTTATGTCGTTCAGTCATCTTGGCGTGGAGATATCCTCCACGAAGTGCCGGTGCACTTCGCGACGTCATATTCAACAACAAATGGGAAAGAAAACGACGGATAGCCCGAGACGGAATCCCAGGTACCAGAAGACCAATCGGCAGATCCCCAATGCGCTGGAAAGACTCCTGGATTTCTACATCCACCGAGGACAAAAGTGGAATTTACAAGCCCTAGGCTTAAATTAAGAAGAAGAAGATTATCACTATACACATAATGTGGGATTCGAATTCTTAACCAACCGTTACTGACGTTACGATACAATAACTTCGCGATCGAACCTAAAATGGAGGACCATGCAGATTTATCGATATAGGGAGACGTAAGGGGAAAAAGTACTTGAGACTGAAACTGAAGAGTAAGATACAGGAGAACGATATAATTAGGCGATTAATAATTAGACGAAATATAATAACGTTATCATTAAACATCGATAGACGAAAGTTCAGGGGCTGTACATTCAATTGACAGTGGGTATTGTACATGGTGTGAAAAACCATAGTTAAGTACCCGTTGGCCTTTATAAAAACCCTAGACAACAATATAAAAACCCTACATATTATGGTTATGTGATTTTCAATTGGCGCATGAAAAAACGGTCGCTCAAAGTTCCTGACTTCACGTCAGTGTCTTTCTCAGATTTGTCATCAGGTAAAATCAAATGTTTCATGTTCAATAGTCATGCTGAGGCAAGACACGATATTGTTACAGCTGAAGTTGTGATTCTAAAATTTGGGAATAATTATATAAATAAAGAGATCGATTCAAATAGTAGATATACTAAAAGATCATTGTGCATCAATTATATTTCTGTCTATAGAATAGTTCCTGGGACGTGATTTGGGGTTCGTTTGTCACTCTCTTTAACAGCTCGACTCGGTTCATCTGAAAATTATAGAGTTTTTTTCATCGTACGAGATGAAAAGTTATGAAAATATTCAATCTCGAAACTGTGAACTGTCAAGAGCAGCACGTTCGTAGCAGGCACACTCGAATAAAGTATACCGAATTTGAAAGAATATTTGAGTGGCCAAAATTGTTTGCTATAAATCACAGGAATCATTTAATTTCACGTCATGAAAACGCGTTTTTCGAATTGAGTTCTAAGAAAGTTATGAAATAAGGTTATGAAATTCAGGGAAGATCTTAGCAAATTTAATCGAATGGTTATTAGTCATCTTTATCTAATTGATATCCACTTAGAATTCTTTAATCTCCAATATTCTCAAAACACTACATATAAGTATAGGATAATTCTTTATAGAAAAAACTTTTATATGAATCTCAAATCAAGTAGGATACGTAAGCGGGTCACTGGATTTAGTGACTTATCCTTTGGGCGATATTGAAAAGTGTCCCATCACAATGATAGTATTTTTCACGAGCTATCCAAATATGTTATCGGAAACACTATCGAACCTAGTTATGGGAAGTTATTGGGAAAAAAAACAATTTCACAAAATTGAGTTTTTTTTGCAAATTTGACTGGTTTTTAAAATGAGAAGGTTAAGGGAGAATTTCTCACTAATTGTTTCTTCATTTGAGCTTCCGGTTTTTAGAAAACAGAAAATTTTTCCTTGCAAAATATATACTATATATAATATTGCAAATAACCAATAATATTCAGAATATATTGTGTGTAATTCAGGGAATTATCAGATAAGAAACTGAAGAACTCATGACAACTTTTTGAATAGCTTATTTTACATGGAGCTAGAAATTTTCATTTCAAAATATCTTAAATCAAATTAGTCGGATATGCTTTCTCTGAAATATTGAGTTTTTTCCATATTTTTCTTGAATTTTCGCTAATTCTCATAACACGATCAACCATTGAATGTTGCATGAACCTCAAAATTTTTATTTCTCATTTAAGTGCAGAATTTTTTCTTCATGGACTTGTTTTCAAATTATTGTCATAACAAAATTTCGAACAACTATATTTACGAAAATTCTCGTCTTTAGAATTTGCTGCATCAAAATTCAAAAAACATAGAGATCGTGACGAAAAGATATGAAGCTCTGTTCGGGAAACGAACGCTCAAAAACGATGTGATATGTTGAGGTTCTCTTCACTATAATTAATTCCTATTCTTTGCTCATGTCAGCGGACCAAAGCCATGAAGCATGAAATTATCTCTGCACTAGAACTCTTCTACCGGGAATACGTCAGATGCAGGAGGTGAAAATATTCAAAAAAAAATTAATTGAATCTTATCGATTTTTTAACCCGGTGATTTTTATTAGCTTAATGAGAGATTGGGGATTTGTTCGTTCATTGTATGGGGAACATTTCTGAATGAAATTGGCCGTGTTGAGTACAAAGAGTACTGGATTCCAAGGTTATCCAATCAGTTCAATTTCATTACAACTATGATATTTTTCCAGTAGGATAAGAAAGGGTGAATTTTTCAATCTAATTAGCTGAAGTGACTGATGATAGTTCATGTTGAAATTCTGATACTAAATATGGAAAAATAATAGTAAGATGAAATAGAATATAGTAGTAATTGAATATAGTGAAGGGTATCTTCTCATGACCTTTTTCTTCTGTTTTCACTCAAAATCGAAGAAACTAATTGAAAGTTGTGGGTAACTATAATTCAATACATTATTTTGCTTGTATTTTCTGACCTTAATAAGCTCAGATATGTGTTGTTTGGAGGTGTTTCTTTAAATTGTATAGTTGAAGAAAAATATTGGGGCTGAATTGAAGAAAGGAGATGTTTTTTTTATTGAACTGATTCAAAATAAAAAGTTTTTTCATCCAAAATGGCAGCAACGACTGATCAACTGATCAAATCAAAAGCAAGTATTCGATCGAAATAAATAATATATCTTCTATTTAGATTGAGAATGTGCGATTTCTATTGAAATTGTAACACTTAAATCAATGGCCCTATCCTGAAACTCGAATAGAAATGAACGAATCGGATCGTCATCTGAGAAATCGAAATATTTCATTTCTATCGCGTCCACTTTTGGTATCCTGTATCCAATTCTTCTTCTACCGCCAAATGTAATTTGCAATTGATATCCATAGTCATTCTACTTGTGTTAAAGATAAAGAATAACAATTTGAAACGATTCCGGTGCATTTCTATTCGATACATACCATCTCTATTCGATTTGAAGTTACAGAATAGGGATGAATATCTCAGTAAATTATATCCTGAAAACGAAATGATTACGTACAATATCAGATAATTGGGGAAATACTGAGAAAAAAGGTGATTCTTGATATCAATATGAATTGAACCAAGGAAGATAGCCATTTTGATTTCATTAAGAACGAAATAGAAATCTTATTGGCATCCACATTTAACTCGAATTTCGAGTAACTACACTCTTGACCGCGGGATTTTTTAATGAGCGCTCTATGCACGTTTCAATAACTGAATTTTCATCATACAAAACTACAGATTACCACAACATTAACCTGTATTTTCCGATTACTGTAACTTTTCTGCTACAGTAAGATATATGTTCTGATTATGAGCCTTCTGTACGAATATTATACAGGGTGTCCCGTAAAGACCACGTCAAACCGAGGGAGAATGTAGATCGAAGGATAACCCACCTGATATGACTAAATTCCCATTATAAAAGTCTTACCGTTTTCGAGATATTTTTTTTTTGAAAATAATGAATTTTTGCCCTTTTCAATAGTTTTGTCCTTACGATTGGTACAATTTTACATTTTTTTGGTTAATTTTTTCAGTAAAATATTGCCGAAGAATGATTTTAACGTTTACATTAAAACAATCCTCCGACCATTTTGAAGGGGGGCTATGAGAAATATTTTTATTGGAAATTTTGGTAGTGGATTATTTTGTTCATGAAGTTTAGCCCATCGTAGTGGAAAAGAAATGAACCGAGCTACTGCTGCACATTACACCAATAAATTGTTCATTTTATAGTGATTTCAAAAAGGTATCACTCAAGTCATTTGTTACTCAAAGAAAAAAGATATGGCTGTTTTTATCCAAATGGGTACGTTTCTGACAAAATCAAGTTTGTCAATTCTGTTAAGAAATCTTCGATGTTGCATTACTTAGTGAACAATGGCAATCGTTTACGTGCGAAAATATTACTCGCATAATTATTCACCTCAACGAAATTCAATTTTGCCGGCAAATTTTGGAAAACATCATGCAGATCCAGATTTTTTTTATAAGATCATTTGGACCGACGAGTCTTCCTGTACCGAGAATGGGTACATGAATCTCCCCAATTTGCATAGCTGGAATATCATAAATCAACACGAAGTGAGAGAAGTTAGATCACAATATCGATTCATGATCAATTTATGGACTGGAATATTTAATGGTGCAATTTTGGGCCCGATCGAACTGCCGCCATCACTGCACGCAAACAATTATTTGGAATTTTTAACCAACCAGCTGCCCATTTTATTGGAAGATGTGCCACTGGCGCTGCGACGTCCGTCTGTGGTTTCAAAATGATGGATGCCCAGCACATTACGGACTCGTAGTTACCGCACATTTGAATAGAACTTATCCCCACCGGTGGATTGGAAGAGAAGGTGAAATTTTGTGGCCTCCTCGTTCACCTGACCTAAATCCTATGGACTTTTATTATTGGGGCTGCCTGAAAGACAAAGTATACGCAACACCCATACGTGATGAAGCCGAATTGAGAGAACGCATCCGCAATTCGGCTTTATCACGTATGGATGTTGAGTATACTTTGTCTTTTAGGCAGCCCCAATATCAAAAGTCCAGAGGATTTAGGTCTTCATGTACCCATTCTTGGTACAGGAAGACTCGTCGCTCCAAATGATCTTATTAAAAAAATCTGGATCTGAATGATATTTGCGCAAAATTTGCCGGCAAATTGAATTTCGTTGAGGTGAATAATTATGCGAGTAATATTTTCGCACGTAAACGATTGCCATTGTTCACTAAGTAATGCAACATCGAAGATTTCTTAACAGAATTGACAAACTTGATTTTGTCGGAAACGTACCCATTTAGATGAAACAGCCATATCTTTTTTCTTTGACTAACAAATGACTTGTGTGATACCTTTTTGAAATCACTATAAAATAGACAATTCATTGGTGAAATGTGCAGCAGTAGCTCGTTACATTTTTTTTCCACTACGATGGGCTAAACTTCATGAACAAAATAATCCACTACCAAAATTCCCAGTAAAAATATTTCTCATAGCCCCCCTTTAAAATGTTCGGAGGATGTTTTTAATGTAAACGTTAAAATCATTCTTCAGCAATATTTTACTGAAAAAATTTACCAAAAAGATGTAAAATTATACCAACCGTAAGGACAAAACTATTGAAAGGGGCAAAAATTCATTATTTTCAAAAAAAAAAAAAATCTCGAAAACGGTAAGACTTCTATAATGGGAATTTTGTCATAGCAGGTGGGTTATCCTTTGATCTACATTCTCCCTCGGTGTGACGTGGTCTTTACGGGACACCCTGTATATTATTTTCTTTGATTCACTGGATACCTATTTATTGAAATAAATTGAATAGTTCCATAATTACATACTACACATACTACAGATAGATTTCACATCTTCAAATAATCCAAATTGAATAGGTTGCTTATAGATATGGAACCCTATTCTGTTCAAGTATTCCTTGCGACATGAGATCTAAAAGTTCATTGTTCCTTGGTTAGTGTGTGCCTATGTTATCATTTTCTAGTGAAATAGAATGGTCTTTAGTAGTTGACGTGTTGTGTATCCATATTTAGTGTGTTTTGGGGAATACATTTCTATTATTAATATCGTTTAATTTTCTCAATGAAAAATGTTAGCTGGCAGAAATGTTTTCTGTATCACGATTTCGAAGATAATAGACAGGAGAGTTCCGAATACCAACTTATAGGGTGTCTCGAAACTATGGTACCAAATCGAAACAGAGGATATGACTTTAGAAATATATAAGACTTTATCAATATTTATCTCTCAAATATCGTTCGTTGCAGGGAAACAGTGTGTTAAATATTAAAAATTTGAAGTGATTTTTAATTATTACCACAGTTTCTGAAATTTTTCAATTAAATTCAGAAGAATGTTTGCTTTCAATAGGTGCTTCATTTCTTAGAAAAAAATTGCATGTTCAGTTGCCAACAGTGGCGTATATCGTGGTCCCTTTTTTCCTCTATATTCATGCCACTGGTAAAATCAGAAAAATCATGCATTTTTCGCATTTCTCATTCAATTTAAGTAAAAAGTGTATACTTGTCCGAATCCGGAAAAACTAATCGTGATCAAGATAATAACGCATTTATGAATAGAAGCAAACTAGTAGGTAATGACAAATTTGTTCGACAGACATTAATTTTACAATAATATAACAACCGTGAAATGACTCTTTCCAATCAAGTAAAAAATTATCGCAAGGTTATCTCAAAGATAGCTGAAGATATTGGTAGCCATGATATAAACACTTTTTTTGTATAACTATGAAAATTTTATATAAAATTACTAATTGACTTGAAAACTTAAAAAAAAATTAATTTACTTCCTTCGCTTTTAGAAAGACATCGATTTTCTATGAAATTTTGTACAGCCACATACGAAAATAGTTATTTATTTTACTAGATAGCAAAGTATCAAAGTGACTGCCGCCGCTGATAGGAATTCAGCCAAGGCAGACAATTTATTTTGCTGCCGTGTTGAACATATAATTTTTCTTCGATTGTTTATAATGATATTTGTAGGATTTTGTATTTGCAAATTATTACAATTCCCACAATTTGTTCATTTTTCCTGTAGTGATACATTAAAAGAAAATTTGATAGAAATCGCAATTGTTGGAATGATTGATTATTATGAAAATTTATATATCCAAAATAATTATAGTTTGATCACTGAAATATCTGTCAGTTCTTTCGAAAAATATCGGATGTATTTATATTATGGACAGTGATAGCGACTTAGAAGTACTTACCCCTCCAGAAATAAAGGAGGTGGTGTAAAATATTGATTGTGAGAAAATGTCTAATGTTTTATTTCCATTGAGAATAATCATTTTGCTGCCTAGGTAGGAAAGTCGATACTTTTGCGGCCTAGGCAGGAAAAGTAATAATTTGCTGATTGATATGTGTCTGCGAAATTATTATTCACTGACAATCGGAGAAAAATATTTTTTATGAATCGACGGATCTTCAAATTACAACAACTGATGATGAAAACCGACTTTTCCGAATTTCAACAACAAAAATATATTTATTATTTTTCGGGGTCAGCTCAACCAAATAATAGGATTCGAAATAGGATTCGAAATGTTCATTATTTGCTTTGACATCGATTACGTGGTAAAAACTTTCAATTAAAAATGAAACTTTTAATGCAGAATCTGAACTGAACTAATCTATCTGCTCTAAACCGAAGTCCTATAAAATAACTCATTCGAGGATTGTCAGGAACCTGAAAAATCATTCGCCAATTCAGCAGATTGATACCAGTTATACGATAGGATTAGTTGGATAATTGGAAAAGTTTAGATAAAACCACTTCGAAATGGCATCAGTGCTGTATACGATTATAAAGCCATCCCTAATCTGCTGAGCGTATTGTTTGCCGGCTTGAAGCGAAATTATGTTTTTATAACGTTTTCCTCGGACGATCACAATCAAAAGGAAATATATATGCAAGTTTTACGACTAATTATGCTTCATGAGAGCCAATAAAATTTGCACTGGTTGTGCATATTGCCCGCAGATTATGTTTCGCCAATAAATTTCAATTTCGTTGTGGTTTCGTAATTACTGGGGGTGAACATAAATTCAAAGCAGTTCATTAATTGCTCCTTTTCAATCCTTACTGTTTTCTGTATACTAGAGTTTGTTAAAACCTGGAATTATATTGGTCTGAAATCTTTGTTGTATAACTTATTTAGAGAACAGGAGATGAGTGAAGACGTAAATAAATAAATTCAAATTGATAGGCACGGTCCGAATGGTAAAAAAAAAACACTGTTCTACACCCAATCGATATAAGTGACGGCTTTGCAACGGCTAAAATCAATTTTCATGTTTTTCATTCATTATTCTCTTTCAAAAATTTGAATATCGATCTGTCTCATCGTGGCTCATGTCCTACACAGTTATTATATTCTGCTGTATGGCAGTAGTCTCACACTATGATGGAGCACGAATGAAATGTCGCGATAGGTCCTATACTCTTCATGATATCTAAAAAGATCAATAAATTATTATTGTCATTATGCGTGCTGTCAACATTGGAATGTGGAATGGCATCAGGTCGACTTTTCTGATGAATCTCGATTCTTTTTGGGTACACATTATGGCCGAAGAAGTGTTAGACGACGTCGGGGAGAAATACATGAACCTCAGTTTGATGTTGAGCGTTATGTACAGCGGACAGTAGGCGTTATGGTATGGGGTGCTATTGCAAGTAGGTCACTTTTTTTCTCTATTCGAGGTAACATGACAGCATTGCGTTACCTCCAAGGAATAGTGGAGCCATATGTTCTCCCTTACCTCGACCGGCTCGAGAATCCAATATTTAAGCAAGATAATGCCCGACCTCATGTTGCCAAAGTTAGTTTAAACTTTTTTGAAGCAACCTATGTGGATCTTTTACCATGGTGGCCCAGATCCTTCGATATTTCGCCCATAGAGCATCTTTAGGAAATCATGGGTAGAAGGCTTGAAAATTTACAACAGCCCCAGCCCAGCCGTACTTTGGCGGTTCTGAGACATGAAGTACAGAAAGCATGAGATAGTATCCCTCAGGAAGATATAGAGCATTTTATTGCATCAATGTCGAGACGTGTTGAAAGGTGTATAGATAATCGCGGTGGACAAACACATTATTAACAAATTTAACTGTCGTGCATGTATTGCAGTTGAAGGAGGATATCTTTTGTAAATTTATCAAATCTAACCATAAAATAAAACTGAGTATCTTAAAAATAACCTTTCTTTAAGCACTCTAAGAAATGATGTAGTAAATGTTATACCATTTTAAATCCTTTTCAAATGCGCTAACTTTTGGAATTCTTTCTTCAACTGATTTGGTACAATATTTTCAGTACAGTCAGTTAAAGTAGGATGAAATGTTAATTTTGAACACTTGGTTCGGCAAAAAGTGACATTACCTTCCACACAGGAGCAGTTGGCTTAGAATATGTTCCTGATAAAATATCGATACTCATTTTGAAACACCCGGTATGCGCAAATATTTTTGAGATATTTTGACGATGTGAACAGCTATATTTTTTGGATCAGGATCTGAAATGCTATTTCATGTGAACATTCAAAATCCTCAACTCACCCGATTTTATGAGTAATTTCATTAGGTATCTTTCTCGAAATTTTTTTGGTTTTAGTAAAGCGATCAAAATTAAATTTTGCGGGAAGCTTGACATTATCATTCTACTCTATATTCTATATTTATATATAATCTGTATCCCAATTGTTATCTTAGGGTGTATGAGGTCTATATTCTATATCAATCGAATCTGCGAAAATTAATTAATTAATCGAAATCAATATGTACTCAAAATTTTAATGGATATAATACCTACTATTCGGATCCGAGCCAAGCCTGAAAATTGAAATTGGCTAGGTCTTTATCGTGTTTATGGACTCCCTTGAATTTTACCATGAATTCTTCATCAGTGAGTCAAACCTTATAGTTTGATACTATACCCGGATGAAAATCAAAAATTACAGACATTATGATGAAATGATAGAGTTCTTCAGGGAATGCGTCCAAATATGCAACAATGATGGTTCATTAAGAAAAGAATGATTGCAGAATATTCGATTGTTGGGTCAAAACAAATTACTTCAGAATCAAATCCCGCCGAATAAAATTCGTCCTTCTTTTTTCCATACTAATATACGATTATTAAGAAGGTGATTTTCACAATATTATAATAATAAATTCGCTTAATAGTTTTATATATCGCTCTTACTAAGGTTAAGTTGAATGTTTTATTATTGAACACTATAGTTCATGCTAGAATACATTAATCAATAAAAACAAATAATTTGATGAAGCGCTGAAAGAAAATATTTAAAAAAGATAACTGAAAAAAATCATATCATCAAAAGAAATAAGATGTTCCCGAATTGTCGAGATACCGCTATGGGAGATTGGTGTGACTGACCTTCCGACGAGGTTTCATAGAAATCAATGAAAGAAGTCAAATACACAATGTTTGTTGCAAAATTCCATGTTAAATCAAAAGTTACGAATCCTCTATCGACCTCTTCGAAAGGAATGATAAAAATTGTAGTTCTTAAATAAATTATAGTGACTCAAATATACTGGCACCGGAGATAAAATGGAAAAGTTTGCGATACACTCTCGATAAGATGATCTCCGAAATTCCCGTGCTATCCCTTAGTTTTCTCAAGTGCGTGAGGATTGAACTCGACATGTTTTCGTCTATTGTGAATATGTGATCACAAGAAACTTGCATTTCGACGGTTGCAGGGCAAAAGAGCATAAGCATCACTTTTGGTTGAATTGACTTATTTACATCGTTAGAATGCCACATTTTCGCGATTGCAAGTCGATACGACTATTTTTATGTATCTTGTTCCGTCGGTGTGACTTTAGTCAGGAGTCAAGTTTTTTTTTTAACTGAGTGATTCAACTTTTAGTCAAGTCAGAAATTGAGTGGCTTCAATAAACTAACTCAATTGTATTATAAGAATATTACTTATCTTGTACTACCTGTATGCAATGAATATGTGTTATTGCGATTGATTATTGTTTTTAACTTTAAGGTAAAAAATATTTTACGGCAGTCATTCTTTCTTGATGAAACTGTAGAATCCCGCAAGTAAAAAGACCTCTATTTCCTGAGTTTTATTTATACAAATCCTTTCGTGAATGCTTTTTTACTTGAAAGCATGATTCTTTCAATTTGATGATCGAATCAATTTATGTAGAACATAAACTAAAATCAATCATTTCGTATGATGAACATCTAAAATGTTTGTAGAGTTATACTAGTTCACGCATGGCTCACGATCATGCGCAACGCTCAACTGATACCGTTTCAGAATGCAGAATGATAGAAGCATGATTTTTGAATATTTACTCGTTACCTTAGCTATAACATAGTTGATTTTTTTTCAAGAGAACTATGATAAATTTCCAAACGAATACGAAATATAGGAGACTTCACTTTGGAAATCGTGGACATTAAGTCAATCATTTTTAGAAAAATCAATTTCCACGTCACTACCAGCTACCGCTCACATCATTCAATATTTTTATTGCTTCCTCTGTCTTTAAAATGAATCGATTATTTTCATTCTACATTTTAAAGAGAAGGGTAAGAGTTTTGCTAGTATGCATGACTCTTAAATATGCATAATGGTTTGTTTCTTTTATACCTTCTGTTTATATAAAATTTATTAAAATCCGGCCACTCTACAGGAATTGTGAATTCGTCTTCTATAAGTATAACTAGGAATAGTCGTTTATGTTTTGATATCTTTTTACTTTTCAACTCAAATATTGCTACAGTCAATACCGAGAATGTTCATATCACCTTTCAGGAGGATCGTGTTATAAAAATTATTTCTATTTATTGGATTTGGTAATAACTTCATGAAATTTCACTCTTTGGTCGTGCTATTTCTCTTCTTTTTCAATCATATTTCAGATTTTCATCACCAAAAGATTGAAATATTATTTGAAACTTTCTTATTCTTCATTTTTGGGTAACATTCGTTTCAGATAATCGTAGATCAGAGATCTCAATATTTGTGGACTATCGTTAATAAATTATTTTTAATTTCTTATATTCTCGAAAATCCCTATTTAGAGGTTCAGGCATGTCATACTGATTCAATTTTTCTCACTGGCAGTACAGTGTATTCAGTTATAATTTTTATCATATTTGGAAAAGCTAGTTTTTATCATGTGATGTTGAATGTTTCTCCCAACAACATTGATAATATGAGGTGAAGCAGAACCCATTTTTCGTTAGAAATCTTCGAAAATAATTAAATGGAGTTCTGAAACAAGCCTAGCGATTTTTCATTCCATCTCATGATAAACCGATCTATCATCCTTTCCTTCCTTAATTTCCAGCTGGGGAAAGATCCCTTTGTTACGGGTCTGGAAATATAGAACGTCTTCACCCCGGGATGGAAAACTTCGGGAACAGAAGTTCATGGAGGCTGAATTAACTCAATTTCATTCATTTTCATTTCGATTAATTAAACTTTGGAGAGTACTTCCTAGCCATACTTCACCTAGAAGATCAACCGAATGAAAAGTTAGTTTACGAATACGCCTTTGGTAGTGTTCGTTGACGTTTTCCTAATAGTTACTTCAATTTAAAAAAAAAGTTTTTATCGTATATTTCTTCTAAATGCCCTCTACCTCTAGTACTTTCGCCGATTCCAATCCACCAAGTTCTTGTAGGTCTAAAATATCTCCTCCAGCATTGAAGAGTAAATTTGCTGAAAATCTTCTGATGCAGTGACCAGTATCATACATATTAGGAGATATCAGCTATTTCTGGGGTATTTTAAAGAAAAAAATGAATGCCGCAGGGCTGTACCGTACATTTCCTTTTTCTATATATACTAACTGACAAAGAAACTGCAACACCCAGAAGGAGCTGTTTAAATTTTATTTCTTTTTGGTAAAACAGATAGCATTGCAAGAAGTAAATGATTGAATTTGGAGAAAAAAATCGAGAAGGTTTTTTCATGTTAACATTTTTTGTTACTTGAATATTGTAATCGTGACGGTTGAGCATCGCCGGCACCGATTGCAGTGGAGCAGAGAACGTCAACATTGGAATGTGGAATGGCATCAGGTCGTCTTTTCTGATGAATCTCGATTTTCCTAGGGTGCACATGATGGTCGAAGAAGGGTTATACGACATCGGGGAGAAAGGCCTGAACCTCAGTTTGATGTTGAGCGTCATTTACACCGGACAGTAGGCGTTATGGTATGGGGTGCTATTGTACCTACAAGTAGGTCACCTTAAGTCTTCATTCGAGTTAACATGACAGCGCTGCATTACCTTCGAGAAATAGTGGAGCTTTATGTTCTTTCTTACCTTAACCGGCTCGAGAATCCAATATTTCAGCAAGATAATGCCCGACTTCATGTTGCGAGAGTTATTTTAAATTTTTTCGAAGCGACCCATGTGAATCTTTTGCCATGGCCGCCCAAATTGCCCGATCTTTCGCCCATAGAGCTTGTTTGGGACATCATGGGTAGAAGGTTTGGAAATTTACCCCAGTCCCCACGAACTTTGGCGGCTCTGGGATATTAAGTAAAGGAAGCTTGGGATAGTATCCCTCGAGAAGAAATAGACCATCTAATTGCATCAATACCAGACGTGTTGGGGGGTGTGGTGTATGGATAATCGCGTTTGACAAACACATTATCAACAAATTTATTAAAAAAAATCATAAACCCCCCCGTTTTTTTCTCTAAATTTCAATAATTTACTCCTTGCTATACTATCTATATTTTACAGAAAAACAATTAAAATTTAAACAACTCCTGGGTGTTGCAGTTTTCTGTCAGTTAGTATGATACAAACAATCTGTGAGTAACATGAACTGACCTTAAATTGGGTACCGTAGAGCGGTGTGACTTTGCACCACTTTTTATAGTATTCTTGGTGTAACTTTATCGTTTATTCGTTAAATGAGTTCTGTGCAAATTATGTTTAATTTAAACATTTCAGATGTTGACCACTGTGGTTATAATCACAAGAAAAGGTGCCCACTGATTTTCTTTTATTCTCAAAAATTTGGCAGAGTGACACGCAAATCGAAGTTTGCCAATGCCTTAAAAATGCGTTTTTTGGTCAACTGATGAAGTGAAGGCGGTATCTGTGAGTGCGTAAGGCCTCCGAGTTTGCCCATTTGTCTTTTATTAATTTTATTCCAAAGAGTTCTTCTGGGAATGTTGTACACTTCGGAAGCTGTCTGTATTGAAACGTTTTCATTTCGAACTGCATTGATTGCTCGGTTTAGTGTTTCTTCCGTATAATTACTATATTTCCTTGGATTCAACTTCTTCTTGTATTGACAACACATAATTGTGCCTAAAAAAAAAAACAAAAAAAAATAGAATACTTTCGGTATGTGTCAAAGTGTCCCGCCAAAGAGCCACAATAGAAAAATTTCCCGAAATGTCGAAACCCTCTCAACCAAATGTTTTCAGTTTTTTTTAACGTGACTCTAAATGAATGTAAAGTAAGCTGCTAAATATATTTTGATGCACTGTTTGCCATATTTTCTACACAACCACTAGTATTTCGCATTTATAAACCGGAAAAAAAATTACCCGCTCACATAACATACCGTAGCACACCATTCAATGTACAGTGCATCCCATTTTGGGTGAGACAGCCAGGCTTTTCGCTTGTTATTTGAGATAGAGCCTTGCGGTTTTCATGTTCCTGTGCTACTTTTTCGTGAAACTCAAATTGGTCTAATCAGATTTTGCATAACTGTTTCCGTTCAAGACATACAGGGTGATTTTGGTATTGATACTTTTCGGACCCCTCCTTTATCTCCGAAGTTATTAGAAATAACGCTGAGGTAAAAACTACGTCTGAATCAGAATTCTGCGTAAAATCCAGTGGCGTACTCAATTTTTTTTACGGGGTATGGTTTTGAAGATTCAACACAAACCTATATTTTTTTAAATGGAACACCCTGTATATTATGACTTCGTTGAATTCGTTATTTTTTTTCCTTTGAAATGATGCATGATACTATGTAGGTTGGATGTTCAAAAATGTTAAAAAAAACACTAAAACATTGAATAATGAAGATTTTTTTGTTAATGGGCAATAGATTACCCATATAAAAAAAGAATCAATTGTAAAATTTTCATTTGTGATTTTTATTTATAGTAGAGTAAGCAAACAAAGATAATACACTCATCAGTCATCACTAACATGAAAAACAAAACGTAGGTACCTACCTAATAGCAACAAATAAATAATACAAAAATTCATAAACATTGCATAATACTCGTATCTTACAGATTTAACTGTTCAAATTGCTGTCCATTTTCCCCTAATACATAATTGACAAAACAATACGCCTGAGTTCATTTAATATTATGAAAGGGCGGTTTTGTAAATCCTGGAAAACTGCCTCTGTTGATTCTCGAAGTTCTTCGGAACTGTTGTGTCTTTAACTGCTTATTATATGTATTAGGAAAAATGGACAGCAATTTGAACAGTTTAATCTGTAAGATACGAGTATAACGCAATGTTTATGAATTTTTGTATTATTTATTTGTTGCTATTAGGTAGGTACCTACGTTTTGTTTTTCATGTTAGTGATGACTGATGAGTGTATTATCTTTGTTTGCTTACTCTACTATAAATAAAATTCACGAATGAAAATTTTACAATTGATTCTTTTTTTATATGGGTAATCTATTGCCCATTAACAAAAAAATCATCATTATTTAATGTTTTAGTGTTTTTTTAACATTTCTGAACATCCTACCTACATAGTATCATACATCATTTCGAAGGAAAAAAAAATAACGAATTCAACGAAGTCATAATATACAGGGTGGTCCATTTAAAAAAATATAGGTTTGTGTTGAATCTTCAAAACCATACCCCGAAAAAAAAATTGAGTACGCAACTGGATTTTACGCAGAATTCTGATTCAGACGTAGTTTTTACCTCAGCGTTATTTCTAATAACTTCGGAGATAAAGGAGGGGTCCGAAAAGTATCAATTACCAAAATCACCCTGTATCTCTTGAACGGAAACAGTTGTGCAAAATCTGATTAGACCAATTTGAGTTTCACGAAAAAGTAGGACAGGAACGTGAAAACCGCAAGGCTCTATCTTAAATAACAAGCGAGAAACCTGGCTGTCTCACCCAAAATGGGATGCACTGTACGCAAGACGATTGCGACAGTTGCAACATGTAGGTATGTAGTGTTGTTAAATGTTCCGATTCATGATTTTTGTATGATGTTTCCAAATTTACGAAAACAAAATGAAACTTAAAATATTAGGCATTTTGGCAAAGTCACCTCCGTTGGCAAAGCCACACTGCTCTACCGTACTTTTAAAATAAAAGTTACCCTTCAAAAGACCCTTGAAAGTAGTAATAAAAGGCTCTAATAAAAGGTAACTAGAATTGACAGAATCACGGGAAAACTTTTCTTGCAATTTCTCCAATACAAAGCTCTCAAAGACACGATTTACACGTATTGCAGATGGCTTCCGATAAGCGAAACGCGAACTAGAAAAACGTCAACAATTAGCCGAACAATCCCTCGTCGTACAGTTCAAAAGCGTGTTCAACGTCACGTTTGATGACGTCACGTCCGCTTCATTAGTTCGGTGGCAGAAAACGAATAAATGTGCATGTATTTAGAGTTGATTGATCACATAACGCCTCATTTTTCTTGTATGAATAATAATTTTTCTATTACTTTATGCAGTCAGTTTGATAATGGATAGGTTAGCTAGCTGATACCCGATACGCCAACTACATGGAATTTGTTGAGTGCAATGAAAATTTGTACGGATTGAATGGAGGTATCGATTTTTTTGGCATAAATCCCCAGTGATTTGTTGCGTGATATGACAATTTCAGGAGAGTTGTCATTGGAATTGATTTAAACTTTATGCTATGCAGTTAGCTGGTAATCATTTCTGATATTGATTTCATGATTGAAATCAGAAACAAATCAAAATGTCATTGAAAACACATCAAAATCTCAATAAAACGAATCAAAACGTCATTGAAAAAAAATCAGAAGCTCATTGAAAACACATCAAAAGCTCATTGAAAATTAAGAACAAATCAAAAGTTCATTAAACAACAAATTAAAAGCTCATTAAAAACGAATTCAAATGTCATCAAAACCGAATCAAAATAACATAAAAAACAAATCAAAATTTCATAAAAAACAAATCAAAAGTTCACTAAAAACAAATCAAAAGCTCATTGAAAACGAATCAAAATGTCATAAAAAATGAAACAAAATGTCATTAAATACAAATCGAAAGCTCTTTAAAAACGAATAAAAGCTCATTAAAAATTATTCAAACTGTCATTAAAAACAAATCAAAAGTTCATTAAAAACGAATCAGAATGTCATCAAAAATGAAACAAAATTTCATCAACAACAAATCGAAAGCTCTTTAAAAACGAATAAAAGCTCATCCAAAATTATTCAACTGTCATTAAAAACAAATCAAAAGCTCATTAAAGACTTATCAAAATTTCATTCCGGTTTCTACTGAAAAAAGTCCCTGTAGAATGTTTGTGTTTCATTTTAACACCAAAAGAAGAGAAGTAACGAGAACTTTTCATTTTACTTGGTGCATTGAAGGTAGTGATAGCTGAATGAAAAAAAAATTGGTCTCTGATTAAAAAATTCCCACACATAAATGAGTGATCATCATGAATGCATAACAACATCCCAAGAAACTTTAGCTGTTACATCGTGAGTATCTAGGGCTGACTTTTCCATATGATTGCCAGTCAACCCAGAAAATTTGCACACCATGTGTTCAGCTGATTCTACCTCCGTTCCACAGACGTTGCAAATCTCATCCGCTGACTTACCGATGCGGTACAAAAGATATTTGCATCGACAGTGTCCTATCAGCAGTGCTACCCTTAGGTAGCAGAAGGTTATTCTATTGTCCAGCTCCCATTGTTTGACAGCTGCAAAGACCATAGATTTGGCCATTAGGGCCAACAGGTGTTTAACTTGAAGCTGTTTTTCGTTTCCTTCAATACTCCAATGCCCCGGTTGCCATAGTTAGGCTTACTTGATTCCCTCTGGTCAGTTGCTTTATAGTAAGTATTACGATACTCCTATATCAGCAGAGACCACTGGTCATATGATTCCAAGGATCTCAGCGATCTCAGCTTGGTCTGGTTGTCCGTAATGATATGAATATGCGCCCCCTTGAGGTTTCTTTTAAGAAACAACAACCTCAGTGTTGTGTCTATCTGTCGGTATGCGTGAAAGCACATTCTTGCAACAGCTTTAACTTTTACTAATCTTATTTAATTTGAAAGAAATTTGCATTGGGCCTTAGATGATCCCACAAATTGATTTGGCCTTTCAGGTCGTATAGTAGACAGCTTTTTCAGATGTACTGTACGCTTTGTTCATGCGCAAACATGAAATACCCAGAATCACAATAGTTCTGACAAGACCAAAAATAATTAGTGAGGAATGCAGACTTTTTAAGAGAGACAGACGGAGAAGCATATTGCTATACCCAGAGGCAGATAGTTTTTTCATTATTATTTATTCATTAATTTGTCGGATATTATCTATATATTTATTAATTTCTCAGAACATAAGGCACTATCTCTCGATAATGTTGTATCTCATAGCTTTTGGGTGATAATGCAAATCACAATTATTTCATCACGAGTGACTGTGTGAAACGTTTAGGACTGAAAACCATGGTTTGACGCACTGACACAAAATAAAAACTCAGCCCCGAAAATAACTCAATGTAAAAAATCATCTATTATGAACGTAGATAAATTTGATTGGACCAAAAGTCCTTTTCTAATCTATATATATTTATATTGAAATCAAATTCTAATTTCAGTTACACCTCGTTGCAGAAAAGGATACGAAGAAATAAGGGTGGGTGCAATTCCACAGAAGAAAATCAAGGTCGAGTGTCATGTTGAGTCTGTTCCGGAGGTTAATAAGTTTTACTGGACGTACAATACCAGCAGAAATGTCCTCAGAGTTCAAGGATCGAGAATGGAAAATAAAGGCAGTATTTCCACTCTGTACTTCGAAATACCATCTTCTGAAAATGAAGTACATTCATTATCGTGCTGGGCTGCCAACGATCTGGGGCCACAAGTTGTTCCCTGCCTATTCCTTCTTGTACCAGCAAGTAAGTTGATATATTGTCTAGCTCTTAACTTTTTCCAATTTATTTATGGATTTCTTAACGGGGAAACGAAATTGCGAAAAAGATTACTCAATAATTTGGAGATACTTTTACATGATATTGTATAGAAGATATCACATTTGCACTGTATAGTTGTTCTGTATGATAAGTTTATCAAGAGATTTTTTAACGAAGATCAACTCATGTCTTCGAAATTTCTTCAAATTGCTATAAAGCGAAAAGTAGCAGTTAATCTTTCGTGAAAATTAATTGAAGATCTTATTACGGTGTCTTTGTATCAATTAATGGTGCTATGCAACAGTGTGAATCTTAATGAAAGCCTACATCCAATATACAGGGTGTTTCAAATTAAGTCGGTACCATTGCTAACTGCGTTATTATTGATGCTACGATGTCGGTTAAATGGGCAAACTAGAAGCATTTTTAGTGGTTTACTCGATGCTGAAAAAACAAAAAATTGACAGTCGTGTTGTCATAATACTTCATAAAATGATATTTTTTTCAATGAAACACCTTATTTTTTTCATGCATTTCGATTCGTAATAACATTCTCAACATTATGAAATATTATGACAACGCGACTGTCAATTTTTGTTTCGTTTTCGGCATCGAGAAGACCAATAAAAATGCTACTAGTTTGCCCATTCAACCGACATCGTAGCATTAATTATAACGGAGTTAGCAATGGTGCCGACTTAATTTGAAACACCCTGTATGTAGTTCAACGAGTCGCAATTCTTTCGATAAGTGAATGTGTGAATACTTCCCCTTTTTCTGTAACCCATCTTTTGTCCACCGTGTATATTTTTTGGATTTTTAATTTACACATAATGCAACAGCTATAGTTATAAGTATCTAATACGATGCCATTTCTGTAGTACTACCGTTGTAGTCGTAGTAGAAATCGCCGAGTGACTTTGCTTGTATTGCCATCAAGTTGGTCGATTCACATGAGTGTATACCAGGCTTTATGAAGCTCTATCAAAATACTGCACATCGTGAAACTGGAATTAGAATAGCTATCACAATGCAATTCCAAGTCTCGTTTCAGGTTAAGATGACCATGCTTTAGTAAGTCGAAATTTACAGTTTTCCAGGATAACCTTTTTTATGTTCAGGCAATATATGCAGAGCTCTAGCTCTGCACGAAGCTTTAGTGAAGTGACTATTCCACTAGTGCGTTTATGCATTAAAACGAATGATGAAGCCATCCAAAATAGGATCCACAATATACGATGGAGTGATATTCATTTTTTTATCGTCGTTTAAATAAATAATTTTTTAAACCGCACAATAGTATATTCTAAAACAAGTTGCAGAATGAGCTCCTATTCCAACACGAATGCGAAATTCGAAAACGAGCGACGAAGGAGCGAGTTTTGGAACGCATGAGTGTTGGAATTGCCTTCTGCAACGAGTATTAGACGATATTTTCTCTATTTCAGTCAAGTTTCGTGAAATATTGTCGAAATTCAATGAAAAATTCAGATCATGTATCCTAGTGACATTTGTATTATATCTTGGCAGTTGGTGTGACTGTTACAGAAATTGACAGATTACGGAATTTCAATTTGAATCGTATGTTTCGAATTTTGAAAAAAATTATAATTACGCATTGAATTCGTGAATTATGTCTGACGAAATCGATTTAACACCAACAGAATTGAAAGACATTGCGAATAATATCGCAAATCATTTCACTAAATCCAAATTATATTATATTGACAATAATTGACGTGTGTTGAATTTTGATAGGATTGGAAGTCCGACGTCTGTGTAGACAACCACAAAACGAAAAATATAACTGAAAACGATGCTGTAATGAGTTCATTACAGCACTGTTTTTTAGAACTGTAATGAACTCATTACGATACTGATATAGGGAAAATATAGTACAATTTCTCTTTCTCGTATACATTCATACATCCTCGCCAATAGTACCAACCGAGATTAAATTTGCAATGAAATTCTCTACTTTCTTCATCATGGCAGTTCTTCGACCCCCTGCAAATAACGAAAAAAAAACCTAAGAAGCTTTATCCGTTCTCAGAAAGCTGCATTTTGGAATAAATGATTTGATCAATGGATTCCATATCCATAAAAAATTCAAGTGAACTCCGACTAATAGATATCGAAATTTTACAAGCAAAAATGAATCGATTATCCCATAAAATAGTACAGTACTATGGGGGAATATTATCCAATGGTGTTTATCAATCAAAAAAGAATAACAAGACTGATGTTTTATAAAAGCAACCAGAATAAATCGCGCTACGTGAGGAGATCCTTATCATTATAGCACTATAAGTGCGAAGAAATACTTGTTGGACACCCACATAACATAAAAAATTTGGACACTCCAGAATATGTTGAAACTTAATAATACACTCTCGGGATCAAAAAAATATGGAATGTGAGAAAATAAAAAAAAAAATTTTGGATAAAAGTTATTATTCATTGAATGAGTTTTACCAAGTTGATTATCTATCCTTCTGATAGCTAAAATTTCAATACATTTTCATTATTACTAATTCTTCATCGACTATTCAATCATTTCAAAATATTTTCGATTCAAAATTCGAAAATTACAGAAATTTAGGCTTAACAATAGCTATTGCTTTAAAATGAGTTCGACAAGAATTTACCTGTACTACTTAAATCTTTATCTCACATGCTGTTTATTAGGATGTGAAATCGTCAAATGAAATAGTTAACGGATAGTGAAAATAGTTAAACTTTATACCCAGATTTAATCTGCTCCAAATATTGTCCGTAATCTTTTTCTAATTATATGTTTGCAGTTGAAATTGAGTGGAGAATTCCGCATACATGTCAAAATTTGGTAATATAATCGAACATAAATTTCATTAGCATACACTCAATTATGCCTCCTCATGCATATTCCCGTACTCAGCAGGTTGATTACTTACAGTTTGTGAGTACTCGAGATTCTAGGTAAAATATCGAACGATCTTCATTTAGCGAAATTGCCGTGGCTGCTTGAATAATCTAACTGCCACTTCACAAAACAAAACTGGTGGAAGTTATTGCCTCTCGAATTCAGGAAGCGGTTTAATTTATACTAATTTTAGCGGATACGTGAAACGACCCAGGCCGGTCGTTAGATGGCAATTAAAAGTTTTTACTGCGTAGGAAACATACTAGTATAAAATAACACTTCAGGTAGATCTATAGCCTCGATTTTCTTTGCACATTCTTTTTTTCGCCTTGTTTGATGTAATAAATCAGTTCAGTTCCCAGATCGGACATTACTGTTCATCTCGGATGTCTTTGTTGGATTATTTCGTGAAAAATTTCGGCCCACTCGAAGGCTCTTTTGGATGCCATTGTTTTTCAACAAATGAATTGAACATTCGATTATTCAATAAACCCTCGTATACATTTCAATACGAAGTGAGTTCCAGTCAGAGCATCCCTCGACATATTATCTTAATACACTTCTCACCATCCATAGTCACAGTAAGCCTGGGCGCATATTGGGACGCAGGCCCGATGTCAGATATTGCTAGATACTGCACTCAGTAATGAAAAACTCGCGAAGTGTGTTCGTATATTGAGGGATCACCGAAATCGGTTGTGGTATTATTTGTATTGAAGCTCAGGAGTTGTATAAAATCAGTCATTACGGTTTATGACTTGGAGTAGGTCTCACATCTGGTTAAGAACTTTAAAAGTGAAGTTGTTTTGATTCGATTATTTTACTTACTTTCTTGATTCAAAATGTTGAAATACCTCGATTTGCTTTCTGAATCTGATTCCGCTGCCGACTTTGGAAACTATATCTGAATATTTTGAGTGTAATTTCACTCTGAAAATTCATAGGTGAAAAATAATTCAATAAAATCCGAGAAAGGTTGGTGTACCCTGTTTATCAATATGCACGTAGATTGAATTACCAATTCACTTAAATGCTAGCGGCTTTCAATGGATGTAGTACTATTTTCAACAAAATAGAATAAAATTGAATTATTTCTTTTTGAAAATTCTAGTATCACTATCTGAATTAAACCAAGTACTGCCTGAATCAATTTCTCTCCCATTCTTATTTGAGCTCTCGTGGACATATTTCTTCACGTCTGCTAAAGAATATAGCTCTTCCGTCAACTTGCACTTGCCAGGTCGCTGTGTTCCTTTCCACAATTGTTTCGGCACACTGTGGCTTTATCAGATAGCAATGATAGTAATAACGTAATTTAAACTGTTTATAATGACAACACTGTGTATTATTTTTTTGACATTTCTCAAGTTCGTTGTGTGCCATTCATATAGATCAAAGATACACCCTTCAACACGGATTAGGAATTGCTAAATTGTCTTATCAATAGTGGCATTGAAAATTGTATCAATTACTTGATACTGGTACTCTTGTATCGTGAAAAAGAATTCACTTTGAAATTTTTCTTTAATACGAGGAATAGTGAGACGATTAACGGAATTATGTTAATGAATATTTCCTTGAATTTTTCTCAGTACAATGACAGAATTAATCAATTTCTCAATATTGTTGAAGCGTGTATCTTTCCATTATTGAATAGCATGAGCTTCTGAACACAAATGACATAAATTTCAAGAAATAATACACGTGTTGACATTAAAACCATATTAAATTCTGTAACTTCTATTGGAAAACCTCATATATGACTATACCAGATCGGCTTGAAAAAATGTGATCGATGTATTCTTTACCCAGTTATTCTATCTAGACAGTGCCTATAGTTTTTTTTAACTGGTTAATGTGTCAAAAAACTTACCTTCAAGATGTAGGTAAATATTGTAAGAAGAAGTAACAATCAATTGGACATAAAAGCATACTCTAGGTTCTCATTTGACCCCTAGGTGTAGGGATGTCACCTACATTTGACAAACAATAAATAAAGGGGATAGGAGATAACGGTCAAAGAGGGCAGATGGCTTACTGAGTGCAGATCCTTGTAACTACGAGAACTGAGGGTCTATCCGAATGACAATTACGTGTGAATATAACTACAGCATACTGACTGTATTGTCACTTAAAACATAAGTAACAAGGTGGCCTGGGCGTTCACGGGGATTAAATCAAAACATATTTGTACATTTGGTTGGTCTACAAGCGATAATCGTTCAATATATCTAATGCAAAATGTTTTCGCGAACGAAATCTGCAGAAAAATATTTCCAGACATCTCTTGTAGAACCATTCTCTAAAAATGATGATACGAGTCTTTTTTTTTACTTTTATTTTCGTTTTTTGAAATGTCAAGACTGTCATGTTTTCCCCTCACAGAATTTGTTATTTTCCTCTCAATGTCTTTCCAATAGGTATTTCGACTTGCCTCAACCATTGGGAAAGTTTTGCTGATATTTGGAGATATATCTAAATGAGTTATTGAACCCTATTGGAGAATTTTATGGGACCATTTAGTGGATAGATTTCTCTGTTTGAGTTAGTTGTTCAACACGTTATGAATGGTTATGTCTGATTTAAGTTATCGCTCATAATATTCTTCCATTTTATCAGTTCTTTATCTGAAATCTGGAAGTCTTATCTTATTTCTCTTCTGTAAGTTCGATTCGAATAGATAGATAGATTTAAGTTATCGCTCATAATATTCTTCCATTTTATCAGTTCTTTATCTGAAATCTGGAAGTCTTATCTTATTTCTCTTCTGTAAGTTCGATTCGAATAGATAGATAGATATACGTATATATAATATTTATATGCAAATTTTGATGTGTTTTGTATGATGAATGGTTTGATATGTATTTGAAATTGTTTGTTAATGCACTCTGGAAACATTCAACTGGAGCAAAGAGATGCATGAAAATTAATAAGTATTCATAAATGCTCTTACTCAGTATGTTAGATGATCAACTTTGCTGATAGATCTACGTAGCTCATAGATCAATTCAGCTTATGAATATATATATACAGTTCGATTCATTGGTAAATGGACCGAAGCTGATGGTAAATAGAGTACACTGAGGTGAGTCAGAATAACCTATGTTAGAAGGGTCTATCTCTCCTTATAATCAAGATATAGGAGTGTTTTATTGATTTTGTCAATTTCTTCAATTACCCATAACTTTCGAGCCACCCTATACATTTTCATGATATTTGGTGCGTTTATTCTCTGCAATAAACAATTCATACAGACATAGCAACTGATTTTTTTTCAGTCCGGCCTAGGAAAAATGGATAAACAAGATTCAACCGAAAAAAAATCATCCTAAATTTCTTGAATTTGATAGGATATTCGAATGAAGAAGAAAAAACTAAAGGGAGCATGGTATTTCTCGAACTTCTGCATGCGATTTCAGTTTTATCTCCTTTATTCGAATATCTTATCAAATTCGAGAAATTTTTATATTCAGGATGTTTTTTTTTTGTTGAATCTTATTTATCAATTTTTTCTAAGTTTTGTGACGTCGACTTGAAGGAGCGGGGTCACGGATGTTATGCTCGAGGCCAGACTCAAAAGAAGATGAGCGTTAAAAGATCAATTACTCTCTTATCTACCAGAGTAGCAATAATAATCTGTATCACTCAAAGTCAAATCATATATTGTAATCTTGAAGGTAAAAATGCAATGATTGGACTAAAAGGTTGCAAATAGACAACATTTATCCTATAGTGGGTTTCATAAAACTTTTATTGACCGATCAACTCGTGGATTGTAGTTTTAAATCTATGGAAGTGTCTGGGGAAGTATCAACAATGAACTGAAATTGAACACAGGAATAATTTGATCTAGAAAAACATGATAAAAGTTTTATGAACCCCACCATCAACCTAAGTAAAACGAACAGAATGATGGGGAATATGCCTCACATTTTATTCAATAATTCTGCATAAAAGATTTTTTTCGGTTTGTTCCAAAAATTTACAGGTGTTTATGAGAAGATCATGAACTTGGACAACTCAAATTCATCAAAATTTAAGATTTTTTATTACAACCCATATTTTTCATTATTTTAGTGAATTCAATGATCTTCACGTTTTTATGATCAAATATTTCAAAATCAACAGAAAATTATGTTTGCATTTGGTTATAAAACTTTGCATGCACATCAAATTTTTTTTTTTTGTAGAGGGTGACAACTTTATTATAACCCTACAAAACGCATATCGTTTTTCATTTATGTAAATAGCGTGAAAAGACCTCGAATTTAGAAGATGAAATTGCTGTCTCCTACGTTTTTTCCCGTATAAAGTTTCGGTCGAGCGGATAGCAATATCGTAAATACGTTGGCTAACCCTAATTTCTCCCAGATATATTACAATATCTTCAGAAAGGACTTTGCATATATTTCGGGATTTCCCGGCGATTTTCGTCACCACGTAGGTACTAACTCATGCACATGGGGATCCTGTATGAATCGCAAAGCAGATTCGATTTCGGTAAAGAATGTACGGAAATTATTCCTCCCTCAAGAGATCTACAAATTTGGTAACGCATAAAGTGAAATATGTTTTGTTTCATTTTTATAATGGCCGGTTTCCTACTGTGACTTGAACAGAAATGTATGGATGAAATTATTTTATGAATAAAGTTATTAGGCAAACACTAGCTTTCTATAGGAACTTATTATACTCATTCGGCTCTATATCATCCACCAGGAAGGAAGGTTCCCGAGTTTTTGGATTTTCTGGATGGATTTTTCGAAGATGTTTCCTCCTTCAAAGGAGACATAATATGCTTGGGAGATTTCAATATAGATTTTAAAAAGAAATCTTTTTATTCTGAAAATGTAAGTCAATTATTGTTCAGAATGGTCTAACACAAATTGTAGATGATTATACAAGAATAACTGAAAATAGCTCTACACTTATTGATTATGTAATAACTAATTGTAAAAATCTGGAATGTAAGGTACATTTAACGCCGAAAATCTCCGATCACTCGATTGTATCCTTAAATTTGAAGGCAGTTGATGAATATTGTTTCGAATTTCATTCAATAGTACGCTCATATAAGAATTATAGATCTGTTGAATTTCAGGATGCATTAAGGGAGACGGTATGGGATAATTTTAGTAATGATGTTAACATTCTAGCTCACAATTTTATTGATCCTATCAAGCGAATATTTGATATCATGTGTCCAACAAAAAAAATTATTAAAAAAACAACCATGTTGTGCATTGGATGAATGATGAAATTAGACAATTAATGAAACAAAGGGATGATCAATATAAGAGGGCAGTTTGGATGGGGTCGAGTGTACAATGGGAACTATATAAAAAATTGAGAAATAATGTGGTAAAAAAATTAAGACTAGAAGAAAAAAAAATTATCATCAAATAATCAGGGATAGGTCCAATAATGATTTATGGAAAAACTCAAAAGAATTATTCGGGAATAAACGAAAATCAAAAATTAGTAATGTTAAATTCAATAATAGGTTGTTTTATGATGCTCATGCAATAGCTGAGAAATTCAATACTTTTTTTGTTAGGAGTATTGAAGATGTGATTGAAAATGTTACCATTAGACACGATGATGAATTTTACTTATCGAAAATAGTTGAATGTCCCAGATTTTCTAAATTTACGAAAGTAAGTATGAAACAGATTAGAAATTATGTGACAAAGTTGAAGAATACATGTGGACCGGAAGATGGTATTACCACGGAGGTTTTCAAGGATATTTTGATGTAATTGGTAATCGTTTATTTGACGTCGTAAATAATTCATTAGAATATGGTAGTTTCCCTGATATCTGGAAGGTTTCTGTGGTGGTACCGATTCCGAAGATAAGCGGTACGATATTATGTGAGGCATTCAGGGGCGTTCATACCGTGCCTATTTATGAAAAAGTATTGGAGATGATTGTGAGAGATCAATTGTTGAATTTTCTCAATGAAAATAAAGTAATAATTGATTGTCAATCAGGATTTCGTGCTAAACATTCTTGTGAGAGCTCAGTTTTGTATATGTGCAATGATTGGTTGAGAGAGATTGATAAAAATAAAATAATTTTAGCTGTATTCATTGATTTCAAGAGAGCCTTCGAGACAGTAGACCGTAAATTACTATTGAAAAAGTTGGAAAGGATGGGAATTAGAGATTTAGTTCTTGATTGGTTCAAATCGTATTTGAGTAAAAGGACACAAAAAGTTAAATTTAACGGTGTAATATCTTCCGGTATTGAAAATGAATACGGTGTTCCCCAGGGAACAACTTTGGGAAATTTGTTATTTCTAATATATATAAATGACATTATAAAAAATAAGAAACATTGTAAAATATTAGCATTTGCGGATGATACCATGTTATATATTACGGGAGAGAATAGTGATCATTTATGGTTGATATTATGAATGAAGATCTAGAAATAATAAATGACTGGATGGGAGATAATAGACTGATAGTGAATTCAAATAAACCGCAATATATGTTTTTTGGTAGCGACATTAGATTAAAGGAAATTAATAAAGAAAATATAAATGTGTCAATAAACAAAAATATATTGAAAGAAGCAAAATCAATTAAATACTTGGGAGTAAAAATGGATCAAAATTTGAATTTTAAATTACATGTTAAGTATATTGCGGGGAAGATGGCACAAAAAATTCAGTTCATAAATAGAATTAGTGACAAAATAGATATAAAGACTAGATCGTTGTTATTTAGGGCAATAGTTTTACCTCATTTGGACTTTTGCGCGTCATTATTTCTCAACTTGAAATCGAATAGCATAGATAAGCTGCAGAAAATATTGAACCGTGGTATGATAATGGTCTTGAGGTTTAATAGAAGAACTCCAATTAGGTTGATGTTAGAAGCGTTGAATTTGATGAATGTAAGACAAAGGATTAAATTCAGAACATTAGAAATGATATATAAGATTGAACATAAAATGCTGCCAAACTATTTATCTGAAAATATTAAGTATATATCTGAAGTGCATGAGTATAATACAAGAAATAGAAATAACTTTTATTTAGATTCTTTTCGTACCTGTTCGGCATCAGGGTCAACACTTGTAAAAGGATTAACTTTATATAATGAACTGCCAAATGAAATAAAAAATTGTGATAATTATAGGAATTTTAGAAAATTATTGATTTCTTACATTAAGGAGCATTATGATTGAATTATTGTATTTCTGTAATTTCATTGTTTGTAAATAGTATATTTTGCTAATAAAGGGTATTATTATTATTATTATTATTCTTTTTGTTGCTTGATGTAGACGCAAATGTTGGTGGAATCGACATTGATCTTTTACATTGCTCTGCTCAAGTTCGCTGTAAATGAAAATAGTTTTTTCATTATAGCTAAAGACACGAGAAATTGACTAGTTTCAGTTGGTTGGCTTGAGGGTCGACATTTCAACCATCCGATTGTAGCTCGAACTTATGTAAACCGTCCTCGAAAATCTTTGAACAACTGATCTGTTTTTCGACGCCAAATATATGAAAAAAATATGAGCATTTGATGAGAGACGTGTTATAATTTAAGTCTCATTCAAAGCTCATCTTTGTTTTGCAATTTTCTTGAGGAGGCCTCCCGAAGAGGAGTTCTACGAAGGAAAAGGATCAGTATTAGGATATACAGGGTGGCCATTTGAAAACGAAACAGACGAGATTACAGACGAAATAAAGTTTTTCGATAGAAATGCTCGGACAGGTCGATTTCTGTTTCGAGGGGGACAACTTAAGATGTAGGTTACGGACGCATAGCGCTTCAACCCTTGCTACTACAACCCTCACCCCCAAATTTTGAATAGGGAAGATGGGGTGAGTGATACCTCATTTGAAAGGTATTTTTATACTGATTTCAGCACAGTAATTGTTTTTTCATTTTATGCATTAGTTCTCGAAATATTCTTAACTAAGTATTTGAAAATGAAGTGGTGTTTTCATGGCACTTGTAGTGTTTTGTGAAAAATCGACATTTTGAGCTTCAAAACAACCATGACTTTGGCTTCCTTCCTAACTAACTAACGCATGAATATTTCGAGAACTAATGCATAAAATGAAAAAACAATTACTCTGCTGAAATCAGTATAAAAATACCTTTAAATTGAGGTATCACTCACCCCATCTTCCCTATTCAAAATTTGGGGGTGAGGGTTGTAGTAGCAAGGGTTGAAGCGCTATGCGTCCGTAACCTACATCTTAAGTTGTCCCCCTCGAAACAGAAATCGACCTGTCCGAGCATTTCTATCGAAAAACTTTATTTCGTCTGTAATCTCGTCTGTTTCGTTTTCAAATGGCCACCCTGTATATTGCCTATTATTGGATAATCACGTCTTTTCTGAAGAGAACTCTTTATCCATCTATTTATTATACCCTGCGATGCACCTTAGTATAGCATATCCAAAGTTACTTGAACTAGTCTATAAAAACGCTTGGCTATGCATGTCACTTTGAAGTGGATAAAGCGATCCGCTAAATACCGGGGTTTATTTGAATGTATTGTTAGGCAATGAATTCACTGGCCTCAAAGGAATTTCTGGAAACTTGGACGACCCTTGTATGATCGAAATATTCAGCTTCCTCCAAGTGACTTTGGAGGTACTATACCCACTAATGAATTTGCTGGTTCCTCTAATAGACTGTGTTGATATTTTAGATATGACGCTAGGTCGTAAAATCTAGTTACTTTCTAGTTGTATGATGTATGATATATTGATTGATATATTCCTAAACAATCCCAATTCTTGCGTGGACATGTATATTAAAAGGAACCCATTGGTAAAATGGGGATCGACTTTGGCGAATCGATTTGATTCATTTGATTCGGTGCACTCTCCAGCAAAGTGTGTCTTTTAAAAGATTACCTCGACTTCTACAATTCCATGAGCCAAATTCCATATGAATAAATCCAACAAGATGGAAATCAGAATCATCACCCTATTCTGATTATCGAATTGGAGGCTATGGATATTCAAGTAATGGGGGCAGAATAAAATGCAGATGTTATGATTATGGCAACAGCTATAAGAGGAGTTGATAATTTTTCGACAGTATCACCAATACTGGAAAGTGGAAAAGACAGATATACTGGTTCTCCTCACTGCATAAGGCATTCCCAAGAGAAATATAAATACAACAATAATATATAATTATACAATAATCGGGTTTTGGACACCACCTCGAGACCCTTCGGGATAGAAAAAAGAAGGTGATTCACGTTTTTCCGAAAACAGGTAATTCAGAAAAACCGAAATCATTAAAGAACTTGAAGAATTTCACCTGAAATTGGTAAGGTTGTATGATGGGACCGATTTGAACGACTTGAAGAGATAAGGCGAATTTTCTATCAATGCAAGCTTGCCTCGCGGCCTAAAACACTCAAATAACACTCCTTTAGCCTGAAGAATCCCTCTTCAATTAAACTCACAGTGACAATGGTTCGCCAGTAGACACTAAGGTACCAAATATGGGTTGAACCATTTTCATATACAGGGTGTTTCCTAAACATGCGGCAAAAATTCAGGGGGTTGTTCCTTGGACTATTTTAGGCATGTTTTGTCCTTGGATGATTTTTGAAAAACCTCTTTGTTTCGAAGATACAGGGCGAACAACATTTTTCATATTTTTAAAATTAATAATAGTTTAAATAAAAATGCGTACCGCACTGTGTTTACTAAGTAGGTACAATTTATTTTTAAATTTGTTTAACAACATTCCAATTACTAAAAACGGCCAGTTTTTTGACTAAAAATTGATAAGTGCAGATGGTAAAGGAATACAGATTAAACACGGTTTTCATTTGAATTCGTTTTGTGATGTATTAGCAATTAACATTTTATCTTTGACTATTATGAATCGCTTGTATGCTGGCTAGAGTTGGTCATTTTCAACAGTTTTTGTAGGTTGAGTTGAATTTTCATGTAATTTTTCATAATAAAATGTTATTATCTGAAATTTTGTTTCCCCTATATCTTCGAAACAAATAGGTTTTTCAAAAATCATCAAAGGACAAAATATTCTTAGAATAGTCCAAGGAACAACCCCCTGAATTTTTGCCGCATGTTTAGGAAACACCTTGTATATCCAGGGTCCTGCAATAGTGGCATTGTGTTGCATATCCCTAGTAGAGGGATAGGAATATTTTTTATGAGGGATTCTTATTGCTCGAGCATTAGGTATGCTATCAAAATATTTTCGATAACCCAGGGTGTTCAGATATTATCGTCGAAAAACCGATAAAAGTTGTGGAAATTATGATCTTTTCCCTCTCCGTTACCAGTTTCCAAATCCTTCTATCGAAACATATATCTCCCTCTGAGTTTCTTGCCGTCTGGGTTTCCACTCCTCCATATTTCTAGAGGTACCTATTCACTCCAAAAATTTTCTTGGCCATCTTGCTCCATCTATTCGTTATATTGTATGTCCGGACCATGACAATTGTTTCCTATCTACGTTGTCAATAATGTCTCTCTCGCAGTTTATTCGCCTCCTAATTTCTGCATTCCCTACTTTTTAAAATTCCAATTCTTCCAAAACTCCTTAAACAACCACTCTCTATGGTCAACAGTTTTTTTTTCTGCTTGTTTCAATCTAATTCCGTACCTACGCGTAATAGAAGATTGTGCATTTTTCGTTCTTTCTTGGTTTTGCTGTCCTCTGTTATTTTTTAAAGATTTTTTTGATGTTGAATACTATTGTTATTAGCCCTTCCTTTGTTATTATTTCTTGAATTTAATTTTTGATATATTATTCTTTATTGAAGATGACTTCCAGGTATTTGCTTTGTCAACTTTTTCATCGATCAATTTTCTAGAGGTAGGTTGTTCATTCCATTGATAACTACGGTTAAATTCTCACTCTGTGAGATCAGCCAATGTGTACTCTACCTTCAATTCTCTGAAGATAGTGAACATGCGTATATCCATCTTATATGTTTCTCTCAATAAATGGGCCTCTCGCCGAGATATCCAACAATTGGATATCGAAAATGAAAACCTGATTCTATAAAATATTCTGCGGAAATGTCAATAAAAATTTTGTTAGCTAACTACTATTCGTTTCGAAAAAATATATGAATCCACCCTTTCAAAGTATATTCACTGACATGAATATAGGGATTTTATATCGTTGTCTAGGGGTATATATAAAAAGGCCGCCGGAACTTAACTATTGTTTATTTACACTATGTACAATTCAACTTCAATTGAATGTACAGCCACTGAACTTTCGTCTATTGTCTGATTATTCGAGTTGATCCGTCTATATCTAACGTCGAATTATCTAACTAGCTGCGTCTAATATATTTCACGTCGAATCATATGCGTCTATCACGTCGAATTCTAACTATGTCCGTCTATTCTCTAACGTCGAATTCTTTAACCTTTTCCGTCTAATCTGTAACGTCGAATACCACCCTCGTTCGTATGTACCGTACTCTCAAGTCTCAAGAACCTCTTCCCCTTACGTCTCCCTATATCGATAAGAACTGCCTGGTCCTCCGTTTTAGGATCGATCGCGTAGTTTACGTATCGTCAAGTCAGTAGCGTATCATTCGTTTGGGTTGGTTGAGAATTCGGATCCCACATGAATATTGGAAATATCGTATAACTATCGAACTTGGTTGTATTCAGTTTTCATCGTACTTTAAGTTCTTAATCTTGTGGTCTGTCGGTCCTTGAGCATGTCTGTCTCCTCTCGTGAAATCAGTATGGAGTGAAATAAAGTAGCTTATTCTTAAACTAGAAATATATCATATTTTCATTATATTCTTGTGTTTTTGAAATCTGCAGCTACCTAGAGCTGTATCAAATATTTTATAATTAAGTGAACGCACTAAATTTGATGAGATAGCCTATAAGTCACAAATATATGTGACGACGGAAAGCAATTTGACATAATGTCTGTGTCTAGCCGAAATTGTTGTCATAATAATTTATTTAAATGTACCTGTATTAATGTTAAAAAAAAAGTCCGAGAAATGAGGAAGAACTTGAAAAAGAGAAATGCTTTTTTGAATTCACAAAAAAAATCTTAATGAATTACACATGGAAATCCTTTTTTTTTTCATTCGAATAATATAATTCTCGTATTGCATAAGTCTCACAAAAAATATCCAACAATGATTTGAATGTCCTAATCTTGCAACTGAAAAATGTACGTGATATTAAATGTCCGGTAAAAAAAGGCGGAATGAAATATCGGGTATCTTCCTTCATTCTGTTACCTCGTTGCCCTTTCGAGGGGTCTTTTCCAGGCCAGGTAACAGCTGAGTTACCGAGATAGAATGGGAAAAAGACATTTCTCTGAATTCGCAAATGAAGAATGAGCTCGTTTGCATGAAAACGCATAGTTATTGCCGGTTCCATAATCTATTCCGCAGTTTGTGAATAACATCATTTATTCAAACGATTCTGGCGTTATTTTCTCAATATTTTCCGTCTACCCTGCTTCTATTCAAATATGAAAACGTGCCTTGTGACACTGGTTCATCGGAGAAGCACGAAATCTATGCAAAAATATGGTTGTATTATTCAGATTCGAGAAAAATCCAACAATGAATAAAAGTGTTGGGACCTAAAAGAGTAGTAAAGGGTGGGATTCAACTTGGAATAAACAAAAAGGGGTGTTTGATTTGTACTCAAGAGTTTATTATTATTTCAGTCAGGACAAGCATGTTTCGCGTGTATGAATCCTGAGCCATACTTGTGCGAGTTAATGTTGCTGGTCTTTTCATGATGGTTCATAACTTTACTCACCGTGAAGTTTGGTGATTTGACAAGAAAAATAGATCAAGACGTCAATACGTTTAGAGATTTATGCATAAAGCTAGGTTGACATGGCAAGTGGATCACAGCTGTGGTTCAAGAATACATGGAAAACGACCCGGGTCAACGGAAGAATCGTGCGAATATTCACGAAATGAACGATTTATCCTAGTTGACACGGGTAGTGAAGCACAGGCGAGGTTAGTTATGTGTAGAGATCGACTCGTGTCAACGGAGGAGTTGTGAAACTATTCTCGAAACGGACGGTTTCGCAGCCGGCACGAACGTAAAATGGGATATCAAACATGTTAGATATTAAACGTGTTGCGTGGTCTTGGAGCGACCATAGTGGAAGTAGACAAGGGTTATTTTCGATTTTTTTTTGTAATGAATTGAGCTGTACTAGGTTTGTGATACTTTGTTAAATTGATTTTTTTTTTGTTAAATACGACTTTGAAAATATTTCCCAAAACATGTTATTGGGATTCAACGGATGAAATAAATTTTTACTACATGTACTGAATATTACAAAATTCAATTAAAAGCTAGGCCAGCACTCATTTCATAAATTTTTTTGGTTTCACAGGAACACTCAAAAATTAGAAAAATCTCATCCCAGCACATCTGTATTTCGATTTTTCTTATGAAAATATGTGTAAAAATTGTGCTGCACTTATGGGAAGTTGTGCCCCTGACATTTCCGTAAAAAAAAATTGAAGAAAGTCAGTCCTGCACTTTGGTTTTTCTTCGGTGAAAATTGATTCAGATACTTTTGCTACATTTGTGCAGTTGTCTTGTTCTGATCAGATTTTCAAAAATAACTCTACTTTTTCTTCAAAGGATGGAAATCAGTTATCAGTAAATTGTTTTAAAATCTGACAGACATCAGTCAGCAGAAATATGTATATAGTAGCCCAACTATACAGAGTGAGTCTTTGCAGGTACATATATTTGAACCGAAGATTCCCGAGGTCAAAAGAAACACTTTTTTTCTTTACTATTTCTTCCGATTCGTTTTTTTTCTCACTCAGTAGGTATACCGGACTTTGATGGAATTTCATATTCGGAAAAGATTCATCATGTCAGTAAAAACCATATTCATTCCACCAATTCCATTCTATTTTCGAGATATAACTGAAAATAACATTTTTTTAATGGATTTTCAAAAGCTCATATTTTTTCAACCGAGCCGATTCGGAAAAATGGTTGAGCAAAAAAGTATTTCCTTTGACGTCAAGAATTTTCGATTGAAATATGTGTACAAATCCAAGACATCAAAGTGTATAAAACAAATCTCGGTCAAAAAGACCAAAACTGGTTCAACTTTTTCTAATTTTTTTGTTTTTGATTAATTTTTTGTGGAAATTTCTACGGAATACCTACCTTTACATGGGTGTAGCACAATTTTTTGATGTGAGTAAAGTTGACCCAGCCCATGTATCAACATTACAGGAATTGTTGATTCAATCCCTAGTGAAATGCGAACTGCAAAAGTTGAATTTAATTCTACTGATAAGTTTATCGAACAATGAAACTCCACCCATTAGGCAATGTTTATTGATCACCCTGTATGACGGTGCCAATAATGGTTTATGAATTTTCTCTATGAATTAATTATTTGTGGTAACGAATTCGAGAAAAGTGCACGTACAGGGTGATCCAATATTTCCGAAAATAGAAAAAGTCCGGATCTGATTTGTTCGCGATTTCAGAAATATTGAAGGAAGGCGATAGTAGAGTGACTACTCTTCAAAATTTGAAATTATTCGGTCGATTAGTTAAAGAGTTATTGAACTGTGAAATTTCACTTATGAGATTAACATCACCCTGTATATAGCAAATGGCGATCTTGATATGAGTCCCCCATGATGACCTCCATTTATGTATCCATTTGCCGCATTCTTCCCGGGATACCCTGCATATAGCCTAACTATATAAAAATATTCTCAGACAAAAACTTTTGTGAAAATATTAACGGCAAGAGAAAATGAAAAAGCGAGATTCCTTGGATGAAAATAGAGCCACAAACGGTTTGAGATTGATCAACAGAAATCTCATGTTTAGAAATTCGGAATGAGATTTAATTCGGTCATAAACAACAGGCAGAAATACCGACAAAGTTAATTCCCATCAAAAAGGAGCCGCATCATAGTCATAAATATCTACATTGACGCAGAAAGACATGTGCAGTCATCAGGGCTGGTCGGCATCCCTTTGTGCCGACGAAGAAACAACATAAATTTGCCAAATAGGTTATGGCAATACGAATATACGTCGTTTCATCGCCCGTGAGTAAGGAGTAAAATCATTGGACGCAATGCACTACCCATGTCAACCTAGCTTTAGACACACGAACCGTTATACTAATTTCAATTATTCACTTTGTAGTAGGTATCTCTTCATGAAATGATGAGGAAATGGATGCATTTTGAAGTCACCATCTGAAAGATATTGTCTGGAAAATGTCGGAAATGCCGATCCTGAAAGGTTAGGTTAGGTCATTTCTATCAATGCTATAGTATTCTGTAGTTTCATCCAAATTCACTGTATGGTTTGACACTTTGTTTCACCAATAACTCGAGAATGTTCGATTCTAACCGATCGGAAACGTGGTAGTTAGTTGTGAAATAATGGAAATAAGGCTTACTAAATATATTGTGAGGATCGTTCCCAATTCTTACGAACGTGCTCAAAGAAGAACTTCTTCGTAAATTTTGTGCACACATCAGTTACATTAATTTTTCCTCATGCCATGCGGTTACATATACACCTTATTTTATCCCCACATTGTGCGGCAAGACTGAATAATCGAATTGATATATAAAATTGGCCTTCTGAGTAAAGTTTAGCTCATTGAATTATGTGAACATCAACCTTTTGCCGCATCTTTTTCAAGCAATATAAAAACTACCATTTTGAGTGAAATTAATCTTCAGCAACTCATTTAAAAAACGACACTGAGTTGAATCAATAAATGTTCATTCACTATAAATATTATCAACAAATAATTCCATTTCAATGCAAAACTTTGTGCACTATAGTTAGGAAAACCACTATTTTAATTGATATTCGAGAATAGTTATTTATAATACAAGTGCAGAAGGCATTGATATTCTTCCACGAGTTCAAAATTCAAAAACGAGCCACGAAGTGTTGAGTTTTTGTATGAACGAGTGGTAGAATGAGCCTTCTGTACGAGTATTATACATTATTTTCTCTAATTCATTGCATTTTTATTGAAATTAATGAAATATTTCCATAAATATCATTTAGTGATTTTTGCATTGAAAAATGTTGGTTGGCAGAACTGATTTCTTTAAGGCAAATTGATGAATTGACAGATAAAGCCGTGGCGGAAAGTTCGGAGTACCAACATATATTAATAAAATATAACCATGAAAACTGTGCGTTTCTGATATATTCTCTCACGATTTTGTTCTACAAGATGTGGAGGAATGAACGGAATAACCACAGAATTAGAGAAAGTAATTTCGATATTCGGCAGAATATCAACACTCAACATATACCTGCCTAAGACAGTTATCGAAAAAGCAAATCATTTAAAATTCATCTTTATGGCTTTTTGAACGCCACTTTGATATGCAGGATCAAAATTGGTGATCACTGACAAATAAGATGTAGTAAATAGAAATCCATTATTTCTGCATAAAAACCAAGCTTGATTACCATAGTAGAATGATCCGATTTAGGTCAAATATACGCTGTTTTGTTCGATAACTCGTTACAATTTTGAAGGTAATATAATTTATCTTCTTCATGTGCCTTGTCGGTTTCGAACGTTGGCTATAATCACAGCAAATTTAATATCATTATGCCTCTATTATCTTGTCCCTATTGGCAAAAATTGAGAAAATCGAATTTAACAAGCCTCTGTTGAAACAAATTTGTTTGCCATGGGCACGAACAGACACTCATCATTTGGTGCCAACTCAAGAATATGAGGTGGATTATAAAAACCTCCCATTCAAGCTCCCGGAGCTTTTGGCGAATCACCATCGGTACCGTTTATCATCACCAGTCACCAAATCGCTTCGATTTTGTTGTGATTCAGTAGCAACTCGCATATGGAAAGTTGTTCCATGAGATTTTTTTGTTAACTCGTATAGACCCATACATCGAGCTTCTTCTTGAGACTAGCCTTATGCGAATGTTTCCAAACAGTTTTTTCTGTAAAAGCTTTAGCTCTTATGAAATCGAAAGAGTGCTTACATGATGATCGGACTCGACAATGTCCATGAATTTATTGACATTTTCGACAATTGGCCTTCAAGTCCGTGGGGCATCTTCAATATCGAAATTACACGGAAATCGACGAAACCATAATTGCGAGGTATTAGCTGTTACAATATCAGTGTCGTTAACATTATCAATATAATCAGCCAACTGGTTTACTATTTGGCCTTTATTGAAGAAAAACTGTAAAATACAGATTATTTTACAAGTTCCCATCTTCGTCGTACGCTCAAACGGAACTCAAACTGAACTGAGTCAACCAATCACAAAAGAGTCAGAAAAGTTTTTGTAGTACGTAATCTCATCTTTCTAACGCTATTTACTGGAACCCGATCGGACTTATACGATGCGAGATACAGATAACTTAAACCATCTACCGGAAAAATAATGGATTTCCTTCGACTATACCACAATAAATGAGAGATTTTTCACCTTAATCAGTAAAATTGATACAAACATCCAGCCTCGTGGTATTTTGGACTTTTTCGAAAATGGTTTCATTCATCCACAGTGTGTCAAAAAAATTGTCGTATTATGATATTATAATTTTGGAGTAATTGAGTTTACTGATTTTGAGCTCTCGTCTCTGAACAGATCACTAAATCATTTCAACACATTAACTGTATTTTTCGAATTTTGAGATAGCAATAGTCTGCAATGATGAGGTTCGACTTGCCGATGACAATTCCGTCCAAAACCAAAATGTGATCAATTTCAAGACGTACACTGAAAAGCAGAATTCCATATTACTAGGACCACATATGTCGACATACCTGCTCAGATGTATAATAAACGTCATAATGAAAGACATCACCTAAGATGCTAGAGTTAATGTAAGGCGGCACATCGAACCAACTCAGAATGGAACACGAACTGAAAACAGAAGAATTCCAATCAAAAGATTTCACAGGCAGGCAAAACTACAAATAAACAGGAGAAAACAACTGAAGTACGAAGTCGAAAAGTTAGAGAAAAAAATATGAGAAACCTACGAGGAGAGTAATAACGGAATCAAAAGAATAGCCTCGAAGCATTCACAAGATGAAACAGCAAAAGTTTTAAAGATCAAAATAGAAAACTCAGGAAAATCTATAGAAACTCAAAGAGAGAAGAATATGAGAAAGAGCTGAATGAATACAGTCAGATGATAAAAATTGGTTGGAGGGATGAACACCACTCAGCATGGAAGATGGAAAAGTGCTTACGGCCTGAGAACACTGTTATTACACCACAACTAACACATACCATTATTTTGAAATCGGAAGTGTTCTTGTAAGTACCACATCCTCTATACGATTATCAAGCCACCGCTTACAGCTGCCTCATTTTCATTTGAATGCACATTATATGACCATCTGAAATCCGGTGAATTGTGATAGGAGATTTAGGTTATGTTAACACAACGACAATGTTGCTAGTTACCACATGGCGTGGCCTTTTGTGAACATAGAAACTGTCATTGATTTCAGTTCTGCTCGGAAATGGAATCGATGGCTGTGTTTATAAGTACAACAATTTCGGCACATTCGAAAACGCAGAATGGAGATGACGGTCGATATGTATCGGCGTTCACGATCCATAATTAAATTATAATACGGAACACCGGAACTTCGGAAGTAATGGGGAAGTGAACGTCAGAGATGAAGCTCAGCGTAACACATATTGGTATTACGCCGGGTGTGCAGCTGTTTGTTAAATCCACCGCACGCAGATGCGGTTTGCTCGGAATGATATATAACTACCCCAATATTATACTGGATGTTGTATCACCTTTCTCTGGTAAGGAGATTTACAGCTCGATGAATTTCGTGCCGACACTGTCGATTGAGACCGATTTTTCTAGAGATATTCAGATTGGTTGAGTTTTGCAATATACAGTATACTAAGTAGGATAGGAAATGAATGTTAGTTCTTTTGGTGAATGTACCGGAGAGAAAAACCGATAAGAAACGTGTTTTCATAACTTTTGAAAAAGACGAAATGAATAATTTGAAGCTGATATAAGGTTAGTAAAAAGAAATCCATTATTTTGGCATGAAAAACAATGCTTTGATTACCTTAGTTCGAATGATTCGTTCTGTTCAATAACTAGTTGCCATTTCGAAATAATATTATAATGCCTCTCCCATAGAACCCCTCGTATATATTAGCAAAAGATTGATTGAATTTGGCAAGCCTTTGTTCATGCGAATTTTTCACAAGCAAGATTGTTCGCCATGGACAGGAACATATGGTGATCGCTTGGTGGCAAGTTCGGACTATGAGGTCAATGTGTGTGGCTTGGCGTTGTCCTGATGGAGCACAATTCTGCTCCTATTAGCCACAGCTGGTCGCTTTTCGGTGATCGCATCCTTCAGAAGGTCTAATTGTTGACAGTACTGTTCCGAGTTAACAGTTTTGCCGTAGGGGTTGAAGTTAAGTGAGTAGCTCATAGTAGATAATTCTGTAAATCCCATCAATCACTCATCAAAACCTTTCTATCAGTCAATCCGAGCTTGGCCACCATTTCCGCCGGCTCACCGTGTTACGATCACGACCGTTTCCGCTTGACGTTCTCGTTGATTCACTTTTCATCACCAGTCGGCAGTCACCAACCGTTTCAAAAATGGGTTGATTTTGTTGAAATTAAGAATTTATTCGTAGATGGAAGATCGATCCATCAGGGTTTTTAAATTTTTTTCGTGTGGTCCCCTACATCGAGCTTCTTATTGAGATCAGCATCATGAAATGGGTGACAAAGGTTTTTTTTGCAATCTTTAGCTCTTGGGCAATCGAAACAGTGCTCACAAGACAGTTATACTCGAAAATGTCCATGGTTTTATTAACATTTCCTTAAATTAGCCTTCCAGTGCGTTGTACATCTTCCCCATCGAAATTACCGGAACGAAATCAACGAAACCAGAATATGGCGTGATTGGCTGTTACCGTATAAGGGCTATAAACATTTTGAAGATTTTCAGCCGCCTCGCTTTCATTTTCGCCTTTATCGAAGAAAAACTGTAAAATACACCGTTATTTCTCCTTGCAAGTGTCTATCTTGGACGCACGCTCAAACTGAACAAGTCAATCACAAAACTGTCAAGAAAGTTTTTGTAACAAGAAATCTCATCTTTCCAACGTCATCTTGTGGAACCTGATTGGAGATATACAACGCGAGATATTAATACCTAAAGAAAAATAATGGATTTATTTCTAATATGCCTAATATAAGAGAATGTATATATGTTCTGTCCTCAGATAAAATGCTTTTTCTGACTAGACAGTACTATACAATCCGTTGGAAAACACTTTGGGCAATATCCCATATATCATTGTGGAATATATGGGTCTCTGCAATCTTGAAAAATATTCAGGTCACTATTTGCGTTTGAAATCAGCAACTGTTCGGGAGAAGCTGGAGTCTGTATAACTACGCTGAAATATCATGCAGGTTGCGTGAGTTGCTAAAAGATAAATAAGAGACAATATTTCGTCAAAAAGGGAAGTTTCAAGAATGCTTGCAGGCATACCTTCGGAATCTGTTTTTTTTTTCAGAAATTTGATAACTTCTCAATGCAACATGAATCTACGTTTAATGCAAGCAATTCAACATTCAAAAGATCTATTGGCAAAATTCATATCTAAAATTTACAAGATCCTGTAAGAATTGTCAATTAGAAGCTCGATGTATGGGACCACACGAAAAAAAAGCAAATAAAAAACCTCATGGACCGAACTTCCATCGGCTAATCGATGCTGAATCTTAACAAAATCGACCAATTTTTGATGCGGTTGTGACTGGTGATGAGAATTGGATAACTTGCGATGATGTCAAGCGAATGAGCCGGCGGAAACGGTAGTCAAGCTAGGATTGACGGCCAGGAAGGTTTTGATGTGCGATTGAAAGAGAATTATATGCTATGAGCTGCTCAATTAACTCTAATTTGGTAAAAAATAAATATAAACACTCATTAATTTCTACAGATTTTAATTATTTCGCCGTCTAAGCGGCTTCATCAAGGTTACATTGCAAAGTGTTGAATTTTGAAAACCATTTTCAGCTATATATACACGAAAAATGAGAGTGACTATGGAACAATAAAATGTTTGATTTATGGTTTCTTTGATGGGTCTACGGTCTTCTCGGTTCGGGGTACTATAAGAGTTTATTTGATGCAATTTGGAATTTACAAAAATTTTTATTTAAAGATGTTCAAAAGCGGTGACTTATTTACATCTGATTGGGAATTGGGAATCAATATGAATTTCCACCAAGTATGGACTGAATCCATTAATTAATTAACTCTAACTTCAACCCCTACGGCAAAACTGTTAACTCGGAACTGTTCTATCAATTTAATATTAATAAAAAAAGTTGATAGTGTTTATAATTTCTTATGATATATTTAAATAGATATAAAAATTATTTCTCTGTTAACGGTATATGCATTACGAATTCAGGTACGTTGAAGGGCCAATTTAGTATTCAGATTTTCAGTAACAAAATAACATCGGGTATGACATAACGTAAATTGAATATCTCTTCCATTTGTATTGAATGTGACTTGCACTATATAATTATATCCGATACAGTATGGAACGTTTCTACTTTATGGCGGTATTTAAAATACACAATTATGAAAAATAAGTATTATAATTTGTAATGGGATCGAAATATGACTGATGAGCAAAGATTCATTGAACGTCGAAACAGTTTCGACTATTTTCTTGGAGTCAACGGTAAAAATGATCAAAATGCACTTCATTTTAGGAGAAAACACAAAATTTGACTTTGACTTAAATTGTGGCCTAAGAAAGATTTTCCGCCGAATTCATTTTCAACATATATCAAATTTTGAATCAATGACATTTTAAGTGAAAGTGGAGAAGGTTGTATTAATAGAGTAAGAAACATAGATAGTGGTAGTATACGCAATTTTCACATGTTCACAACATGGTTAGATGACGTTGTCGGATGTGATATATTTTCAAATCCACAATTATATTAAATCATTATAAATGTAGAATCCAGTTATTGTTCCCCGTAAATAATTGCGATGGTCAACCGGATGCTTGAAGACCTATTAGTTTCTTCTTTAGTGTCGAGGGCATGACAGTTTCAATGAATTTACAGGGAACGAATTGTTATTGTACATATAATGTAAAAAGGATGTGTAATTCTTCGAGGTGTCGAAGATTATTGGGGGGTTGGGAAAGTTCGAAGACAACACGGTCGTACCAGATGTGTCACATCTGTGTATCAGGTTCTTGTCCTTCGAGAATATTCGATTTCTAGGAATCCGCGAAGACCTTTGTGAGCGGTACGGCGAAATTCTCATTGGACTAGGGGATGGTACTTTCCCTAAGGGTGTGGTCAAGCCGAAAGAAGGAAGGTCGATATTCGAGACATGGTAAGTACCAATCGTCAGGGAGTCAGTTCAACTCAAGTCGAAGACGGGTAAAGTTCAACTTAAGCCGAAGACGAGTCAAGTTCGTTGGTCAACTTAAGAGGTAAGACGAAAAGACGGTTCGCGGACTAAATTGAGGCGAGTTAGAGACAAGACAACCGAAAACTTGAAGTACGACGAACACGTGATAAACGAAGACGTTTCGAGTAATCAACAAACGAGTTAAAGACGAAATTCAGTACCGTAGTGAGAAACTTGTAATTAAGACGTAATTAGGTACTTCTCAATACTGAGTTTGTACTGTATAAGTGTGGCTTTGTAAATAGATGTAAATAATTGAAAAGAGTTTGATTATTACAAATCCAACAAAGTCACGGAGAAAAAGAAGAAAGGCCAGGTAATCGAATCATACCTCTAGACGATCGATTAACCAAGCCTACATAAATGTATATTATAATGAATGAAAAATACTTATTGGTATGATTCTCGATTGAATATGCATATTTGAATATTTGAAATTCGATATTTTCCACAAGTTTTGAATTTATATTAAGAAGAATTTTCATTATTTTCTGCATCTACCTGCTGAAATCCAAGGTTTGGGAATTGCTTGATTCCCGTAGTTTGGAGGTTGAAGTTTGTTTTCTGAATTTCTGATATATTTAGGTGTTAACCTTGATTTTTTAACCTATTTTGAGGTGATATGAAACATTGATTCCCTATGGGACATAAGAAGTGTTTTCATTTCGGAGAAACCTTCGAATTGAGTGAAATATCGTATCCACTGTTATGTTTTCATTTCCGCGCCTCTTATGTCAAATTTGATAGTTCATATTGGTGACAAAATTCGCTGACTGCAAATGACGTATGTTTCCTCTATCTAAGTATATTAGTCTAAGGTTTTACTTGATAATAGAAATACATTCGTTGGATATAACAGAAAATACTATTTCTACCTGCGCATTCGCCATTTTGCATTTAATTCGGAAGGCTTCCTTACAAATTCTTGTGCTGAACTACAATATCTGATTAAAAATACGATGGACTAAAACCTCGTTAACTAGAACGACCACTCAAAAACAAGAGAAGATTAAAATTTTGAACCCTTTTAAAATATGAACGTATGAAAACAACATTCGTTAAAACATTAACAACTCATTCTCTACATATTTCAAACATTCTGATTTTTCCATTAGTAACTAATTCGAAATAACGAATCACATGAAATTTCCACGGGAAACTCTTTCAGATGATAAAACAACTACGAAAACTCTGCTGCATCGGACAGAAATATATATCGGGGCCCACAAAAACCATAATCATATAAAAGTCCATCCTACTCTATTATGATTCCAGCTCGTACTGGCTATTATTGTCAGACGAGCTGTTTTTCACTGACACAACATATTTCGAAGCGTTAGAATCGATTAATATTTCTGCACTATGACCGATCCTTCCTGAATTTTTCCACTGGCTAGCTTCTATATTTATATGCTTTTTGATTGGTGTTGCTGTCCAATTTTATCTATGTTGAATTATTACAGTTGTCATTTCTAATCAATATGACTTTGAAAAAATTGATATTTTCTTGAACAACATCAAAAATTGCACATTTTACATATTTTGCAAATAATATATTTCTAAACCATATCAAATTTGTCAGGATAAAGTAATTTGAAACTGAGATATTTTTTCATAATCGTAAAAATTCAATACAAAGAAAAAAGTGAAGCATTGACGTAAATTCAGGAACTTTTCATCACTTGTTCATTTATGTGTCACTTGGAGACTCAGAACTCTTTATAGTAACTGTAATGAGGTGTTCATGGTGCATGGAAGTCCTTTCCTACTTTTTTCTTTATATTCAACTTGAGTTTTCTATTACTGATGAAGCTATAAAATCGAAGTTTGAAATTGTTATTCTTGGGCACTTGGGCAGATTGCTCCATCATATCATCAGTAGACCTATTATTTTCGATTTTTGGGCCGGAAATGGTCTCAAACAATTAGGTTGTACACAGTGATGACGAATTTGTGGGCAAAGAACGGAATGACCAAGGAACTTGATATTTTCAAGGTAGATTCGCATCTTGAATGCAAGTTCGTCAATAGGCAAATACCCTCTAAACTAAATGGATTTTAACTATTGACGAACTCTCCCCGAGTAAATATGAGAGTTTGAGATTTTGTTTTGCAAATATTACAAAATCACCATCAATGAAAATAAAAAGTTAAATTAAGAAGTGAAATGGTCACCAGAGCCAGTGAATATTCAAGAAGAATATCAAAATAGTTATTTCGTGACCGGTTGGGTTTATATTCTAAGCGCTTCCGATTTTCCGAAAGATGCCCAAGCCATTACATCATCTCTCGGGCAAGCAAAGAGTTATTACACTGCTTACAAGAAGAAGTTAAATTTGATTTTAATAAATGATCTTTTTTTAAATTGAACGATTTCTGCATTTGTCAACCATTAGTGATAACATTTTCAAATAAAAAATGATAGTTCAAAAGAAGTCTTTATTACGTTGGAATATTTTATACAATATGTATGAACAAATTTTTCACTCAAACATGTACGCTCTTATCGAATATTTCCCTCCTGTCATAAATTCTTTGTAAATGGATGCAATTATCGAAAATTACAGCGATTATTTTTTTCACATGTCAAAATCTGACATTCTGGTGACTTCGAATAATATAGCAATGTATTATTCCAGCCAATCATTCGGGATTATACTGATAATACTACCTTCTCATCGATAATACCTTGTTTACATTGAAACGTCAAAATTTTACTTTGAATTCATCATTATTGACAACTTGAAAAGCATTATTGAGAAACGAACACAAACCGATTCAGTGCCATCACCCAATGAAATATTGAACATTCAAATTGTTAAAAAAATAATCATCTCAAATACAACTCGTTCTTCAAATTTTATCAGAAATTTTTTCATTTTCTTCACTCAAACTTGTTTATTTGAGGCAAAAACATTCAAACTAACCGCATATAGATAAAATCGTCCTAACGGACTCGTGATTTTATCAATTAGTTTGTTTTCATGTTTTTGCCAAATAAACAAGTTTTCGTGGAAAAAAAAATTATAGATAATAATTGAAGCACTCGTGGTATTACCTTTGATAATTGCATTGTAGGAAGCGAAATAGCCTTGCGATAATTGCACTGTTCATAGATGCATAGTTTTTATATGCATCTCACACAGTTCGAATCTAATAATAATAACGTCACTTTGACAGTTTATTCGGGAAATTAAATATTTATTTCCCCAAATTACACTCGTGCATCAATATGACCAGATAATTTCGCATTCCAGCGTGTTTTTTCTTTGAAAAACTGTATTAGGTCATTTTCATTTTTGCAGAAAGAGCACGACCGAACGTTCATTTCCAAAAATGAAAATGAACTCGTGCAGTTTTCATGACAACACGCTGTCATGCAAAATTATCGATAATTTTGATGCACTTGTGCAATTACTTACGAAAATCGAAGCTTCAAAAAGTAAACAATTGTATAGGTACCACTATGAAACAATTTTCATCACACAATGAATTGAGATTTTATACATCAGGATTTGTCTCAGTGCGTAATAATTACACATACAATAACGTTTTTTGTTAAAAAAAAAAGCGATTTGAAATTGCATGTAGAATTTATGTAGGCTTGGTTAATCGATCGTCTAGAGGTATGATTCGATTACCTGGCCTTTCGTCTTTTTCTCCGTGACTTTGTTGGATTTGTAATAATTAAACTCTTTTGAATTATTTACATCTATTTACAAAGCCACACTTATACAGTACAAACTCAGTATTGAGAAGATCTTAATTACGTCTTAATTACAAGTTTCTCACTACGCTACTGAATTTCGTCTTCAACTCTAGTTTAATTACTCGAAACGTATTCGATTATCATGTCTTCGTCGTACTTCAATTTTTCGGTCGTCTCGTCTCTAACTTGTTCGCGACTCGTCTTAATCTAGACCGCGAAACGTCCTTTCGTCTTACGTCTTAAGTTGACCGCCCGAACTTGACTCGTCTTCGACTCAAGTTAAACTGTATCTCTGCCGATTGGAACTACTCTGTCTCGAATATCGACCTCCCTTCTCTTCGTCTTGGCCACACCCTTAGGGGAAAGTACCATCCCCTAGTCCAATAAGAGCTTTGCCGTACCGCTCACAAAGATCTTCGCGGATTCCTGGAAATCGAATATTCTAGAAGGACTAGAACCTGATAAACAGATGTAACACATCTGGTACGACCGTGTTGTCTTCGAACCTTATCAACCTTCCAATAAATATCTTCAAGATTTACAACTCTTGACATATCTTCGACACCTCGAAGAATAAAACATCCTTTTTACACTATGTACAATAACAATTCGTTCCCTGTAAATTCATTGAAAGTCTCATGCCCTCGACACTTAAAGAAACTAATAGGTCTCCAAGAATCCGGTTGACCATCTCAATTAGTTACAGGGAAAAATAACTGGATCCTACATTTATATTGATAAAAATTTGAAATATCCTGTTGAAGTACGTAAATATGTGACTTCATGTCAATGAAATTCCCATTTTTAATTTTCCAAACACGTTTTTTATATTTCAAGTCAACGCCAATAAAAAGGGCGCATAACAGATTGACGAGAGACCGAAAATTTTTCCCTAAATGAAATTCCATTACGTTTCATTTCAATCAGCCCATCCTTCCGACTGTCTCGTCTTGTCCGTCGTCCGGGTATTCCTCGAATATCAATTTTATTTATTTTTGTATCATCGTCGGATGTAATTAAATTCAAATTCGGTCGGAACGCCTCGGCCCGAACAAACAGAACGTGCTTGGGAGTGTTCGGGACAAGAAAGAAAAATCTCATAGCGCCCCGTTCTCTACTTTTGTTTGCGCGTTATCTGATATCATTCGAGCGGAAATAAAAACTGGATTCATCAAACATCCGGCCGCGAGAACCGATTCAAAACTGACTAATTGCGGCTGGATGATTCTAATGGATCCGAACGCACAACGGAATTGCGGATGCTGCGGTTCTGAACTTTCTGCTATGGCTATCATTAAAAACGAGATTCTGTTTGTTTATCGGAGCATTTGGAGTTACGGCGCGATCCTCGAAATGGAAAGATGATTTTTTCCCTATTCGGATCGAATTTTCCATTCAAGAATATAAACATGATCCGGATACTTCAATAAAATCATACATTTCAACATACAGGGTGTCCCAAAAAGATCACGTCAAACGAAAACGGAATGTAGATCAGAATGTGTTCTACCTGATGTGATAAAAACGTTTTTATGAAAGTCTCACAGTTTTCGAGATATTCGATGTTTTATGAAAATGTTGAATTTTTTCACTTTAACTACTTCCTCTTATGCCATAGGCACATTTAAATATTTTTCGAATCAGTTTTTTTCCATGAATATTGTTGAGATTCTGTTTGTTTATCGGAGTATCTGGATTTACGGCCATCCACGAAATGGAAAGATGATTTTTTCCCTATCTGAATCGAATTTTTCATTCAAGAATATAAACACGATCCGGATACTTCAATAAAATCATACATTCCAACATAAAGGGTGTTCCAAAAAGACCACGTCAAACGAAAACGGAATGTAGATCAGAATGTGCTCTACCTGATGTGATGAAAACGTTTTTATGAAAGTCTCATAGTTTTCGAGATATTCGATGTTTTATGAAAATGTTGAATTTTTTCACTTTAACTACTTTTTCTCAAGTCATAGGAACATTTAATAGTTATTTATGCAACAAGTGCAAAAAGTGAATGTTTATTAGTTGTGTTGTTCAACTCGGCCTAACGGCCTCATCGGACAATTTCACGTCGAGTGCAATAAACAATTTTTGCACGAGTAGCATACAACATTTTTTCTACGTTCATGCAAAAAGCAAAAAATGATTTATTGAGTTGCGGCATTAGGTGTAGGAAAATGAAAAGCGCAACTTGAATACTTCATTATTAATATCGATTTGAATTGAAACAAGAACTAATACGTTACGAACAATTTAACTCAAATTTTATTTTTACCCTCATTGTTGAAAGTGAATGAACAATTGGTGCAATTTTCAATATGAATATTTCGTAGTGCAATACTCTTTAAATCCACTTCTTGATTTGTTACTGCTCTAAACGTACTAGTACTTGGTAACTGTACATCGTTATTTCCTTCAGGCTGAAATATTTGTTTGTCATGATGACAGCACGTTGAAGTAGAATGAAAGATGAGTGCAATAAAAACTTTATTGCACTAGTGCAATAAAGAACTTCTTTTTCCACTAAATATAGTTCAATAAGGGTTTGCTTTTTGCATGAATGTAGAAAAATACTTTTTGAATCAGTTTTTTCCGTGAATATTGTTGAGATTCTGTTTGTTCATCGAAGCATTTCGAGTTACGGCGATCGTCCAAATGGAAAGATGTTTTTTCGTATCCGGATCGAATTTGCCTTTCAAGAATTTAAACATGATCCGGATACTTCAATAAAATCATACATTTCAACATGTACAAGGTGTTCAACATTCAAAGGACAATGTTGGAGGGAAGTGATGACTTTGAGTGAAAATACAATAATAATAATAAGTGAATAATAAGTGAAAGTCTCTCTGATTGGGTGGAAATTGCCTAGATCTCCGACATGCTTAGTTCCATAGCGCTCCTTAAAAGTTTATTCAAATGCGTAATTAAGAGGAAATACCACCACGAACGATTGAATGATCAGTAGAAGTTAGGAATATTACAATAGTTCCAACTCATAGAAAAGTTTGTACTATACGAGACTTTTCATACATTTTCACATAACTAGAGTTTTGTTTCTGTCGTAATGTTTTTTGTAAGTTTTTTGTAAGTTTTTTTTAGGTTTTTTTTTACGAATATTTTCGATATATATTAGTGTTTTATGGGGATACCATAGCATAAATTCGAAAAGTTACCAAAATTATAATTTTTTTGGATTCGCATATTGGAAGTATTGAAATACTTCAATATACATTTTTGTTCACAAAAATTATGTGAAAACTCTGTAAAATAAGTGATTTGTTAGAAGAGATATCTCTAATTTAGTTTTGAATTGAGCAGTTACATGATGGTAATGCCTCCTATGGAGAACCATTCTGTTCTCTCTGCTTACAAGAAGCATGTTAATTCATAGACCATAAGAAAGAAATAAGCATTTTCGAAAGCTAGACAATTTGGGGAAAAAATCACATCAGAAATAATAATAAAGTTTATTTTCCGTTAAATAAACAAATAACAACACTGAGGTATATAAAGATATCATAACCAGTGCGTGACATTAAATTAATAATTAAGATCGTCCATTGAGAAAATTTAATGAAAAATGCAGGAAATGTAAAGATAATGGAAAATATATCATATGTTAAATTTTTTCTTACTATAAATAGAATGAAATCCAAGAATCGGGGAATTAAAGTATGTCTGATCAGGTAAATTACGTCTAATCAGAGTAATCAGGTAGGTGTTTGTCATTATTTAATTACAATATATTATAACTAAATACAGGGTGTTTCATCATAAACTGGACAAACATATATATTCGTGTAGAGGACATCGGGAGAATCATTTTTGCCTTATACAATATATCCCGTTTTCGACGCATAAGCGAGATACAGGGTGTTAAACGTCAATATTGAGCAAGATTCTTATGGGTATGGTCAGTTTTGTATAACACTCAAAGAAACGGTTTTTGGTGAAATCTCAGTATTTTTGGGTCCCCTATTCAGAAAAGTTGATGAAATCCGAAAAAAGGATTACAAAATGGCGAAAAACCTGCAACGTTCCTAATTTTTTTTTCCGGTGGTCAAATTGAATTTTAGTTTCTGAATGAACACAATTTTCTAAGAATTTCTGTGCAAACATTTTTTCAAAAATCGAACACAAATTTTTTTTTACATGTCCACAGCGATAAAAATATTTCACCCGAAATGGATGAAATTTTGTACAATTGTACTCCTTCAATTATCAATCACGAATATGAAAACAAAATTGTAAAATATTAAACGGTTTCGTTACTACAGCCATTCAAATGTTTCATTTAAACCTCCAAAAAAAATTTGGAATGGCTTCTTGGAGTCAAAATTATTGAATTATTGCTATTTCCAAAAATTCCGAATGCTGAAATGTATTTATACAAAAAAAATTCGGTGAAACTTAGTTGGGAGTCGAACCCTCGATTCCAACGTAAGTATTAATGAAGAAATTAAGACAGTTCTAAGGATATTAATATTCGTTGCTAAGCAACGGAAGTTCGTAGCTCATAGAATTCTACTGCTTATTTGAATTTCACTGAATATAATTTCGCAAGTATCGTGACACGAATTTGTTTGGAAACGAAAATGAAATATTCTCTTTTAGAAAAAAATGATATTGTGCAGGCTTATTATGAAGTGAATTGCTCAGGTAGAAAAGCAAGGGAAATTTACTCCCGCAGATTTCCAAGCAGAAATTTGCCAAACTTCAAAACTTTTTATGAAACAGTACGCAAATTACGTGAAGAAGGAGATTTGCACCGGAAAAAGAAGGAAACAATAAGAACAAACGATGATCGCATCCTTAATTTAGTAGGAGATAACCCAATGATTTCAACAAGAACTCTTTCGAACCACCCTTCAGTGAATAAAAGTACTGTTTGGAGAGTACTCAAAAGGAACAGCTTCCATCCGTTCCATTTCCAACTTTGCCAAACTTTAGAAGACGGTGATTTTCATAGAAGAAAAGAATTCTGTCAGTTTATTTTGAGAAGAGTACGTGGAATTAGGGATTTTCTCCATCAAATTTTATTTACGGATGAAGCTACTTTTCATAGGGGTGGTTTCTTCAACAGAAAAAATAATATTTTATGACATAGAGAAAATCCGCATGCCACGGTATCAAAAAATAGCCAGAAGAGGTATTCAGTTAATGTTTGGGCGGGAATAAAAGATAAATTCATTATCGGACCATACATTCTTCCTCAAACATTGACTGGAAACGGCTATTATCACTTCCTGACGGAGATTCTGCCAGATTTTCTTGAAGATATTCCGCTGAGTCAGATTCAGGGCATTTGGTACCAGCATGATGGTTGCCCTGCCCACATAACTCGTGATGTAAGAGAGTATCTAGATGAAGAATACCCACGCCGATGGATTGGCCGATTAGGACCTATCGCATGGCCTCCTCGTTCGCCGGATCTCACACCACTTGATTTTTATTTCTGGGGACATCTCAAAAGTATTGTTTATGATAAGAGAGCTCCAGTGAACTCAAAGGAAGAACTTATTCAACGAATTGAATCAGCTGCCGAGGAGATCCGGCAAAACCCCGAAATGATACGTTCAGCGGTCGATAGTGTTGCGAAAAGGGGCGAGAATGTGTATTCTTAAAAATGAAAACATCTTCGAAAACGATTTATAAATTGATTTTTCCACTAATCTGTTTTTTTTTGTGTTTATAAAATGTAGAATTATTAGTAAAAAATTCAGGTTTATTCCTTGAATAATTCGTTTACTAATGAGCATGAACCATGACATTTTTTCCAAAAGAGAATATTTCATTTTCGTTTCCAAACAAATTCGTGTCACGATACTTGCGAAATTATATTCAGTGAAATTCAAATAAGCAGTAGAATTCTATGAGCTACGAACTTCCGTTGCTCAGCAACGAATATTAATATCCTTAGAACTGTCTTAATTTCTTCATTAATACTTACGTTGGAATCAAGGGTTCGACTCCCAACTAAGTTTCACCGAATTTTTTTTGTATAAATACATTTCAGCATCCGGAATTTTTGGAAATAGCAATAATTTAATAATTTTGACTCTAAGAAGCCATTCTAAATTTTTTTTGGAGGTTTAAATGAAACATTTGAATGGCTGTAATAACGAAACCGTTTAATATTTTACAATTTTGTTTTCATATTCGTGATTGATAATTGAAGGAGTACAATTGTACAAAATTTCATCCATTTCGGGTGAAATATTTTTATCGCTGTAGACATGTAAAAAAAAATTTGTGTTCGATTTTTGAAAAAATTTTTGCACAGAAATTCTTAGAAAATTTTGTTCATTCAGAAACTAAAATTCAATTTGACCACCGGAAAAAAAATTAGGAACGTTGCAGGTTTTCCGCCATTTTGTAATTCTTTTTTCGGATTTCATCAACTTTTCTGAATAGAGGACCCAAAAATACTGAGATTTCACCAAAAACCGTTTCTTTGAGTGTTATACAAAACTGACCATACCCATAAGAATCTTGCTCAATATTGACGTTTAACACCCTGTATCTCGCTTATGCGTCGCAAACGGGATATATTGTATAAGGCAAAAATGATTCTCCCGATGTCCTCTACACAAATATATATGTTTGTCCAGTTTATGATGAAACACCCTGTATAGTTTGAGATCATTGATTCATTAACTTCACATTCATGGCATATTTCATTAATTTTACCAATTATTGTGCAATTTCACGGGTAATAATATAAATAAAATCAAAAGATCATTCGAATTTCGAGGATGTATTGCAAATGAGTATAAAAAATTTATTCTATAATCAAAACTGTGAAAAATTCATTGTAATTGATTAAGGAGTAATCAGGACGATAAACAATTATTATCAATATTACACAGTTAATATTTCTCTTCTTTCTTCCTGTTCTCTCACCCTGTTTGTGATGGGTATGTTAATGTTTTGTTTTCTCTGTAAATATAGAAAACACTTCTTCTCAGGGAAATTTCATTTTTGTTGAACGCTGATTTTGCAATGTTTGAAAGAATTCGACCTACCTATACTAGTACCTAACTGCTGTTTGTAATTAACGATTTATAGGCTCCCTTATACCTATCTGGCAGAGGTTCTTCTTTTCCAATATTATTGATTCTGATGATGCGGTCAAAACAAACTTCGAAAAAAAGCTTAAAATTGTTATTTTATATTTTTGAACTTGGTCGGATCTGTAGTTATGGAATTGGGTTACGGTTCTGACGAAGATATATACAATATGTTGTTCCTCGAATAACTATACAGGTTTTCAGTACAAATGCAGGATTTTTTGAGAATCTTGAATCAGTGTTCTAATGTCCTAAGTATATTCATTCAAAAGATCTATTTGTTTTATGTATTTAATCGAAAAAATGATGCAGCAAAAGACTCTTGAAGGTCATTATGCATCTTCATGAAAATTTAACGAAATGAGTATAGAATAATGACCAATATTAAGTTTTTCTGACTTGATGGTAACGCAGGTCGGAACTGGGAAAATCATATTTTTCGTGGTACATCTTGTAGAAGACCCTTTACCTACATCAAATTTAAAAAAAGCGAGTTTATCCTCATAAATTATTTTGGATACCTTATCAAACAAAACTAGTGGCAGAATTATCACACTTAATATAAATATTTCTCTATTTCAGTATCGTAATGAGTTCATTACAGTTTAAAAACAGTGCTGTCATGAACTCATTACAAATTTATCATCAAAACTGCATCATCAAGCCAGCTCATTGGCATATTGGTTTTGATGAAGTGATCAGCTTAGAATTTGTCACGAAATTTGAGTTTATTATTTCATATAAACTCTCTCTTTCATATCAACTCTATCGGTTTCATGCTCACGTAAATATTGTATAATATTTTAGAAATTGTTCTTGAATTTTTGAGCACGAATAGAACCTTGAAATTAGCAGGAAAAAAATAAAAGAAATCTTAGCATTCAAAGATCCAAACCTATTGTGCAAATAGGGTACTTCTGTTCGAAAATGGCCAGCTGGATTGGCAAATTGAGTTTGGGGACGGATTCGATCTGCCAAAATTCGAAAAATTTTGACGAAATGATCTTTTCGGTGAACGAGTTCATAAAAAAATATGGATGAATATTTAATACTAACATTTCATATAATGAAACACTTCAGAATTATTCAAATTGCAGGAAGTCATTATAGCCATAGAAATAATCTATCCTTATTAGAATTCCAGAACAAATCGTTCTACCTATCAGTATTCCAGACTTTGAACGCGTTAAGTTGAAAAATCTTCCAAAGAAGTCAGTCAATAAAGGACTCTTTGAGCATACGCATCTAGAGCGCGTGATATTGTCATATCATAATCACCGAAATGTGTCATATTGAATTTGATAAATTTTCGAGGGGAATAATGGTACGTAGCATCTTTGATTTACATTCAAACCGTAATTTTCTTTTCGAATCAATCATTTCAACACCATTACTTCTAAAGTCTACTGGGACATATAGCGTAAACGAGAATGATTGATAAAATCAATGAATCTCCGAACTTGCAGAAACGTGTATAGGCTGACAGCATGAAATAGACCGTCTGATGCATAATCAGATATAAACTAAACGATATTCATTTTATTTAGAAGGAAATCAGTGAAAATCAGTATTGTATTTCATCGATGAAAAAAAGAAAAGCTTGTAATTCGGACAACCGAAATGATCTATCAACGATTCACGTGTGAGGTGAAGGTGGCATTGGCATTGCATACTACAGGTCCTTTGTGGTTCTGCACCGTTATACGGCCTTTCTTCTTCTTCTTCCTCCTCATTGGAACTTGGAACTTCTTTCTCTTTTGCAGTTAGGCTATTAGCCTTTTACAGCTCATTCTCAATATAATTCACCTCTGGTCAGCTATTTCGATCGGCTCTAGCAGGTGGCAATATGCCACTGAGGTTTGTGTAATCATTGCACAATCTTTGTGCCAGTAGGTGTTTGGCTGTAACACACACTTCCTAGGGAAGTGCCATCTTCGGTATTTCTTTGTTTCCTAGGAGCTTTCTCATCATAGTCGCAAGCCTTCCTTATAAGAGGGTTTGCGTGATTTTTCATCCTACTGAAGGTCTTCACGCTCAGGTCTTTGAGATAGTCATCTAGGAACGGTATTTGCAGGTCTTCATGTATTCGTACGTTGCTGACAAACCATGGTGCATTTTCGGCTCGTCTCAGGATCGTATTCTGCATGACTTGAAGTCTGTAAATGGATGTTTGCGGCGTTTTCCCAAGCCGGGCATGCGTAAGAAATGACCGGCCGAAAGGTGAAGAGAAGAAGCTTACTTCAATTCTCCATCGAGCAACCAAGATTGAAGTCTGTAGATGGCTTTTTGTAGGTACACCGTTGCCATTTTGGGACACCACGAACTGGCAAGAATGGCGGTATGGTTAGCGTACAGTGCCATGGAGGTTTTCTATTTTTGTTATGTCGGATACATATATTGAGAACAATAATGGAGACAGCAGAGATCCTTGCGGAACTCCGGCTGAAAGAGACTCATCTCAAGACAATATTCCGTCAACTCTGGCACTAAACTTGCGAGAATGCAGGCAGGTGGCTACTAGTTGAACTATGAAGAGTGGAAAACCGGCCGCAAGTTTGTATAGCAGTCCTTTGTGCCATACTTCATCGAACGCTTTGGCCATATCCAAGAACACAGCTCCTGTGATTTGTTTGCGGTTATATCCATTCGTGATTTGTTCCACTAATCGAAACATTCGCCGCACAGAGGAGTGTTGGCTTTGAAAACCGAACTGTTGCAACTGTATGATCTCTTTTTCTGTCGTTATCGTCTTCAATCTTTTAAGAATGACCGCTTCCGTAATCTTCCCTATGCACGAGAGAAGACTGATCGGTCTGCGGAAATTTATCATCTTTGCCGGCATTTTTTTCATTCCTTGAAAAAAAACCTTAGTCGTAGCGCAGTATTGACCATATTTGTCAGTGCTGGCGTTAATAAGAAGTAAGAGCAAATTGGTTGCGATTGAACGATAAGGAGGGAGGTCACTGATACAAAACAGTGAGAACGAGAAAGTGAAATTGAGGAAATTAAATATCAACAGTGACGCGTCGCTTGAGCTCAGGCGCAGGCGCGTAGTGTGGTAACTAAGTACGCGGAATTAAAAAAAAATACGTTCAATCAGTACCTCATAAATGAAATAATGATCGGTATATATAGGCGATCTGTCGTCAGAAAATGAGGATTTTAATCCTACTAATGGTCTAATAATGAACTTTTTCTATAATACTTGCATGAAAATAACCTTACATGTAAGTGGTATATCGACAAAGGTAATGAGATAATGTTATCTTTATGAAACTGAAAGTCTTCGCAGTTTGAACCTGCGTGGTAATAAAGTTCTTCAAAAATAGTATATCAATAGAAAATAATTAGGAATAGGCAACTTTCATAAATACAGATATTTCAACAATCCAAAACTTGCGTTAAAATCCTCCATGGTCCTCAACATGATGGCTCTCCTCTCAGGAACTACTCCTTCTATACTTCCCCAATCTCCTCGATTCCAAGTTGGCTGTCCCTTGAAATCGATCTCCAGAGTTGTCGATATCTCAGCAATAATCTCACAGTTCTACGTAGAAAAATTGGGGCTCCACCAGGATGTTATGACACAACGACGATCTACTTACACCCTGTAGATGAGAAGTGCAAATGAGGTTGAGTTGAAGGGTTTAATATTGATCACGTAGAAGAGAAACTGATCAATATTAAACACAAGAAAGAACGAGGAATTTTTCAATACATACCCAGTTGTTCAGGGGCAGTCAATGAGACTTCTTTTCCACTGAGTGGAATTTTTCAGTGAATTCCAACCAAATTTCACCAAATGCAACCCAGTATACGGCAATAACTGATCGCCGGAAATTACAAAGATCACCACATGCAATTAGAGCAGTAGAATATTCAAATATGCTTCCTTCGAGAAAAACACGGAGAATACCAGTTTCTCCAAAACGAAAAAGGGCTTGGATTGTCAATAATGCACAAAATACGATTGACCTAATAAATCCCACAATGAATGACTCTAAGTCGAAAATTCGATAAATGGCAAATGATCACCATCAGCTCCTAACCAAAATTGCCATAATCACAGAGTGCCCGGCCCGTCAATTTTTCCTACTCGAATATCTATGATCGACAGTTGACACCGGTAGCGCTAATGCACGCAGTACGAAATATAAACAATAACATATAAACGATGGAAAATTTCATACCAAATTTTGAGCACGTAACAAAATCGAGGGAAGCTCACCACTCACCAGACCCCCCCCACCCCCAAATTTTTTTTCCACCTACGGTCTTGCATCAACCATATCACATGTGTTACCATTAGGGGACCAATATACAAGTATTGGGATTAATAGTTTTAATGGGATTAAAGAGAATAAAGCAAATATGTATACCTATTTATCAATTATAAATTACTGTCTGTCATCGAGAAAGAGTTTGCATTTTCATTATGGGGTAAAATATCTATGCATCTAAACCCATTTCATTCCCACAACTATCGAACACATCCCTTTATGGGGGATTAGTTCCTTGGCTATTACAATTTTCCACTTTAAAAGATACAATGTTTGCTTTTCATCGAGCTGCCACCATTAACCTTGAACTAGAAGCTGTGCTGAGGCTCAAATTGGAGGGTCGAAAATCTACGATCATCCGGACCATAAATCCCAGCTCTTTATTTCGGCATTCACGTTTAATGACTCATAGTGACATATCGCTGCGAACCCCAAATATATGGAGTAACTTCAACCACGTAAATTCCGCTATCAACTATGAGAGAACTTAAATGAAAAGTATGGTAATTTCTTTCATGACCAAAGTTTGGAAACCCGAAAGATAATTTACGGACCTGCGGTGTAATAAAATAATTATCGCGATGTCTGAATCTGAATGCGAACATTTATATCTTCTTTAATAAGAGAGAGGATACAGAGTTAATACCTATTATCTGAGCTGGGAGAAGAGCGTGTGAAAGTGCTCTGGGGCGTTATCACTGTAATAGAGAAATTATTAATGCTTTCATTATGAAAGGTAAGTATTTAATCCGTTGAAACGCGCAAGTGCTATAAACTTTTTGAATTAATAAGATTACTACGGAGAATGTAGCGATGCCAAAGATCCCAGTTATGGTTCCGGATTATGAAGCCATAGCCCGAATTGAACATAGTCGAAAAGGCAGATGTTTCCGAACTCGATTACGTTTTCATTCTATTAACCGAAGTTCTTCTTCGGCTGATCTCATGTTCCGGCTATATCCACTGAGTTAAGTTCGACTATTATAATATTTCTTTAAGTCCTCGACAGAATCTTGAAAATAGGGTAAAACCCGGATAGATGCCTCAATTTTTGAAATTGCCTCATAATCTTTAAGATATTGATTTTATATCAATAACTAGCAAACCCGGCGAACTCCGTTTCGGCACCAAATGGCTTCGTTTTATGTACCATTTCGTTTGGTGACTAAAATATGAAGAAACATTTTTGTTTTGTTTTATATTTCGCTGAAGATCCTTCAGTGTGAAGTTTAGTGCTTCAAGTGATTTCTTTTGTGCCATTGTGCACTCATCCCAAACAATGGACTTGCATTGCATCAACAATTTTCCCATTGCACTGGATCGGGAAATATTGCATGTTGGAGAATCAATTGTGTTTAAATTGAGTGGCAACTCTAGCGCAGAATGTGCAGTACGACCGCCATCTAGAAGAGTCGCCGCAATTCCAGATGATGCTAACGCCAAAGCTATGTCACATCTTGATCGAATAGTGGCCAAAATCAATGAAATGACAAATGTTTTCCCTGTTCCTCCAGGTGCGTCCAGGAAGAATAGACCACCTGTATTATTGTCCACCGCTTGCATTAATGTTTCGTATACTTATTTTTGCTGTTCATTCAGCAACGGCACATTATTTCGAACGAATTCCTGCAATGTATCAACATTGTATTGCAGCTCTCGATTTAATTCTTGGTTGAATGCATCGTGCATCGATCGATTTGGCGCAATCATTCCTACTTCAATCAGTAGCTTGTTTGCAATAGTCAAGCTTTGATCCTCAATCAGAATCAATCCTTCATTGTAGATTTCATCGGTTATTTGGATGTCAGGATTATTCGTTTGAATGCGCAAGCGATGCAAGATATCTTCACATATGTCGTCTTTGTATTTGTTCCATAACTGAATTGGTTGTGAAGGAAAACATGTGGTGATGATAATTGCGAACAGCGTTCGTATTTGGTACGCATTTGATGAAACAACTGAATCCGCAAGTGTCAAATCCCAATGAGAATCGTTCTCCAGCAAACCCAATAGTTGACATGCTTCTCGATATGTTTGGCATTGGTGGCCATTCACAGTTTTCAAATGCGCAAATGATTTTGGTCCACGTACATTTACCAACAGCAGTCGCAAATGAACCAAGGTTTATAGCAAAGAAAATTCGGGAAAAATTTCAACAGAAAAGCGGGAAAATCATTTTTCACATAGAGCGCCATCTGTGATACATAGCATGTACTATAAACCAATATTTTAAGTAGATGACGCCGGTGCGTGATACATTGTTTGACAGCTACTCATGTATGTGAAAAATGATTTTCCCGATTTTCTGTTGAAATTTTTCCTGAATTTTCTTTGCTATAAACCTCACTGAGCCCGAGACCTTTCCAACGAATGCAAAACCGTGGAAATCGGTTCGTGCGTTCTGGAGTTATAGCGTCAGGAAGGAAAACCCGACTTATTTTTATATATTATAGTAGATTTCTATGACTGTACTTTGTATGACTCATTTGAGATGAAATACTGTGGTTATTTTTTGACCTAGCAATTGCAGATTTTACAAAATTGCGCTCTTTGTGAAACATTTTTTGTGGGGATAGATCAGATGCCTAACGGTATGGATAATTGCCCTTCTATGGAAATACTGAGAGAGATAGATGACCTTCGCACTGTATGAACTGAAAAACAAAAGTTAGAGATTTTAAACGCCTCAAGCAGCAAATATCCCCAAAATGGGTCGAATTGAAAAAACAATTTAATTTTTTTTTTTATATTCGAACTTTACTAAATCACCATAATTACCTTCAATAATGAATCTATTGAAAATGGTTGAAACCGACACCAAGTGCGACATACTTCAGAAGGTAATTCTGCATGAAAAAATAACAAAATTATGCTATATAAATTTTGCCGGAAATGCTTCGTTTTCCGAGATACGGGGTGTTGAAGTTTCACTTAAAAACTGAAATGATGAAAAAAAATTAGCTCTTACCCATATAACAGTGTATAAAGGGATAGATGCCACTATACCTCGAAAAATCAGGGCTATCCTTTTGGATAGGGATAGATGCCTACGAATTTTTATATAAATTGTAAACGAATATCAACCATTCATACTTAGATGCACACTTAGTGATTCAGTTTATTGACGTTAAAAAAATATGAAAATATTTATTAGTACTTCAAAAGTTATACATAACCTTCAAAACTTTGACGTTTTCTTGAAGTTCTCTGCGGGTATTTTCACACACATCAACGCGTCCTCACCGTCCAAAACCTGTGGCTCCTACTAATATTAACTTTCAATCACGAGTTTAGAAAGTTGAGTGTTTTGAAAATCAGGCATCTATCCGGGTTCAACCCTACCTACAATGATGAGAGCCAAGGTTTTTACACCATTATTCATTTGCTCATTCGAATTCTACTCCCCATCTTTAGACTTGGCTTCCTCCCAGCTATTGCATCTCCTAGAGCTGGTTTGAAACCGATCATATGAACTTCATTTCATTTTCGCGAGGAATTTCAATTTTCATAAAGCTCATTTCATCCTTGTTCTATTGAAAAAGGGACGTTCACTATGGAAAAATTGAATGAATTTTACTAGTTCCTACTTCGTGGCACATTTTTGGGCTCGATTTTCGAAAAAATTCATTAGGTCAAAACCCCAACCTCATAAATCCAACTGTTCAAGCTATAACAGAAAATTGTATATTGGCGTGAAATGTAAAGTTCTTATAACTTCATTATTATTGATGCTATAAAATTGAAACAAAAACATTCTACAGGCACTGTTCTCAGCAGAATCCATTGGTGTTATAATTTGTTTTTATTGCAATTAATTTTGAGTTATAACACAAACATGTGTTTTTTCTCAATGTAAACCATAAAAGTTTGTGAGAAGGTTCATTTTCACGGTGATATCACGATATCGCTATCGTGATATTGAAAAAATATTTGAGTTACAACTTAAAAACATTTTTTGTTTCCTTTTTCATAAGCTATCCGCCTGTTTCTTTCTAACCTATTCCCTCATTTCATTAGATGAGAGTATAGTATAGATGACTCTGCATCTTTTAGGTGGTCTACACATTCATAGGTCTTTTGGTTCTTGGATGTTATCCCTTACGATTTTCGCTATCCTATTATAGGTCATTCTCCCCACGTGCTCCTTTCAAGCTCTTCTTTGCATTCGTCCCCATCTGACGATGTCGCGTGCTCCACGTTCCTCACGTATTTTCGAGTTATGTTTACGACCACTAACCTAGTGTGTATCCTGATATTTTTTTAAGCAATCTCATTTCGGCAGTTCTTAGAAATGACTCCGTTTTACTGTTATCAGGTTTTTATTTTATATGCCATAATCGGTCTAATACAGGTCTTGAAGACTCTTTCTTTTGCTGTCATGCTCAAATATGTTTTGTTCTATATCACATCCCCTGAGATTCCTAAAATTCTCTTCGCCTCGTTTACTTGGCTTCTCACGTCTCTTGTTGTGTCTTCATTTGCGGATATATTGACTCTTAGATAATAGGTGTACAACTTTGCTTCCGCCATTTGGCAATAGATGACTGTAGCGGTAAGTGGTAGTCGAAATAAATAGATCGTAGATATTATATAATGCGCTTTGGTATTTGTAAACATAACGTTATCGATTTGTGTCTGCATCATTGAGTAATCCATGTCAGCTAACGAGTCAAATTCTCGTTATTGGCGGGTGGTTTAAATTTTCTGCTTTTAATATGAAGAAATCTGCAGTTGAGGCTCATCCAATGCTCTCAAATACCTATGGTGAGGCCGCTATTAGTGAAAGAACGTACCGAGAGTGGTTTCAACGCATCAAGAACGGTGATTTTGACGTCGAAGACCAGCTTGTTGAAGAAAGAGAGAAGGTTTTAAAAGATGCAGAATTGGAGCATTACTTGATTAAAACTCGTGTCAAATGCAACAAGAATTGGCAGGATCATTGGAACTGACGCAACAAGCAATTCAAAATGCCTGAAAGTCATAGGAATGGTTCAGAAACAAGGAAATTAGGTGCCGTACGAGTTGAAGCCAGGAGATGTTGAACGGCGTTTGTTTGCTTGTGAACAGCTGCTTGCGAGGAAAAGACGGAAGAGGTTTTTACATCGAATCGTGATTGGAGACAAAAAATGGGTTCATTATAATAATTCCAAGCGCGAAAAATCATGTGCATATCCCAGCCATGCTTTCACGTCGACGGCTATACCGAATATTCACGGTTCCAAGGTCATGCTCAGTATTTGGTAGGCGTAGTGTATAATGAATTGTTAGAACCGACTGAAACAATCACAAGCAATTATTGTTCAACGCAATTAATGCTTTCGAGCTGAGAATTGAACGACAAACGGCCGTAATACAACGAGAGACGCGCATGCAAATGTTAGACCCCATTTTGTGACAGTGGTCAAGACATACTTGGAAACGTTCAAATGGGAAATCTTACCCCACCTGCGTATTCTCCAGACGTTGCTCACTCGGACTATCACTTGTTTCGATCAATGACACACGGCCTGGCTGATTTGAAAGATGACCAGTTTTTTCAACGTAGGATTCGTACGCTGCCCGAAAGATGGGAGAATGTAGTGGCCAGCGATGGACAATACTTTGACTCATCTATGTAAAACCAGTTCTTTACTACAATAAAGCCTCGAATTTCTGAGAAAAACGGCGGAAGCAAAGTTGTAGGCCTATGTATTCATTAATTATATTGATGAAGTCTTTTTACGGATATCATTATGTTCCGTTATTGTTGACTTATGGGGTGAAATGCATAAAGAGTTTTTTTCAGATCGTCTTCCTTAATGCTATGGTAAAGGTATCATCAGTTATTTTTATTTTATGCATGTTCACTTTAATGTCTGGGACCGCTCTCACAAGGTATTCAATTGATCTATCACTTAGTAGTTAGAACCCAAAATTTTTCTTCTACTTTTTCGATTTCTACATAAAAAATTGAGGATAATCCATACTAAACCTCACAACCAAAATAGTGATAGTTTTGGAGATATTTAAGGCCATTGCACCATAACGAGTACCAACATAATAATAAAATATAATTAAGAAATCTGTGCGATTGTACTACAAGATATAGCAGAATGAACAGATGAGCCATAGAATTGAAGAACTAAATTTCAATAGGACCGACCATGATTTATTATACTAAGGGCCAGTTGCACCATTTACCTCAACATTGATTCAAAATTTAAACGTTGATTACTCTATGATTTCTCAAGAGAAATCAGAAATTAATCAATGTTTAAATTTTAATCAATGTTGAGGCAAATGGTGCAACTGGCCCTTAGTATTATAAATAGGTTCTCTTTCAATTAGTCACGAAATCATGGTCGGTCCTATTGAAATTTAGTTCTTCAATTCTATGGCTCATCTGTTCATTCTGCAATATCTTGTAGTACAATCGTTCGAAGATTCGCACAGATTTCTTAATTATATTTTATTATTATGTTGGTACTCGTTATTCTCCTGCCATAAATTTTATTCATTTATTATCTGTCAAATTAGCGATCCAAAAAACTGTTCTGCGGAACGTTAGGTGGAAATATTCCATTAATTATCAATAAAAACTCGGTGAATTAGAAAAAATAATGAATAACACTTGTACAGAAGGCTCATTCTACCACTTCTTCATTCAAAAACTGGCTACTTCGTGGCTCATTTTCTAAATTAGAATTCGTAGAAGAATATCAATACCTAATGCACTTGTATTATGAATTACTGTTCTGGTTAAAAAATGAAACATGATACACTTTTTATGGGGTTATGCTAAGGTTGGTTCATATCGACAAACTAGCAACTATTGAAGCATTGAAAACCAATTATTCAAGCCACTATCGATGCCATACGACCAGATTCATCGAAAAAATTAGTGAAAAATTCGACTGATCGATTGGACTATGTAACTCGTAGTTCGGCGGTCATATGCCAGAAATCATATTTAAAAAATGAATGCCATTAAATTATCCACTAGATTATAATAATTAAAATCAAGTCGAAAAAATATATTTGATTTTATTGATATTATTATTCGAGGTTCTCGACCTTTTAAAAAAACACCCATTATAAGGAGCATTTCATGGATGAAGGTCTGAATATTACATTATATTTTGTGTAAGTATAATACAGGGTGTGGCGTAATTAATGGATAATCCTTTACTGGCGAATAAGGGAGGTCATGGCCGACCAGAAAATGTAAAGTTATGTTCAGTAAAAATTTCATAGTTTTCGAGATATCGGACAATTTCATTTTTTTTTAAAAAGTGCACCTTTACTCACTAATTTCAATGCGGTGATCACAAATCTTGTTATTTCTTTGGGCATTGTTTTTTATTTTACTCTCAAATAGCTGTACGATGAGATTAACTACCAAATTCCTACCATCTTGCATAATTTAGATAAAAAAAGTAAGATTATCCTCATGTTTGCAAATTCACTTACTTTTTTCTTTAAGTTTCAGTCGTTATGGAGAAGAAAAAATGTATTGAGACCTTTGTGAACATTTCATAAATAAATGGTCTATTTTATTGCGGTTCTGAAATGGTATAATACATGTTATTATTTTATTGGGTGCTCGGACTTATTATTACAACTGAGGTACTTATTTCAGTGAAAGAGAGTTTTAGGGATTTTTGATGATACCTAATAATGGTTAAATAATACACAGTAATATTTTCACTATTTATTTTAAATTACAGTAAGTGCTCGAAATATCCGCCTTCTGCACGAATGCAGGAGACGGATGTGGCTGCCCAGCACATTTCACACGACAAGTACGTGATTACTTAAATGAAAAATTTCCGGAGAGATTTCTTGGCCACCACGATCTCCTGATCTAAATCCATTAGATTTTTTCTTTTGGGGATGTCTCAAAGAGAAGGTGTATGACAACAGATAAATTCAGTTGAAGAATTACGCACACGCATTAACGAAGCAGCTCGAAATATTGATCAAGCCAGATATGCGCGACGAATCAAACGATCTTTTATTAGAAGATGTTTAGCGTGCATTCGTGCAGAAGGCGGACATTTCGAGCACTTACTGTAATTTAAAATAAATAGTGAAAATATTACTGTGTATTATTTAACCATTATTAGGTATCATCAAAAATCCCAAAAACTCTCTTTCACTGAAATAAGTACCTACCTCAGTTGTAATAATAAGTCCGAGCACCCAATAAAATAATAACATGTATTATACCATTTCAGAACCGCAATAAAATAGACAATTTATTTATGAAATGTTCACAAAGGTCTCAATACATTTTTTCTTCTCCATAACGACTGAAACTTAAAGAAAAAAGTAAGTGAATTTGCAAACATGAGGATTATCTTACTTTTTTTATCTAAATTATGCAAGATGGTAGGAATTTGGTAATTGATCTCATCGTACAGCTATTTGAGAGTAAAATAAAAAACAATGCCCAAAGAAATAACAAGATTTGTGATCACAGCATTGAAATTAGTGAGTAAAGGTGCACTTTTTAGAAAAAAATGAAATTGTCCGATATCTCGAGAACTATGATATTTTTACTGAACATAACTTTACATTTTCTGGTCGGCCATGACCTGCCCTATTCGCCAGTGAAGGATTATCCATTAATTACGCCACACCCTGTATATTACAGAATATTAAATTCTTATTAGAGCAGGACATCTGTTGACAATTACGACAAATTGAAAAGCAGTTCACACCCATAAAAGCTAATATTCTCCAACACAAGCACCCCCTTCCCTACATCCCAAATAATCGCAACAAGAAACAAATCCCCTAACAGCAATCAATCTGTTTCAGGCACACCGGAAAGACCCCGTAACTGCATCTACACCAACGCTACCGTAGGGGGCACATTGAAGGTGACCTGCAGACCCGGCCGAGACGGGGGACTACCCCAATCCTTCGTGCTCGAAGTGAAAGACGTAACACCTTTTAATCCCCCGTCATCCGGCGTTTCGACGCTGAGCGATCAGGGAGAGGACGCTCCCCCCGCGTTCAGGTTCTTGGGGGAGCGGCCAGAGTTCGAGATCCACAGCCTTCAGCCCGGCAGGGAATACCAAGTGTCGGTGTTCGCGGAGAACGCCAGGGGACGCAGCACGCCATACGAGATCATGCCCAGTATCAGGGTTCCCCTGTCTGATACAGCGGAAAGTGGTGAGTCCTCTGGGATAGACTTTATTTAATTAGGGAAGACACTAACAATAACTGAATGCGTCCCATGCATGTCTAGTGGCTTATTTAGCAATTCTCTCGGAGAGATGCCGGAACGGTGGTTCCCTGACGTGCACCTAGAGGGTCGCCGTTCGCTTCATCATAGACGGTGTCATGTTAAGATTGTGATTTATGTCAGAAGGGACGGAATCCTTTCAATTACATGGGACATCAGGTGTGTAGCTTGGAGTTCATGATGTAATGAAAATGTTTGAGGTATCAATAAAAGATTGAGGATGAGCAAAGATTCGAGCTGAAGCTTGATTCTGTTCACTCTGCTATACCTTGTAGAATAGAATCGGGCTCTTCTGTCACGGGTTTATCTATTAACTGTCAAATTTGTGATATAGAAATCATTTTGGCTAATCAACTTTAATGTAAAAACTCCTTAACGATATTCGTGGAAATATTTCATTGAGAATTCAGTGAATTAGAGAAAATAATGTATAATTTTCGTACAGAAGGCTCGTTCGTTCAAAAACTCGTGGAAAAGTATCAATGCCTTCTGCACTTGTATAATTAATAACTATTCTTCCTAACTGCGAATTTGATCACCAAATATACACTGATACTAGATTCATAAATAACATGGTGTGGATACTCGTTCACATATTTGTAGGAACCTTGGTATATTTTTCGATTGTCGACTGAGATTTATGGAGCATGTCTCGATGCTGTTGAGAAATTCTTTTCTGGCACTACGTTATTTGTATCGCCAGAGACAGTTTGTAGATTTCCATTCACGTAATTATCTCTGCGAAACTCTTGTGATGTCCAAGCTGAGCTATGGATTGACAGTTTTTTCTCCTTGTCTAGATTCCATCGAGAGATATAGGTTGCAAAAAGTGCAGAATTCGTGCTGCCGCTATGTTTTAGGTTTGTGAAAATACGATAGGAGGATCAGTGATGGAATAAATGGGTTAGCGTGGCTCAGGATCGGAAATATTTTCTCTAATTCTGTGGTTATTCCGTTCATTCTTCCACATCTTGTAGAACAAAATCGTGCGAGAATATATCAGAAACGCACAGTTTTCATAGTTATATTTTATTATTCTATGTTGGTACTCCGAACTTTCCGCCACGGCTTCATCTGTCAATTCATCAATTTACCTTAAAGAAATCAGTTCTGCCAACCAACATTTTTCAATGCAAAAATCACTAAATTATATTTATGGAAATATTTCATTAATTTCAACGAAAATGCAATGAATTAGAGAAAATAATGTATAATACTCGTACAGAAGGCTCATTCTACCACTCGTTCATTCCAAAACTCGCCACTTCGTGGCTCGTTTTTGAATTTTGAACTCGTGGAAGAATACCAATGCCTTCTGCACTTGTATTATAAATAACTATTTCGGCTTCAGATGAGTATTATTGTTCATCGAATTTTGAGTACGGGTATTCCTCCTTATTTGAAAGCCAGGTTGTTCTACAGACGAGATGTTCAACGTGTTGCTTTAAGGCATGGGTGGAGGCTCATGCTGCCTCGATTTGGTTCAGCCATGTTTCAGCGCCCTTTCACCTTTAATGCGGTGAAATTGCATAATGAGATGCTGATTGCATGTGGGGGTTCTTCTCTGAACTCATTGAGGAAAGAATTGAAGAATGTTTTATTTTTGAGCCAATTACAGATTTTGTAGATAAGTTTCATTTTTTGTGATATCCATGATGTATTTTATTTATGTTGTATTTACTTTCATTAATTTTAATTTTTGTTTTCTTCTTTATTTGTTTTTTGTTGGGGATTGAGTGGAGTGGAGATTGAGTGGAGCCTTGGTTAGACTTCGCCCCTAGAATTTTCCAAATAAAGACACTATTATTATTATCATCGTCCGAAATGTATGCCCAAAGCTTTCAAAATAAGATAACTATTCAATTTTTCGCTGATAGATGTCGAAATCAGTTCAATCAGTTATGAAATTTCATGTCATAAATATTCTTGTAGCCTACTCGAAAAAACTCTTGTGGGATTTGACACAAAATAATTTCTCAGAATTTTATTATTTAATGAAGAATAATTGTCGAAATATCAGGACATACATCTGAATGAATGTATTCAATCAGCGGAACAAGAAAATTTTTCAATTTAATTTCAAGGTACGATTTTTCTGAGAAGTTAGTGAAATTTCACTATTGAACTAAATTTTGGGATGAAATTTTCGATGAGTTCTTTTCGAATATTTTCATCAAATTCAAATTCTAATATTACACTATACAGAGTGTTGAATCTCAGCTTGTGAAAAGTCCCATATTTTTCTAATACATACCTGATTTTTTTAATCAGTTCAAAGATTAATCTATGGACCTAATGGAGTGAATTGTTCGTTCCAAATATCAATCAAATATACTGGTTGGTTCAAAAGTTAAAAGGAATTGAAAATATTGGTGAATTCATATATACAGGGTGTTTCCTAAACATGCGCCAAAAATTCAGGGGGTTGTTCCTTGGACTATTCTAAGAATATTTTGTTCTTTGATGATTTTTGAAAAACCTATTTGTTTCGAAGATATAGGGGAAACAAAATTTCAGATAATAACATTTTATTATGAAAAATTACATGAAAATTCAACTCAACCTACAAAAACTGTTGAAAATGACCACCTCTAGCCAGCATACAAGCATCCAATCTTCTCCTCATTGACTGCCGAACCCTTTCAAAATCACCAGGATCATTTCTTATTAAGTTACACCCAGCAATGAAAACCGTGTTTAATCTGTATTCCTTTACCATCTGCACTTATCAATTTTTAGTCAAAAAACTGGCCGTTTTTAGTAATTGGAATGTTGTTAAACAAATTTAAAAATAAATTGTACCTACTTAGTAAACACAGTGCGGTACGCATTTTTATTTAAACTATTATTAATTTTTAAAATATGAAAAATGTTGTTCGCCCTGTATCTTCGAAACAAAGAGGTTTTTCAAAAATCATCCAAGGACAAAACATGCTTAAAATAGTCCAAGGAACAACCCCCTGAATTTTTGCCGCATGTTTAGGAAACACCCTGTATATCGGCTATGGGGAAGATTAGACCTATCATATTAGGTTTTTGGGACTCGCCTTGGGTAGCTCTACCTCAGTTTAACGTATGTACAATTACCAATGAAACACCCTGTACAAGACATCCTTGTACACCTGACTAGTAATGCACTGAATATAGCCTTACATTCAGAAGTGCTTCGAAATTATGATAAATAAAGGACTCTGCAGAATACAAGTGATGCAACGGAGAATGGAAAGGTCAATGCTGGGAGCTACCCTCAGATATAGGATACTTAACCAAACCATAAGGAACCGAACAGGAGTAAGAGACGCAGTTAAGGCTATTTTACAGCTCAAGTTAAGCTGGGCTGGACATGTGGCGAGAATGAGTGATGGAAGGTGGACGAAGTGACTTGTGGAGTGGAGACCTAGACATGAGGCATATAGAACTAGAGAAAGACCTCCTAGTAGACGATATAAAAAGAGTAGCTGGAAACTGGATATAGACGGCACAAGACCGAAAAAGATGTAGAGTTTAGGGAGTCTTTCGTTCAGCAGTAGCTGACGATAGCCTCCCTTATTTTCCCGTCCACTGACTGAATTTTACACGAAATAAAATTTAATTTTTCAGTTATACCGATCAACCAAGTACCACATGTACCTTCTCAATTATGAAATTGTCAATCAAACAATGGGATCAAAATGAAAAACTTTTAGGACATAAAGGAATTCTAGTTTAGGCTTGTTCAGGAAAAAGTACTTGATTGATATTGTTTTCAGAATTCTTTTGGGTTCTCAGATGTTTTGATTCAATTTAAATGTTCAATATTTTGAAAGTACATTTGTAGTCTAGTTGAGAAAAAGTTATAAATAAGAAAACAGATACAATCATAAGGAATAATATGAACCTTGATGATTCGAGAATATTGGAACCCAATTTTTAGTACCAACATACGAGGGCGGTTTGATAAGTCCGTGACTTTTTGAATTTCCCGAGCAGTTACTTCGTTACTTCCAATGCAACATTGTTTCCGTCATCTGTGATCTATCAGTGGTCAACATTCTAATTTTCAGCAAGTTAAGACGAGCAGTTGCTGTTTTATAGCAGTTCAAAGCAGACCACCTCGTGAATTTTTAGAGAATGGAAAAATGTGAATTGCGTGTGCTGATTAAGCATTACTTTTTACGTAAAAAATCGATCACTGAAACTAAGGAAAGGCTTGATAAATATTACGGGGACTCGGCACCATCAATTTGAATGGTAAATAAATGGTTTACAGAGTTCCGTTGTGGTTGTACCAGCACTAGTGACGCCGAACGTGCAGGTCGCCCAAAAGAAGTGATCACCCCGGAAATCGTCGATGAAATCCATGAAATGATATTGGACGATCGGAGAATGAAAGTGCATGAGTTGGCTGATGCTGTATGTATCTCAACTGAACGGGGACATCATATTTTACACGAATATTTGGACATGAAAAAACTCACCGCGAGATGGGTGCCGCGATTGCTTACACTCGACCATAAGCGCAATCGTGTGACCACTTCAAAAGAGTGTTTAGCGATATTCAGCCGTAATCCGAAGGAATTTTTGCGCCGTTTTGTTACTGTAGACGAAACATGGATCCATCACAACACTCCACGGACCAAAGAACAATCGTAACATTGGGTTGCGGGGGGTGAACGTGGACCAAAGAAGGCAAAACAGAGTCTGTCAGCCAACAAGGTCATGGCTACAGTTTTTTGGGATGCACGCGGTGTCATTCACATTGATTACCTCGAGAAAGATAAAACGACCAACGCGAATATTATTCAAAGCTTTTGAACAGATATGTCGTTGATTTGAAGCAAAAACGGCCGCATTTGGCGAAGAAGAAAGTGCTGTTCCATCCAGACAATGCACGCGTGCAAACTTGTCTAATCATGATGGCCAAAATCCACGAATTGCGCTACGAACTGCTACCTCATCCAGCTTATTCTCTAAATTCAGCCCCCTGCAACTATTTTCTGTTTTCAAACCTCAAGAAATGGCTGGGCGGTAAGAGATTTGAGTCGAATGAAGAAGTCATTATCGAAACAAACGCCTCTTTTGAGAGCCTCGAGGAAACCCTTTATTTGGAGGTAATTAAAAAATTTGAAAAATGATGGACTGAATGTATCGAGCTAAAAGGTGATTATGTGAAAAAATAAAATGTTTTTTGTAGAAAAAAAATTGTTTTATTCAAAAAGTCACGGACTTATCAAACCTCCCTCGTATTTTCGAACATAACATTCATAATATTTCACGGACTACCCCTGTAACTTAAACTGACGGAGTGATTTTGAAATTCTGGTGACGTCCCACCACCCGGTAACTGCCTGGTCGTAAATGCAGCTCTACGAACGGAATCCGAAATATTTGTCGAAGATCAACTAACACAAATTAAGTTACTGGTGTGCCTTAGTCATTATTCAAATTGCGTAACGGAATGGTTAAGATCGAGATATTCCAAACATTGCGAAACACCCGGCTCTCCTATGCCTCGCTCGGATGTATCTTCCAACGTTTGCCTGAAGTTTATGCCGCAATCTCCGTATCAATTCAATATGTAGTGTTGTTTCGGGATTTGATATAAGGACTTTACGGATCCATTATGCCGTGTATGGAACATTATACAAGTAGTACAATACCCGATTGTTCCTTGTTAATTTTGGAAGAAATTGAGTACTGGAATATAGCATGTTTATCAACTGGGAGATTGATATACGTGTTTGTTTTGTAGGCCATTCTGTATTCTCATTTGAAAGTGGGTTTTGGATTTTGTGTAGCTCTATTTCAGTCTCAGTTTCATTAAACAGGGTTTTTCATCATGAGCTTGACAGCTTGTCGGTTAAATGGGCAAACTAGTAGCATTTTTAGTGGTCTTCTCGATGCCGAAAACAAAAAAAAATTGACAGTTGCGTTGTCATAATATTTCATAAAATGATATTTTTTTCAATGGAACAGCTTATATTTTTTCATGCATTTCGATTCGTAATAACATTCTCAACAGCGAAGCTTATATCACCTTTCTTCCTTAAGTGGAAAATGAGCGACTTATTTTGAAATATGTATTTCATTCACTAGTACAAAAAAATTATTTGTTTTGGCGAATAAAACCCCATGATTGTCCAAACAACCAATTTTTGTACATATACAAATGACAGTATTTCGTTACTAATAGCAAAATAAGACAGTAAAAAGAAAAAAGTGCACTGGGTTGTGAACTCGGGAAACCCTTGATCATCATGTCGCACCGCCCAATTGACACCACTAAGCTATTTGGTATTGATATACAAAACGATCATTTATATCTTGAAGCTAGTCCGCTAGCTAGCTGCATTCATTTTGTGAATCAATAGTGTCAATGGAAGGGCCCAAATATATGTTCAACAAGAAGGCGGTGTTTTTGAACATTTACTCGGTATTTTATAGCGCTATATCAAATCCGTTTGGTATAAATGTTTCCTATTAACACAACTGTTATTTTCACCTTTATGAAAAAAAGTCAAAGAGCTTTATTGTTCAGAATGTAATTACGAAACGAAATGCATGAAAAAATATAGGGTGTTCCATTGAAAAAAATATCATTTTATGAAATATTATGACAACGCGACTGTCTATTTTTTGTTTGTTTTCGGCATCGAGAAGACCACTAAAAATGCTACTAGTTTGCCCATTTAACCGACATCGTAGCATCAATAATAACGGAGTTGGCAATGGTGCCGACTTAATTTGGAACATCCTGTAGAGCCGCGTAGATGACACTGGCAGAATCATGTTTGCATTATGACAGTATATCTACTATATATATATATATATATATATATATATATATATGAGTATATCTACCTTGTTTTTGAAACATAAGCGGTATTCAGGATGTTCAACGTAATCTCTGAGCAATATTCTTTTGAGTGTGGTCCGTTATGTATAACCTACGAAGTTACGATTTCTGGCTACATCAGAGTATTTTTGAGTGCTCAATTCAGATAAAGTGAAGAACTCTGAAAAAACAATAGAAATGGCGGAAAACCTGCAATGTTTTTAATTTATTATTCGGCTGCCAATTTGCATATCATTTTCTGAATAAACTCAATTTTCTAATAATTTCTAAGAAAAAATTCTTCCATACATGGAACAAATTTTATTTTATATGTCTACAGCGCAAAAAAAAAATACTTCCGAAATGGTCGAATTGTTTGAAGATTCTACTTTTTTTATATATGACTAGAACATGGGAACCAAATCAAAAAATAGTAAATAGTTTCTCCATTGGAGCCATCTAACATGATTGAAAAAAAAGCTGGTTGAGCTAAGAGGACCAAAATTTCGAAATTGGCTATTGACATTTGAACTGGGGTCGTTGTGGCTCGGTAAGCCTTCCGGGAACTCGACCATGCAGATATTTTGTTCTCTGGCTATTGACAGAAATTTATTAATAATATGAAACTGAATTTGAATAAAAAAAATCACGAATCTTGCAGGTTTTCAGCCATTTTCAACGGTAGGCATATGTTTCGGGCTCTCGGCCCTCATCTGTACGTTGTACCACAGTATAGAAACACATGGTTCCTATAATGTAATTATAAATAACTTACCACACTCAATAGAAAATGGCTCGGAAATGACGTTGCACACACTGTATCCGCTCAAGCTTAGAAAACGAGGAATATGACATCAGTCAAAAATGATTTTTCCGATGTCATCTATCCGAATTCATACCTATGTTTGTCTAGTATATACATCCTGTATAGCCGTTTTTTACCATTGAATCCATTGAACACGATCATAAGCAACAATCGTAGTAATTTGTTCATTGTCGTCATCATTATCATCAAGAGAAAACCTGAGAGCTGAAGCAAATTATAACGTATGATTGTAAGAAGAAGAAAATTAAAAAACTAATATTAATATTAAATCAGTGAATAGTGCCACGAAAGATAACAAAACAATGATTAACCTCATGAAAAAAGATGAAAAAATGGACAAGAGTGGAAATAATCAATATTTGTGTTTGTGGAGTTTTAACATTGTTGCTGTTTAGAATTAGAAGCAAGAATATATGTTAGGTTAGGAAAGAATTAAATGGCGACAACAAAAGATAATTCTGTAGGAGAAGGGAGGGCAAGACCTTAACGTTTGAAGCATTATGTGAATATGCCTTGATTTAATGAATATTACTAAGTGTAACTGATTATAAAATTGTCATTGTCAAATATTTTCAACATATCTTTGTAATTTGTAATCGATCGTCTAGAGGTATGATTCGATTACTTGGCCTTTCGTCTTTTTCTCCGTGACTTTGTTGGATTTGTAACAATTAAACTCTTTTGAATTATTTACATCTATTTACAAAGCCACAATTATACAGTACAAACTCAGTATTGAGAAGATCCTAATAACGTCCTAATTACAAGTTTCTCACTGCGGTACTGAATTCCGCCTTTAACTCTAGTTTTAATTACTCCAAACGTCTTCGATTATCACGTCTTTGTCGTACTTCAAGTTTACGCTCGTCTCGTCTTTGATTTGTTCGCGACTCTTCTTAATCTAGTCCGCGAACCTTCTTTTCGTTTTACGTCTTAAGTTTCAACCAACAGAACTTACTCTTACTTCGACTTAGACCAAACTTCACTCGTCTTCGTCTCAACTTGAACTCTCTGCCGATTGGAACTTACCCTGTCTCGAATATCGACCTCCCTTCTTTCGGCTTGACCACACCCTTAGGGAAAGTACCATCCCCTAGTCCAATAGGAATTTTGCCGTACCGCCCACAAAGATCTTCTCGGATTCCTGGAAATCGAATATTCTCGAAGGACTAGAACCTGATACACAGATGTGACACATCTGGTACGACCATGTTGTCTTCGAACTTTCACAACCCCCCAGTAAATCTCTTCAAGATTCACAATTCCATGACATATCTTCGACACCTCGAAGAATAACACATCCTTTCTACATTATATGTACAATAACAATTCGTTCCCTGTAAATTCATTCAAACTGTCATGCCCTCAACACTAGAAGAAACTAATAGGTCTCCAAGCATCCGGTTGACCATCGCAATTATTTACAGGGAACAATAACTGGATCCTACATATTTATTCACAATTACTATTACATCATATATCTTTGATTATAATAAACTCAGAAAACTTCATTTTAGTAGAAAAAAAAAATTACAAATTCGGTCAAAAATGTCCGAATCCCCATCTTGCCTCTCGGTAGGGTAAGACGGGGTATTCTAGGGTGCCAGATGAAGTATTGGAGATATATTTTATTTTTGAATGCAAAACTCGCATACAAATACTGCCTCTTCGTCCTCGTCATTTATTCCAGCACAGCTACAGTGGGCCTCTTTTCCACAGAAAGAACAAACGGCCCATCCTTCATTAGAATCCAAGTATTTTCCATAACAGTAAAAACATTATTTTCTTGTACTTCACTTCCAGATCTAGTACTTGATTATTTTTTTGGTTTTTTATCTTAAGTCTTTTCATATACATATGCATTTTTCCATATACATTTTCAATTGTCTTATTTTTTTTCTGTTCTCTCACCTCCTCTCTCATTTTTCTATTATCTTTCGTCAGTTTTTTTTCTATTGTTTAATCCAATTCCTTATTGTAAGGAGAAGACGTTATAATTGCCCTTTTTCCTCGTTTCCTTGCCAAGCGTGAAGTTTTGGCAGCTGTAGGATAAGGCATTTCTGGAGACGAACAACAGAAAAAACTGTTTGTGGAGTAGTTGGTCTTTGGTCTATTTCTATGTTGTTCATCCAAGTAGAGCATCCAGGCCTCGGCTCTGCTTTGATCACAAAAGGTGTCATTATATCTGTCGTTACATTTTCAGGGACAACTGAAGCCTCAGTTGGTGTGAGTGGTCTATTTTGAATAATTTCACCAGGGGGTTTCCTTCTGTGAATCATAATCTCTCTCTTTGAGGTATATCTGTAGTCAGTGATGGAGCAAAGTCAATTTCTGAAACAACTATTGAAGCTTGTGGCCAAGTAACCCAATTTTTTGAAGCCATTTAAAGCCGTTGACATTCTAGAAGTCTGAATGAAAGAAAGCTTTACCAAATATCTCAGCTACTTGTTACTAGCTACAGCTAGTGTATATGACAATGATCTCAAATCTTTCGTTGTGACACCATAAAGAAGACTCTCCATGTCCAATACATATAATTGCAGAATTCTTTCTCCTCATCATCAGAAATTGTTTTCTTTTATGGACCTAAAGGAACTTTCATCGAAGTTGTAGGAGCAGAAGGACTTTCTAGGTCTATACGAGTTTTTTCGACTTTTCTTTCCAGGGTCGTTTGTGGCACAGAATATGTTCTTGACGCTAGGTTATACCCCATTTTTCCTCTGATAACAATATTCACAGCATTCTTCATATTCTCTTCAGTTCAATTTTCCCCCTCCGTAGTTCTTTTCTAATTTTTCACCATTCAGAAAGAATATATTTCAATTTAGTTCCGAGAATCATTCAAATTATCTTCGAGGGTCAAGATAGGTATACATGCCCTCCTTTGTGTTTTTGAATGAAATTTAGTCACTCGACAACCCAAACTGAAGTGTAGAAACAAACACTTTCTTAATGTTACAACTGAAGAACAATAATTACGTTCAGTATGTTCTATCGAACTAATATTGAGGTACAAAACATATACGATGTACAGGGTGGGCAAATAAGCGAGGTAAGAGGCTATATCTCAGGATCCACTCATCGTAGAGACTTGCGGTAAAAAATTTTACCACTTAAGTGTACAAGAAAACACACTAGAAATTGTTTTGAAGTTCATACCTTTACCGCTAGGGGGCGTAATAGCTCGAAAATATTTCATATGGAGTTGAAGAAAAAATATCATCACTGTAATCCTTGGAAAATTCTCTATCTTTTTGAATTGCCACTTTCGATTTTACGACATCAAATGAAGGTAGGGGAAAGGGAGAAATCCGACTGATTGAAATGCCTGTAACTTCAGTTTGGCTCAACATTTTTGAGCAAATTAGATCTCATCTGAAAGATAATATCTTGTTGACTGAGGACAGAATATACTCATGATAAATTTGTTTTTGCGGCTTTCGATAGGGAACGCTAAGTCTGAAGTTCATTGTTTTGTTCATTTTACTCCGAAATTTCAAATGTAATGATAGGATTTCCTCGAGAGAAACAAAAATTCCATCATATTAGCATGAAAAAACCTGAAGGTTGCAAAGCGATAGTTTCAGGCGTTCTGAAGCAATGGCCGAAAGAAGATATTCTTCAACTGATGCACTGCAAAAAACCAAATTCTGTCTTTAAGTTCTGACAGAAACAGAAATCCCATCAAATTTGTATGAAAAAACCAAAAAGTCGCAAAGCGATAGCTTCAGGCGTTCAGAAGTTATAGTTTTAGGCGTTAGGATGAGAATGCGCAAACTCATAAGATCGTCGCAGTACTGAATGATGGACAACATGCTGATATGTCATTAGGAATTAGAATAGCTGTGTTTAGTCACTCGTGAGACTGATGAGGGCCGATACCCCGTTTTGCCCCCCTTTCCCCTATAGAAAATATATATTCATTTGAATTTTGGCTTGAATTTATTAAGAAGCAATTTTAAATTATTCCAACTGGAACCCATCATCAGTAAAAAACTGCAATTTTTGGAAATAAAACTTCGTATTCTTGTTAGGTTGATCTCGCACACACCTAGTGGAATATAAGTAAAGACATGTCCACGACTTTCATCAATTACAGTTCCAGAAGAAACATGTATTCCAGTTGACCATAAGTATCGAAAATGAAATGAAGGAATTAAATTCCTTGCCATTCATCTAAAATTTTATATCCACTTCTCATACAAGCATTTCTGAAATTTCATCTCTTATCGGTGTTAACTAGATATTCCCTGTATTCGTCGAGGACTATTACAGCATTCAGGGTTACGTAAGTACGTAATACACTCCCTTCGAACAATATTCTCCGCGCAAGAACTTAATTAAACGCAAATACAACAGTCCCGTCGCTAATGAAAGTATTTAATTAGCCGTAAAATATTTCATAATGCACAATGGGCCTCACGGAATGCAAACTCTCCTACCGGCTTATCTCGCTCACACACCAAAAACGGATTTTCTTCTGGTTTTTGAAAATCTAATAACGACGACCGTTTAGCTACGCGGTTCTTCCCCCGGATCCCCGGAGAGAAAATAATGGGGGCGGCCGGCAATTTTGTACACTTCAAAACATATGTAGGTTGTTTAGGAGGATGGGACCCGGCAGTTATCACAAATGAAATTCAAATTTTCCCCAGATATATGTATTACATTATACACCGAGAATTTCTCGAAAAGAGAATGGAATTTTGCAACCGAAGTTATGTGGCAGTGTTGCATCTAATGACACAAAATAAGGGACGTGTACTTATTTTTCCGCTATGAACAACTGGGATGCTCGAATTCTGCCAAACTCCAGCGTTTCAAGTGTTTTGAAGTTCCAAATTATACGTCAGTATTTTAAGCCGATCTAAGGGTTCGAAATAGAATACTCAAATGAACGGCATTCAGGATATTCACCTACAGAAAGGGATGTCAACTCTAATCTAAATATAGATGTAGAAATAAAATAATCCATAAAAAATGTCTAAAAAATTTCCGCTTCAAATTTTCTGCGAAAAAATTTGATATTATGACATGTGCTAAATGTGACACAACTCGCGTTAAAGAGAACATTTTACTCCCTCAATCAATTTATTGAAAACAAGTCATAATACTGTGAAATAAAGGACATAACAAATTTTCATTCCAAGTAAAAACGTGGAAATCAATTTCGGAGCTTGCAATGGACACTGCATATGTCTCAGAAAACTTGTGACTTTGCTTTGCACTCGGGATATATACAACTCAAAAAAATGTCCTACATTATCGCAACATATTTTTTTGGGCAGGTATCTGTGAGAAAGGATACTTCTGTTTTTTCAAACCCAATTGTGGATGCAGTGAGGAACTTGGTCGGAAGTTCCTTCAAGGTGTCACGTTAGATTTTGTTAGAATTTTTGCAAGACCAAGTTTGAATTCAGGCAGTGGTAACTAATCACTAGAGTTTTTTGGTTAATACTGTTCTCCTCCAAAATATCCAATTATTGCGACACATCATATTCAGGAAATGGAAAAATATTCTGAAGAATTCAACAGATTGCTTAGCCTTTATTGTAAAATGTTCCGAATATGGCACAAAAACAGATAACTTTCAATATGAAGAGGTAAAAGATGGAAGGTATTTCTTGACATGATTCGAAATAGAGAACACCTACCAGTACCATATAATGAATATTTTAGTTTCACTAAAATCCGATTTTTCTAGTTTTTTCGACCACCGAAACATTTCCAATAATATGTCGTAACAGGTGTAAGCGGCGGGAACGCTAAAATTGACCTTATTTACAAAATAAGCGTCAGATGGCGGCAAAACCTTCTGAACGCCGAGAAGCGAGTGTGCCTAATGTGGAGCATAATGCATTTACGCTTTTTAACCTATTAATATGTTGAAAACTGTTTGAAAGCAATGAAATATGTTGAGAGCTGCAATGAATATGACTCAAATCGTAACACACTAACAAATCAACAAAGATTTACAATGAGAAAATGTCACAGATTTCCTATAGGTAAAGGCCAAGAAAATTCTAGAAAAATTAAGTAAATATCCAAATGAGATCAACAACAAAAGAACAAAAATTAAGTAAAACTTAATTTCAAATATCAAAAAGAAAAGACTATGAAAGACATAGCTATACACAAAAATCACATACCGAAATCGCGATAAAGTTTCAAACCAAAACGGGTTTGAAAGTTAATAGGCAAATATATAATAATAATGATAAAAAGAACCTTAGGTTCTGTGGTAGATCGTGTTCTTCAAACACGTAGTCCCACATTATTCGTCTTTCCAAAAGATAGTTTGTCCAAGAGGATTCTGCCTGCCTTATTGAAGAAATCTAGCATTGAGTTCCAATCTACGACCCAGAAACCTCTGAAGGTGATTATCGCAGTAGTAAACAAAACGTTAGGTGAAAAAACAACAGACCACTGAAAATGACAGAATTTTCCAATTCTGTCGAAAAATCCGGCGGTGGAGGCCGCATCACGCGGATATATTGAATATTTCTTTTCCAAATTGTTTCTTCATTTTTCTATAATTGTTATGACGCTGCAAACATTAAAATTGCATAAAGCTCAAAATTGTTTTTTCACATTAACTTCAAAATCTATTCTAACGGATAATTTTTTTCGCCATTGGTTATCATTATGGTTATCAACATGAAATTCTTCATGAATATTCAAATGATTATTCTTCATTTATACACTGAGAGAAATTCCGATGTAAATATAATCCCAATGTGTGATAAAAAGTTTTCCAATATTTGTGTTGTTTTTGAGACTTCAATCTTCTATTAATATGTGTATGTATGTGTGGAATTTCTGTGTGTTGAAATTGGATGAGAACGCCTCGCCAAAGCAGAAATTATATTTAAGAATGTTCAATACTGTGAGAAGTTTCAAAACTATTTATGTAAGTACATAGCACAACGATGATAATAATGTAATAAATATGTTCAAGAGTTAGATAAAATGACTCATGTCAACTCCAAATCGATATGCACAGGAGTTTTCTCTACAATTTTTGTTGAAAAATGAACAAATATTGTGTATGTTTTCAAAAGCAATAACTGTTGAAGATATATAAAAATGTGTATATTTTAACGCAAGATTGGTGCTGAACCTATTCCAGCACCTATTTTTGTATATATAAGGTTGACAATAATTGCTAAATTTGCATTTTCAACAGTGAACTCGCAAAATCTCAATTCATTCAAATAATTTATCACATAAATAATGGTTGTCTTTTCAAATGTTTTTCTTGAATATTTTATACATATGATTAGCTCGAAATTTTGCACTAGCATGTAATATTAAGATATGAATTTCTGTTGGTTCCTCATTTACTTCCATTTTGACGAATTTCCATTTCTTAATTTTTTTTGCAGTTAAGAATCATGAATTGGTCCAGCCTAATACGTCGAATCAGAAAGTATCCACGAATCTCACCCCAATATATATCGTTCTATCATCTTGTGCAGTTATACTGGTAATAGTGATCATCACTGCGGTTTCCATCTTGGCATGCAGAAAACCATCTACCGAGGTGGTCGTTAGACGGAAGAATACGAGGAAGCCTAATAATATGACGGAAGATTTCGAACTCAACTCAGAGGCTGGCTTTGGGTCTGGTTTCCATCGCAGAAGCGCTCAGTATAGGGCAAGCATGTACGGAATGGACGATGTTGAGAGGCGGATATCCAACATTGTAGATAGTGAGTACTGAGAAGCTTTTACCCAAATTGAATTATACTGCATTCAGTCGAATTCTTGAAACTCTGTTTGGTATTGCTCCTCTATTATTATACTCTATTTTACTCAATCAACTCCTCGAATAGAAGTGAAATAAGACTAAAATTTATATTGATCGAGACGCTATTACTATTTATAATCAAAAGAAAAAGGTTCATACGGTACCCAATAATGTAAAGGTAAAACCAATTTTGTTATTTCAACATCTTCTGATTCCATTTACAATCTATTTAATTCGATGGTCAATTTCTTATTCCTTCAAACATAAACGAGAAATTAGTGGATTTGAATATTAGATATTGAGCACTCTGATTTTCTATCTGGAGCTCAAATTACTGCCCATCAGCCACAATTTGTTCATTGTGAAGAAAGTGAAAAAACATGTACATCCTAATTTATTGATCAATTATTGAATCTTCAATAAAATCTGGTTTGAAATATGTTATTTACATTCGAGAAATATCCATTAAATCTGATAGAAACTGAATAGTTTCTTGCTTGATATCTTCATGAAGGTTCATGTGAAAATTTTTCAGTATCTTATCATTGAGGAACTTGTGTTCTTCTGACTTTTTGACTATCATGTGTGTTTTTTCTGTGAAAGAATGATTTGAATTTGAATGTGATTTGAACAGTATATAAGAACTAGAAAAACAGTAGGAGAAATAATTCCTTTTATCTTCTGAAGAATTCTCTCCGCTCTCAAAAAAAATAGAGTACATGTCCTTAAATTTTACAATAATCTACCATATCTATCTAGTGAAGAGAAGTTTAAAGATGCTGCATTAACTTTATTGTTAACTATAATCATATTCAATAACTGAGTATTCTATTTCTGATTTAATTTCTATAATTCACTCTTCTTTTCGAAGTATATTCAAATTTTATTAGTTATTCACTTCACAAGTGGGATAAAAGCATCATTACTATTTGAGTGTGTAAGTTGAAAACGAGTGAGTAGCACGAGTTATATAGGCACACGAGTATAGTAATGATACATTATCACACATGTGTAGTCCACATGTGTTTATCTACGAGTTTATCTACGACTGCCTATAATGAACAAAAAGTTAACACAAAGTTGTTATTAACTTTTGTGAAACTAAACTGGAAATATCGTAGTTGAGATCATCGAACTACATTGACAACAAGTTGACTTATATCAAGTTTGATTGTAAACGATGCCTTTCAAATTTTCGGCTAGAATTTGATGTGTTTGGTTGAAATTACTAATTCAGTAAGACTTCCATCCTATATAGAGGGAGCAGTGTCTGTTATTGGTTAGGTACAAATTCATTTATTGTGTAAATTCCTCTCCGAAAAAATGCGTTACGTTATGCAGCAAATTCAGTATCACATAATTTCAAAAGCAATCGTAAATAATATGAATTATATCACTACTTTCATTATCATTCGATTTTAATGAAAATTCACCCACTCAGAGAAACGAAACGTATTGAGTTCATTATTCCATTACACTACAAGGTTGATTTTACCAAAGTATCGTTTTAATTTGAGCGAAACGAGCAGAAACTCCACCGAATTCCCATGCAGAAAATAATTAAAAAGAGAAATGTTTCATTGTATATTGATATGATAATTTTATCTAGATATCGGCTACAACAAATGCAAGGATATCAATAAAAATTCTAGGAAAAATAACGAATATTTCTGAGTAATCGTTATAAATATTTTTCTGATAGTTAGTAATTACAGAAAAATTCTAGGTCTTATTTTTGGCCCAATTTAGTTCTCAAGTTATTTCTTATGAAAATAATGATTACTTAGAAGTATTTCAACTCTGAAATGAAGGATCATTAAGTAAGCTCAATATCAGGAAAAGCGAACGCTCTATTACAAAAGTCTTTTCAAAAAATATCACCGAACGGTGGATTGAGTGAAGAGGCACAATAATAAGCCTGTTACTTCAATTGATTTGAATTCATTTGAGATAAAGCCATACAAAAATATATGTACAGGGTGGGCAAATTTCGATGTTTTAGCACTACAACTTTTAAACCAGAGGAGATAGATAAAATCTGATACTCCATTCTCGATCTCTTTTTCTGTCCAAATTCCTGTGATGAATTGCTCGATTTGAAACATGAACATGAATAGTACAGAACAGTTTCAAATAATCATTTATTGAATTCGGTACGGAATATCCAGAAAATGTGTCGACTGTGCATTATGCAATTTTTGTCATTATTAGGTTAAATATTATTTCTTGTTTGTTACCTTCGTAATTATATTGCTGAGTTCAATCATATTTGCGTTGTTTCATATGCTATTTAAAATAGATTGGTGTGTATTTATTCTGGAGACCTATGAAAATAATGTTCTGATACATCCATCTCATTACAACTCTTTAGATTGAAACATTCGATCTTGTGAACCTTTTCGATATTTCCAAATTAATTTTCAGATGAAAAAATAATAAAACATATATAGTTTCGAATTTTGTAGAAATTAGTGAAAAGCATAGAAATAATCAGATTGACGGAAGGACACTGCTCTTGTTATAGAAAGCTCAATTTTTCTGTGCTCATCAACAGTTGAAACCATAGAAATATTGGGACTCTTAGATAAAAGAAGGTTTTTGACCATTTTCTATTATTAATATTAATATCAACCATACGATATTATATATTTTTGAAATCAGGAAAAATTAAGCTTTCAAAAAATGGTACAGAAATCTAGTGTTCTCATTTGAACAAACATTATTATCATATTATTATTATTTGAACTGGGGTCGTTTTGCTTCGGTAAGCCTTCCGGGAACTGCGACCATGCAGATCTTTTGTTCACTACCCTACTCATTCATAGAAACCCAGGGAGGTCGTCAACAACGTTAATAAAATTGACAACCTCCCTAGGGGCCTTGGCCATTACCTCTCTGGTATCCAGGACCGGCTTGCCCATGTGGATGGTTCTTAGGCCAGCCAGCTCTGGACACTTGGATATCAAGTGTTTTGGAAAAACATAACTTTGGATTATAGCTTCGTAATGAAAGACGCTTTTGAAAAGACAAGCACGCCACTGGATTCTACGTAAAAAAAGTGCAAGTATAATGTTTTGATCTCAGAGCTTTATCATCAGTATAAGCGGAGATATAAATGTTTTTCGATATCGTCATTTTTCCAATTTTCGATTAAAACACGAAAACAAAATAAGGTGGCCGAAAATGAATACTACCCATGTTAGTTTCTCAGAAAAAGAGTCCGAGAATAGGTTAACAGATTTTGTCTATTTCCTCTGGTTTAAAATTTGTAGTGCTAAAACACCGAAATTTGCCCAGCTTGTACAGATAAACCGTCATCAAAAACTCTTCATCCTAACAAAATCTTTTCCATCCTTCCTCTTCACTAAAAGTTAGCGACATATATATTATAATTGAATCTGAGATTGAAAAAGGAAAGAACCAGAAATGAGTACTGAATGTAAGAGTTTCCATTTTATTGATTTAAAGTTAGTGACCAATTCTTAAAAAGAAACAGAAACTGGATGGATTGCTTGCAAACCACCACGAAATTTATAAATTAGATATTATTAAAGTATTCATCGAATGGTTAATGGTTTCTTCTACACCACACTCACACAGTAGGCTTTCAATAGAATGCCTATTGCAACGACCATGACCTGAGTAGATTTGATTCAAAACACCAAATTTTCCTAGGAATATTGAAACCTGAAACTTCTGTGAAGAATCAACGGTTGATCTTTGTTGGAGATATTATAAAAACTCCATTTCCAACGCCAAATTTCCTTGTCACTTTCATCAGATTGACGGAAAGTATTAATCCATTAAGGCTTACGTGACTTCAATCTGATAGTTCTAGTATCTGGAGGTCCCAAGATTTCTTGACATCTACCTGTGATAGCAATTTAAAGGTGTAGATCTAATAGTTCCACTGATTATTCTCCCAGAAACGTTAAGCCATGCATCGATTTAATGATCATGAGTACTATTGAACCAAACAGAACAACTGTATTCAGCAGCAGAAAAAAACCAAGGCCAACCAAGCTGCCGTACGAAGGGAGCTGGCATCAGCAACCCATGAAGAACTAGCTAGTTTTCGAAGAATATTATTTCTCGACTTTAATTTCATACGTATGATTATTGATTTGAGTATAAAGGATATATGATAAATAATGAATTCATTTCGTGACCATAATTCAAAATAATTGATAAACTGAGTAGGAACGAAAATATTTGAAGAAAGGAATTCACCCTTTGAAAGTATGCGACATTCGGCATTGAGCCACACGCTAACCCTTTCACGGCATGTTGTGTAAATAGTAATCGTCCAAGGAAAAAGTGAATGAAGTGATAAAATCCGCGTTTAACAAAACTGAAACAACAGCTCGACTAACAAGTAATAATCATGAGGAATAATTCACGCGAATTAATTCAGCGTATTCTTCACATAAAATACTCCCCTCTTAATTCCATAATTACAAATTACAAGGTCGTGTTTCGACATAATGACATAATTTTAGGTCATTCAAAATACCGAATGTCTCAATTGGCGTCTGAACTCCCGAAATAATATCATCAATTATGTATAATTGCATAGGCTTCGCCTGCTCCTAATAACCCAAGATCCTACGCAGATAGCGTTGCCTCTATTTTCACAAACACCAGTTTTTCAGCATGCAACCCCACATAGAAGGGGCAAAAAAGTGCGGCCGAATACTGAAACAATAAAATTACAGCCCCTGTGACGCTTTATTTTATTCTTGAAACTTATTATTTAGGGCAATTTGTGGCCGATATCGATTCGAGGTGGTGTAGTTCAAATGAGCGGTTACGAAAATAGGTAAGGGAATTCTAACCGGTATGAAAAACAGTGTCAACCACTACCTTAGGTGATTCATTATGCATGAAGCTATGTGGATGATCGACGTGAGGTGGGGTGATAAGGTGTAACAACCAGAAGATTCATGTAGATATATTTGAAGGTCTCAATTTGATGGCCTCCCTCATCATGAATAGATCATAAGATACCATTACAGAATGAGAATTGAGTTCTTCTCTTGACAATGTGTCAGAACTTGAGATGATATTAATGTGATTTATTTGAAGAGGTGAGTCACTCATGAATTCATAGCTAAACCTTTAATATATCGCATGATATCGCTTAGATCCGGTTTCCACCAGAGAAGACCTAGAATACCTCGTCTGAGAAGAAAAGAAAATTGAATAATTTTTTTGAATGCATTGAAATGATGAAAATACGTGCGCTATAGTACAGTTCCAGAAAGTAAATATATAATGTGAATCAGCTAGGTGACATGAATAGATACTGTCCATAATGTCAATAATAACGTTCAACTATTGATTGACACTGATATAATATCCTTATACGGCAAATTTTTTCAATAATGTTTTGAATATATCGGACAAAACCCGGGTGAACGTGGGAATATCTGCACAATATATATTTTTTTAATATAATGAAAGATATAAAAAAACAAAACTTCTAGAAAGTACCGGGAATTGATTATATGACATGGAATTGTTTGCCAGATTTTTTCTTCACCAAATTATCAAAACTTTTTTCATACTCTTGTGAAGTTCGAGCATAATATTTCTTTCACTGTGATGTTCTTCAATTTCTCAGCTGATGTCATGTGTGTTTTGAAGTCTCCACAAAGAATAAATATATGAAAAAAAGGTCACATCCCGAATATTTTTTTCAATTAAGGTTCTTGCAGAAGCATAGAAAATTTAACATATTTCCTCGAAAAAGACCAAAGGACCAATAGTCTAATGGAAAAATTGTCACCGTATCTTATAGAATATGAAATCCTGAACAAAAAAAAAAGTCTGAGTCTCCAACTCAATCCTATGACTAGTTTTCGAGATAGAGGGCGTCGAAATTTAAAAATGGGTGCATTTATAAAGTAACATTTCTCGTAGAAAAACTTCTTGAAAGTAACACTTGCGCGACAAATATTGATTAACCATAAGGTACTCATTTTAGACTGGCTTTTAATGAAAATTAATGTGGTGCGTCAGACATTATTCAAAATGATATTTGTTCAATTCATGATTCACCTTCTAATTAAAAATTCGTTAGTGGAATTTTAAAATTTTTTGTCATTGTCATTGTCTTAGTTCGAGTACACTATTGTAATGTCAAACAGTATTGTCTCTGCTTTTACCAGTTTTTGAGATACGCAGGGTAATATATTAAGAGGGGCGACCGTTATTACAAAAGTTGAAAAAAAGTTGTAGACAATGAACATTTCGAGAGTAACGATAGAAGACAATATGTTGGCATTCACTTTTTGCTATTTTGTCATTGTACGATGAAAGACATTGTACAGGGTGTCGATGCTCACAGAGAGCATCTTAAGACTTAGAGAAAAAATCTATGACATCATCATAATCTATGAGATAACATAATATCACGGATTTTTGGCAAGAAACTGAACAAATCTCATAAATTGCATTACCACCATAATTCCCTGCTATGGCTCTGGTAAACTTTGTTTACACCAACCTTTTCGAGGCAACCGTTGTTAGTTGCTCCGAGAGCTGAAATCGATCCTTGAAAATGTTCAGATTGAAATATTGGTTGCCAAAAATGTGTAATTTTGAAAACGGTGTAATTTGGAGGCTCTAAAAATTAATACTACACATTCTGTATTTTGAAGTAGATACTTTGTTGATAAAGTATTAGTACAAATATAGCTGAATGATTGAGAAGAAAAAATTTTTGAGGGTTCGATTCCTTCTTTTGAAAATGAATATATGGGTTCGATATTATTATGCGAACATTTTGCTGTGATAGAAATATTCAGCATTGCTCAGAATGCTGCACTCAATTCTGCCTAAAGAAACACAACATTCTGAAATATTGTTCTGTGTTTCACTAATAATATACTATATTAAACTCGTAAGCGCTCCTCCCACCGAAAATCGAACGATTTTGGACCGATTTTGCGGTCGAGTGTTCTCGGCTCTGGGAGAGATACGAGAAAAACTAAAAGTACGGAAAGAAAGAGAAAATATCGAATTAACTCCCGCGGATATTCCCGTTTCCCGATTTTTCGGGATTACCTGGGAATGAACGGATAAAGTTTGGGAAATTTCCCGACGAATTTCCGGATTCACGTCGACGTGTACGACCAATAGGAAAATACTACGATGTCCTTGGGTAGCAACGGGCCTAGCAACGTCCGCGGCAATTGACGTTTCTAGAATATTTAGGTTTTATATTATTTTTACTGTGTCCATTAGAGGGCTCTTGATGAATAGAACTATTTGAAATATGAATAACTGTATAATAAAATAAAGGATCAATCTAATAATCTATTCAAAATATTCTGACGTTTTAACCAATTCTGTGCTCATTCATGAAATCGTCGAAATACAGAATGAAAATGGGTAACGTCAGATGATATTTTAATGGAAATGGTGAAATTTGGACGAATCGAGAGGAAATATGCAAGAAAAGATGAATCAGATGCGATTTATATCCCTTTTTCCATGTATATTTTATGATATTTTCAAGCGGAATCGTTTTGTGTCAGTGGAAAGCTTGGTTTGCCAGAAGCCTCTACAGGAGTCATTTGGTTATTTGAAAAGTTTTTAACGAGAAATTTGAGGAAATAATAGACTACACCTGTATGTACCGCCCTTTTATGATGGTATTTTTGCGTTTTGTTGATATTTTCATGGAAATTGGTCAAATCTTGAAGCATTCCGTTTCATGTGAATTGTCAAGGTAAATATATCATTTTGGAAAGATATCAGCATTTGAGGCGAAAAAAACTGGTAGGTGGAGATATTTTAATTCGATTTCCCTTATATTTAACGATTTTTCAAACGAAATTCATGAAAATTCATCAATTTATAGAATCTCTGTCACCAGTTATTATGACATTATTCCTATAAGGAGCACAAATGCACATAATTATGCAAAGGCATCGTGGCCGGGTCGTTAGGGATGCGGTCGTACAATCTGAGGTCTCTTTTGGGATGCGAGTTCAAATCTTGCAGCAGGTGATAATTTTTTTTTTTCTTAATTTTTCGCCAGTTATTAATTTTTATATTATTTGGCGGTGAATGCTTCGGATTATTGAAATGGATCAATTTTTTGTTTAGTCTATTGTGTGAATGATTTCGTAGTATACACATATAATTATGTTTTTCCGATTTTCAAAGTACATATAAGAATAACGATTATACATTGTTTTTTTTCAAGTTGCCTATTGGAGGTTTTTCGATAAATTGACCATATTATACAGGGTGTACAATTTTCGAGCGCCAATTATGCTTTTCTGTAAAATTGAAAACTTATGAAATCTGAAAATTGAAATTTCAAGTTAGATTTCTATCACATAATTTGCGAAGATATACGTGCGATGAATAACGTTTATACAGAGTGTACAATTTCCGAAATGTCTCTGGAGAACTGAAAACTTTTCTTATAGTTGTCATGTTAGTTCTATAGGTTATCATTCAATTGCATAATTCTTGAAGGTATACAGGTGGGGATTGACGATTATATACAGGGTGTACAATTTTCAAGCGCCAATTATACATTTCTGGAAAATCGAGACCTTATGAAATCTGGAAATTGGAATAAGAGCTTTAGATTTGTTTTCTCTTGCATAATTTGCGAAGATATACGTGCGATGAATATTTTTTATACAGTGCGATATCGATTTTACAGGAGATATGAAAGTATTTATGAATGAATTAAAATATGGATCTATGGGCTATATTGATCAACCTAAAAGGTAGATCTATGGGCTATGATGATCTACCTACAAGGTAGATCTATGGACAACATTGATCTACCTACAAGGTAGATCTGTGGGCAACATTGATCTACCTACAAGGTAGATCTATGGACAACATTGATCTACCTATTAGGTAGATCTACAGGATATATTGATCTACCTACAAGGTAGATCTATGGGCGTACTAGTTGAGTATTAATGTACCTAATTGGAAGTTATATTGATGTATTCACATCGTTTATTCACCTTGTCCTCACAATGTAATTCTTCCAATTGCCTTGGAAATTTGGTAATTTTTGAGTACACTCCTATGAAGGTTTCAGGTAGGGTACCAAAATGAAATCTTCGTAAAAAAAACCGAAGAAAACCAAGAACCGACGCATTCACCATTTTGTCACGTTTGGCATGCTGTAGTATTGTAAGAGGTCTCATGAAATACTGAATGGATTTCATTGAATATTGAGACAATGTAACATTATGATGCAAAGACCATTCTAATTGAAGAAAGCACTTTTTATCGTTTTAATATGTCTCGGCAGAGCCTCAGATTTTGAACAACCCTTATGACATGGAACGCATTGCGTTAAACCTAAACGAATAACCAGATATTAGTAACCCATATGCTAAGCATCGAAGTAATGAATATTTATTTGAAGCTTTTTGTTGCAGCAAAGAAGGAGTATAAATTATTGATAGCGTAACCAGAGTCTTGGAAAATTCATGAGGAATATAAAAAAAAACATATTTCGGCGACCACATATCTAACCGTGATTTTTTCGATATTTCCAATGTTTATATGAAATAACACTTTAAAGCTCCGAGTAAAATTTCAAGCTAATCACATCACCAGAACCATAGAAAATTCAAGAGAAATACGGGTGCCATACAAGCGCGGATCCAGGTCCCACTTTTGGGGGGGGAACTTTTAGATACTCAAAATACTGAAAATGTGAAACCCTGACACTTCCGCCATTTTGGGACGCAATTGTTTGCCGTTCATTAATATGGGTTTTCACAAAATGTATTGAAGGTGAAAGATGCTGATCTTGTAATTATTGGAGCCTTAGTATGTCAAATTCTAGGAGGGCCCGCAAAAATCAAGAGGTGCCCAGGTCATTTGGGGGGGGAACGTTCCCCCAGTTCTCCCCCCATGGATCTGCGCCTGGTGCCATACCAAAATGAAATCATCCTGGAAATTAAACCGAAGAAATCCAAGAACCGGGGCATTCACCATTTTGTTACGTTTGGCATGCTGTAGTTTTGTAAGAAATCTCATGAAGAACTGAATGGATATCATTGATTATTGACACCACTTGAAAGAAACTAATAAATTTGCTTGAATTTTTTTTCTTCTGAGCTACTAGTAAGCTAGAATTCTGAAGTGAGATTTGGAAGATCGAATCAAACATTCTAGAATATTATAATTAAAAATTGACAATATTTAGTGTAATGTGTTGAAGGTCATATTGATGCGATGTATTTGAGAGTCAATTTTTGAAAGATCATAAAGCATGAAACCTTGTATAGTATATCCAATGTCACTTGAACTAGTCTATAAAAACGCTTGGCCAGAGATAATTGCAAAACAGTCATAAACCATAGGCGTACACTTTTCAAACCCTTGAGTTGAAAATAATATTTTTGCGTATGTATGGGACTCAGATGTCGATTCTTTCAGAAAATTTGTGACGTGAGTAGCTTTTGCTGTTACATCAAAAATATCAAATATGATACTATATGTCATTCTACGGTGTTATAATTTGATTATTCTTCATTCTCGACCTGTAATATACTAACAAGGAACGTTATCAACGATGATGAACTGATCGTTGCATAGAATTATAAGAGCACGAAAATGTTTGAGATGAATTCGGAAATGTTCTGTCTGAAGATAAGATAAACTAGGGTAGAATAGATGTATGACCTTGAGATCCTTGAATGACATCCAATTTGCTACGTCAAATTAGTAGCTACGTTGCCGAATTGAATTTTATTTCTTCGTTATTGTAAGGCGAAACTTATGTCCCTCAGTGGAAGCCGAAGGCTAAATGATAATAATGTACAGGGTGATTCACCGCTATGGCCTATTGTTTATGGAAAACTAATAATAATTTTGTGCTGGAAATTTAAACAATTTCCTTTTATACCGGAAACAGATTACTACTTTCTTATTTCAAACGGCACACCCAGTATATTATTGCATTATCAGATAGCTTGGTTGATGATAATTTCAGCAATATTGCAATACTTGAGTATAAGCTCAACGGTTCATAAGTTGAAGAGATTCCTATAGATATCTTATGAAAAGTTCTTTGGAAAAATCTATATTTTTTATTCATTCAGTCAATTTTACGTAGATATAAAAAGAGAGGGGTCTCAAGCAAATCCTATACTCGAGTCGAGTCGAAATTTCATGAATTGCAATATATTATTCGTTGAGATGGTTGAAAATCCATAAGCCAATAAAATTTTCAATTACGAATAATGACATTTCTTGAAATGTTAAATTTAGTTATCCAAATTTCTATTTTAGTTTCTATGTTTTCCGGAAGTCATAGACTACTCCACTCAGTTAGAAATTGTAGTATTTCCTGAGTTCAAGTTTTTACTCGATGACTCTTAAATTTTTCGTATTCAGAATCAGAATAAATATTCAAAGATATATGTAACCTATTATTAAAACTGTCCCGACTGATGGCAGGAAATGGTGAAATATTTCTATTTTCTATAAAATACTTGATTGATTTTCCGATCTGGCTACGTAGCTGCTAATTTGACGTACTAAGAGCCTCAACATAATATGCCTATTCTACATGATTTTTCAAACCAGTAATAACATTGCTATAATCAGAAAAATGTAATGAAAATTTTGTTGGTTAATCTCATTTTAATCAATTCTTCCTTCAGTGGAATGAAGATATTTAGGATGCGAAATCATTTTCTTCAGAACCCGTCTTATATCAATTTTGACTTTGAAAGTAAATGGAGGAATAGATTTGATTGCGAAATATTCATCTTTTTTCACATAAGCCATAGAATTGTGCCGAACATCAAAGTCGAAATCATTAAAAGCATCAGTCACACAACGAACTAAAACTACGTAAAAATGCATTTCAATAATACCCCTATGGACCACACTGGTCTATGCGAATTATTAGAAAGTAATTAAGAAGTGATAGATGCAGCCAATGAGTGAAAACAAAAACGCTCTCAAAGTGGAAAGGGGAATACGAGGGGAAATATTCAGCCAATAAGATCAATCTAATCGGGACATTCTTGTTTCCAAGACGATTTGCTAAATACCGGGGTTTATTTGAGAGTATTGATAGCAATATTTTCATAAATTCCAAAGGAATTTCTGGAAACTTGGAAAACCCTTGTATAATTGAAATATTAAGGCTTCCTCCAAGTGACTTTGGATATACTATATCATGATGTCAATAAAGGTGCTAGTCATCGAAGATCCGTTTTACAGCATCGTTGCAATAGAAAGAAATCTTCGAAAGAATATAGGTGAAATGAATAAGGTCGGACTCGTAAAATTTCAAACTGCCAGTTCCCTCCCTTCACATCATCTCGTCAGACCCGGAGATAGTAAAAGAAATAGTCGAAATAACGCTGAAGCCAATTTGCTTTCGGTTGTCTTGTGATCTCGGTCGGTCCGACTAGCGTCCATTTCACCGTCCCGTTCGCTTAGCCCTCTCTGATTACCGTTTCCAGCTTGCGAGCGTCGCCAGAATACGAAATATGCCTGGCCATCTTGATCATTTGACGTCTGGGCTACACGCCATCCTAATTACGGACACCAGCGTGACCTTTTTCCCAACTAGAAGCAAGTAGGATTTTAATAATACGTACTACAAGCCAGCAGGATAGGCGCAATAGGAATTGATGAATCTAGAAGCCTCTGTTGTTTCACTAATTTATCGCTGACCATGTTCACTGAAAAATGATTCTACGTACATGAAAATTTTCAGGTGAAATAAAAGGTTTTTCTCTATTTCAGTATCGTAATGAGTTCATTTCAGTTCTAAAAAGAGTGCTGTAATGAATTCATTACAGCATCGTTTTCAGTTATATTTTTCGTTTTGTGGTTGTCTCTACTGCATATCAATCCTATCAAATTTCAACAAACGTCAATAATTGTCAACTTAATGTATAATTTGGATATAGTGAAATGATTTCCAGCATTATTCGCAATTTATCTTAATTCTAGTGGTGTTGAATCTATTTCGTCAGACATAATTCATGAATTTAATGCGTAATTTTGAATAATTCAAAAATTCCAAATGTACGATTCAAATTCAAATTCCGTAATCTGTCAATTTTCGTAACAGTCACACCAACTGCCAAGATACAATACAAATGTCACCAGGATGTATAATTTGAATTTTTCATTGAATTTCGACAATATTTCTCAAAGCTTGACTAAAATAAAGAAAATATCGTCTAATACTCGTTGCAGAAGGCAATTCCAACACTATTGCGTTCGACAACTCGCTCCTTCGTCGCTAGTTTTCGAATTTCGCATTCGTGTTGGAATGGGAGCCCAATATACTATTTTATGTAAACATTTGCTCTTGACCATTTTTTCGCAATTTTGAATGCTCTCGAAAATGAGAAAAAAGTAATATTTAAATTTTTTGCTCAAGATTACAGATGGCCTATTTTGGGCATGTTCCAACAATGACAATATTACCTATAAACACTTTGTGATATTTTGAAGGGTTGAAATATGCAACCCCTATTCCATTTTCTAATAGAATGTAACAAAATGTCTCAATTCAAAAATTTGTTTCGTAAATAATGATTAATCGCGATAGAAAAATTCTCGGAAAAATTCAATACAACTATACAACATGTGTTCATGGATCTGTTCTTGTACAATATTGCATTTTTTTGTCAATGATATCGAAAGAATCTCGTATGTGGTGGCCACGGTTATCATATTTGGAAAAAGGTCAAAGAATGCCACTCTTCAGCAATTTCAAGAAAAAAATAATTTTTTCTCATTTTGAAAAGAAAGGCCTAAGAGCTCTGATATTTGACAAGTATTTACTCCCTGAAAATTGTTGCACTTATCTGGTAACACCCTGTGTATAGGATGAGCCATGGTCTAACAACTAACAAGGGTGGTATTTGGCCACTTTCTTTTGTTTTCGAGTTATAAGCGAAAATTGGAAAAATGGCGATATCCAAAAACATTTATATCTCCGCTAATACTGATGATAGAGCTCTGAAAATCTCCTCTGGTTTAAAAGTTGTAGTGCTAAAACATCGAAAGGACCCCGCACGCTTAGAATGGGAAATGGCTTTCCGTGAATTTGATATGGTGTAGTTCTTGATGAACTAATCAGAAAAGTTCTTAGCCAAAAAGCTCAAAAATGTACAGTTTTCGAGATATAGAGCTTTGAAAATGGATTTTTTGCAATTTTAGGGGTTTTCGCTCATCAATCGGGGAACTCTCATTTCTGGTTGTGATGGAATTGGGATGTTCGGTGGCCAGAACCCGACTGAGAAATGATCTTCCTTGATTATATTAGGCACCGCCATCGATAATTTTTCATACACTGCTCCACATTGGCTATGAAATGAGATACAAAATCCAAGATCTTTCATACATCTTTTCATGCCACAGGATGAGGCCAGAATAATTCACATGACCGAGAAACGACATATTTTGAGATTTTTTTAAGAGAGACCATAATAACTGAATCCTCATATATCTGATGTCCAATAATATAAAATATGTTAGCCGAAATGTTCATAACCAGGCATCGCGAGCTGTAATGGGGGAAAATGGGAAAATCATAAACATATATCCTCAGGGATAACAATTGTGATAACTATTGATGTCATTTACATATGATATGTGATTTGTTTCTCACAAATCTCGATAATCTGACAATGGGGTGCCAAGACATTTTCCTCGGAATGTCTCGAAATTGATGATAGCATCTCACAGACAAACGAATCCGTGAAAATGTCTGCAGTTTTGATGCAATATAGTACTATGCGGGTAGAATATAGAAGTCCAAGTGTTGGAAGCTAACTATGAATGGAACTTCCGATATTAACCCACGAATTCTTGGAAATTATATTTTTTTTTATGAAATTTTTGAACTTCACACATACGAATGAATACTATCTAATAATATGATCGTTGGCAAAATGAATTAGTAGATCAATCAAAAACAATCTACTCATTCATTTTGCCAACGATCACATTATTGGATAGTATTCATTCGAATGTGTGAAGTTCAAAAAGTTCATAGAAAAAAAAAATTATTTTCCAGAATTCGTGGGTTAATATCGGAAGTTCCAGTCATAGTTAGCTTCCAACACTTGGACTTCTATATTCTACCAGGATAGTACTATATTGCATCTTGAGTGGTAGGTTGACATCTTTGACAGGGTTATGGTAAACTAGTCTTTTCTACTCATCATTTGGATGTTGACTTCCTCTTTGAAAAATCTTGTCGGCCTTTTATTTCAGTAAATCTATGAGTCCCGACGCAGCTCTCAACTGTTAACTTCCTTCCACTTAAATATCTTTTTGATATGGCTCCTGGCGGCATAGCCCAACGCTTTCGATCCATGTATTTGTTGAGGTCTTCCAATAGCTGCGTATTTTATATGAAGTTTTTAGTATATAGTGTTATACCTACAAATATAATTGACTTCATTTTCCCATTTCATCTCAGATTTTCTGTCCATGAGGAATCTTTGCCCGAAATGGGTCCCGCGCTTGTTCACCGCTAATCGACAGCAACAATGCATCGTCGATAACGAAAGTTGTTTGCAGTTATTTAAGCGAAATAAACAAAATTCTTTTTCTCCGATATGCGATAATGGATAAAACATAGTTTCATCACTACACTCCTGGCTCAAAAATAAGATCAGCTGAGTGAAAAGCAATCGATAAAAACCTTCCACGGCGACCAAACTCTCGAATATCAACTGGCAAAATTATGGCACCAAATGTTTGTACCTGCATAGTAAATTATCCATTGACCTAAGAAAGACATCAATAGGGATTACTACCAGGTGGATTTCCGCGGTTAGATGAGCAAACTTTGTGCGGTGTACGTAGTTGTACAGGGTGGGGGCAAATAAGCGAGGTAAGCGGCTATATCTTATGATCCACTCATCGCAGAGACCTGCGTTAAAAAAATTTACCACTAAAGTATACAAGAGGACACACTGGAAATTATTTTGAAGTTCATACAGCTACCGCTAGGAGGCGTAATAGCTACCGTCGAGTAGAAAAATGAATTTTACTCGAAAATGTTTCTTAAGACATTGAAGAACAAATATCATCACTGTAATCCTTGGAAAATTCTCTATCTTTTTGAATTGTCACTTTCGATTTTACGACATCACATAAGGGTAGGTGAAAGGGAGAAATCTGACTGATTGAAACGCCTGTAACTTCAGTTTGGCTCAACATTTTTGAGCAAATTAGATCTCGTCTGAAATCTTTATGATTGAGGACAAAATATAGTCATGATAAATTTGTTTTTGCTGCTTTCGATAGGGGGCGCTAAGTCAGATGTTCATTGTTCTGTTCATTTTACTCCGAAATTTAAAATGTAATGATAGGATTTTCTTAACAGAAACAGAAATTACATCAAATTTGCATGAAAAAACCGGAAGTTCGCAAACCGATAATTTCAGGCATTCTGAAGTTATGGCCGAAAGAAGATATGCTTCAACTGATGCACTACGAAAAACCGAATTGTGTCTTCAAGTTCTAACAGAAACAGAAATCCCATCAAATTTGTATGAAAAAACAAAGAGGTCGCAAAGCGATAGCTTCAGGCGTTCTGGAGTTATGGCCGAAAGAAGACACATTTTAGTTTTTTAGTGCATCAGTTGAAGAATATCTTTTTTCGTCCATAACTCCAGAACGCCTGAAGCTATCGCTTTGCGACCTTTTGGGATTTTCATACAAATTTGATGGGATTTCTGTTTCTGTCAAAACTTAAAGACACAATTTGGTTTTTCGCAGTGCATCATCATCTTTCGGCCATAACTTCACAACGCATGAAATTATCGCTTTGCGACCTTCAGGTGTTTTCATGCAAATTTGATGGAATTTCTGTTTCTACTAAAAAAAATCCTATCATTACATTTGAAATTTCGCAGTTAAATGAACAAAACAATGAACTTCTGACTAAGCGCTCCCTATCGAAAGCAGCAAAAATAAATTTATCATGACTATATTTTGTCCTCTATCAACAAGATATTATCTTTCAGACGAGATTTAATTTTTAATCAGTCAGATTTCTCCATTTCACCTACCCTTATTTGATGTCGTAAAATCGAAAGTGACAACTCAAAAAGATAGAGAATTTTCCAAGGATTAGAGTGATGATATTTTTCCTCAACTTCATATGAAACATTTTCGAGTAAAATTCATTTTTCTACTCGACGGTAGCTATTACGCCCCCTAGCGGTAAAGGTATGAACTTCAAAACAATTGTAAAATTTTTTTACCGCAAGTCTTTACGATGAGTGGATCCTGAGATATAGTCGCTTACTTCACTTATTTGCCCACCCTGTACCTTCACTTAATCTTCTTTCTCTTTACGAAGCATATAAGTTGAGGGCAGCAATAAACGACGATCGATTATTTTCCTCGTGAGCAATGATTTTTGTAGGTCCTTTTTCGCAAATATTTTGAAAATATATCAGTGCTTTGTACATTGAACATAATATCGTTGATTATTTAACGAAAAACGAAATGAAAAATATTATCATTCCACAATCTAGATTATGGTTTTAAAAAATAATGTAAAAACTTCATCAAGTTTTGAACTGCGCAGTCACGTGGTGGTATTCTCTCTTAACAGAGAATATTATAAAATGTTATTGCATCAATTGAGTGCGGAAATTGAAAAAACGTTTACCAAGCAGTGAATTTAACAAGAAGCATTCTGAAAATGCCTCTTGTCAAAAATCTGTTGCGTTTTTGACTGCTTGACCATCCAGCTTATTCTCCATATATTCATCGACATTCTTCGATGTATTCTAAGCTATAACCTATTCAAACTTTTCCTTTCGAATGTATTTTCCAGATGAAGCAAGAAAATATAAGTGTATCCTCATTCGATTACGTGGCAAATAAAAGTTTTATTGCCGTCGTATTAACAGGTGGCATAGAATATAAGGAAATTTCGCCAATCTTCGTTGGCTAGGCGGAGAACGAACAGTGGGATCAAATTGGCAATCTGCTGGAAAGTTCTAAACTCGAACGAAGGCACGTTATAGATATGTCGATCACTCTCCAATGACCTATCGTTCGATGGAAACAAAACACGTTTTCGCTTTCTCTATTACGCCGTTCTCTTCAATAAATACCAAGAGATTCGTTTCATTTAACTGGCAATACCTCCAGTTTATTTGGCGAACGGTATCGGAAAGTTATCGACGTTCTGTTACGTCATTGATAGGGTAGGAAAATATTTTCATTTGCTTTGTGTTTCTCTTCCGATTGCTGTTTTTCCTGAATGGCAGAAGCATTGATGGGGTTAGAGTTGCCGAGGTCTTTTGAAGAGGCGAAATTCATCATGGAATTTCAGAGGATATTGGCTATATTTCGTCCTTATTGTAATGGTGAATATTGTGAATTTTTTTTCCAACAGAAATGAGAATTGCTTCTATCAGTTATGTGATCGTTTTGAAAACGTTCTCTTCATCATTCCGTCACGATATCTGTAATTTTTTTCGTCTATTTTTTTCTATTTTTCGGTAACCGCAAACGGTAATACTCATTAAAAAAAATAAAAATACAGGGTATGCCATTTGGAATGAGCCCGAAGAAGTAACCAATGAATTGTTATATTTCGAAGACCCAGCAGACTTCTTGATGATCATGAAGAAATCAGTACCTAACTCCATTTGTGTGTGATTCACTTTCAATATCTAATTCAGAGAAGTTCATTCATTTCAAATACCCTTCGATTCATGAAAAATCGAAGTGAATATCTTAAAAACAGTAAGTTTTGAGTATATCAAATTCCGAACGAATATCAAATTAATTCATTCCATGAAATCAGAAAATTCAATGAAACAGGGTGTGCCATAACACCAAATATTTGGTTATATCCACTTTTTTGGTATTGCCTGTTTCCGAACAATTTGAAAATGTACCTCAAATGGAGTCTAAGGATAGTGTATCGAAAAAAAATCCAAAATTCCAAGGGGCTTAAACGTAATAGAGCATCGCGTTATTGATAGAACATCCTGTATATGACCAACAAGATATGTTTCTAAACTCGACTACTTGGGATCGTTCGAATGATAGATATAAAAAAAGTTGGTGCAGATTCTTCTGGATCTGATTCCACAATTGTGTTTTTTATGAAAACAAGTATATTTGGATAGGTAAAACAAGCAAATAAAAACAACTTCCTTATTGAATTAGTACCAGGATACTCAAATCACAAATATTTAATTGAATTATGAACAGAGCAGTGCCCAAACGGCTACTTAATTACAATCTGTCGACAAAAATAATAAATATTTCATTTCTATATTCACAAGATCGATATAGTAACGGTAGCTTTCATCGAATACATCCGCTGGACAGACTGTCCCTGCTAATTTGTGGCACTCAATGCTTTTTAGCCATCACATCCAAAATATATTTTACACGGAAACGATAACTTTTTAGCGTATTTAGAACTATATAAATTATGTTTCACTTTACCTTTTTTCCAATATGAAACTATAAATGATTCTCCACTGGCGGAAAACTATGAATTATTGTAACCTCACTCAGGAATTCGTAATCACAAAGATCAACCCCTCCAAATAAAAATTAACCTGTGTTGTCGTTGGAAGACTCACGTCTTTCCATCAGAGTATGAACTCATAGAGTCACAGTCAATTTTTCTGAATTTTTTATGTGGCAGGATATGACATCCTTCTCAAGGAAGTCTATGGGTCCAACTCAATCTTTATGACTATATTTTTCGATATACAGGATGTCGAAGTTGGAAAATAGCATCTCAAAATGAAATTCGCCCCGAAATTCCAGCCTGTAATTCATCCGTGGAATTTTCCAATTTTTTGTGATGGCTCTAAGTTCGAGTACACTATTATAATTTTAAACAGTATTGTCTTTGTTATAACCAGTTTTGAAGATACAAGAAGTAATATATTGAGAGGGACGACCGTTATTACAAAAGTAATCAAAATTTGCGTATACTAGGAAAATTTCATACAGAGTAACGGTAAAAGATACGTTGCCGTTTACTTATTGTTATTTTGTCATTATATAATGAAAAATATTGTATAGGGTGTCTCAAATTCGATGGTCACTGAGGGCATCTCAAGAACTATAAGACTCAGAGAAAAAATCTTCGGGAACAGTTTGATGTTAAGCGTCATGTACACCGGACAGTAGGCGTTATGGTCTGGGGTGCTATTATATATGCAAGTAGGTCACCTTTATTCGAGGTAACATGACAGCGCTGCGTTACCTTCAGGAAATAGTGGAGCCATATGTTCTCCCTTACCTTAACCGGCTCGAGAATCCAATATTTAGCAAGATAATGCCCGACCTCATGTTGTCAGAGTTAGTTCAAACTTTGTTGAAGCGACCCATGTAAATCTTTCGCCATGGCCACCTAAATCCCCAGATCTTTCGCCAATGGAGCATGTTTGAGACGTCATGGGTAGAAGGCGTGGAAATTTAAACCAGCCCTCATGGACTTAGGCGGCTCTGAGACATGAAGTACAGGTAGCTTGGTATAGTATCCCTCAAGAAGAAATAGACCATCTCATTGCATCAATGCCGAGACGTTTTGGGGAGTGTATAGATAATCGCGGTGGATTAACACATCAACAAATTCATTGAAAAAAATCGTAAATCCTTCATTTTTTCAAATTTCAATCATTTACTCCTTCCTATACTATTTATGTTTTAACAAAAAAAAAATCAAAATTCAAACAGCTCCTTCTGGGTGTTACACTTTCTTTGTCAGTTAGTATATCTTAGTTGAATTAATCGAAGAGTTTGAGTCGCTTCATTTTACTTTTCGGTAACTAATGCGAACACCTTTATTCGGGTTGGATGAAATTACATATGAGCGAAGATAAAGTCGACAACGTTGAGACGATCAACTGAAACTTTATAAGGTATTTAAGTGGAGCAGAGCGTTGATGGGATGAAAACTCCGTAAGATCGTTGAAACACGTAAGGAGATCGCAGGAAAGTGTTTTACGATCCTAAGAATGAAGCTTCATGAATATTTCTGAAAGGGGAACTTTAATGGATCCTTTTTTCAAACTTCTAATTAAGGGTTTGAAGAATATGTATTGTTCACATTTTTGGTGTATCGTGTTACCGTCATAATATATTTGAATATCAATTTCATTTTAGGTATATTAGCTAACTTGTTTATGCTGTCTCCGAATAGGTATTCGGTTAATTTTGATTTCAGCCGATTTTGAGTTAGACGGGAACTTTTCAGGAACATGGGTCGGCTGAGATGAATTGTTGAACTAATCCCTGTCCATAATTCAATCGTTTGTGAATAATTACGAGCTCCCAACTATAGAATATTTAAATATGAATTGAAGAAGTAGGTAGTAACAGATATGTTAGTAAATCCAATGAAAAAATTGGAAGTAAGTGGAACAGAATACGAAAAGCATCTTTCAAATGTTCGTCTGTCTTTATCTTTCTGTCAACGCAGATCTCAGAAACTATGGAACGATTTATTCAAGCATATATTCAACTAATCTGGAAGTAACATTTGGAACATTTGAAAATCTCAATGGAAAATCTAAATGTTCCAATAATTTTTAAGAATGGTAACTTCCATCATACTTACAATATCCCAACCGAATACCACATTTAATTAAAACTATTGAAAGCCGATTACTATAACGTGAAATACAGAAAAATGGATATCACTTTAGCGCATGAGCAAAAACACTGAGCAAAACTTTTCATGAAACCACTCACTACCCAATCAAAATATCTGAAGCAATTTTCATCGAAATAAAACTTAACAGCATTATGCAAATATCTGAGATTTCACATTTGGGCATGTTCAACAGTTTATCACAAAAGCTGAATTTTGTATTAGACTATCTTCGGCTTAAATTGATTATCCACTACCAATTTCACTGAAATTCTATAAGAATATTGTAGAAGTTACATGAATGAGCGAAAACACAGACAGACCGACATAAACGAAACCAAAGATTTTAATGACTGAATCATTATATCGCTAGTGGAAATTTTGAAATCTGAACTATATAGCAAACGATGGCATAAAGGTTAGCATGAATGTAACACATTTTTTTAGTGAATAAACTTTATTATTATTATTATCTTGGTCAGAAAATTAAGTTACATGCCAATGTAAAAAGTTGTACGCCTGTACAACTTTGCTTTTGCCGTTTTTTCCTAAATTCGAGGCTTTATGTAAAAAACTGTTTATACTTTATGATTTAAAGTATTGTCCATCGCTGGCCACTACTTTCTCTCATCTTTCGGGCAGAGTACGACAGAAAAGCGAGTTGAAAAAACTGGTCATTTTTTGAAGCGATCCACGATTCGATCCAATTTTTTACTTTTTCATATGACCGGAAGTGCTGGTCAGCCAGGTCGTGAGCCATTGATCGAAAAAAGTGAAAGTCCGAGGGAGCAACGTCTGGAGAATACGGCGGGTGAGGTAGGACTTGCCATTTCAACGTTTCCAAGTATGTCTTTAGCACTTTCGTAACATGGGGTCTAGTATTGTCATGCTGTAGAATCACTTCATCACGTTGTTCGTTGTATTGCGGCCGTTTATCTTCCAATGCTAGGCCCAAATACATTAATTGCGTTCGATAACGATCGCCTGTGATTGTTTCAGTCGATTTTAACAACTCATAAAAGCTGGTCCCACCAAATATTGAACATGATTTTGGGACCGTGAATATTCGGTTTGACCATCGACAAGGAAGCATGGCCGGTATATCCCCATGATTTTTTGTTTTTGGGATTATCGTAATGAAACAATTTTTCATCATAAGTGATGCAGAAATCTCTTCCGTTTTTGCCCTGCAAGCAACTAATCACAAGCAAACAAAATCTATTTTTTTCGACTTCCACTTACCGCTGCAGCCATCTATTGGAAAATGGCGGAATCAAATTTGTTCACCTAATACGTGTTCAACTCTGCTTTTTGTTCGGATTTCAAATCACTTCTTTTAACGATGTCAAGTATTGAATGGGACGGCAATTAACTTTAACTTTAATTTAAAGATTATAAGAAAGTGTTGTGTAATAAAAATGATTCAGATTATTTTCAAGAAATAAACATTATGATAAAACAACATATTTCAACTTCTTGCATGGTTTATCGTTTTCTAAATATCGAGATTACCTATTTGATATAGAAATAGCATATACAGAACGACTATATACCCTTTCATAACTAATAGATCAAACTCTCAGGTTCTTATTTTAGTATTATATATTAAACTATTCTTACTATTCACTGTCCTTGAATATTCTTACCTTCAAGCCACTTTTTCAGATACTTACAATATATTTTATGATATAGAAAATATTCGATTGATGTAATGAAACTCCTTCGATAGTATCAATCTATATAAGTTTCAAAAAATATATTTTAACGGAAAATATAATTTCTGAATTCGGTTATGTAAATAAAATATTTTTTTAAATATTTTAACGGTTCACTTTCGAAATATGAAGTGGAATATTTTTTACAATTGGGAAGGGGATCAATTATTTTGAAATTAAAGTTATCTCATCGGTTTTATTGATTGAAGGACACAATTGGAAATCATGATTATATGAATTGATAGGAATTTATTATATTATTGACTTTCTCCATCTGTGACGTGTGGATCTATATCCATTCAGATATGAAATCTATTTTTCACTATACATAGCCGTATAACATCAATGAATATTAATGTCAAATGAAGTTCGGAAGATCTTACTCTTTCCAGTACCGAAGCGTAAAATAATACGCTGTGTCGCGCCGAGCACAAAATAATCAACAATCGCCATGGAAACCCTGCTCGTAGCTTAAATGAACTGTGATTAAAATACATCTTAGATTCCAATTAAGACAACATTGAATCACACTCAGACGAGTATTGTATCATATCGGAGGTTGCTGTCACAGGAACAACACCACGAATTCTGGCGAGACAATGGATGCGTTCTCTGCGTTTGATTAACCCACTGCCTATTTTCAAAGAAGGATTCTGTTTTCGATAGGAATGGGGTTGGATGGATAGTTGTGGCTTCCTAGAAAATAATTGCGAACAGAATATGCAATAAAGAAATGAGCTTCTGATCGACCAGACTGAAGAAATAATGTTTTTATAGATATACAGGGTAGGTCTTTGACTTGTACAGGGTGTTTCACCTAAGCTGGTCATTGGATTTTGTGGCTTATCTCTTGAGCAATATTGAAAAGAACACATCAAAATGATAGTATTTTTTTACGGGCTATCCAAATATGTCATCGGAAAAACTTTCGATCCAAGGCATGGAAAGTTATTGTGGAAAAACCGTTTTTCAAAAAAAAATTCTCTTCTCAATAAATTTCCATGCCTTTGTTCCGTAGTTTTTCCAATAACATATTTGAATAGCCTGTGAAAAATACTATCATATTGATGGGTCACTTTTCAATTCTGATCGAAGGATAAGCTACAAAATCCAGTGACTTGCTTACGTGAAACACCCTGTACATATATTTCAACAGTAGATTTTTTCTCTTGCAATTTTTGTAGATTCAGCCTAAATGAGAATATTTAGCAAATTTTCATTATGTACTATATCACCCTTGAAAACCTGAAGCATTTCCAAGAATAGGATTATACCATTTTAACATTGGAAATGAGCTACTATTTTAAAAAGCCAGCCAAGACTTCTTTTTTCCTCATTAAATTTGATGAACCCATTAGTATATACAGGGTGAGTCGATAGTGCTCGGTCGGTCGATAACTATTGGAAATTTTGGACTAGGAGAATGATTCAAATTTTGACGGAATCGACAGTACCCAGCGCATAAGCTTACCTTATATTTTTTGACTGTGCAGGTTGGTCCTGAAGTGGTAAAATACCTACCAACCTATTTTTTCAGATGGTAATTACCAGTTTTCATATCAATATCATATTTCTGAAATACTTGTCATCATTTATCTGAGGTACTTCTTGACGTAAGCCAGACAAATTTCATAGAAATAAGGGTTAAACTGAAGATCATATCTTGAAAACCGTTCGAGATAATTGTATGCTTTTTTCATTAAATTCCCGAAAAGTTGTCGAGTCTGCTGAAAATTGACGGAGACTCAACAGATGGTCTGAAAGACAATTTTTAAAAATGATCTTCAAAAAATGTCATAGGTCCCTGTAAAAAATATCATGCCGTGAAGATTTTCCGCGTGTCGGATTCCCCAGTGAATAGTCTGCATTTTTTATTCAAACTTGTGCCTTAAATGAATACTTTTCAAAATGTTTAGTACGGAGGCTGGCAGTGTAAGTATTTTCCACGCATATAGAGATCAGATTACTCAACTCTTGTTACGACCTACTAATTATATCAATTAAGGATAAGCAAAATCAAAGAAATCATCGATATATTCTGAAACATTGAAGAATCTTCTGAAAAACTTAATAAATTCAAAATGAATAAATGCATTTGAATGGGTATTGAAAGTAAATACTAGAAGAATAAAGGGAGGTGAGTAATTACTTTTTGAAAATCTTTGAGAACTCCACTTGGTGTTCAGAATGAGAAATTTCATTGATGACGTTAATATTGGACTTATATTCCAAAAAGTATACGCTTTATTTCATTTTCCCATCTGCTGTAGAATTTTTTCAAGATATAAGATTAAAATTTGCTTCCTAATAAAAAAATTAAAAAGGGTGCATGCCATTTGGAAGAAGCCTGATATAAATATTTCAAGGAGTCATTATGAATTTTCTGAATTTGAGCACCCAGTAGAGTTCCCAATGATTAATTATCGAAAGTCACTACAGATTTTGCGTTGGCTAGTAATGGTGAGGCTTTCCAACACCCGGTGAATTAGAGTTTGTTTCTCCTCCCTACAGAATCTGCACTCGTCGTTTTCTGCTAGACCCATTCTCATGAGGTGCTTCCCGAGGCGACAATTCTGTGTAAGGAATCCAGCGAGGAGGTGTAGCATATTTTTTTAAGATCCTGATACCTCTCAAAATTTAAAGTGTCAAAGTTTCGAAGAATCAATTTGGAATGATCCAACACAAGGAGATTTCGCCAGGGTGTTTCACCTTCTTCTGAAAATCTTTCTTGGAGGTAGGATTTGCTTTTACCACAGAATGGTTCCGGTCTAATGAGAAGAGTTTGTGATACTTTGGGGACAAGTTTGTTGGCCTCTTCATTTCCTTTTTCGAGCGACCGGGATCCCAGACTAAAGATACCTTGTTATTCTTGCCTATTTGTGCCTAATTGTGTCGAAAAATATTTTGATAATTTCAACTCTTAACCGTAACGGAGCGTCCCGTCAATGGTGGTGCATCTATATACTGAAAAATTACAGCTTCGAATCTATTCCTAGATGCAAAATACAGCTTAATGTCACTGTGAAATTCCACTTCTAACACGGTAATCAGTTGTAATTCGTATGATATAAACGTTTCTCTGAGTTCTAGCACCCATTCATTCATCTCTAGTTTGTAAACTTCAGTTTTGGAATTGAGTTGAAAGTGAGGAATTCTCCGCTGTGAAAACGTTACACCGATTTCGATCAATTTCGGCATAAACGATTCAAATCTAATGAGAAATATAATGAAAGAATTCATCAAAGCTGATTGCAATGAACCGGGCTAGACTGATGGGATTTCTCCGATACGATATGAGAGTTCTGTCGTAACATTTCTGTTGATCCAATTTCTCATATCTCGGAGCGATTCTCATTTGACGCCCCGCTACCCTTCAAAGATTTGCCGATTCGCTCCTAAATACGCGTATATAGAACCCATTTATTTCACAACACAGTGATGAAACGAGCAGAAGCGTTTTTCCCCTGACGAGGATATGAATTATGCATGTCCCATTTAAACACGGCTAAGATTGATAGATGTCAAGTGAATATACGATTTGGGCGAGGAAGTCCACGGAGAAATTCTTTCATTATGTTTTCTCGTACAAACTGATGGTCAAAACAATGTATCTATTTTATCACGCACAACTCTCTAGGGATACCTTATATATACAGGGTGTTTCATAATAAACCGGATAAAACATATATCGGGTGTCCCAAGGTGAGTGGCCTATTAGATTATTATGGAAACTATTGATGGTAAAGATTTCGAATTTTGTGGATAGATATTTGGCCATGTAAGGTACATTTTTAAAATAATTTCACATTTCCAGTGTTGCCGGATGTACGACAATTTGGCAACAACTTTGTTATTTTGAATAGGACATCCGGTATTTCAATTTTTTTCATGATACTCCATAAAATATTGAATCTATTCACTCTTACTTGTCCATCCCTATCTTCAACGGTTCTTGAGTTATTAATTATTTTTCGAAATTTTAGATCAAATTGGCGTATTACGAAAATGACTCTAGTTCGTTCAATATTTGAGATTTAAGTCAGAAATTTTGCAAGTCGTTAGATATTGATCTGATCTGTGTCACTGCTCTTGAATTATGGTTGTCAATAATACAGGACGGACCAAAAAAAATCATCATTTGCCAAGTTACAAAATTGTAAAAAAGTCTATTTTTTCAAATTAGACACCTAGTATATTTTTCAATTTTTGGAATGAGTACAACACACTCTACAATTTTTCTTTTCAAGTCCCTATACCTATCTCAACTGGATTCCGAGTTATATGCGTTTATTAGATTTCACATTGATTCAATAAGTGTTAATATCTTTTGTATTGTTATGTTCTCTATGTGGTTCATAGATCGATATATCAATGAATCAGTTCAATCCATAAATGTAAAAATAAACAATAATTGCCTAACAGGTGTTTTGTTCCCAGGTTTTTCTATAAATAATGGCTCAAGAAAGATATACACATAATAACGCATATAACTCGGAATCCAGTTGAGATAGGTATAGGGACGTGAATAGAAAAATTGTAGAGTGTGTTGTACTGATTCCAAAAATTGAAAAATATACTAGGTGTCTAATTTGAAAAAATAGACTTTTTTACAATTTTGTAACTTGGCAAATGATGATTTTTTTTGGTCCGTCCTGTATTATTGACAACCATAATTCAAGAGCAGTGACACAGATCAGATCAATATCTAACGACTTGCAAAATTTCTGACTTAAATCTCAAATATTGAACGAACTAGAGTCATTTTCGTAATACGCCAATTTGATCTAAAATTTCGAAAAATAATTAATAACTCAAGAACCGTTGCAGATAGGGATGGACAAGTAAGAGTGAATAGATTCAATATTTTATGGAGTATCATAAAAAAAATAGAAATACCGGATGTCCTATTCAAAATAACAAAGTTGTTGCCAAATTGTCGTACATCCAGCAACACTGGAAATGTGAAATTATTTTAAAAATGTACCTTACATGGCCAAATATCTATCCACAAAATTTGAAATCTTTACCATCAATAGTTTCCATAATAATCTAATAGGCCACTCACCTTGGGACACCCGATATACTCGTGTTGACACCTGAAGAATCATTTTTGTCTTATGACCTATACCTCGTTTTCGAAGCATAAGCGAGATACAGTAACGTAAAGTTCAACGTCATTTCTGAGTAATATTCCATTGGTTAGTTATGTAGAACCTTTGAAGTTACAATTTTTGGTCACATCAAAGTATTTTTGAATGCTCTATTGAGAAGAGATGAAGAGCTAAAAAAAAATCAAATAGCGGAAAAACTGCAAAACAATATTTTTTTTTCCGATTTCCGAATTGAATTTCATTTTTTGAATGAAATGAATTTCCTAAGAATTTCTGTCAGAAAATGTTTTCATAAATCGTAAAAAAAATTCTTCTCAGATACATGTCTTGGAACAACAACAAAAAATTTCACCCGAAATGGTTGGAATGTTTGACGATCGTACTTTTTTATACCATACATGAATATGAAAACAGAATCGGAAAAAATGGAACGCTTCCTTTATTAGAATATTATTTATATTATCATCATCCCCGACTTTACTCAATGCGGCTGCTTTCTCACTCCCCGCTTAGGATAACATTCCCTCAATCCTGGACATTTAAAATATCAGTTGGATAGGGCAATCTCGGTCGTGTCCGGTCCTTGTGGTTCCTCTGGTCCTGGTCGAACGTCTAGTCTTTTTCCTCGCAATCCCGCCGATTCTTGGACCAGTCCTTCACCTCTTAGGAATTTTCTCACCATCCTTGCAGTAATATAAAACAAAGTTATTTTCGCTAAACTATCAAATTGTTAGCAACAATTGTTTCACCACACTGTGGCTTCATCAGGCTACATTTTTGAGTGATGAGGGCACGGGTCTTGTAGAAAACTTATATACACTGAAAGAAGTATTTATGCGATATTATCGAAAATGATTTATAATTAATGAATCATTTATTGGCCATATGGACAAACAAATATTTATTTCATGAAAACAAAGAATTTTCGAAGTCCCACCAATAATCACCATTAATTATCACACAACATTCATTCACGCATAATTCAAATTATTAATGCTGAAGAAATATCCATTCGATGGGAATAAATGATGCTGAGTGTTAATATATTACATATTGAGTAATAATCAAAAAATTTTATCATTATTTTGGAGCATTTCATTTAATTTGAATAACCACTTATCAAATATGAAAATAGGTAGTTAGTATTGAGTTTTCTGTTGCTTTCATTTGATAATAATTAATAAATATTATTTATATTGAACTGTGTTCAATAAGAATCATATTTCAATTCACTACTGAATAATGTAATTGTTGTTTAATTCGTTCAATATAAACAAGCATTTTCAATATTGAATTAAATTGAATAAATATTTCAGGATGATTCTTTAATACTCTGTAATGAGTTAATAAGATGTTTAGATTCAACTTGAAATACATATTTAGATATTAAAAACTACAAATAAAGTGGATAGAAATGCATAAATCCAACAAACTATAATAATACTTAATTAATAAAACATATAAAATACAATTTACAAAATAACTCCGATAAACTCAACAATGATTTCAATAAAAAAATATACAGAAAAAAAACTCTAGAAGGGTGAAATTTTTCAAAAATACATGAAAACATGAAAAGCGTTTTTCATGGAAATTTCAATAAACTATATTGAAGTTTCAACAGAAAGTAAAATTATGTATAATATATACAAATGTAAGATGTAAGGCTAGAACTCAATAATGAAATATGATAAAATTAGTCTTCATAGCAGATATGAAAAATAGCTAGATACTGCTAGTTATAAGAAAATAGTTATTAGATTGTGAATAGAATTGCTTTCCTTTTTTTATGCTCAGGGCAGTCAAATATGCTAATCTGCCTCTGATTACTACCCCGGAAGGAATGAGTGCAGCTACCATAGTCGAATAAAAATATTTTTATCATTATGGGTCGTGATTTTCTTCACAGATAATGTCATATTTTTTCTATGTCTACCATATTTATGTTTTTTCTTTGTGTATAGGCAAATCTGTATTTCGGTTATCTCACTAAGAAATAAAATTCAATGCAACAAGCGGTGAATTTTTAATGCTGTTCTGAAAACGAGAAGGAACTGATAAGAACATTCAGTCGAAAAAATAATATGAAGATAAGGTATCAAATTGCGCTTGGAAAGAACAAATAGTAGAGGGTGGCTTATTATGTGCCTGATAAAACTAAGAGGAACAAAATCTCGTTAAAACATTGAATAAAACATAGAATACGATTGCTATAAAATGAGGGGAAGAACACGATAAAATATTGTGAATTTCGAATTTGATGATTTCGTTGTTGCGTTCAAATTGTTCGTTTTTTCGAACGAACAATTTGAAACCTTTCTTTCGAAAAGTTTCAGCAATTGAAACAATTTTCAATTGTAAAAGGACTCTTCATCATCACTTATTTATGGGAGTTGATCATTGAAATAAAAATTACAATATTTTGATACAATATTATTTTTTTTTATTTAAATTAACATGTCTCGACAACTAGGCTATTGACACAAGGTAAAATATTTTAATTCTTCACAACATTCGAAATAAAATATTTCGAAATCAAACAATACAAAATTTAATATTTTCATGTTTTACGTTTGCAATAATATTGAAACGAAAAGTATCAATCGAGCACAGAAGTTGTTATATGAACAGAAATTTTTTTGGTGATAAATTATTCATTCTCTATAATAATTCGTAGAAATCAGCGCTACATTCCGAAATTTTCCCAAACTTTCTTCATTTTGAAAACGGTGTAGGGAATTGTAATGGCGATCAACTTCATATACAGAGTGTCCCAATGAAAAGAAGCCAACGCTGATATTTCTCATAATATAATAAATAGCGGAATTCACTTGAATACGTTAAATAATGTTCGTAGGGGGACACATGTTACTGTACAGTGGATGCTTGAAAACGCAACCCCCATGAGGGTGTGTTAAAACCACAAGAATTTGAATAGGGAACAGGGGTCGAATGATACCTCATGTTGAAGGGTTTCCTTTGTAGAGTAGCCATAACAACAAAATATCTGTTTGCTATTCGCATTGTATTTAGAGCACGTAAGGAGACATTCATTCAAATTGAGTGCTATTGGCATCCGAAGAATTCTATTGCCCGAAACAAGTGCGTAGTTCTTTTTTTTTGGGGGTGTAATCGAAAAAAAAATGTTTGACGACATTTATTCATATCTATAATGTGAGAAAAAGAGGTTTGATAACGAAGTTTGGATCAAATTACTCGAAATAATTTTTTTTATTACCAATTCGATTGTTCTTATCTTGTACAGGGTGTTGCTGAATTGGAGTTACGAAGGAAAATGAGAGATTTTTTGGATAATTTCAAAAATAAAACAGCCTATAAACATTAGCCCGCAAACGCTTTGTTTTCGAGATATATTGTGTTTCTTATAGTCCTACTTTTTTGTGATGCTCAATCAGTTCATCGAATCTTCATAAATATTCGCTATAGATTTGGTAAATAAAAATAAATGGTAACTGCATCTTTATAATGAGTGGTTTCTTCCTGGGAATTACTATAAAGAGCTGTTTGAATTTTTTTCTCGAATTCGATTGCAGATAAGACAAAACTACAACAAACCATGAAGTACTGAACCATAGTTTCTTTTTAAATTTTTCTAAATTACCTGTGGTTCAAAAAAAAAAATTCTTGAAGAAAGAACCGGGCACCCTTCCAAAAAAATTCACCCTGTAGGTTTGCACTCAAAATTAGAATATCACATGGTGAAAACTTTGAATTTGAATATCTATGCCAATTCAAGTTGAATATCTTGTGAAGTAAGGGTGCTATGAGAAAAAAAACTTGAACTTTAACACCCGTATCTCAAAAACAAAGCGTTTGCGGACTCATGTTATTGGACTTTTTTCTTGGAATGATCCGAAAAATCTGTCATTTTCATTAGCACCTGCAATTTAGGAACACCCTATATATAGTCAATTCAAAACTGGTGTCTTCACAAATAAATTGCAATTCGAATGAAATACAATAAATTGTACAACACAGCCTAGACAACTTTTCGATGCGAATTACTCAGTTCAGTACTTTGATAACAACATATTGAAATTGTGACAAGAATGAACGGAAACAACGGATAAGTGTATACCGATGACGAATGCAAAAATCACATATGGCAAATAAGCCGATAAAGCGGATATATAAAGGAAAATAATAAACCTCTCTGTACTCATCTTGAAAGCGATAATAAACTCATAAACCGTGAAGAGGTCAGTGTCGATTTCAAAGGAAAGTAAAATGATTATTGTTGATTCATTTTATGGAGAAATTTTAGTTTTTCGTCCTTGCGAGATTTCTGAAATTTTGAAAATCTTGAGGGGGTTAATTACCCCCAGTACCATCCCCATTTCTACGCCAGCCGGAAACACGTGTCTGCGGTTAGCGCTTGAGGGATGCGTCCTTATACTTTTTCTTTGGTGTTTGTAATGCTCAAAGGGGAAACAGCTCATATTTATAATCATCCTGTGAAATATGGGCTGTGAAAATTTCAATATGAATTATTATGATGAAAGGATGAATCACATGATGTCAACACGAAATTACAAATGAGTTCGCTCGAAGAGAACCTATTCAAGTTTTATGAAAGTGCTTGTGCTGGGATCATTTTGTTAATTTTCAATAAGTTCTCGAATACCAATACTAAATTCATTTGAGGTGGAATACCGAATTCTTCGGAGCAGTCTCGGTTATAATTAATATTATGGAATTTTAATTCCGTCTACTGTTCGAATGAACCTGCCTAGGGAACACCGCAGAGCTTAGTTATAAAATTTATATTTCTCCTTGTAGCTCCAAGACGCTCGAATATTTTGATATGGTTTGTTAAAGGATTTCTTGATATTTGAAAACAGAAATATTTTTGATTTGATACGAAATTAATAATTTTTTGAGAAAATCAATTTATTACAAAAAGGTCGCAAGTCAATACTTATCTCTCCATCGAGGATATAATTGAAGGTTATGGGATGAATATTGATAAGAGGGGTGACAATTAACACTTAACGATATATCTCCGAATAAAATCCGCAATATAATGATATTAAATATAATTTAATCATTTATAACCAATCAACTTAAGGCATAAAAGAATACATAATTTCCTCCGAATAAGGATGTTTTAGTCATTCACAAACAAAAAATAGAAACAAAGGGTTACAGATATAATCTTTCCGCACAAATTCAACTTTCAGCTGAAAGAGAACATTGTATTTTATTGAAATTCGTTAATCAGTAATCCGACATTTCCTTACTCATCCATGATTCTGTTTTTTCAAGAATGCACGTTCGATTTAGATGAATATTTGCATTTGGATGTACAGTCCATTCAGGAATTATTGACATCCCGGGTGGCTATGAAAAATCGAAATTAAGTTGGTACTGGCTCATTCAGTAACATTTTGAATTGCAGATTTCGGGTTGGCATTGGAAATGTCATTGACAGGAGGATAGATTGTTCAGTTTGTTTGTGTTATTGGTTTTTATCCAAGAAATTTTGGAACTAAAAAGTTGTATCAATTTCAAACACACATTCATTAGTTTATTTGAGTATTTTTCACAGTACTGTTTGAAAAAAGAAGAGAGCAAGTCATTACAGCCTGTATTATTAGCGGAAGAAAACCTGTGCGATACGATTTCACCTTCAAAGAATCATTGAATGATTATCCAGACTGATATATTGGTTGCTTTTGTTAATAACCAATTAACAAAAGCAACCAATATATCAGTCTGGATAAAATTTGACCAAAAAGAATCTGGATTTTAATTAATCAAAGACAAAATTACATAAAATTAATTGGTCACAAGTTCAAAACAGTTAATAAGAGGAAAATTCTTATTGATAAAAAGTTGAGTTCGATATTATGGTGAATACAGAGAATATTTGCAACAAAATGTGAAATTCTGGAGGAAACTTGATTATTTGAAAATGGCAGTCTTATTCAACAATGAATTCTAGAAAGAAAACAAAAAGTTTTTCAAGTATATTCAAGGGTAAAAGTAGAAGGAGCGCTATTTTGAATGCTGGATTGATGGATTTTTACCTGGATATTTTGTTTTGATAGTGGTGATTATTAGGATTATATAAATCTATGAAGGAAGAATTATTTTATAATTAGGTTGATAAATTAATACCTTTTCTGTAGATACTTGGAATTATGTGTTCACTGATCAAATGATGAATTTCAAAAATTCATGGAGCATGACCGAAGTTATATTATATTAGGCTATATAAAAAGTTTATTCATATTCTATTTTGAAATTAAGTTTTGTTTTATCTGTTTTTTGTTCTTCAATGAGTAATCCTAAAATTTAATAAATTCTAATTGCATTATAGAATTTTTACTGAATATTCAATCGAAAAATATATTCAGAAGAGTAAATTTGAGAATTTCTTCACCTCTTAACCTCTTAACAGAATATGATAACAGAATGCAATAAAATTTTAAAATTCCCAATTTGAGAATAATTTCATGCAAAAATGCTTTTATTGAGTGAATCAAAGCTGTTATGGGCAAAATACTTTATGTAATTCAATAGTATAAAAGCATTTCAATAAAAAATAGAAAACTTGAGTGTACAAATATATCTATATTTTTCATACAAGCTTAATCAATCTTTCACGTCATGAACAGTTTCAATAAATAGTGACTTTAGAAAGTAATTTACACACAACCGGCTGATAAATTGGTTCCAATTTTGAAAGTTACAGTACATTTATGTTGAAATTCTTCATATACTAAATGAGTCCTTTAAATTTCATTTCTGTCTCATTATGATTTTGTCAATTCATTCACTTAGCCACTCAATTCAAAGTATCAAGACGTTTTTTCTGATTGCTTCACCAGTTCAGCTACCACAGCTGAAATGATCCATAATCGCTGGGATAAAATAACACCTTCAGAGTTATACGATTAGAATTTTGCACACAGTGTCCATAAAGAATGCAACAATTATTGAAGAGCCTCTGGTGAGAAGGACTATGCATATTTTAATGATCTTTAATGGGATCTTTCATTGGCGACTCTTAAATGAATGGATATCTCTTCTCTTCATTGGAGTTGCTTGAAATTTGAAGGCATTCCACTTTATTTTTTCGTTATCGAATCTGAATTCCCATATATTTAATCATGATTGTATACCTGCCTTCCTAAGTTCGAAATTTTGGGTTCTTTAAGATAGAAAAATGATATGAATAATATTTACTGATTATTTCTATGATGAACCATAGCAATTTTTAGTGATATTTTTGTAACTAGAAATAATGCCGCGACTAGACGTTCACGGCCTGCTTCGATGTCAATAATTTCTGAATGGACTGTAGAATGATAATATAAGTCGCGTGCAGAATGTTGATCCATTAATCAGAAACATAGGAACTTTAAGAAGAATATAATAATAATAAACGCCTTTATTGGATAGATGAATTCTACCCAGGGGCGAAGTCTAGCAATGCTATTCAACTTAATCCCCCTAGTAGGGAAAAATACAATAACATGATTCACATTGAATTATCATATGAAAAAATTGAATACTCTAAGACAAAAAAAATAATCAAGAAAAACATCGAAAAACTATCGAAAGAATATTTTTGTGATAGGAAACAATACTAATGGAACAGAGATTATGAGAGTTGATATGATATACCAATTTCAAGGTTCATTCTGTTTTTCAAGCTGATCATATCATTAGAACAATATAAAACTCAAAAATAGTTTTACAAAAAAAATGCAATACTATATACTGAATATTTTTGAGTTTACAGATCGAATGGGGAAGAAATTCGTTCTATATGAATAGAATGATAATTTCAAGATTCATGTGGTTTTGTGTTGGAAGCATAACCAGAATCATAAAAAACTTAAGAGGACTATCACAAATATTTTCCAATATTTCCTTGACCCCAGAACCGATTCGGTTGGAATTTTAAATATTTGTTTGGAATAAGAATTTCAAACTACGTCTAATTCTCAAGATGAATGAAAGAATCTTGGAAATATCAAATATTGATTTTGAAATTTCCGTCACGGCAGATCCACGGTGGTTGATATTTTGCGTATGAAGAATGTGTGTATATGAAGAAATTCCATATCACAATTCTTGTGAAACTTTATGTTGATATCATTTTCAGTTTCATTGGAAATTCAAAAAGAACATCGAAAAATATTACCCGATATTTTCGTTGATACGGAACAGATGAAATTGAGATTTTGGGTATTACGTAAATACCAATTTCAACCTTTTTGCAAAATTTTTGCGATCACACAACCATGAAGAATTCTAGAAGAACATCGAAAAACGAATTCCTAATATTCTCTTATATTAAAAACAGATATTATAAGTCATTATTATTACCATAGACAGACCATCAAGTAGAATATTGAAAAAAATATCCAATAATTCTATTATAACAGATCTCACCCTTTCTTATTATTATTATACATGGATAACTGAAGTGTGATTGATTTTATAGAAAAAATTGAGATATTTTGTAAGAACACAAAATGTTGAATTGGAGAATTGCCGTCAATATTTCGACTATGTGTTATATGACATATTTTATTGAAAATCAAATGCAGAATCTCACTTCGAAGTTTTGGTCTTTTTAAAGTAGACTGTAGACCTGTATTCCTCACATGCGAGAATCAGCATGTTAATACTTCTCATTTCTCAGTTCATTTCGTTTTAAACCCAAGGCTACTTTTCCGAAACGGTAATATATTTTACGAAATAGTTAATATGACTTGTTAAAAACTCATGTAGTATTTTAGAGAAAAAGACAATTTACTATGAAACAAAAAACTTTCTCGGAATCGTCAAATATTCAGCTCTTAAATCAAGAATCAACCTGTACAGCACAGTTCCAGGAACAAATTCCAACAATCGCAAGTAATGCGCAGTTTGAAGTTTTTTTAGAAATTTGCTTGTTAATAGTTACTCCTGTTACTTGAAGCCCCTGCCTCTCCCCTACGTATAAATTATTAGGAAGCATCTTGAAGTTCTGGAGTGAACGCAAGGAAATTACTTCAAAAATAACTTAAAAGATTCAGCCATCGTTCAGTTAAGAGCCAAATTGATTGTGTCTTTTATTCCGAACAAAGGGAGCAATTCTAGTTAATTAGTTATTCTCTGGGGTTTGGAGGAGAAGTCGTCGATCCAATGGTTCGTTTTTCAACAAAGTATACCGGGCCACTTCGATCGCTATTTACAGAGAGTTTCAAAGCTTTCTCGGTTCTCTAATCAATTCCGATTCCGGATCGATCGTTTAACAAGACCTCGGACCTCCAATAAAACGAATTCAACTCTTTTTGGCTTTTGTTTCGTCGAAAGCTTCCGTCGCGTCCTGTTGTTCCCGATCTTTTTCGAGGTTTTAAATTCAACCAACGACGGATCCCCACTGATTCAATGACTTTTAAATCCGGATATTTGGAACACGGGAGATCGACCATTCAATTCTGGCCCTCCTGACGATTTCCATAAATCGCATCGATACCAATCTAAGGCATCGTGCCTGATTCTGGGAAAAGGAGGAGAATGCCAGGAAAGGATCGGTCGTGATTGTCCGGGAAGCATTTGTCCAATACGAAACAAGAAAAAAACGTTGTCCGCTTCGCACGAGGTTAAAATTTTCCTTATCAAACCTTATTCAATGATTAATCAATATTGAAATGAATACAGGGTGTTTCAAATTAAGTCGGCACCATTGCTAACTTATTATTGATGCTACGATGTCGGTTAACTGGGCAAACTAGTAGCATTTTTAGTGGTCTTCTCGATGCCAAAAACAAAAACAAAATTGACAGTCGCGTTGTCATAATATTCCATAAAATGATATTTTTTCAATGGAACACCCTATATTTTTTCATGCATTTCGATTCGTTATAACATTCTCAACAACAAAGCTCATTTCACCTTTCTCCCTAAAGTGGAAAATGAGCGACTCATTTTGAAATATTTATTTCTTTCACTAGTACAAAAAATTCATTTGTTTTGGCGAATAAACCTCATGATTGTCCGAACAACCATTTTTTGTACTTATGCGAATAACAATATTTTGTTACTAATAGCAAAATCAGACAGTAAAAAGAAAAAAGTGCACTGGGATGTGAACTCGTGAAATCCGTGATCATCATGTAGTACTTCTCAATCGACACCACTAAGCTATTTGATTTTAATAGACAAAACGATAATTTCCATCTTAAAGCCATTCCGCTAACCGCATTCATTTTGTGAATCAATAGTGTCAATAGAAGGGCCCAACTATGTGTTCAACAAGAAGGCGGTGTTTTTGACCATTTACTCGATATTTTATAGCGCTTTATCAAATCAGTTTGTTATAAATGTTTCCTATTAATACAATTGTCTTATTTTCACCTTTACGAAAAAAAGTCAAATGAGCTTTATTGTTGAGAATGTTACTAAGAATCGTAATGCATAAAAAAATATAGGGTGTTCCGTTGAATTAAATATCATTTCATGAAATATTATGACAACGCCACTGTCAATTTTTTGTTTGTTTTTGGCATCGAGAAGACCACTAAAAATGCTACTAGTTTGCCCATTTAACCGACATCGTAGCATCAATAATAACGGAGTTAGCAATGGTGCCGACTTAATTTGAAACACCCTGTATATCGCATAAGTATACTAACTGACAAAGAATCTGCAACACAAAGAAGGAGCTGTTTAAATAAAAAAAAAATTTTGTGAAACATAGATAGTAGAGCAAGGACTGAATGATTGAATTTGGAGCAAAAAATCGTGAAAGTTTTTTTATGTAAACAATTTTGGTTACTTGAATATTGTCGATAAGATATCCTATCGAATATTTTTTTTGCCAATGTCGAATTTTTTTCGTATATAAGTTTCTTTATATAGTCAGAAATGTAGCCTGATAAAGCCACACAAGTGGCGAAACAATTGTTATTCCATATAATTTGGAGCTATCATAATTTTGGATGAATGCTTCAGCCCTATTATTCGTGATATCGTTGTATAATATTTCGTGTTGTTCTCGATTTTGAAAAGAAAAAACAATGAGAATTATGCTCATTGACGTCTACAAGATTCCGTCCATTCGGAATATAATTATATTGCAGTTGTGATAATAAAGGAATTTGGGATACATTTTTTCCGTAACGTATCGAATATTTCTCAGATTTTTCATTATTTATCAACCCATCAAATGAATTTACATGGGATGTCATATTCCTAGCATTAAGCTCTCAATTAAAATTGTTGAAGATACTCGTCCACCCAGAAATTGGTTTTCTCATCGAAGTATATACCATAAAGATCAACCATGTGCTCATACATGGTGTTCCTAAATTGGATACAATTAAAAATGACAGATTCCTCAGATCATTTTAATGAAAAAATGTCCTACAAACATGGGCCAGCAAACGCTTTGTTTTCTATATATAGGGTGATAAAGTTTGTTCATTTTTTCGAATTTTTTTCATAAAACCATTTTCAAAATTTCGAACAATTCTTCAGTTATTCTCTGGAAAATTCGAATTATTATAAAGATCCAGTTAATATGCTATAATGAATAAATTAATTATACGTTTGGAACTTATTTTATTCGATAAACTCGTATAAAAATTAGGACTACAAGAAATAACACACATCTCGAAAAATTTTGCAATTCCGTGTATTTAGAACTTTGTTTTCTCAAATTCATACATGAAATCTCTCATTTTCCTTTGAATCTGCAATTTAGGAACACGCTGAATGTATAATTCTCTCTTTGATTATTATATGTTAATTATCAAATTCACATCTACTGAATACAACATCTGGAGAGCATTAATAGATGATACATACCTATTTTCCCTCTAAACATTATTTTAGTGGAATCAAGAATAACATGACGTTTTCAACCAAATTTAACGATAATAGAACATTTCTCGGTTTTACTGACATGAATACCAGGTTGAAGTTTTGCCAGTAGAAAACAAGACATTGGATATAGTATTAAGCCAGTATAAACTATTTCATTGAAATAGTCAAAATGTAACCAATGAAAAATTTTAATAAAAAATGAAAGTATCCTGATAATATTGTACAAATTGGCGAATGCGAAGATATATTTTTTTTTCTCATGAGGAGAAATAAATATCGTGCTTCTGAGAATTTCATAATATTTATCTTTTTCATTTTCGTTTCAGGGCCTGACCTTATATTATCACCAAGAAGTCTAAGAAACGTGGACGAAGAAGACCAGGTCTAATTCGAGGAGTACTTATTTGATGTAATTGAGGAATGATGAACCATTCAGCAATGAACATCAATAAGTTACACATTGAAGGAAATATCAAAGAAAATATTTTCTCTAATTCTGTGGTTATTCCGTTCATTCTTCCACATCTTGTAGAACAAAATCGTGCGAGAATATATCAGAAACGCACAGTTTTCATGGTTATATTTTATTATTCTATGTTGGTACTCCGAACTTTCCGCCACGGCTTTATCTGTCAATTCATCAATTTGCCTTAAAGAAATCAGTTCTGCCAACCAACATTTTTCAATGCAAAAATCACTAAATTATATTTATGGAAATATTTCATTAATTTCGATGAAAATGCAATGAATTAGAGAAAATAATGTATAATACTCGTACAGAAGGCTCATTCTTCCACTCGTTCATTCCAAAACTCGCCACTTCGTGGCTCGTTTTTGAATTTTGAACTCGTGGAAGAATATCAATGCCTTCTGTACTTGTATTATAAATAACTATTCTTCTTCAATTATTCATATAATTGTTATGAAGAACGCTTCTGGCGTTTCCATATTCGAACAATCAAAGAGTAGATCATGAATACTACCCTCATTCTAGAGTTATTATTTTAATTGAACAATTAATCAAGCCTACTTTTTGAGTGGCTATCTATCAGAAATGACTGATGGAACCCTTGTAAATATAGACATTATTTTCAAGTATGATGGATGAATATTGTATCATCTCATTATTTAAGTATAAGCGCTCATTTTCATATTATATAGGTATAATCATTCATTCTTTTCAAGTAACTCATGTAAATATTCCACTTATTGTATCTATAATAGTATTGACAAAATATTGATAATTTTAATTTCTTGCTAAGTAATCATGGATCATTGTAGATAGGATTTATAACTTATGGATTGAGATGCATAATTCCATATTTGCACCCAATCTCTTCCATAGTTCTTCACGACGAGTATTAAGAATTTATGAAATATCATTAATATGTACTTCATATATATTGTAAAAATGTAATCTCAGGAATATTTTCACTATTTTATGTAAATAAATTTTCGAAACTAATTTTTTTTTGTATCCTGTACTACAATTTCATGAAAATGTGTTTAATTTTGAACCGAGAATGATCTAAAACGATGTGATTTGACTCACTGATGACGAATTCGTGGAAAAATTCAAGTATATAAACACTATAACTGTAATACAGAAAACTTGATATTTTCGGACTAGATGCGAATGTTGAATGCCGCGGTTAAGTTTGTTAATGGGCAAAGTCCTACTAGGTTTTCGGAAAAATGTTCATTCGAAATTTAGTTTTTTTGTTAATAAGAAAACTGCAATTTGGATAGCGGTATCAGAACTATAGAAAATTCAAGCAGACTATCTGAAAAAACGAAGTACTGTAGTGTTGTCATGAGTTTTCGAGCTCTCCCTCATACATCCGCCAATTGGAATCTTGGAGACCACATAGATCTTTATAAATTACTGTGGTCTTGTAATTGACAGTCCCAAGCTCAAAATTATACTTCAGCGATTTCCTTCTTTTTATTATTTCTAGAGAAATTAAGAAGCATTATTATGCTTAAACCGAAAACAGAAAGAGAAGGACATGATGTTAAATGATTTCAATTGGAGGAATACAATTATTGAGAGATTATGACTGAAAAAAAGTATAATGAAACGCTGATTCCAAACTACTTGAAATAATGTTATTCAATGAAACTTTCCGAGTAATTCTAAAGTAATGTGAGCCTCAATATAAATTGCACCTTCCAAAATTTTCTGATTTGGATATGCTTAAGGGTATCCATGTTGCCATGTTGATCTGGTAAAAGTTATTTACTTTGAGTAATATTGGGGTAGGATGCTGTTGTGAAAACTCAGTCGAAGAAGCTAAGGGTGACACAAAAATAGTTGATTAAGATGATCTTTCGAAGGCTTTACTTGTTTTCTATAGAACGCTTATTTGCTGAGAGTGGAATAATGAACCTGTGAAAACTCTTTTTCATGGTTCTGCCAACTCATCAACGAGAGAACTCGATGTTAATAAGATTCAACGATCATCAGTATATTACCAAGAACAGAGGAGGTTGATAACTTATCCATGAACAACAAAACCAATAGGTCAAAGATCACATACCTACATTACGACCTTTGTTCACAAAAATATTCCCACAACAATAAAAAAAATGTTCAGCACTCAATGGGTTCAAGAAAAGCTCAAACCATTAGCTCTCCATGATTGTTCGTTTCCAGTTTGTACTATGTTGGCATCCATATTGGTATCAATCATCAGTGGTAATTGGGTCCTTCATGATAATATGTTTGCAGGTGTCTCTCTGGGATGGCCTGATGTAAATGTAAAGATGTGAATATTGTTGCGTGACACACTTTTTTATAGACATCTGATATCCTTGGTTGTTTTCTGAAATATTTTCGTAGGTCTTCTTTCTTGTATATAAATGTGTTCTTTAATACCTAGCAGACATATTGCTTGTTTGATTTGGTCAGACACATTCTTTGTTTACGTTGCGCGTTGCAAGTTATCAATATCTATTTTGCATAATGGAACTGTACCCAAAGAGATTAATACTCTTGTCATTCTTGATGTTGAGGTTTATTTTTAAATTGTTTAGTCTCCCTTCATTCTCTGATGATTAATCGATTGATTCCTTGCAAGATTAAGATCATTTCCACATCCTTCGAGAAATTTGGCACTTGTTTGCAGTTTCATGTTGTTCTTGTGCCTTATTATTTATATTAGATCATCCATGTACAGCAGATGATTGAGGATGAGACTGTTTTTGTTGCATGTGATGTTTAATCCCTTTATGTAGCGTTCAGTTGTTTTAATGGGGTTCATTGCCTAGTTGAATCTTAAAGACATGAAATATTCACCTCCTGATTTATTTTGGTATTGTAGCTATGTTTCTGTTGAGTACTCAGTATTTTATATGCTTCGGTATTCTTCTATTATTCCATTCATGAATTTGGCTGAACCTCCGTGTAGAGACCAAAATTTCTCAAATCAAAGTTTTCAATCTCATCTGTGACTGATGGATAATTAATTGTTAGTGAATGAACCATTCTAAATAATTATTAAAAAAATGTAAGAAAGAATATATCGAAAAATTTCCTGAAAGGTAATAAGTAACTGTTTTTGATGAAGTATTTTTAATTATTTCTTGTAATTTTTCAGACGAAACTGCATTATGCGGCTTGAGTTCCATTGTTCCACTCGATTGTTTCCATCTTTTTGTCCAATTTGCTTTGGAGTTATACGGTGTCGGTGTTGACAGTTGATCCTAAATTCTCCATAATTTTAGCCTTAAAATGATTTTCTCATGTGGCCGACATTTTGTCCTTCTGCATTATATAGGATTCCTTTTGCGAGTTTCATGAAATCATATGAATATGATATTGTTTAGTGCTGCTTTTGGCTTCTCATTCTTTCGAATTGTAACTCAGTTTTCGTTTGGGTGTGTTCAGAAATTGTTGAACACTTTCATTTATTCAATCATTGGAGGGTATGCCTATGTAAGTTTACCCAATGGAGGAGAAACAGTGTATTCGTTTGTCATCTTGACTCATATCACGAATTCTGTAGAGCAGAGGACTACGACAACATAACGGACAACAAAAAAAAGGTTCGGATAATCAAAATACCGGTGAAACCGTATTTTCATTAAGTGTGAAGATGAAGCATCACCGAGCAATAAACATCCTAACTACACTGCTCAATAATTGATAGGGATCACTTACTTGTTCTAAATTTATATCTGAAATATTCGCTCCAAGATTAAAAATTTAGTCAGATATCAGAGTATTTTCAGTTGATAATATGGTCCACTTGAGAAAAGAATGAAAAAATGGAAAGTTGGAGAGAAAAAAAGACTTTATTAGGAACACTCAAAATTCTGTGTTTGAATAACATAAAGTTTTTATGATGAAACCACAAGAAGGCTGAAGTTTCGGTAAAGCTAGTACCTAGTTGGTCTCCCACGAGCTCGTCTCAAGCATTCTACCCTACGAGGCATACTTTCGATCAAACGATTTATAAAATTTTGGGGCAAATTCGTCCAAATATCCCGTAAAGCGTTAGAAAGGTCCTCCAGGTTATTGATAGGTTGTTCTAAGGTTGACAATTGTCTAGACATCTCAGACCAGACATGTTCGATGCAATTCATGTCTGGAGAGCGAGCTGGCCAGTCCATCCTATCAATAGCATGAGTTTCTAGCGCTTCATTAACCAGACGACTACGGTGTAGATGGGCATTATCGTCAATTAAAATGAAATTCTCGCCCACGGCAGGCGCAAACGGAACAATTATGGGTTCAATAATCATATCGTGATATCTCTGGCTGGTCATGGTGGTGTTCCGCAGAACAACCAACTCTGTGCGTTGGTTCAAACAAATGCCTCCCCATACACATATAAAACCTCCGCCAAAAGCTGTTGTGGGTACCATAAACTGTTCTGCATACCTTCGACCTCTTTCTCTCTAAGCAAGAATACGTCCATCGGAGTTGACCAAACGAAATCTAGACTCATCCGTAAATAAACATCGGCTCCAATCTTCAAGTGTCCAATTGCGGTGCTCCTCAGCCCATTGCCGTCGATGAACCCGGTGTTCCCCATTCAAACGGGGATGTGTACCCTCCTACGTGCTCTCAAACCACGAACATGTAGTCGTCGTCTTACAGTCTGGTTCGAAATTAGAACTCCTGTTGCCACTCTCAGTGATCTATTGAGCCGCGACGCCGGGTAAGTGGGATTTCTCCTAGCATTGAGGATCAAAAGACGATCTTGGGCAGCTGTTGTACTGCGCTGCCGACCTCCCCCATGAACATAAGCTACTGAGTCGTTTTGGATGAACCCTCGGATGAACCTATTCCAAGCCCGACTCACGACACTTTGCGAAACATTCAATCGCCGGGACACCTCTCGCTGGGACAAACCTTCCTGTATCCACCGTATGATTTGGTCCAGTTGCACAGGAGCCAAACGTCTTCTCGGCATGACTGATAAGCTGATATTGTTCTCATTTCTTCAATTATTGTCACCTTATGTGTTTGAACGAGAGAAAAAAACAGATTTAATAACAAATACCACATTGCTTTTCACTCCACCTGTAACAGCCTACAGATAATAATCGATTTTGTGAACAAGAGCCGATGAAGTGAGGAAGACTTTGATATAATCAACTCAAAACATCTTACTTTTTCCTTAGAGAACATATAATGTACAGATATTCACGAGATAACTTGAAAAAATACAAATGAAGAGAATTTCATAAGTGATCCCTAGCAATTGTTGATCAGTGTATTTGAGAGATTTCGTTACTTTCTAGGCAGAGGAAAATATCTTGATGAATCATATCAGCCACCCCCCATTTTATACCAATTTGTTATATCATTAAGTCAATCACAAAAAAAAGAGCTAGTCAAATATGAAAAATATACAGGGTGTTACATTTGAAAAAATTAAGTTCCAATCATTATTTTGACCACTCTGTATATATTCCATTTTGTGAAATCACTTTAAAAATTTATTGAGTTGATTTCGTGAATACAGAAAAATGTTTTCTACAAAATTTTTCTTGTACCTCTCTCAGTAACAAAGTTAAAGGGGGAGTCGAATTATGGTGAAAAACCTACAACATTGTTCTGTTGTCTAATTGAGGGGCAATGTCAGGTTAAACACAGAATGAAAAATTGTCATAAAATTTCTATGATCTATCGATCGCTCCGAACCCCGTTATGAAAAAGTAATACGAATCGAAATCAAATCAATTCCTCGCTGATGAAGTTTTGCATGCATATCTAGTGAAAAAATCGGAAGCGATATTAAAAAAGATTGGAAGCCAATATACCTCCACGGAGCGATCTCGAATAATAATTTCTCGCTTCCCGGAGCTTCGTGACCTGTGACGACTTCATCGTTTCATTCGGAATTCGACAGCAAATCGATCTGTTCTGCACGTTATGTAAGCCCCTACTTGAGTTCGATAAAACACACAATTAAATGCGAGTTGCGGGAATAAATTCATTTAAAATTTCCTCCCCCGTGTTGAAGTTGGTTCTCCACAGGGGTGTGACTGGATGGACGATTGTTTCAATAACCCATGAAAACATCTGGGATTTGTATTTTTCAGTAGTATCGATAATCGTGTGAACAATCTCATCTGTTGAAATTGTGAAATCAATAGAATGAAAATTTCATTCCTCCAGAGAAACCACCTCATTCAACTAAAATTCTCGATAAAGTTCATATAAATGATTTCTGAAATTGCCATCTTAATCAATGAATAATGTTCGAAAGTAATTCCTGATACCTTGAAATACATTTTTATTGATAATTTGTCGGAAATTGGTTGATATCCTTCATTGAAATCTTATTCAAAAGAAAAAAAAATAAATATTGTTTTCTCCGATTGACAGCAAATATTAAATTTGCAGACACATATCAATCTACAAAGTATTACTTTTCCTTCCTAGGCAACAAAATTATTATTCTCAATGGGAATAAAACATTCGACATTTTCAATATTTTTAGCCACCTTCCATATTTCTGAAGGAGTAAGTACTTCTAAGTCGCTATCACTCTCCATAATATGAAGATACAGGGCCGTCGCTAGGGGGTAGGCAGTAGAGCTGGGAATCATGAATGAATGATTTGAATATTCGAATAATCATTGAATAATTATTCGAATAATTGCATTTTGCATTATTCATGAATAATCAGTGAATAGTCGAGTATTCACTGAATAGTTGAATAATCAATGACTACTTTTCTATTCATGAATAATCAGTGAATAGTCGAGTATTTACTGAATAGTTGAATAATCAATGACTACTTTTCTATTCATGAATAATCAGTGAATAGTTGAGTATTCACTGATTATCCAGTGAATAGTTTTCTATTCAGTGAGTAATTGGATATTTATGAAGTTACGAATTAAAGTTTGAATGATCACTTGACTGATTCAGGAACGATTAAAACAAGGTTTTGTGATTCACTACGGACAAATCGTTTAATTAATATTAAAATCACTGGAAATTACATAATATTGAAATTGATAGATACAATTGAATTGAAATTATAAATAAACTCCTGTCAGTGTTCGGAATCCAAACAAACAAATTGTCATTCAAATTAGTACGTTGTCGTTGAAGAAATTGGCTAATTTTGATAAATAAGATTATTTGAGGAACGATTTTACTATTAATTGATAGACAGAAGAAACGAGATTAATGCCGTAAGTTCGAACTTGAGGTTCAACTAATAAACACGGCTTTTTACAAAATCTGGGGAATGCTACAGGATTCAAAGTTACTGGTATTAACCTCGTTTCTTCGATCTATCAATTGATACTGAAATCGTTCCTCAAATACTCTTATTTATGAAAATAAGCCAATTCCTTCAACGAGACCGTACTAATTTGAATGACAATTTATTTGTTTGGATTCCGAACACTGACAGGAGAACCAAAAATGGCGTTATGTGACGTCACACTGATAGATCGTATATGGCGAGAGGCAAAACACCAGAACGATTATACCACGTCGCAAAGGGTATATTCACTCATCAAAACGCTTGGATTTTATTGGTTCTTTAAAACATGAGTTCAATCAATGAATATTGACTGAATATTCATTGAATAATCATTCAATAATCACTGAATAATCATTGAATAATCACTGAATAATCATTGAATAATCACTGAATAATCATTGAATAATCACTGAATAATCATTGAATAATCAACGAATAGTTGAATATTCATGACTACTCATGAATAATCAAGCATGAATAGTTGTTTGAATGAATTATTCGAATAATCGAATAAATTTATGGATGAATATTCGAATACAAAAAGGCGAAAAAGTCCCAGCCCTAGTAGGCAGGGTAGGTGGTCGCCTAGGACAGCAAAATTCAAGGGCGAATATTTCAAGCTTGATCAACAAAATCACATGTGTAGAAATTCAAAGTAACAAATGAGATTTAATTCATTCAGCAACAACAGGAAGGAATAACGACAAATTTAATTAACATAAAAAAACCATCGAAGGTGAAGCATTATACATTATACTCATAAATATCTAGATGTGGCGTGCTCCCCTCATCGTACTGTTCACGAGTTATTGACGCTAAAAAAACACATGCACTCATTAGGCTTGTTGGCGTTCGCTTTACGTTGCCGAATTTTATTGCCACTTAGGGTTCTGGATTATTTTCTTTTGAATTCCGTAATCAGAATTTTGATTCTTCAGAATGAAATGCAAAATATAAGAAAACGATTCCATTTCATCACTTCCAACCGATCCTTCTTGAGTAATATAAGAAGTTTTATTATTTCATACCACATTCCATTATTTTATAATATTCTTAATTTTTATACCAAATTAACTAGTGTTGTGCGTGGGCGCATTCGAATTAAATAATGGTTCATCCGCATCATCAGATTATTTTACTCGATAATCCTTAACAAAAACAAATTTTCAAGCTTTCTCTAAAATCGAAACTGAGCTTCCTAGCTCAGAAACTGCAGGGCCTACTCTAGAGGGGCGGCAAATAATGGAGGGCGGCATTAACTACTTTTTCTGGGAAATCTGGATCGTGCATCGTGAATATCTGTAACATCTATTCGAATTTAAAATAATAGTATCATACATTCGCATCATCCGGTTGTTTAATTTTAGCATATCATTTTAAAGAAAAAAAACGAAATGTTCGAGCGTTACATGTTGTCAAAACTCAGCAGAACGATCTTAAACCTGAATTCAATTAATATATTCCATCATTCATTCATTGGAATTTAGTTGAGCACGTTTATTGTTTATTACAATCCACTTATCCAAAATCATTTATTAGATTAAAATTTGAATCCATAAAAAATGATTATACCTAAAATATGATATTTTTTTTCTTTCTAAAATACTTTTCATAAAAAAGTGTGGAGTTTTTTTACACTTCCACACTAAATCTTTGAAAACATACAATATCTACCTACATCATTATAAACAATCGAAGAAAAAATTATATGTTCAATTCGGCTGAATTCTTAGCCGAGGAAGTCTAAAGGAATAAATAAATTATCATAATTACCAAAAATTGTTTTCATGAGAAAACCTTCACGATATTTTTATCCAGAATCAATCATCTCCTTGCTATACTATATTTGTCTTACAAAAAAAAAACAATTAACATTTGAACATCTCCTTCTGGGTGTGAAGTTTCTCTTTCAGTTAGTATATAATTATATGTGTGGAAAATCGTTTTCACTTATTTCGATATCCGTTAGATCTCACATATATATTATATCTAACTACATAATATTGGAAGTCTAATAATTCTTTCTGCCTTGGAGAGACAAACCGACCTAAAATCCTGAATGAATTGCCAAGAAGTAAACAACGGCAAGGAATGCGACAATCACGGCGTAAAACCTTCGCATCAGAGATCCTCAAGTGATGTATCATCATAGCTGACGACAGAATTAATTATTCTGGAGTTTCAATTTCTTCCTTTGGATCTCTGGAGGGAATGCTTCTAGGTCATGCTAGTGCGAATAACCATTCATACGAAAGCAAGGGGACAGGAACGATAGAATAAACACAGTATAACTTGACGAACTTTATTATACAGGGTGTTTCATAGGTAAATCTACATACGTAAGCCTGAGGTAGAGCTACCCTAGACGAATCTGAAAATCTATATATGATAGGTCTAATCTTTCCCATGGCCGAGAGAGGTGGTTCATGAATTCAACAATACTTTCAATTCCTTATAACTTTTGAATCACCCAGCATATTTGATTGATATTTGTGACGATTAATCTTTGAAATAATTAAAAATACATGTCTGAATTAGAAAAATATGGAACTTTCCTCAAGCTGAGATTCAACACCCTGTATAGTGGAATATGGGAATCTAATTGAAATATTCGGATTTTAATGTTCCGCACGTCATTCAACTCAACGAAAATTTCGGACAAAAATTTAATTCAAAATTGGAATTTCACTAACTTGAATTGAGATTGAATTGCCAAATTTTATAATTCCGCTGATCAAATACATTAATTCAAATGTATGTCCTGATATTCTGATTTTTTTTCACTGAATAAATAAAATTAAATTTTGAGAAATTATTTTGCATCAAATGCCACAAGAGTTTATTCGAGTAGGCTACAACAATATCTATGACATAAAATGTCATAATCATCAGAACTGAAGAAAATTAAAAAATATTATCGAAAAATTGAACTTAATATATCCGACAACTTAGCAATTCAAGCATTGCTTATTTGTTGTTTCGTCTTGATGAGTATAACATTGAAATTGTAGCATATTATGTAGCTATTTTGTACAATATTTGAGCACCTCGTAATTGGGTTCAGTATAAATTGAAATGAACTGAATTGCTATTGTACATCTGAAAGCTAAATTATCAATTCGTCAAATTTGTTTACTCTAATATATTAAGTATTTTTCTGAATTGTGCTTCAATTTTCTTTAGTTCTGATTATGTGATCAATAAACATAAACATAATGTGGAATAGCCGACTAAAGATGACCCTGAACACGGCTAGGAAATAAATTGAGAAAATCTAACATATTTAGTGTTGACTTTATCCCCAAAATTTTCTCATAAAATAATTCCAATTTGTCCGAAAAGTGGATATTTTCAAGTATCACGTGTCATTCTCTAAACGAAAATCTAATCGAAAGTAACTGAAATACTGAACAATATCGTGAAGTGGCCAAAAACATACTGAAGATTATTACATTTTTAATTCATGCAACAAGTGAACGTAACAAAGTCCTTTTTATATAAGTAGACCGTCCTTCCTGCAATATGTCGATCAGTAGCACCTGGTACATCGAAACGCTGAGATGTGATCTCGCAGTGATTCAAAATTTACGTTGTTTTGACTTTAAAATTATGGCAACCTTAATGAAATGCTCAATATGTCACTCATGATTTACTGCGGTATTTGCATATCCGAAATTTCCTGGGCACTGATGAAATATCAGGCCGAAAGTTTTTTTAAGCAGATTGCATCAATCCTGAAGAATATCATGGAAATTTTCATTGAATTGATAGGAATTTTTTATGTTGGTCGGAGTGGAAGAATTCATTCGCTTCGATTACTTTTTTGGAGTAGATGAGGGTAAAATCAATAAATCCAACCAGCTCAAAATGAATTGGTTTTTATTTATTTTTCTGATCCAATTAAGTTGAATTTTCAATATCAATATCCAAGAATTGTCCTTTCACTCATTCATTGCTATCGCAGCTGTATATACATATGTACCGGGTTTTTCACCATAATTTGACGCCCCCTTTAACTTTCTTACTGAAAGAGGTACAAAAAAATGTTTTTCACAAAAGTTTCACGAAATCGACTGGTGTTTTATAAAATGATTTCACAAAATGAAATATATACAGAGTGGGCAATATTTTGATTGCAACTTCATTTTTTCAAATGAAACACCCTGTACCTATATTTTTTGATTAGCTCTTTCTTCCCTGACTTCGAATATATAACATATGTTTGATCTATCTCTCTTATTCTGAGTACCACAGAGTTTCAAATTTTAGAAACCACCTGGCATGCTTAGTAATCAGTTTTCAAGTGGTAAGCTGCGATAATTCAAAATACCCCTTTTTGAATTATATCGTTGGCAACGATATGACATATTTTTTTCACTATAAATTGGAATTGGATGATTTGGATGCAACTCCATATACATCTCGCCTTGTAGCTTTCTTATTTTCATTGTTGTTCACATAAAGTGAAAATATTTCAAATTTTTCCGCTTTTGTGTAGTGCATATTCGATGAATAGTTTCATTCAATAACAAACGTATATCATCTATCGTTGCCAACGAGATAACTCAAAAAAGGGAATTTTGAATTATCGCAGCCTTTCACTGATTACTTAGCTTGCCAGGTGGTTCTTAAAATTTGAAAGTCTGTGGTACACAAAATAAGAGAGATATGCCAAACATATATATTCGAAATTAGGGAAAAAAGAGCTAGTTAAATATGGAAAACTATACAGGGTGTTCCAATTGAAAAAACGAAGTTGCAATCAATATGATGTCCATTCTGTATATATTTCGGTTTGTGAAATCATTTCAAAAAACACTAGTCGATTTCGTGAAACTTTTGTAGAAAACATTTTGTTGTACCTCTTTTAGTAACAAAGTTAAAGGGGGGGTCAAATTATGGTGAAAAACCCGGTACCTATAATGTTGAAATAAATTCAAAACCATACCTATACTGAATGATTTATTTTATGTATCATTATGTTTTGAAATCGATAATTTAATAATGTATGAAAAGCACGTAGAGACATAGGAATCGAATATAACGCAGGAGTGATCCCAAATCTCTGCACTCTCATCTCCTTTGCAATTCGACCCTTAGCATTTTACTGCTCCATCTCAGTATCATTCACCTCTGGTGATGTAATGAGTCCTGCTCTAGCAAGTGGCAAACAGCCAGTAAAAATAAATTTGTGTAACTACTGATTGTGTAGTCTCTCTGCCAGCTGATATTTGGCTCAACACGCACTCCTTAAGGTTTCTTGTGTTATCTCTAGGTTTGCAGGATTTTAACTTTGATGAAGAACACTTGGTTATATAAATGATCGTTTAGAAATGAAATTTGCAGTTCTTCATTTGTCCATACTTCTGTAAAAAAACGGTTGCAACAACGCCACTATTGTCTTTTCCTTCGTCATAGCTACAGTGACTCAATAAAACATAGTGACGACAAAACGTTCAAATTGGGCCTAAAAATGGCGAACGGAAAGGGCTTAACCATAGAACATAAGAATACGATTGACTGAACTGATAGATTTGTATATAGAATGAATTTATTCAACTGAAGAACAACTACTACACTGACTGAGTAAAATGGGCTTTACATTTCGAATAAATCCCAAAATAAGGTAAACAAAAAATGTCAAAAAATAACCGCCATCTTTAGGCTCAGAAAAGTCACTGTAGTCGTAGCTGACGTAACGTGTTATCCCTAATTGAGTTTTTCATTAAGCATCACTTCTACATACCTCGTGTTTCCATTAGATCCTCCTTCCGAATATAACGGATCTTTCCTCTTTCTACGCACTTCACAGGACTGATCTCAATTCGCCATCGAGCGAAACATGATTGAAGTTCTGGGATGGCTTCTTGCAGGTACTTCGTTTGCCATTTTGAGACACCACTAACTGACACGAATCAATCAATATCAATATAAAAAATCGACAATATTTTGTCCTTTCCCTTCAGAATAATATATCTTTGTGATACATTTGGTTTATTTGTGTCTTGAAATACAATTCCAATTCTTAAAATGACAAAATATTGATAACCAACCAAAAGAAAATTCAAAATAACTAAAACTGTACAAATTGAGTACACAATTAACAAACTAGTGATATTTCACAGAGAACATAATTACAGCACTTAGTCATAGATAGAGATGGATGGATTCGTGGTCATCAATATCTCAAGAGAGCTGAGAGTTGGAAAACACAGGCCTAAGGCCTATGATATGTGGAAGAAGAAGAAGAAGTCATAGATTTCTTTCTTGATTTTCTTGTGGACTACATATACAAATCGACATTTACAATTGAAAAAAAAAAACAATTTTAGAAATTTAAATTTCGTTATCATCTGCTAATGATACTGAAATTCTGTCGAAGAAAATCTCCATGGACCTTTAAGCATAAAGATCCATGAAGGTTTTTTCGTTTTTTTTATGTCTGACGTGGTATCTACTGGCCACCTAAAGTGAAATACTCAAGAGTTATCCTGGATAAGAGGCTAATATCCAGCCAGCACCTGGACGCATCTCTAAGGGATAAAATGGTTTTAGTCAAATTGTCTTCATTGCTCAGTCGTGGCAGAAGCATGACTCCTCACAACAAGTTTATTCGTATCATACCTTGTTCGTGAAGTGACTCTTTGCTTGCCCTAGACATGGTATCGTGGGCTGCGTATCTCTCAGAAGATCGAAACTACTAGGGATATGAACACGGCCCTTTTTAATTTTTTGACTAATTTACCACGAAGTATATATTAGATCTACAAGGTGTAACAACCCTAAAACCATTCTGAATATATTCAAAAGTGTAATGAAATTAGCCGTCCCCAAGATAATTGGGAGACCACGTAGGAGGAATGGACCACAACAAATTAACATACATCGCTAAGGACGGGAAACCAGCAAGCCGATGACCATTAGGAAGACCCAAACAATGAAAAGATAGCTGTAGTTCAATCTCTCAAGAAAGCACAACCCACTAGGGCGACCTTTATATTAAACTGAACAAGGTTTTATAGAAAAAAAAAAGAAGATGAAGAATAAATAGGTCAAGACGCCAAGATGTTATCGTTTGAAAAGAAAGAGCTCCACATTTATAACATCCGAAGCTAAATCACCAAGTTGAGAATAAATCAGCCAGAGCTCTTTTTAACTTATTATTAACACAATGATTTCGCGTGCACAAGCTAAACGTTTTTGTCATCATCTCAAAACTATAACTTTTGACTTCACGGCCTTCTTTCGAATGGTGGCAGTATGGATAAGGAAGGTGTATTTGGCAGGGATCACTGAGTGCCAAACATTGCAATCCTCCTGGAGATGGCGTATATATCCAATGTGTTCAATTGTGTGATATAAATTAAGATATGCTATTCGTTTTCTTAAATTTGTCACCTTTCGGTTTCTCAAGCTGTTTAATTTTTCGGTTTTAACTATCTACCTCATTATGTATCTGAAAAGAGAGGGAAACGGTTTACTTTTATTTATTTTTTTGTAATAATAATAAGCTACTAGAGCTTTCCTTCAAGCTATGCCATGTAATACAAGTATTCAAGATCCACATAAATCGAAAGTTTTTTCGATTTCTCTTCAATATACCCAACATGAAGTAAATGAACTTAGTAACAAGTGGCACAATAACCATCTATATTCATTTTCGTATGGAGGTAAACCATTTTACAATGTTCAGACTTGTAATCTGTAATCAAACAGAAATGTCAAAGCTCATATTCCAATAAATGGCAAACTTCTTGGAGGCGATAAGATTTGAGTAATGAAAGGGTTACTGTTTAGAGCACTTGATATTCCGTTATCACAGCGACTAGGCAATTGCTCATCCAAGTGTGCTACAAAAAGGAACGGAATAATTCTAAACGAGGAACCTTATCTTACACCCTTATCAGCATTCAGCCTTACACTGCCTCGCTTCCGACTTTATTAAACTTTCATTACAGGATGGTGCCGTTGATTTTTTAATTGAGCATCTCTCATCTTATGATTATGTTTTTGACCCTAGGAATATCATCTGATAATTAAATATATTCGAAAATGTGAATGGAAACATTTAATTCAAAAAGAATTCATTCATTTATACAGGGTGGCCACTTCTTCAATCGGATTGTATTGGTAACTTTTAAACCATAAGAGTTAGAAGGTCGGTCAAATGGAGAAAAAGTTGCAAGCATAGAAGCAGTTCAAACGAATCGAGATTATCAGGGCCGGTTATTGAGATATCATAAGAAAAGTAAATTCTGTCATTTTGATTTTTCTTTTCTTCCCACTTTATTTCAAATATTATCAAAAAATGTTACAGGAATTCTTTATTCGACAGTAAATTGTTCTCAATTTGACGTAATCAGATTTCGTATCCAACGTTTCGTGCTCTCTGGGCCACCCTCAACCACATTTTTTTCAATACAGACCCGTATATTTTATGACACTTACTTTTCGAAATAACTTTTAACTCTGAATTCAACGATATATCATACAATGTAAAGTTGATTTTCAGGTGATTTTGAACCTTATCCAATTTTCTTTGGGTCGGATCTGTAGTGAATGCAATTTATCAAAAACTGCTGTTAATAAAATAGTCAAGAGACGCGAATACAATGATTTTAAATTTGAATACCAAGCGTTGCAAAACGCTGCAAGAAGACGAAATAAGCAAATGTATAAGAAGTATGGGTTCCAGAACCGTTAAGTGCATTTTACAAAATGGTGGACATTTCTTACACTTATGTACTTCATTCATTCTCATTTACTTTCGAATAATCATTCGATTTTTCTTTCATTAAATGATAATTCGTTTAATTATTATGAATTGAAATATGTTAATAATTATTACTTTTTTCTTGATTTGATTCTGATATTTTCCATTTAGTTCAAGATGAGTGAGTTGATTTTCTCATCGAAATGTATTGCATGTTGTTAATTACACTAAAGGTACCTAAATGTAATACAGATCCGACCCAAAGGAATTTGGATAAGGGTCAAAATCACCTGAATATCAAGTTTGAATGACATTGTATGATATATCGTTGAATTTAGCGTTAAAAGCCATTTTGAAAAGTGTCATAAAATATGCAGGTCCGTATTGAAAAAAATGAGGTTGAGTGTGGTCTAGATAGTACGAAACGTTGGATAAGAAATCTGATTAAGTAAAATTGAGGATATCTTACTGTCGAATGAAAAATTCCTCTAATATTATTTGATAATATTGGGAAAAAAAAACTCAAAATGACAGAATTTACTTTTCTTATGATATTTCGATAACCCGCCCTGATAATCTCGATTTGTTTGAACTGCTTGACAATGCTTCTATGAATGCAACTTTTTCTCCATTTGACTGACCTTCTAACTCTTATGGTTCATAAGTTACCAATACAATCCCATTGAAAAAGTGGCCACCCTGTATATTCGGTTCATTTTCTTCCGTGAAACTTTTTGTATTCAAGAATTTCATCATGACACAAATAACTCTTTTTGAGAGCTCGTTTCTGGAACACAGCAATATATATTTCGTCACGATGTCTGTATTTTCAGAATTTTGAGTAGACAATGATATCAAACGATAAGGTTCGCCTCATTGAGACATATTGATATAAATTGCGAAAAATGAAGCAAATCCTTCATTGATGACAAAAAAGCTTAACCTTTCACTTTAATGAGAAAGCATTTCATAGGAACTAGAAGATTTGCCTATAATTGAAATAAATACTTTTTTTCGGCAACCGTCCGGGAAGTGCTCACTTCCCGGACGCTTTTTCTCTGAGAAAGTAGCATTTCCCGGCCTAGTCCGGAAAGTACGTACTTCCCGGACTAGGCCGGAAAAGTATCATAGAATCCATAGCAACCGAGATAACGGCTGACAGTTCATATGAAATTAGTTGTCAAAAATTTGCATGTTTTTTTATCGCAATCGCAATAAAATATGGAAAGCAGCCTAGTCCGGAAAGTACGTACTTCCCGGACTAGGCCGGAAAAGAATCACGTCGTTCGTGTCATTGTGAATATAAAAATCTTGGTAGGTATATTTTCAATAAATGCAGTTGATCATTACTATAGCAACCGAGATAACGGCTGACAGTTCAAATGAAATTAGTTGTCAGAAAACATGTTTTTTTATCTCAATCGCAATAAAATATGGAAAACAGCGGCGTAAGTGTTATTCTACACGGTTGCCGAAAAAACATTGTACGCAACACTCCCGAAAATGGTTTTTTTGGACTCACATACTTCCAGGACTCGCTTACGCTCGTCCTGGAATTTTGTCTATTCGTCCAAAAAAACCCTATTTTCCGGACTTGTTACGCAAATTACTATTTTAAGAAATATGTTTTTTCAATAAAAGTCAGCTTTCACTTTTAGTTCGAAGCAAATCATTCAACAATGATGCATCTAATCGGTGCCAAATTATTTGTTGAATTGAAAGGGTCCGTAGTGTGTAGTGCAATATGACTGATATAGTGAATGTGAGAGGTTAAGTTTTACAGTTTTTAAAACTTCACAAACTAGATATTCAAAATGTTATTTCGCTTTGAAGAAAATAATTTCAATGGTTATCAAACTATTTTTTAGACCAAGTCATCGAGTTCCGGAGGGGATGATCTCTATTCGGAACAACAAATGTAGGAATGCTTGCGATATCTAGCGAATCCAGGGTATGTAAGTTGAATTTTATTTGAACTATACTAGGGGTGTCACAAAGTATGGTGTCGCTAACCGTGACTACTCACGTTAATGAAATTATTGAGAAGGCCGATCGATGGCTTACATTTACCACTACCCCTGCTCAAATTGCGCAGGCTAAGCAATCATCGCAAGCTAAAGGCCTTTTCCCAACACCAATTGGAGTCATTGATTGCAATGATACACATAAACCGTAAAACAAGCCTATTCTTAATATTCCAGATGGATTTAAGGATATGCTTTTCATCTACCTTTTACTATAAGCAAATGCTTTCACTCCTACCTAGGGCCGTCGGTAGCCAAACTGCCGCCCTAAGCAGAGACCCATGTTGCCGCCCTAACATAAGCTACTCTGCAGAATGCTAAAAATAAATATTGGATAATCGGGGTCCAGCGCCTGCTCAAGCGTTTTTACCGCCTCGGCAAAATTCAAATCGGAACCCTTTCAGGTTAGGGATTTTTTCTTTTGTACTAAGCAAAAAACGAGGGTGGGGTGGTACTGGTTGGGGTGGATGTTTGTTTGTTTTCAAAGATTCTACTTCCCTATAGAAAGTATATCATTTCGAAAAAAAAATGTATTTTGAGTATAATTATTTTTCTTTTTTTATGGAATCGAATTTTAATCCAATAGAGGATTTAGGAAAAGTGGAATGTAATGAACAATAACCGTGCTCAACTGAATTCTAATGAATAAATGATAAAATATATTAAATGATTTCAGGTTTCAAATCCTGCTGAATGTAAACATTTCGTTTTTTTCTTTGATATGATAAAATTAAACAACCGGATAATGAGAGTGAACTGTTATTTCAAATTCGAATAGATATTCACGATGCAAAGATGTTTAAGATCAGTGACTTTGATGAAAAAAAATCATTAGTGAAATTTGTTTAGATAAAAAAAAAATTATTTAATTCGTTCTTTTAGTACTCTAGCTAAATTTCTCAGAAAATCTTAATAATGCCACCCTCCATTATTTGCCGCCCTTATAGAGTGGGCCCTGCAGTTTCAGGTTCCTAGCTCAGTTTCGATTATAGAAAAAGCTTGAAAATTTGTTTTTTTTTGTTTAAGATTATCGAGTAAATTATGTGGATGAACCATTATCTACTTCGAATGCACCCACGCCCATGCTCAACACTAGTTAATTGGATTTAAAAAATGAAGAAAATTATAAAATAATGGAATGTGGTATAAAATAATAAAATTTCTTATATTTCTCAAGAAGGAACAGTTGGAATTGAAGAAATAGAATCGTTTCCTTATATTTTGTATTCCATTCCGAGGAATCAACATTCTGATTAGGGAATTGAAAAGAAAATAATCCAGAACCCAAGTGGCAATAAAATTCGGCAACGTAAAGCGAACGCCAACAAGCCTGATGAGTGTATGTGCTTCTTTAGCGTCAATAACTCGTAAACAGCACTATGAAGGGATCACGCTACATCTGGATATTTATGAGTATAATGTATAATGCGGACCTTTGATGGTGTTTGATGTTAATTAAATTTGTCGTTATTCCTTCCTGTTGTTGCTGACTGAATTAAATCTTATTTGGTACTTTAAATTTCTACACATGTGATTTTGTTGATCAAGCTTGAAATGCCGCCCTTGAATTTAGCAGCCCTAAGGTGACTGCCTACCCTAGCGACGGCCCTGCTCCTACCTTTTTCTTTTGAATAAATCCTTTTTTATCAATATGGCTCATTGGATATGCTCATTGACTGAATCCGTTGTCAAGTTCAATTCTATTCGACCTTCTGGCAGTAACCACGAGAAATCTGGAGAACTTAGAGAATTGCAAATTTCAGATTAAGTTAGCTAATTGGCAAATCTGAAGGGTTCCATATATATGGCTGTTCGATGTTTTGTCTTCCTGATATCCTTGATATCATTACATATTTTTCCGAAGTCTCTGCGAACCTATGCATTTCGTTGTGTTTAAATTTCGTGACCCAAAAAATTCATTTAATTTGTAAAATTAATAAATACCAAATGAAACATAATATTTTTGAAATTTTGGTTACTGCGTTGTCTGAACGTAGTATTGACTAGATATATTGAATATTAAAATAGAAGTTCGAGATATAACTGGTTCCCTTTAGTTCTTTCCTTCAAGCGGGTGTACTTTCAAATTTGAGAAATTTTGCTATACAGGTTGTTTTTTTGGGTTGAATATCATTTATTAGTTTTTTGTAGGCCAGACCTGGAAAAAATTTCGGTTACTATGTCTGTCTGGAGTAGTAATTGCAGAGAATAAACGTACCAAATATCATAAAAATATATAGGTTGGTGCGAAAATTATTGGTAATTGAAAAAACTGACAGAAATAAAAAAAACTTTGTGTCTTGAAAATAAAAAGAGATAAATCCTTCAAATATAGGTTATTTTGACTGACCTCAGTAACGTCTCTGTTCAATTGATCCTCAACTGATGACATGGAGTCTACCACACTTCGTGTCATATTTAAGTAATCTCCCACAACAAACGGCTGTTAATGATGTGATTTGCAGTACATTCCTATCTCACAGAATGCTGTAACCACTGAAAAGGACGAGTTTGTCAAGCTGATTGCATATCGAAATACATAGTCGTCGGAGTCTAAGAGGCATCCTATCATCAGTTACGTATCATTATATAGATTGCAGCATGTTTGGTTCTCGTGATATTCTGGATCCCGATTTCGAGGAAACGTGTTTGAAATGGTTCTGAAGAACTCGTCACACAATTATATGAACTTTCATATGATTCTACAAAATATCTCATACTCTCCAAAAAAATATGAGGCAGTTGTTCTTCCATGAGTATGTACAACACCAAAACAATAGACGAACAAATCAACAAAAATCGAAAACATTGCTTCATATAATTCACCCTACAGAAGAAAGTGATAAGAATATTATTTGATAGAAAGTTCAATGAAACATGTAGAGGAATTTTCCGACAAAATAAAATCCTAACGATATATTATGCCATCCATATCCAAGAATGCCTTTTATTTTTCCATAAAAACAAGGAACTCTTCAGTAAATACATGTTTACTAAGACCAGATATGAGACGAGAACGCAGGAATATAGGTATGCGAAATATAGATTAACAACATCACAGAAACAATTGGAATATAGATGCATAAAACTGTATAATAATTTACCACCTAGCATACAGAGAATAGAGAACCATAAATGATTCAAAAAGGAACTGTACAAAATAATTTCTTAGAGAAGTTATGAATATACAATTTATATTCACAATTTATAATATTTATAATTCATACATGTTATCTTTATTCATTGTAGATGTCATGGTCTGAGGTATTTTGAAATCAAAATAATTATCTTTTTTTATATAATCTTTACAATGAAGTACACCCGATATTGTTTATGTATTAAGGGCGTACCGCTGTTTTGTTTTCATCAGATTTATCGACGAAAATATTCGTTCTATATTGGCAGACGATTGCGGAAGGCATAAAATATTAAATACAAATCTTGTCAATTCAATAAGTATCTCCAATCCTTCTCCATATGTAGTTTTTTTACGGCTTTCCAAAACTCTTGTATATCAGGTAGTTGCTGAAGGTCCGGTAGGTTTCTGAGTAATCGCCACTCAATGCCCAGTTCTTTTTTTTTTCGTTATTTGAATTTGGGAATAATGCTACCACTTCAGCTATTGAAACAATATTTCCAGATTTAACTACTGCTGGATCCATGAAAGTGAGTTTTCTCGAAACATTTTTTTTCACAGGAAATCTTTTATTTATCTGAGTGCCTGCTTCAATGAAGAATTCCAAGCACCTCAGACGGAAAAAAACTCAATTGCTGTTCAGAAATTTTGTTTTCTAAAATTGTTTTGCTAACGAAGCACCAAAATTACATTCCTCTTGGTAGTTGGTTATTTGGATCTTTAAAATCAATATCTTCTATTTGAGTCTTTGATATGTATGATCTTTTTAAAAAACAATCATAAATAGTTCTCAAAAAACTACAAACATTTTTATAGAGCACATGTAATGTTGGTGCTTCTGACTGCATCTCTTTATTCAAATTATTGAATATCGGTAAGATGAAATCTAAAAATTGTAGGAATGATTTTGTAACAATATCATTCAATTTAATTGAACTATTTTCAGTTGCTACAACGTCGTGTTTAACCACTGCGTCTGTAAAAAATAATTTCAGAGCAGCATACTGCTCCAAAATTCTCGCGACAACCATGTGGACCGACAACCAGCGCGTTTGGGAAGGATGCAATATTTTATGCACCTTCACATGACAAAAGTTTTGGAATTCCTTAAATTCGGTCTTTTTTGACTAGAGCTGAAATAATTGTAAATGTCACGCGTAAGGTCCTCAACAAACCATGTTAGTTTTTGACATTCGTACGAGGCACACAAATGAAATGAGTGGCAGATACATTTCATTGTGTATAATAAGGCCAATCATTTTTTAAGTGAGTCATTGAAGAATTGTTTGCCCTCATCATAACGTTTGCGCCATCTGCAGCGAATCCAATAAAATTTTCCTTGTGTGAAATTTCAAATTTGACAAAAATTGCAATGATTGCATTTTATAATGTTTTCGCATCAGAACATGACAATTTAACAAGGGTAAAAAAAATGATCTTCTATTACATTTTCGTCATTTAAATATCTCACAAGCAGGCAAAGATGTTTTAAATAACCTAAGTTAGTAGATTCATCTGCTACCAGAGAAAATTTTTTTCTTTGTGAATTACCACATATTGTCCTGAAATTTTCACTTCCAATAACATTTCTTACAATACCGTTGTCTTTAGTACTACCACACGTTAGCTCCTTAGCTATTTTCGAGTCATAACAAACAGAGGACATTAATTTTGTCAGATGGTGCATATAGCTATCAAAGCAGCTATTCTTATTTCTCCTGAAAGAGAAAATATAATTGATTGAAGGAAATACAGTATTATCAGTTGTCTTACCCTTTTGACATCCTTCGCTCTGCTGCCAAACCACTGGTAAAATTGGTTATCGTGGGCTGGGACAATCTTTTTTGATTTTTCTTTATGAGAAATTGATGCACAATATTTTGAAAGAGCATCTTTTCCATTTTTCACAGAAATGCCTTTATTGCAAGATATGCACAAAGCAAATTCAGGTCCTTTATTATTGTGTGTGAGTGTGAGCCAACCTCTAAACTCGGGTAACTTTTCCCTATCGCTCTTGTAGGTCTGGTAATACTTTCTTTTCTTCGGTAATGAACCACTACTTGTTCCTTCGTCTCCACTATCACTGGCATTCATATTTTAGACAAATTCAACAAAAAACTTATACAAAAGGATACCTTCCGCTTCGTCAAAATCGCAATATCCCGATTCAGCAATTCTACTAAAACAGCCTGCTTTGAAGAAAGTTGTTCACTTCACTACTTGAACTAGTTGAATAGGAAAGAATAAATAGTCTTTCAAAGTTACGAGGTGTTCTTTCTCTCAGGGGTTTGGTGTTTCATCCCGAGTTCGCTAGTGGACAGTTAGGCTATCCAGAGATTTCTGCCTAAGACACATCCTCCCTTACCATCATGGAGAGGTAACTCTGTTGCATAGTAAGTGTGGCGCGAAAATCCATAACGCCATTTTTGAACAGGCAGCGTCACTACAGTACCAAACTTTCGTACTTTTTTCCTTAGAATATCGATTATCTATCGAAAACGGTGATTCCCATTTAAAATTCCAAAGTTGACTCACCTCCCCACATAGTGGTGATGGAAATCGTTGTAGCTCAAATGGACTTTCCCCTAAAAACAATCAACTTTTTATTCGAAACATCTTTCTATAAGATGTTTACTTTTCAAACTCAGTCAGATCTGTCATTGTTCTCGGTTAATTCATCGAGATGGTTGGTACTGATTATTATGAGTACCGATGAACTAACCGACAACAATGATATCGAAATAAATCACATCTCATATATACATATTTACAGTTCTCTAATCAAGGACTCAATTGGCGCATGATGGACTAGAGCTCAAAAAGGCCTGACTGTGTTTTTTTAACATCATCATTTCATTTCGAAGTCAGTATTGAATGATTGATGATTTTCCATGAATATAAAGTTTTGGACAATGAGCTCTCTGCACAATTGTAATTTTCTGCGCATCTCCGATTTTTTTCGGCCTACCAAAACTTTTCAGGCATTTTGATGAATCATAACTAAAAAAATATATACCCTCGTATATACCTATTGCGCGTTCACATTATTCAGCTAGTTTTACCAGAAATATAGAATTGTGTGTATTTTGTAGTTCGGTAGCTTCCTATCTCCGATAATATTAAACAAGTAAACTAGGTAAACGTTCATTATCTATTCGAGATCTTGTTGAATATATAGTCATACATGAAAATAAACCATACCGTTCTGTAATACATCAATAATATGGCCAGAGAACTAATATCTAGTTTGTATAATTCAGTGGGTATTGTTATTGTCATACAACCGACCAAAAGCAAGTTAATATCCAAAATCGAGCCGAATGAATCTCCCCTTTAATTCCATTAAATTAAATGAGGACGTACACCTAATTGATAATCCATTACCTTATTAATGAAACGAGTATTGTGTACAGTGTCGGGTATATTCCATGCAATCATCGAACTCCAATTTTGAAGTAATGAGAGTTCGATGTCACCCCAAATTATCGGAGTTTATTCATTCGCTCGAATCACGAGTTTTTGGAGCGATTGAGCACGTATCCATTTAAATGAATCACATTTTTCAATAAACGTGTAAACTGAACATTCAATTGTGACGATTGGTCGCAACAACTGATTTCCATTTGAAACTCAGCTTGCCTAGGGTCCTCAAGATGCCTAGAGATCAATATTGTCGCTAATTCCATATGTAAACTAATATACAAGGTGATATAGAAACAACCTATAGTGAGAAATTCATCACCACAACATTTAAATAATAGGCGTCTAATGAGTTTACTTATTAAGGCAATTTAATTTAAATATAAAAAAGATGGCAACATTTTGCCAAAACCATCACTAACCGTGATATAAACTTTTTCGTCCAGAAATATAATTCCAACTAACAAAATATTAAAAGCAACCAATATTTTACAAAACTTTGTAATTGAATACGCATAATAAATTGAATAATTGAATGAAGACAGACGTACCTTTCGGGAGATTTGTATTTTTAATACAATTTTTATACAATTTATAATTCAAAGAAATTGCATTTGGAGAACACTGTATGTTAACTGGAGAGAAAGCTGCTCTGACAAAGTTTACAGAGTTGAGATCTCAACAGTCATGGATATTCTTTTTTACTCTTCTGTGAAATGGATATGCAAGTTATCAATTCACCTGATGACAAGAGGCTGAATGGGCTGTAGATTCGGGGAAATCTGTGGTCCTTTCCTTGCTTCGGGGTGAATATCACGGTGGCTCTCTTCCATATATCTGGGAAATATCTGAATTTTACAATATTTCAATGGTCACACGTACATTGATTCAATGTTTCATCGTTAAAATTCCGGTTGAATTTTCAACGTTGTCATTTCAATTTCAAAATCTTATTTGCTATAAATACAAAATTATAAAGTAATATTCAACGTATTTTTTCAACGGTTAGTTTTGAAACTAGTTTTTTTGATAACTGTATCACGTTTTTTTGTATACAGGGTGAGTCTTTGACTTGTACATATATTTTAACCGAAGGTTCTTGAGGTCAAAAGAAACACTTTTTTCATTTACCATTTTTTCCGATTCGGTCCTGTTAAAAAGATATAGCCATTTTAAATTTTCAAAATGAGCTAATTCACCCCTGAAAACCGGAACACTGAAGTTTTCTCAAGCATAAGATATACCTCTTGAACCTTGGAAATAAGCTACTAAATTAGAAAAACCATCATAAACTCACGTTTAACATTCCATTTGTTGAACAAAGTAGTGTTTATAATCAAATAAATGAGTTATTCCAATTTCGTTGACGCTAAAGATTAAATATTCTTCTCTTGATTTCTATTTCATTTTCGATAATTATAACGAATTGAGCTCGCTACCACCCATGTTAGCTCTGATACTCATAATTCATATCCATTCATTCATTATATTTCATTTATATGATATCGTTGTTTATTTTTCGTGCAAGAATTAACCTTAAAATCTCAAATAAATAATATTCATCTATGAAAGATCTAACACAGACTATAGTAATCTGTGGTTTTAAGTTTGAATTTCAAATTTCGAGTGATGCCAAATATAAACACAGCAGTTCGGTTCGAATAATCTATGTTCTAAGTTCTAACCTAAAATTTTCATTTACAGTTTACAGTGTTTACACTGTTATTGTTATAAGATATTTGTTATGAAATGAAGCATTTGATTTGTTCCAACTATCTCATAAAAATATTGAAATGCATCAATATTTTTGAAACCATCAGTATGAAAATATGTAAAATATTCTGGCTCTGTAATCAATGGAAAATGTTAGACTCCACTTGTAATCAAATTTGTTGTTAATGTGTACCTACATTATAGCCAACTTTACTACTTAATTCATCTTGATTTTGGCATTGAAAATAAATGAGAAGTATTCAATGTAAATATCCACAATAGAATATTTGGTTTCTTTCAACTCACCTAATTTGTTTTCACATTAAAACAATTATGGCCCTCTTGTAAGTATGTCAATCATAAGCTCTTAGGATGAATTTATGGAATAGCAAAAGAATAAAAGTATTCAATCTCAATCACATGAAAATTTGTCTAGTATGTACCTAGTCCTAGTGATATGTTTCGATGTGAGTTTGAATGAGCCGAAGAAGAATACAGTATTGTTCGATAGCAGCAGTCTTTAGTGGGTTATTGATTGTTGTCATTATAATGGGACTATTTTGTGAAAACTTTTTTAAACATGGGTTTTATGAATAATCTGGACTTTTCAAAAAGAATGTTGATTTTAGTGAAGTATCTTCTTATTATAAGAGCTGTGCCAAAGCTCAGTGATTT